>NW_020229874.1:115000-760000 GCF_003227715.2 Harpegnathos saltator | reverse complement strand
CTTCTCTCTCTCTCTCTCTCTCTCTCTCTCTCTCTCTCTCTCTCTCTCTCTCTCTCTCTCTCTCGTTCTTCGTCTTGTGGACGCCCAATCCGATAAAAGGAGAAGATGCGCGAGAAGCGAGAAGAGAAGCGCGTGGCGAATCGCCGCCGCGGTTCGTTCGCCTCGCCGGTTCGTTAACCGTCCAATCGCGGCGGCGGTGCCGGTACGAGAGCGGCGAGAAGACACCACCATCGTCGTTGTCGTCGTTGTCGTCCACCGGCGAAGATGCCGCAAAAATCTGACGTGACTCGCTTCGGCTATCCGGCGTCCCGTTCTCGCGTTCCAACGCCGTGGCGGAGGACGAGAGGACGCGCGGCGACTTTCTACCCGGAGATATTTTCGAGTTGCGCCGAGCGCGCGCACTCACGCCTTTCTCTGTTCCGCGGCAGTTGACGCCAAGTTATAACGCCAAGTTGGAATTAATTATTTATTTCACGTATAAAGCAAATTGCGAAGCGAGACAGTTCGAAAGCATCGGCGATGCGAAATTTCGCCCAGCAAAATCAACCGGTCCGCAAATTATACGTCGAGATACGTAAGTACGTGCGTTGGATTATGCACGCGCGCGCAATTGTATATAATAATTATTAATTAATGTTCCGTTAATTATACGTCACGGCAATTCACCGGCGCGGCGTGTATCGAGTGGTTGTTTACTCTTCCGGTGTAATTCGCTAGCGCTGGTCTACTGGATATAATTTATTCCAAGTCCCATTGTTTTGTATCCTTTATTATCGCTATTGAAAACGCGTTTGTTCCTCCCCTACCTCCCCCCTCACCCACCTGACTGATATTTTGTTAGCGCTAGAAGGCAATTAATGTCATTTTACAAACGCTCGTCCGACGATTATTAACGATCCGTCGCGGACGAGCGCGAGATGACAGCGCTAGATAAGAAGGATGACTCGATGCACACGCGCGGAACGGGACGCACTTGTGAAATCAGCGGCGGGCACAAAGGCCATTTCATTTACGCGTTTTCAATTAAAATTCGTCGCGCTGGACGTTTCGGAAGAGAGAGAGAGAGAGAGAGAGGAAAGGAGATAATTTTCGTCTCGCAGAGAGAAGAACGTACATCGCGGTGGCGAGCGGAAATGTCCATCCATACAAAACGAGCAGCGCGCCAAGAGAGCGCGCTTTTTCCAGCGAGAGATAACCGCAAGTTATCTTCGCGAAGCCATTTCCCGCGGTGAAAAGGTAGAACGTACGCGTTCATCGAGATCAGAATCTCGCGCTATCCTGCGAGGCGAGAGCCACCGCCGCCGCCGCCACCATCCCGATATTGCACGGCAACTAGATCGATTGTATCAACGTGTCACCCCTCGATGTCCCTGTGCGCGGCCACGGCCGATCGCAAGAACGGACGGCATCTCCCCCGCGAGCAACATCATCGCGTTCATAGATCTTTCTCTCTCTCTCTCTCTCTCTCTCTCTCTCTCTCTCTCTCTCTCTCTCTCTCTCTCGCCTCGTCGTCCCCGCCACCGCCGCGAGAGCGCTTAATGTATTGTGAATAACGCGATCCGCCGGCCATTACAATCATCTCTCCCGAGCCGAACCAAGCGAACGTACGTTCGCGCGGCACGCGGTCGGCGCACAGAGGCGAAGGATAAAAGGCTGGATGCGCGCCACGGCGAGGGACAGAGCGAGCGGGGAAGGTAAACAGAGAATCGGAGTGCGCGAGAAGGCGCATCAAGTATTGATGCCACTTCGGCCGCTACGCGCCGTAAACACAGGTACGATTCGATGCGCAACCTCTAACACACGCATCACGCACACATATTCACAAATGGGTGTGTGTTGTGTGCTGATCGTCGCTCCGACCCATAAGCACGATGGGGTCGTCTCCGGAGCTACGTTCGGAGCTACGGCTAGATGTCCAGCACTCTCCTTAATGGAGTGCCACCGATATCCACCCACCCACCTACCCTCCGTTCCTCCCTGCCTCCTCCCTTCAACACGCGCGCACGACCGACGGGGGGATTCGAAGCGAAATCCCGCGCCGCCGCTGCCTCACGCTCCGTTTCTCATCTTTGTACCCTGGAAGCGTTACCTAGACTCCTAGGAGGAATTTAGAGGTCTACCGGGAATCGCGGGTAACGCACCTTAATGGGATTGGCGTTCGCGGAACGATCATTAACGTCGACGGGCGAGCACGCGGGCCCGAAGCGAGCGAGCGAGCGAGAGGAGAGGAGAGCGAGGAGAGGCAGGCGAGAGAATAGCGTTTTGTCCTTGGTCTCTCGCCGCGTCCCGGGGAACAACGTGGAACCGCGCCATAAATCCGCCACGGTGCCTCTTGGGACGTCCGCCGCCGACCCCGGCACTTTCGAACTTGCGATAATTGCGGCCGGTTAAGCGATTATCCAAAGAAGGTCTTACCGGACGCGGTTGAGCGATGATGACGGGGTGTCGCGCGGCACCGATCGTCCGCCACGATAGCTCGAGATAACAATGATACACGCTCCCACCACACATGGGGCAGAAGGAGGGGGAGGGGAGTTTACGCTGAGCGGGAAGAGCGTCTCTCGCGATTAATCGACGCGGGGAACTGCTAATAAACGAACTAGCGTAATCTGCGGCGGCGCGACTGACGTTCGCGATTAGATTAATCGAGAGTGCAACGAGCGTCGCTCTCGCGGCGGCAAATTCATCCCGACGTTTCCCGAGAAAAGTACATCGCCGCGGCCGCATCGGCGTATCCGCGAGAGCGCAATCAAGTGATCTCGAAGCTGGAAGAAACGGCCGCGCCGAAGGCGGAATAAACGGATATGACTGATAGCGCCGGCCTGCGAAATCAGTACGCGCGGTGCTACTTGCCGGCCTCCAAAAAGGCAAGCGGGAATTAGCGATGTCGCTGCATCAAAGTTAAGCCTACACACGGCCGGCCGGCCGGGACGGACGTGAGATTACGTCGAGCGACAAGTAGAACCAGAAAGGCTAATGAGTGGCCGAGTTAATACCGGGCTCAGCGCCGTGCCCGTTGTCGCATTACACGGAGAGAGGGGAAGGGAGTGGGGGCGAGAGAGAGAAAGAGAGAGAGAGAGAGAGAGAGAGAGAGAGAGAGAGAGAGAGACCAACACGTAATACGTATACATACACACAGCTGCGAGCTGCGCGGGAAAGCACGACTTTCTCTCCCCTTTCTCTGTCCGCTCGACGACGACGGGATCTACGCGCGCCGGCCCTCCGGTTTAAACCTATGAATGCATATTCAAGATACGAATGTTTTAAATCCAGGCGGGATTACCCGACCGGACGAGTAGAGGTGCGCTTCTAGGCAGCGGCGGAGGGGACCGGGGAACGAGAGAACGGCGAGCTCGGTCGGGTGTGTATAAAGACGGACTATTTTATTATTTTTCATATCGACAAGAGAGTGAGAAAGAGAGAGAGAGAGAGAGGGGGGAGAGACCGACCGACGCAGGGAAAGAGAGAGCGCGAGGAGGGACGCGGGTGGCAGCGAGAAAAAAAGCGGAGAGCACGACGAGAGAGAACAACGGAGGCGCTGCGGGGCGGTGGAAGCGCGGAGGGTGAGGGATTAACGGCGATAAATTTCGCAAAAATAGGGGCTTACGCTGTCGCGGGGCGACAGTCTAATCCCAGTTCCGCGCGCAACCCCCTTTACGTAGATGGGGCGGAGGGAGGAGGAGGGGGAGGGAGAGGGAGAGGCGCGCGGCTCTCGCTCGACGTAGGATCGTCGCGCGAGGAGCGACACGACGCAACGCGCTGCGCTGCCGCGGTGCTGGCGCGGAGGCGGTGGTCGCTCGCAGTTTTTGCAATTATCTTCATGGCTCTTAGAACTCTTTGTCTCTGTTTCCCTCCTCCTCTTTCTCCTCGGGAGCTGTTTGCCTCCCTCCCCGTCGATACTCGCAAGATTCGTAAAACTCGATCCGCCGCTCACCCTCGCCCTCGCGGCGGATAAGACGCGCTTTCGCAGCTGACCTGAAGATATGGCCGTTTTCCAAGCACCCATGCGGGGCAAAAATGGATTGGTTGAATCAGCGATCGTGTAGGTCACCGGGCAAAATTGAGTGTCGCGACAGCGCGGATTCGCTCGCGCTGCGAAGAAGCGGTATGCAGACACGATCGTCAACGCGTTTTCGTCGCGTTGTTCTCAGCGGACGATGAAGAGATATTTTTCTTCGCTCAAGACAATATCTAGAAACCTGTATGCATGTGTTGTAGCTACGAATCTGCCAACGAGAATCTCAAGCGCAGCAGCGCGACTCTTTGCTTCCCGCGCGGTGTCTTGTCGCGCCATTTGAGAGCTCATCGCGAAACTTTGTCAAGCCGCCTGTGTGTGGCGGCGGCTGCCCCCTCACGGTGGGACAGTCGTGAGGAGGTGCATCCTTCAGGTTGCGGTCTCGTTCGCGATCTTGTCCGCGAGCGGCGACGGCCGAGTGGGCGAGAGAGAGAGAGAGAGAGAGAGAGAGAGAGAGAGAGAGAGAGAGAGAGAGAGAGAGAGCCGAAGAGGGAAAGAAGGAGTGAGTTTCGGCATTCAGCTCGACGTCCAGAACGGACGCAACAATGGCCGCGCATCAACATAATTACAGTTCGCCTCGGTTAGCGGCGCGCGAGCCCGGCGAGGGCCAAGTATTATATTCAAATGCGAGGCGAGGCGGCGCCAGTAAGCAAAGTAGAACCGGCGAAAGAAGGGGTTGCCGTGCCCCGCGGCCGACCGGAGGAGGTTGAAGGTTGTAAGTTCATCGGGAGGAGAAGCGGAGGAGGAGGAGGAGGAGGAGGAGGAGGAGGAGGAGGAGGAGGAGGAGGAGGAGGAGGAGGAGGAGGAGGACGCGAGAACCGAAGGATGAGCGAGAGAACGCAGAAATGTCGCTTCGAGCTAGCTGTCCGACGAGTCCCGAGAGAGGAAATTACGTCGTCTGGCTTGACCCCACCGTCACCTTCGCAACGTTTCCTCCGTGGCTGAAAGAGAGGCAGCGCCGAGAGAAACGACAAGTTCGGCAAGCGCGTACTTGACTACACAAATGATATTTATTGCTCGACTCTCGCCACGAACTGCCGCGCTCGATGCAAACGTCCCGCCAAAACCGAGATGAATTTTTTTCCACGACTTTTTAGCAAATTTTGCAGCCTCGCTTTTAACGCTATTAAACCACGCATTAGAATGATGCGTTTTGCCGGCGACTCGATTCGTTCGCCGCAGCGACTTCAGCGTCTCGCAACGCGCGAGTCAAGGCAATGAAAAGCCGCTCCTCTCGGCGGTCACACGCGAGACTTTGTACATCGTGAGCGGCGACGTCGCCGAGCGTGAGAATCCTTCTCTGTACGCACGTCGTAAGATCGAGAAACACAGGCGGAATAAAAGGCGTCCCCGGGGAGAGCGGCGACGGCGGCGACGGCGACGGCGGCGTTGAGCGGAAGAGCGGACGATCCAAGGGGGAGCGCGGCAAGCATTGACTTCCCCGGAGAAGAAGAAACGCGGCTCGAGGATTTGTTCGAGCGGAAAACTGCCGGTCGATGTATGCAAACGTCTCCTCCACGTTCTTCGGAGCCGATAGGGTGACAACGGGCGTGTCGTGTCGCCTCGGGAGCCGGTTTCCGCGCGCCGCCAAAGAATTGTCCCGTTGCCGTGACGCACGAAGGCGCACTCGCAGCGGCCGCCTCCGCCGCCTCCTGCTCCTCCTTCTCCTTCTTCTTCTTCTTCGTGATCGCGTAGCGAAACGGATGCAAAGCACGGCGGCGACGGCGACGGCGACGGCGACGGACAAGCCGGGGGTCCCCGCCGTGGACCTTGACCCACGACACGTCAAGGACGGGCGAGCAGTACCGGAAGCAGGTGGATAATGGCCGGTCCAGGGGTGCCAAGGGGACAATAGATGTCAGCCGGTACTACGCAGCGGCACCGCGGCGGGACCGAGATAGCAGATCTAAGTGGGCCATGCCGCGCTACGGTTATAGCGGCATAAAACGCTCCGGTAGTACCGGAGGGAGCGACGCGCGCGCGCGCGCGCACGCGGTCGCAGCTCGACAACACGAGGCTGCTACGACGACGACGAGTCGTGGTAGTCGAGTTGAGTGCCGGAGCGAGAGCCCCTTTATGGCCGAAAAAACTGCCGCTATGATTGTCTATGCAAATTGTTTAAGATATCCGGGGTAAAGGCAGCAGACCTGCGCGCGCGCCTCTTCTGTAGTTCGCCGTTTCGCGAAAATCGAGGCACACGCTGGCGGAGACAGTGACGCTCAGCCGCGCGGATCGCGGTACGCGGCTTCGGCCGCGTTCCGATATCGAAAACGCGACGCGCGCAATCGTCGCTCTTTCGAGCGCGACGGAGTTCCGCGCTCTATCTGCTCGGCCGAGGATCATTTACAACGACGGGATGTCGGCTATCTCTTTGAGCGCGGACAATCGCACAGAAACAAGATGCACGCGAGACTCTGCGCCAGCGCCGTCTTTATCGCGCAATAAAGTATTAGACGCGCCTCCCGTACCGCGTCGTACACCAACGCTCGACGGCCCGATATGCGGATGAATTAAAGATCGTATCAAGATATATTGCCGCGGCGGCGAATGCGCGAGCGGCAAATGAAGCGCGTTTCATTATCGATCCTGATGGAAAGACGTTAACGTTTCGGCCTGTAGGACTCTTCGCCGCGTGCAGCTAATGGCATTGCTGCTTCGCGGTTTGCAGCGCGGCGGCCTTACCTATCTTAGATAGCTTATTGATTGGCCCGACTGCGCTCCTCTGTTCTCCCGTTACAACAATACCGAAACCGTATCTGCCCGCGTGACGCCAGCTGCAGCACTCAGCAGAAACTTACGCGTCTCGATAATTCCGCGACCTCTGAGTTTTGCATCTTGCGTCTTCGCGTCTTAACGAGGTCCGAACGAGGAACGAAAGTTGTTCCGCGGACTTTGCCGAAAGGAATATCGTCTATCATATATTTTGTGTTCCCTTGATCCACCTTAATCTAACTTTGCAGAAATTTCAATCATTCTTTAGACCTCGAAAATAACGCACGTAATCGGACATCGAGATATTTCAACTTCCAATCGGATTATTAAATCTACAATTTTGATTTCATATCGACCGGCAGGTTCTACCTAATTTTACGTACGTAAAGGCACGAGTCGTTTCGTTTGCGCATTCAATACGCGAGACGATGTTGTTGCACAGTGGAGAGCTGCCAAATGTAATTTCGTGGAATGTTTTCTCTTCTATAAGAAAACTACGATGTGTCAGAATGAAGTTACGGCCGAGGAGCGAAACGGTAGGCGAAGGGAGTGACAGGAAGAACAGTAAGACACAGTGGAATAAAACGAAGATATCAAATTGAAGAACGAAAGGCGAAGAAAAAAGGAGCAAAGGAGCGCGGGAACCGCGCGACAGAGAGAGAAAGAGAGAAGAAGCTATTGTACATCTGTCGAGCAAATTAAAATGGATTATATATGTGGGCTACACCTTCAATTTCGTTGCTCTCCTCCGCTGCACTCTCCAGTCTGCACACGTCCGCTGACTGATAATATTTATCGCGCGCTGAATTTAGCGTATAAAAAAGGATATATCCGAAATATCTGGCAGCGACGTGACGAGAAATTTGCGAGTCTTTCCCAGTTGAAAAATTGAACCTCGCGAGTACTCCCCGCGTGATTACTTTGCGAACGAAGCGTAAAACGAACAGCACGTTATAATTTATCGAAACGAAGCCGGGGTCTCGCGCGTCCATCCGTACCTGCGACTTGAATTCCACAGCTCGATCCGTGTGCAAAAAGAAAGAAGAGAAAGGAGAAAGGCCGATTCTTTTTCGAGAACTGCACGGTATTTCACGAAACTCCGCACCGGCAGATGCACTATACAACGTCGTGCCCGAAGGTGTACACGAGAAAGGACGACGAGGGGGAAGTACCAGGTCGGTACCCACAATCCTGGAAAGCCCAACTGCGCCGTCCGGGGAAGGTCGGGACACGGAGTCGACCATGATGTATGCTCCTCTTCCGTCTAATTAAACTTGGGGAGGGTCGCAGAGTTGGTTGGTTGGTTGGTTGGTTGGTTGGTTGGTTGGTTGGTTGGTCGGTGCGCCGGTTGTACGTGGAACGGACGTACGTACGTACGGTCGGACTGACAGCGAGGGGTGGATGGCTTTCAAAATGACAACAGGAGAGAGCGAGAAAGAAAGAGGAAGACGAAAAGGAAGAGAGAGAGAGAGAGAGAGAGCGAGAGCGAGAGAGCGCGCATCCGAACGGACACCATCGAAAGAGGGAGAAAGATCCGCGCTTCTCCGCGAACGCGCATGAAGCGGCGGTACTTATAGCGAGTGGGATCACCATCGACTTCCTCCCGGGAGACTCGATGCACTTAACTTCTCCTACATTATTCATACGGCGGCGATAAACAATCCGCTGGAAGGAAGAGAAAAAGAGACGGAGACGGCGACCTTCGTCGGACGTTTGGTGTCGTACGAAAGTTTCGTCGTGCATTGGCAAGCGCGTCGCGATTTTCGGAAATATCGCCGAGTCAGCGAAACGCACGGCCCGCAAAATACGCGCGCGCACGCGGGGATCCGCGCCAACGAATACATAAACTCGCTTTTAGGAAATTCCATTAATCTCCAGTTGCACCACATATTGTCCTGTATACGCAGCGGGAACTTCGTTTGGCGCGATACGTCGACTATTTGGGAGTGGTGTTTTCTCTTTCCCTATCTGTTCTAATCCATCTTCAGGTGATAATAAATGCCCTCTTTTCGTTTTTATCGTATTTTATACTCTCTCTCTCTCTCTCTCTCTCTTCCTCTCCCTTTCTCTCTCCCCATCTCGCAGTGTCGGCTCAAAGGTCGCTATTCGACTTTTCGCGTCGCTATCTGCCTACGTAACTTATGACTCGAGGCAGGCTTACAAGAGCGCCAACAATTATAGATGGTCTCCTCGGCCAATCGCATCCGTTTCCTCGCGCGAAATTGCCTAATATCCAAGTTGATTAATAATCGCCGGCGCGCCCGCGAGCCCGCGAGATGTACCGCGGATAAGGAAGTGCACGCGATCGAAGGGAGAAAGACAGAGAATTGAGCAATAATATTAATAGCCTCCCGTTCGACGTCTGCGAGTAACCCGAGTCGAGAACAATCACTCAGTCAATCGCGCTCCTTCACTCGAAAAGCACGCTTCGTGATATAATATTGCAGGCTGTACTTGGACGCGCGCGCGCGGTCCTTATTCATTCTCTCTCTCCTCTCGAATCTCCAATTCATATCGAAGCCGCATTGAATAGGCGAAGCGTTGTCGTTCACATCCCCCTTCCCTTCCACCCTCCCTTCTATCCTCTTTCCTCGCGACGTGCCCTCTTTGTGCCCTCTTTGCGCCCTCGTCAATTTTGACGAAATTATATTTTCCTCGTCGAAATTATATGTTGCAAATTTTCTCGCACTGTCCGGTCTCCCCCCCCCTCTCTTTCTCTTTTTCGCCAGACCTTTTCGGTTTGTAACGTTTTAATACCGCGCTCCTTGATATCCGCTTTTCCATTCAGCGCCACTTATTTCCCTCTGTCGACTTGTCCCTCCCCACGGCCCTCCACATCTACCTAAACTATGTGTATACATAAACTATGTCTATTCAAGCGTGCCGCGGTGCGCTCGGCTGCTTCCCGTCTACCGTGTCAATGCAGACTAGCTGCTACGAAGTGGGACAGACCATTGGCGCGCCCCAACGAATTCCTTGGCGCGAGACGTCGCGATTCCGAATGTTTCACCGGCGGCGAGGTTAAACGACGGTTCGGCACGGCCGAACACACGACCTGGAATTCCCGACGGCAATGCGCGCCGGCCATACGACGAAAGCGCGGATGAGCGACGATCGGCGTATTCGCGTCGGACACTACGAATTTATGGCGGATACCTGCTGCCGCCGCGCGTCGGCCCCCCCCCCGAGCCACGGTCGCGACCAACTTCGCCGGGTGCGCCATAATTTTCCGCGAATCTTCGGATTGTTGATGCGCCGACAATTATGCGCGGCTCGAGCGACACACACATGTATATACGTACTAACGTTCACGGCGAAAAAAGCGCCGATGAGACGGGTTTGTCGACCCCTCCCTGAGGATCGTGGAGACTCGGTCGCACCGTCGTCGTAGTCGGTTCTTCGTCGAGGAAAGCGGCAGGAAATTAGGACATTAAACGGAGAATCGCGAAGTCGTAATTCGCTCGACGTAGGAAAGAAGGAATAAAAGAAGAAAGGCAACGGGGCGAAGGGAAGGACGCGAGACGTCACGAGGGGGACTTAAAGACCTTGGCACTCGGGTAAATACACGGTCGGGGCTCGCGCCAGTTACTCCCCTTGAGGTGTAATATGTATCCAGCGCACCGAATGAATTCCGGGCCGCGGTATAGTCGCTTAATCGCTCGTAATAACGCCGAGACGAATGCGGCGCTCGCCGAGACGACTGTCGCGAAAAAGCTCCGTAATTCTGGCGATGGGTACCGTATAATCGCTCGCTCTCTCTCTCTCTCTCTCTCTCTCTCTCTCTCTCTCTCTCTCTCTCTCTCTCTCTCTCTCTCTCTCTCTCTCTCTCTCTCTCTCTCTCTCTCCTTCTCTTGCCGCGGAGACGAGCGCGCCGCGAGTTCTCGCGACTCGCCAACGTTTTTTCGTCATTACGCACTGAACGTACGTTTCTGTCTTTTTACGAAGATCAACTTCAAATATGCGAACGAGAGAGGTATACATATACGAACGTCGCGCATCCGCGAAGGTACTTCCCTCACTGCACCCTGGATTTCAAGCGTGTCGCGTCGGAATCCTGACGCGATTGCAATGCTGAGATTATACACGGCTCTCGGAATAAATAATTCGCCGGAGAGTCTTCGCGTGAGAAAGAGACGCCGAGGCCGAGACGCGAGGACGCCAGCTGATAAATACGTAAGGGGTTTAACGAGCGCAAGACGCGCCGGGGATTATACGGGGCGCGCGCTCGTATCGGCTGAAACTCTGCGGGCTCCGGGGGCGCGCGTGGTACGTACGTACATCGAAACAAACTTTGAACGAATCGACAGACACATCAGAACTCGGCCCTGGCCCCGGCCCCGGCCCCGGCCCCGGCCGTGCGTCGTCGGGGGACGACGGCGCATCGAGTCCCGATGCGCCGCCACCGTCGCCGGTTTACACTAAAATCCTTTTAACTTGGGCATCGCGTACGAGGCCGTTAACGCTCGCGAGAGCTCTCGACGACGCGATTAACCGAGAGTAGGAGGAGCGCCGACCGCGCGGTCGCGTCTTTCTACGAGCGCGCGAGCGCGGTATCGTCATCCTGCAAACAGCGTATATGCATTAAACCATGAACCCACTATCCCCGACGTCATATCCAATACACGTTGTTAGGGGGTTGCTGAGGCCGCGATACAGCGCGGGGTAACGGCGACGGGCGACGGGCGACGGGCAACGGGGGATGGCGGGTAGGTGGCTGCAGGGTGGTTTCGAGGGTGGCTGCCAACCCCCTCAGTGCGGTAATGGCATTAACCGAGCTGCAATATGATTACCGCTCTCGCGCAAGGTAACCTGATCACACCCGAAATCTATGGGGTGTCCGTAGTGCGAGCGAGCGAGCAAGCAAGCGAGAGAGACAAAGACAGGGAGCGGCAGAGAGTGAGAGAGTGAGAGAGTGAGAGAGTAAGAGAGAGAGAGAGAGAGAGGGAGAGAGAGAGAGAGAGAGAGAGGGGGGGAGAGAGAGAGCTTGCGGAGCGAGGGACAATGTATCGCGCTCGGAATAGCCGCGCAACGTTACGCAACTGCGGCGACCGCCGACGCCGGGGTTCGGCGGCTGCCGCTGCCGTTTCTCCCCCTTAATCGCGTTGCGCTTTTTGCGGCTCAGATTACCCGTGAATCATTAGATACTCGGGCACCGGGCGGCGGAATCGGGAGCCGCCACCGCCGCCGCCATCCGTACTACTACAGCTACGTCGGATCGTTCCTTATCTCGGCATTACGAGATTAGCCACCCGTCGTTTCTCACTCTCTGTCTCTCGCTCTCCCGATCTTTTTCAAACGTCCTTCTTTTGCTCGACGGAGCGTGCCTTTTTCGCTAATTGCCCGCGGACTTTGACATTGACGCGCGCGCGCGCGCGTCAAGGGAGCGTCAAGGGGAGAGACGCCGCGCCGGGCGCTTCCGTTTCTCTCCTGCGAATTCGAGCAAGAGAGGTCCGAACAAGATCGATGCGGGATTGCGGCAAAGGTAACGCAGAGGCGAGAGATAAACGCATCGCTGGAGAATAAATTCGCTCTCTCGGACCAAAATGAGAATGATTGGCACGCGTGACTGTTCGGTAGCAGGACGCGCACTTTCATCCTGACGTGCGTTCTCGACGACGGGCTACGACGGTTTCGAAACTTCCCGATGGCTTTAATTTTGGCTTAACGAGCCAAAATTGGGGCTTCGACCGCGGACGGCCGCGTCGTGATCGCTTCTTCTCCTTCGTCCGCCGCCGCGAGTTGCGACGAGTGATAATCTGTTCCTGCGACGTCGCGAGAGACGCTTTTCCGGAGGCGTTTCGTAGACAGGAACGTCGTCGGCGCACTGTATGATGAAGAAGGTACTCACCGTGAGATGCTGGAACAGCCACGCCCTGAGGATGTTGGTCGCGACCTTGGGGAAGATTCCTCGCTTCTTTTGGTTCTTCTTGCCCGACGAGTCGTCGTCCTCCTCGCCCGTGCCCTCGCCACTACCGATACTCGCGTTACTCGCGTCACCTGCAACAATAAGTAGAGAGCCAGAGGTCATCACGTGCCGTCTCGGTAAACAACGCGAGTCTACGATACAACCGCCGATGCTCGTTTCTTTCTCTCTTGTTTCAGTCGCAACACTTGAGAACACTTGAGAAAAACCAAAGTCGCGCGAGTTGAATGTGTATTAGCGTCCGTTTCAGAGGCTGTTTATGACACAACCAATAGCACGTTCAAGTGGTAATAAATAATATTTTGTAACAAATAGCTACGATAATTCATGTGATAGCAAGGTTCGCTTGATTTTCTACGTGATCCTAAATATAAAAAAATACGGTAAGCACGTATAAATATGATGATTTTCAATATTTTTTCGTTTTCGAAAGCAACAAGCCCAGAGAAATCGCGTTTTCAGTGGGCTCGCGATTAAATCGCGAGGTGAACGTAGAAGTAGGATTTCCGACGCGTTTAAACGCGCGCCCCGATTTTCGGTCCATACCCTGGTGAGCGATAACTGCCTCGACCCTAGGGCTGGTTCCCATGCATACAAACACCATTAAGCCACCCGCAATCACCCGGGCCCCTTCGACCCGGCGAACCCCGTGTACGCTTCGTTCTCGGCTCGGCCGGGCATCCCCGCCCGCCTCCGTGCCCCTTCACCTCACCCCTCGCCGTCACACTCGCGCATTAAATCCCCGTCATTTATCAATCTTAGCTTTTTAATTGCGCGGTCACCGGGGACTCGTGGAACGAGACAGTAATGAGAGATATTAAGATGCTTTTAGTTATGCTCTCCGGACACGCCGCTGTCATTTCTCCGCCAATCTTTTTTATATTTTCCAACGCGGTCCGAGCCACGCTCGTTAGTTAGCATATCGCATTGAAAAAAAGTGTACAAAACCCCACCGTTGTAAAACACGCGATGTGTTTCCTGATATTCCTCACGACTGCGAATTTTCATCGCTAATAATACGGCTACAGCGGCCACGCGATCGTTAGCGTGTCACCGCGACGGTCTCGGATGCGCGATTATGGAATAAAATGCAATTTCGCCGGAATTCCCGTGATGTCCCGGCGAATCAATCTCCCGGACGAGCCCGGGCTCCGGAAGTTCGAGGTTCCCTTTATTCCTTCTCCTCGCAATCAGCCAGAAAGGAGAGCGGAGGGCTACTTACGCCGGCGGATTATAAATGACCGAGCCTTATCGTGGTGCCCGAGGCTCCGGTTCCCAAGGTTCTATCGTAACAGAGAGATCAGGGTGAGCCCGGCGCTCTCCCAGGGGGTTCACGATGACAGGTCGCCCGGGGGCGCCGACCCCCCTCCTCCCTCCCCCCCTCTCTCTCTCTCTCTCTCTCTCGCCAAAGAACGGTCTCGTGCCCGAGATTAACTTTGAATTCGTCGAGCGGCCCGTCGCCGTCGTCGTCGGGAGGGCGGACGCGAAGAGGGCGAGCAGAACGAAAAATTTGTCCGTCGTAGGAGCGGACGGACCGGAACGACGGGAGATCGATGGAAATCGCTGCCACGTACGACGTATTCTCGCGTGTGCCGCTTTCCCGAAACGCTCCGGGGGAGAGAAAACGAGAAAAGGCGCCTCGCCTCGCCTCGGCTCGGCCGATATCCCGGCCTGATGGGCATTCATCGCGTCGTGACGCGATTCGTCCCGGTGATCCGACCAATTCTATGAGGCGCGATTTCCCGGCGAATCGACCATCGATGCCAGCCGCCGCGCTGCCAAAGGCGCTAAACGACGGCACGAAGTCGCGGAGCTTTGATACGCTCGGTGCCGCCGAGAGTATCGCGCGCGCTGTCGAAATCGGCGAGTAACATTTCACGACAGAGTCGCGAGATACCGAGAAGCGTTTGCGCCGCGATGATTCTCGCTTGTCCTCTCGAGGGCGAATCGCTCGCTTCCGCTTCACCAGGGGTGGCGGCTTCTTCCCGCGCGCTGGCGAAGCTTGTGTTTTCCACCCGCGACGTGTAATACCCGGCCGACCAGTCGTTGCGCATTCGACAAAAACGACGTCAGACGCTTAGCTTCCCTGCGAGCCCGTTAATGGCGTAGTCGCACAGTCGAATAGAGGGCGGCCTGCGAGCTCGCAGAACGAACGGCGGCTGGCTAGCGGAATAACGGAATGGCTAACGGGAACGTCCCTCTGATTGCAGTTAATTTACTCGCTGAATCGGGTTAATGTAGCGTACCGGCCGTACTGTGTTGTGCTGCGCCGTGCCGCGCCGCGCCGCGCCGCGCCGCGCCACGCGATTCTGCACGGGCGACGTATCACGCGGTGTCCCGCAGAAGGAAAACGCTCTCTCCTTCGTCAGGGTGTCGTTAGTCTTGTCTGCCCGACGCGGACCGATTTCTTTCTGATCGCGCGGTCGTTTTTCTCTCTTTCTCTGCTCAATCCTGTGGATCGCATTTATATCGCTGCGCGACTTCTCTCTCTCTCTCTCTCTCTCTCTCTTCTCTCTCTCTTTCATCCTGCTTATATATTTTTTAAAAGCAGAAAGCGGGAAAACTGTGATTGGAGCAGGTTCTCTGGAAACACTTGAAAATATCGCAATTTATCGCGCGAAGCTGCATCGGGGCAACGAAAAAAAAAAAAAAAAAAGAAAGAAGAACGAATGTCGCATTACGGTCGCGATAATTCATTCGAAAACGTACGACACGCTCTTCCGCGCGACAGGTCGTTAAAATCTTATTTGACTTTAGATATTCGCGCCGGCACGTCGATGCACACATGTAATCCAGCCGCACTGGTATTTCGCGGGCGATCATCCGCCCACAGGCTGTCATCGATAATGTAATGTCGTTTCTCGTCGTCGCAATCGAGCGCGCGCGCGCGCTCACGTCACGGGATCAGGATCGCGATCGACAGCCCACGCCGACTTTCCGTTCAGTCTGGAGACACACACCTCCGCACACTCGCGTGTAAGCGTACGGCAGACAGAATCCGAGAATATGCGCTCTTATTTTTTTAAACGGGGGGGGGGGGGAAGGGGGGATGCATTACGTCGCAAACTCGCGTCTCTCTCTGTCGCGGTGTTCCTCTCAATTCGTTCGTTCAATAATACTCCCTAAAAATTTCCCGGAGCGAAATTTCACTCGACGAGCGTGGTGTCAGCCAAAGTGCAACGATTTCCCGTTTGCACAGAGTGAAACCGAACCCGCGAATCCGAACCGCCGAGTGAATACTTTCACTCGAAACCCGAAGAGTGATTCCGCAGGAACGCATTCGCTCTAATCGATCGAAGCATCCGCTCATACGGAATCTACTCCAAGTTCGAGCGAAATACCGGCACCCGCGACTTCGAGCGGCGCTATTTTCACGAAATTGTTTCGAGCGAAAATACCGCCGCTTATCGCCGCCGCGGCCGTATCGAGCGAGACTCCGCCGCATGAAAGAGGCACAGAGGGCACCTATCGAAAATCGAGCGGGGAAATTACCTCGTCTGTGTTCTACCGCGGTGCGCAATTACACCGACTCTATACCGTGTCGCCGACGTGGCGGCGATCAATGAAAACGGTTAGCCGCATCGATACTCCGACGGCCGCGCGCGCCATCGATCTTTCCTCAGCTTGGAGACTGACACCGCGAATTCCGCCCACGCATCCGCACACGCACACCGAACGATTTCGCGCGGACCGTTTCGCGGTCGAAGGCCGTGCGTGCCACAGTTGCGCGGCGCGGCGGAAATTTCGCACGCCGACCCGCGAACGCGTTCATTCACACGTGTATTCACGCGCCCTGTACGACGCGTTTACGAGGACGCTCTCGGCGAAACAACCGCGTCGGCGGCGACGGCGGCGGTAGCGACGACGGCAACGGCGGGGCAGGGAAGCTATATCGTCCGCGTGTTGATTTACGCGGCGTACCGCGCATTTTTACTACCGCGTTATAGAGATTTAAGTGCGGCCAATTATACGTTTATGCCGTCTCCGTTGCCTGTCCGCTTTCTCTCTCTCTCTCTCTCTCTCTCTCTCTCTCTCTCTCTCTCTCTCTCTGTCTCTCTCTTTCTCGCGCCCGTTCTTCCGACCCCGTCCGAGACGACGCGCTTCCGACCGACGCGCGAGCCCGGAATGACGCGCCCGGTTTCTTTCTCTCGGCTTGTCGCGAGCTATACTTAGCGAATGGAGAATGGGCGAAGCCTCATGCACGCCGGCGATAATCTATTTCGGTAGGCCGAGATCTCTATCTCGCGTGTGCGCGTTCGCGCGAGCGCATGGGCCATTCTCAAAATCGAAAATACGACGACGTTCTTCGCTGGGGGAAGCGCGTCGCGCCAGCGGAGGCCGGTCGCCAGGCTGATTAGTCGATTCTCATTTACTTTATTCTGGAACCCTGGGACCCGCAGAGTTCTTTTCTTCTCGACGAGAGAAAGGGGAGAGGGGAGAGCGCACAATTGCCCAACATTAAAGCACACTCACCTCACTTCGACGGCAGGTCTCAATCAGGTCGAATCTACACCCGCGACAGGACAGACATGACATTAGCCGGCGGCGCGCGCGGTTGAAAATATATACACGCGCAAATCTGATTCACGCAGCACCGGGAATATCTTATTCTAACGATCCAGTGTTCAATTAGAAATACATTGATTCGCGGAGGCAGCACGTTGGAACACGCACGACCGGATTTACCATGCCACCAGGCCGGGTTCATTGAATTCGCATGAATATTTCAGATATTTCAGCGAAGTCGCACACGCCGAGTGCGCGCGTTTCATTCTCTCCCCCATAATCGAACGATCATTCATAAGCGCACACGCAGCGTGCTCGCGAAGGTGCAATTCGCCGGAAGGCGTGCGGAATCCACGCAGGAGGGGCAAATCGATGGCGACCTCTCACGTTGCTACAGAACGTCAAGCCGAGGAACGTCTTCCTCGAAGACGAGAGGCCGCGCAGCCGCTATTTAGGGTGGCCGCGCAAACTGTCGAAATAACCGGCGCATATGGCCGCTGAAAATAAACTCCTCCTTATTCCCATCCCGTCGAAGCGAGAGAGGACCGCGCGCGCGTTCTCATCTTTCTCTCCCTCTCCCTCTCCCTCTCTCTCTCTCTCTCTCTCTCTCTCTCTCTCTCTCTCTCTCTCAGCCTCCCCTTTCTCGCCTGTTCCCCTCGCCTCTTCGCACTCTTCCTCGTCAGACGCTTCTTCCAACTACGCGGATCCGCTTCAAACTCCTCCGCGCGCGTACGACTTTAGACACGAGCCCGAGAGTGCGCGACCCTCCGGCATGTAGCGTGTAGGTAGAGGACGTACCGGATATACCGAGATATTTATTTGTTGCCGCACCACGCGCGGAAAGAAAGAGCGAAGAGTGACGATAAAATAAAAGGAGAGAGAGAGAGAGAGAGAGAGGGGGGGAAATTGAAAAAGCGGGGAAACACGTCGACGGGACACGCCTCTACGGGTATCGCGTTTCACGGTCACGAAGGCGACGAGGGCGACGACGGTGCCGCTCTCGCGATCCACTCTCGCGTAGACGCGGGCTTCAGTCGAAGCGAAATTTTGTAGGCCACGAAGAGGCACCGTCGCTAGTGGCAGCACCCCGACGGCTATCGATCGCGCCCGGAAGAGCAGAGTCAGCTCATAATAGACGTAGCGCGTTTTACCGCCCGTCGTCGCCCCGTCTCGATCTTCGACAGCCTTCGATTACGCGCGACGGTGAGAGTCCGAGGACCGCGAAAGGTCGTTGCACCAAAACACGCCGGCTTCTGGCTCGAGTTACTCCGAGAGTCGCGCGCGCGAACGGCAAGCTCGTCCGCGGTAACGACGAATACAGGGAACCTCTCCCTTTCTCCCTCTGTGGCGATTCCCAGACTATTTTTGACGATGAAATGTGGCTCGCCGGCATCCCTCGGCGCGTCGCGCCACGCCGCGCCGCGTCGCACGCGAGAGAATCGTCGCGGTCGATTTCACCGAGCGCGCGCATCTGCACGGCGCGGCGGCGGCGGCGGCGGCGTCGTCGTGCGACGAGCCTCGCTTAATCCGGGAATCTGCTTAACCGGGAGATTAATCGGCGATTGTAGGAGAGATGAGGCGAGATGAGGAACTCTCTCAGAAACGGCGGCGTTGGCGTCAGCGGCGACGAACGGGGACATCGCCAGCACGGGGGAGAGATCTCGTCGCGAAGGTAGTCCGTGTGAAGCGTACTTTGTGGAAGTTTGTCTTACAAATGAGCCGCGCGACGCGGATAATTTAGTACACCGTGCGTGCGTGTGTGTGTGTGTGTGGTGTGTGTGTGTGTATGTGTGTCTAGCGGCCCGCGTACGCGAGCAATGGAATCAGCAAGTTGAAATTAGGGGTGCGCGCAGGTCTCCCTTTTTTCTTTTAACATCCGCTCGCGGAAAAAGAGAGATTTGCGATTAACCCTCTCATTACGGACGGTTTCTCGGCTGACTTTTACAGACTTTTCACTTTGTAATACGAAACAGACAATAATTTTGCCAAGCGAGCTGTAGAAAAAGCGGACTCTATCGCAGGGTCCATCTTTTTCATTTTCCAAATATCATTTGCAATTAATCGTACAGAAGAGATCGAGACACCGCGCGTATCTCGACGTTCCAATGTCTTCTTGCCGATTAACAAGGTTAATCCCTGGACAAAATCGTTCTCCGCTCAGAGAAATTACATTAAGCCGCCGCGGCCGTTAACGTTCACGTCGAAAAGCTGTAACTGCTACGGCAACGACGTGTTTCATCACCCGGATGATCCTGAGAGACCCGGGCTCTCTTTCTCTCTCTCTCTCTCTCACACACACACACACACACACACACATACAACGCGTCCGGACTCGTCGATTTCACGCGAGAGTCGAGAATTTAGATTTTGAATCCCCGTAACCCGAATGACGCACGACACCGCCGGCGTGTTTCCCGCGGAGAAAGCAAGAGGGAAGAGACCGAAATATCTACCTATCGCTCTACGAGCCGGGACAAATATGAGACGGAGGGACGAAGAAGAAGCGGCCGGAGACGTCGGGCGAGCTATGCGGATTAACGGATGGAACGTCGCTCGTCCAGAAGTCCCTCCGCTTCTCCCGCGCGCGCTCGCGTCGTCCCCTAAAAGCATCGCCTTTCGTTCCGCTCGCTCTAGATATTATTGTTATGATAGAGTTCGGAGTCTCAGGAATGTCGCCCGGAGATCCGCCGAGAACGAGAGCGCGTCCCGTCCGCCCCGATTCTAATTTCTCCGATTGTTTACACAGAGATGAGCGAGAAGGAGACGCGCGAGAACGCGCCGCGGCCGACGAAAATGCTCGGCGCAGAGAGGAGAGCGATCGTTTTCGCGCGCTTGCTTGCTCGCTCGCTCGCACTTGTCGACAGCTCGTCGACCGCGCGCGACTTATCCCCGATTTATCCGATCAGCAGCAGAGTGTAAACGCCGCCGAGTTGAAAACGGCGCCGACGGAAAAAGAAGCGCTCGCCGCGCGCCGAGCGGCATTTTTCTCCGCCTTTTCTCGGCCGCGCGCGCGCGCGCTCGCTCGCCCGCTCGTAACCGCCGCGGACTCATTCTCCTCGCCGCGCCGGCGGGACTTCGCCCTCCTTCCGTCGACGGTCGCGACGCGCAAAACGAGCAGCGCGAGACACCAGAGTCACCGGTGCCGTGGGTGAGGAGCTAACGCGTATCTCTCGCGCGGGATTATGGCGATAAATAAAGCGGCGGAGAAGGAGAGGAGAAGAGAGATGCGGAGGCGGCCGTGGTCGAGGCGGATAAAGGAAACGGGAAAAAAAAGAAAAAAAAAAAAAGAGGAAAGAAGAATAAAAAATACAAAACGAGCGAACGGATCGCAGCGATCGCGCGAGAGCGAAAGAACGAGCACGGTTGATTGAGACATCGCTGGAGCAGCTGTGACAGTTATCTGATTCATGGACATGCCGAGTGTATTTTATGCCATACGACCTATGAATACAGATCGATCGGACGGTGCAACGCGGCGCGGCAGCAGCGGCGGCGGCGGCGGCGGCGGCGGCGGCGGCGGCGCCGACGGCCGGTTCGGAGCGGCCCGAGGAAATCATAGGTGCGCGCCTCTCCGCGCGTACACGGCCGTATCAATTACGTATAAAGCGCGAGTCGCGACACGTAGCCGAAGAAACGGCGCGAGGGCCATTAGGACGGTGGAGAGAACGGCATTGGGATTCATCGAGCGTGCACCGAGCAGCTACCGCGATCCGCGAGCGCGCACGCGTTGGATAACAATCTGTGTGATAAATCGCCGATTTGTATCGGCCGCCGCGCCGCGGGAACCGCTCGAACCCGCGGACGCCTTTTTTCCGCGCCGGCCAGGGAACGTAAGTGGTCACTCGCGCGATTTACGAGCGCAGCGCGCTCGTGAGCGAGGGGAAGGAGGAAGATCGCGGAATGAGTCGCGGAGATGGAGCGGAGATTTTGGCACGACTGTCGCCACCCTCGCTCCCTTCTCCTCCTCCGATGGAGGCGACAGGTGTCGGGTGTCGTTACGCCCACGCCGTGTGCTTTTTGTAACGCGTCGCGTCGGCAAAAGTAGCTGCGGAAAGTAACGTCTTGGAGCGGCGCGAGAGATAAGACGAGGGCAAAAGTGCGCACCACTCGCGTCGCTCTCGTGTAACGAAAGGGAAAAGGAGAGCAAAACGAGCGCTCGATTCCGAGATATTCCGGAGTGCAGGAATTCCGCACTCCACTCAACGTACGAGCGTTTACCCTTGCGCGACCTCCCGCGCGCGCGCGCGATCGCGTTTAATGAGAATGACGAGAGGAACGCGCGCACCTTGGCGTACCATGACGCCGCCGCCGCCGCCGCCGCCGCCGCCGCGAGAGAAGCAGCGCGGACAAATAGATAAAAGTCGCGATATCTCCCGGGCAACGTTGCCAGCGAGGCACGTACGGAGATTGTGCTAATTAATGCCGCGGGACCGTGCTGCGGCTTCGGTGATGTGCTGTTACTAGCAACGGCGCTGTTACCGCGATAATTACCGGTAGGACGTGAGGCTCCGTCTTAATTCGCTCCGCTGGAACGAAAATTATTAGCGAGCGCGCGCGGCGTCGAGCATCGAGTCGCGTCGCGCCACGCGATGACCGAAGCGTTCGTTAATCGCGGGATTAACGGAGGTCGCACGCTTCTCAAGCTTTTCTCGTCGTCAGATAAATCGCCAATCGTAATTTTTGTTCTCGACCGAGAATGAGGAGTTTCGAGTATACGAGTAACGCGAGTGCGCGGTTGATCTGCCTATCTGCCCCCTCCCCCTTCCCCCACCCCGTCCCTTCACTCTTCATTCACCTACTTGTCACTATTTCAGAATTTCAGCAGCTTCCGAATCTCGACGTGCTTGATATATTATTCAAGCGCGTAATACAATCCACGTGCGAAGCTATGCAAAATTATGCGTCGTATAATAACACGTTTCCATCAATTGCAGGTAAAGTGTTTTATCTGCGATTACGTCGGTCTGACGGGAGATGTGAGATTTTCCCCGCCTCCTCGCGATGGATCGCACGCAGTCATCGTCCATAAAATTATGCAATCGTACAGCTATCGCGCGCGCACATACGCACCGTGTCTCGCGTGTTTCCCTTTCCAGCGGAAGAGCGCGAGGCAGCTCGCGCGACGAGCTACTTTCGCTTCGGAGTCTTCGTAAACGAGTGCGGTAACTTCGGTTTCCTGTTGATGCGAACGATAGGCGACGCAATTAACGGATAATTCGCGCTCGAAATTCCGGGGCGCCGGTGTTTACGTAAACTTTCGCGCGCGCGCGCGCGCGCGCGATCCTCTCGACGAGCGGTCGTTCCTCGGCGAGGACGACTGTTGGCTCGTGGAAGAGGCCGCAGTAAAATCGGCCGTTCGACGACGAGCCACCGTCGTAACCCGCGGAAATAAAAGCGTTAATGGAAACGTGCCGTCGGTGGATGCGCGACGCCGACCGACGCCGCCGCCGCCGCCGCGTGCGCCAGCGGCGTTCTCGTCGTTTTCGTCTCGTCTCGTCGCCGTCGCCGTCGTCGTCTTCGTCGTTGACAAGCGCGGATAGCTTTTGGGACATGTGACGAGCACGTGTCCCGAACGGGAACATATCGGCTTTCGTCCTGGGATTAGTAAGCCGCGGCGGAGATCTCCTCGCACCGACTGGCGCCGCCCGCGCGAGCTTTACTTTTTGTCACCGTGTGCGGCGTCGCGACGCGACGTTTAAACTTTTCGTCATGCGCCGCGATGCGTTAACGCAGCTCGTTTATTTCCACGCGTCTGCTCGCGCCCGTCGCCGTCCCCCCTCGTCTCACGGACGCGATAATTATAACACGATCGACGAGACACCCCTTCGGCAGATGGGTTCCTCCTCCTCCTCCTCCTCCTCCTGCCCGCGACCGATACCGTGGGCTGCGCGCGTGAAAGTGTCCCCGTAAAATTATATCCAGCGCCGAAATAGCATTCCCCGCTCCGAATCCACGCGGTTTAACAAACGCGCGTCGTGCCCGTCCTGCCTCGCTTCCGCTGCGCTACGAATTTATCAACAACAATCCGACGCGCAGAATTCGCTAATAACTGTCGACACCGCGCAGTCGCTTGATTCGGCGGCGCGCGCGAGACACGCAAACCAATTCGTTGCTTTCCGGCCGGCCGAGAGCCGAGAGAAATGAGCACCGGTGGTTAGTAATGAGCCAGAAAACTGGCGACAGCTTCGCTATGCACTCTATATCCTATCCCAACGAGACGGGTCGCGATATTGTGCTATGTTCGTCGCGCACGTACACATGCGCGCCTATGTGTTGCGCGCCTATGTGTGTGTGTGTGTGTGTTATGCACGTCCGTGTGTATGGCGCGCATGAGGGCCCATAACTCACCCGGCTGGCCCGCAGGCCCGTCTTGTTAGCGCCCCGCAGAAACCGAACCGAGATTCTCCTAACTATGATACGGTCTCCTCCAACGATATACGCGGGGTGCCGGAGGATCGAGGAGGAAGGAGGACAGGGGTGGAAATCGGCGACGAGGGAAGAGCGACAGGGGCAGCTCTCGCGAGCGGAGCAAGCGAAGGAGAAGGACCGAGCCGAGAGAAAACGGCCGCGACGTGTGGAGGACGGAGGAGAGAAGAGGGAACGAAAACCCCCCCCGCCGCGCGCGGTCTTCATCCTCCAGCAACACGCATAAATGCATAGCTATCTCCGGACGCATCTTCCCCGGCGGGACGACCGAACGAAAAGAGAGCGCGCGTTATCGGTACTCCGACCTGATAAATCCCCCGAAAGAATAATGAGCCGACATTATTCATGCCGGTCCGTCAGCGTCGCTCGGCCGGTCTCTGCTTTCTCTCCCTTCTCGCTCCTTCGCCGTCCGTCCGTCCGTCCGTCCGTCCGTCCGTCCGTCCGTTCCACCGAAGGCAACGTTTCGGCACTTCGCCATTAGCGGATCACCGAAAACGAGCGCGGCAGAGATCCGCTCGTGGAATCGGCCGGACGATATTAGGACAGCGCTTAGCTGGATCAACTGGAATTCGTTTGGGGCGCGGGTGGGGGACGGGCTCGGGCGACCGGTTCGTTTGATCGATAGCGCGCTCCGACTACTTTTGCCTGATGATATCCACTCCCGGACGGCAACGGCGTCGCGGGAGATTCGCTTGGATTTCGACTAGTACGGAGAATCCTGTCAACTTTATGGAAAGGGAGAGAAGATTGAACTCTTTTCTTTCTTTTCTTTCTGAATTTCTCTTACGAGGCGGCTCTTACGAGGCGGGCAGAGGTGCATGTTGAAACTAATCAGTGCAATGACCACATTGTCGCTGGTGTATCGCAAATCTAACGAGAGCTCACATTAGCGAGTACATACGGCGGCGATAAGCCGCCCTCCGGAATGAGAAAGCGCGGCTAACTCACTCGCTCGTGAATTATCGCATTCGTACTCTCGCGTTTTATCGATGCCGGGGCGGCAACTGCAGCCTGCGCCCTTATTTGTCGAAACTCCTCTATCCGCGCAGCGTAGTTGCAACGCGAGCGCGAATTCACGGTTGTCGTGACCGCCGCGGTTCAATTTCCGTTTTACCAAGAGAAACAACGCTGTGCCGCCCTTCACCATTCTCTCTCTCTCTCTCTCCCTCTCTTCGCGATGCTCGATATTACTATGGCTAGATTCGAATTGCCCCCGTTCCCCTGCCGCCCCCGCGTACGCCCGACACCGGCATCTACCAGTGACATTGAGTGACACGTTTAGCGCGTCCGTTTTATTACAACTTCCCCCTTCAGCCGCGGCTCTCCCGCCAATTTGGTCGTGCCATAAAACACGTGGCGACAGATTCGGCGCTCTACAATCACGGAGCCAGACCCGACCGACCGACCAACCGACCGACCGACCGACCGATCGACCGACCGACCGACCGACCGACCGATCAACCAGCCAGCCAGCCAGCCAGCCAGCCAACGCAACCCTTCGCGCTCGGTCAGCGCGTTGACGAGCGACGACACGACTTTGCGGCTTGGTCGGCGGCTCGGCCGCTCTCTCGCGCAGCGAAGGAGCAAGATCCCGGCTTTGCGATACGAACGGTGAATTATCGCGGCAAACAGACATTCAATTTTCCGCGAGCGTCCAGGACGAAAAATCAGATATCGGATATCCTCTCCCAGCGTGTCAAACTTGGGCGCAGATATAAAAGTCGGCCGCGATATTTTATACGAGCATGTCGGCTATCGACCGCGTCGACGTACCCCGATCGCCGATAAGACCGCGCGGCCGACCAGAAGTTGGAAGGAGCTTTTTATCCACGGCACGCATCTACGGAACGGAGCCAAACGGAGCGGTGCGGCGAACGCGAACGAGGCGAACGTGTAAAGGGCGAGAACGAGGCCGGCCGGCCGGCCGGCCGTCCGTCTCTCTCTTCTCCTCTCCTCTCCTCTCCTCTCTCCTGTTCTCTCTTCTCGGACACGCCGCGTTATTTAGTGCCGAGAATCGCAGCGCCATGCTTAAGTGCTCCGTTGACTTACATCCCTTCGTGCTGGGGCCGGACTAAAGGAGCGAAATGTTTTGTCGTTCCGTCAACGAGCGTGATGGAATATCACCGCGGGCGCAACTGAGCGACACTGAATTTGCTGCACCGAGCTAAGACGCCAGCAGGTCGCTTACGAATGACCCTCGTAAACCCATGAAGTTCAACACCGCGAGAACACATTCGTTCGCTTGCGGGAACAGGAAAATCCGAACGTGCCATCTCCAATTAAAAAAGAAAACAATCATGATTGCTATTCCACAGTGACTAGTTTGTCAGGCATGGAGAGTGAAAGCGGGTAAAGAAAGAGGGAGGACAAGAAACAAATCATACGTGTTACACTCGAAGGGAGCGACGAATATTTGCGCGAGTCATTGCCGCGAGGAATTCACTTTTCTCTCTCTCTCTCTCTCTCTCTCTCTCTTCTCTCTTGATCTCCTTTCCTGCGCTAATCAAAGCGCCGCGATCATTATCTTCGCTTTAGGGACACGAGAGACACGTTGCGTGCCGTGCATAAAAGAGGGGCCTATATGCAGGCCCAAATACGGCGTTTCCTCCCATTGGTTGCCTTGGGTGGCTACAGAGACTCGGCCGTTCCTAAGCGCTCGAGATTGGTAACGGCATGGCAGTCTGAAAGCGCGCGAGGGTCGTCTTAACACGGCCTCGCACACATGTTCCTCGTGAGAGGTGGATGGTGCGCGCGCGAGGTGGTGAACATCGGGAAAGGAGCGAGGGAGGGTCGCGGTTGGGATGGAAACGGCATTCCATCAAACCAGACTCCATCTTACGTACGTCTCTAACCAACATATATCCGCGCTTCTTTTCCCTTTCGCGTTCCCGTTCTCCCGCTACCTCCTTCGCCTTTCTTCGCTTCCACGTGCCTCTCGAACGAATAGGCTGCCGCGGAATTGCACAAACGCACTTCTCTCTCTCTCTCTCTCTCTCTCTCTCTCTCTTATTCTCTCTTCCTTTTCTATATCCACACCGCGACCGAAATATTACGCAAAAGTGCACAAGCGACACGAGGCTGCGCGAAGAAAACGTAAATATCTTTTTGCGACGGCCGAGCTAAATAACGCGATCTAAAATTAAATCGAACCGGCTGGATCAGACACGACCACTCGGCTTTTCTACAATACGCCGAATTTCTGTCGGTCGTTCTCGTTAAAGAGAGAGAGAGAGAGAGAGAGAGAGAGAGAGAGAGAGAGAGAGAGACAGAGAGAGAGAGAGAGAGAGAGAGAGAGACACAGAGACAGAGATTGCCCGCGGGGATCGCAAAGTGCTGCGCTAAACACAATTTCGTGTTTAAAATAGCCACAATGCGGCGATTTAGTCGTCCACATAAAATAACAGTCTACAAAGAGAGAGAGAGAGAGAGAGAGAGAGAGAGAGAGAGTGCACGCGTGCGAGAGAGACGTCTTATTTACAATGGCGTCAATTAGCGGGCCACTGTAAAAGCAGCCACGAAGGAGGGTGCAAGCGGTCGTTTAATGGCGCCTTACTTGCGCTCCTCGTGATCTCCGGGAGATCGGGGATCGACGTGGAAGCCTCCGACTGTGAGAAAGGTCGACGACGCGACGGCGAATGGGCGCGTTGATGTGGCTCGATGGATGCATTTTTAACGTAACGAAAATAGCGGCGAGAGCGCGGCATTCGGAATAGCTTTCGAAGAGAGCGAGAGAGGACGAAATAAAGGGATCTATAGAGAGAGGAAGAGATAGAGAGAAGGGAGAGGGGTAACGTCGGAGTCGGAAATGTGGAGAGAATAAGCGAGAAAGAGAGCGGGAAAGCAGACAAAACAGCGACAGCTGCGACGAAGACGACAACGATGTGAACGAGGAGGAAGAGGAGAAAGAGGAGCGGCGGCGGCGACGACGACGACGACGACGACGACGACGACGACTGCAACTCTGCTTCGCACCGAATTCTATTCCGTTCTTTCTTGCGTTCGAATTCCGCCGTGCCACACATCGTTATGCCTCTCCTCTCGACGTTAACGTCCAAAAGCCCGCGGGGCCCCATCATCCCGATCGTCCCGATCATCCTTGCTAATGCGTGAGAAAATATTTCGACGATGACGCGTACGCATGCGTCACAATAGATTGCGCGAGGAGGCTAATCGCGAATCAACCGAAAGTAACACCGATACCTGACCTGAATCGACACGTATATCCAACATCTAATTCCTTGACATGTAAAAAAGTAGACGAAGCTGAAAAGACACGCAGCAACGCGGCATGCTCGGTACTTTTACGACTCGATACACGATGTTCGGCGAGCCGAGCGAATGCAAGCTCCGCTACGTCTACGTAAGGCCGCGCGGGAACGTGTTTACAGAGCTAGAAGTTCCGAGAGGTCGGGCGTACTCCACGTAGCGCGACGTACACACGGCTGCGGCGATATCGACACACGGCCGCAGTCGTAAACCTAACCCCTTATGGGTTACGGTGTGCGCAGTGCGCGCCTCGCACGGCACGTCGCTATCTCACGGAGAGGAGGCCGAAACGAGAGTGAAGCGGCGGGCACGGGGGAGGAAAGAGTCGCGCACGCTGGCCCGATATGTAGATAGAAGAAGTAGGTGTAGAGAGTATGTAACGCGCCGCACGAAGGAGGACCCGTCTCGCGTGGGCGAAACGTCCCGTTACTTTACGATTATTTTACCGCCGGCCGTCGTTGATGTTGCCGCCAAGTCGCAAAGAGGGAGAGAGAAAGAGACAGAGAGGCGGAGGAAGAAAAAGAAAAAACGAAGGGGAAAAGGATGGAAGCGACCGAGTCGAAACGAAGGATGGAGAAAGGGACGGAGGGGAGAACACGTAGCTTTCGTAAGCTCCGATACGTGACACCGTCGGTCGAGGGCAACGTCGCCGTGTAGCGAAGGGAGACTTCGTAAAACGCGAGAAATTGTGGAAATCGCGTGGCGCCGTGTGTTAAAAGTGTGACCTGTGCCCTGCGAACGCTACGAAATATTGCATAACGCGTGTGCTCTTATCAAATCAAGGGTAGGCGCGCGCGTGCGCGCGACAAATATTTTTACTCCGTTGTTATGCGTACGCTCGCGCGCTGAATTTCGCGTCGGACGGTCGTGCGAAGTTGTATGTTACAACGGATGTAACTCGTAAACGATACTTTTCGCTCACTGTGCGCGACGGGGAGATTAAAAGAAACGCGAGATGAAGAGAGCAACGTGTGTGTAATTCGCACGTTGCGTATATCGCGTCGCCGGCAGACGCAACATCGGCTACGAGGATGATCATCGTCGGGATGGCGAGAAGAGGAGGAGGAGGAGGAGGAGGAGGAGGAGGAGGAGGAGGAGGAGGAGGAAGGACGAACACGCGGACAGACGATCGCGTACGACCTCGTAAATCAATGCGTACGCGCGCGCTCGCGCTCAGATCGCGCTCGTATTAGCGCCGCTTTTACGGCGCACTTGGAGAGATAGATTAAGTACAGACGCGACCTTAGCGCCGATCAACGGAACCGGGTTGTCGGTGGTCGCGGCCGTTAAGGATTAATGCTCTCGCCCCATTAAAATTAGAATGAGATATTTAAAGCGTGACTCGGTGCGATCGGCCGATCGTCGATCCAGAAGCGCGAGAGGAAGGGGGAGAACGTTGATCCTTCGCGTGTCAGCGTCACGTGCTGCTCCACGGAGATTATGTAAAAGGTATTTTCGGCCCACGATCTCTCCCCTGTCTCTCTTCTCGTGATTAATGAAGAAGACGAATTTACGAAGGTACCGTTGGCGAAGTCAAGGTCACCATGGCGACTTCACGTCGCTCTGAGCACTTCGCTCCTTTTGGATATTACACCAGAGGGAGAGAGCGCCTTCGTTAATCGCGTCAAGCGTTCGATCATCTCGACGTCTCGGTCGACATCTGTATGGTATCTTGTTTTCGTCTCTGTCTCGGCGGACTTCTGCGACTTCTGAAATACACGCGAATAACACATCTCGCGGAGAAATCCGATCGGAGGGCCACGGAGGACCGCGTTCGTTTACGATACGCTACTGAGGGTGCTACCGAGCGCAGGAGCAGGAATAACATGGTAACGGACGACTGTTTGATTGGCCGTACGCCGACATTTTCATCGAGTCGAGGCAAGAAGAGCCTCTCGCCGTGCGGAGCTCATCTACCGTCGCGCAATTTGCGTCGCGCACACGCGCGCATACGTGGCCGCGAACGTGAAAACAACGACCACCACGACACGGCGTCACGGCTGCAGCGTCGTCTCGCGTATGTAAATGCGCGGAGGCACCTGCAGTGATAAATTGATTATTCCCGACCCTCCCTCTCTCTCTCGAGTCTCTTCCTTCTCCTACCGGCGCGGCGCGGCGCGGCGCGGTTCTCCCGAGGCCTCTCGACTCCGAGAGGCTCAACGTGACTACTCGATCGGCCCCTGCCTCTAGGTCGCATTATAATAAATACATAATGTCGATACTTTATATTTTATGTGCAGGTGAAATTTAAAGAATAAACGGCACCCTCGGGCATCGAGCCTGCAATTTCGCAAATTTCTTAAACGTCCGACGAAGATGCCGCGCAGCGGGCGGGGGGGGGGGGGGAGTAAAAGGCAACGGGATGATTATATATTACGTGGAAATTGATCCAATTTTGACATCAAACTTAAGCTCGAGCCGAGCCGCGGCTTTCGTTCTACATTAACCGTGCAAATTCCGTCGAGCGTGACGGAAGTGAAATTTTGCGAAATCTCCCTCGAAGCGTGAATCTTCATCTGACCAGGCGAATTTCCATCACAACGGGCTTTCGTCACGCGGCCGCCCTTTCGGATTCACCGCGCGCGCAGTCAACGAACGGGAGAAGCAGAAGACGCGAGAGACGCGAGAGACGAATGACGGGAAGCGCGACGCGCGTGATCGTGTCATTTCGGTATCCGAGTCAATATAGGCGCCATTGAAACACACACTCGATGCCGAGTCGTCGAGTGCCTCGTAGAAGCGTGCGCGTTGCGTGCACGTTGCACCCGAGAAGGGAAGATTAGGGGCAACAAGGGGTGGGACGGAATCGCATTGTTTCTCTCGCCGTGGCAATCTGTTGTCGGCCCTCTTCACTCGAGTGCCCTCGTTCTCCCTTCACCATCACTACTCTCCGCCGGCGTCACCGTCGCCACGGTGCAGCATCACCACACACACCACACACCATCGCGATCGTCTAGCCTCGCCGTCCGGCATGGCGCCCGCTACTTTTCTCGCCGGCTTTCGTCGAGTGCTTAGACTTTTCGACCACCCTCGAATCGACCCTTCGAGCGAACAGCGAACGGCCCCTCTACACCCTCTCTTGCCTTTTTCTCTTTCTCGCTCCGACCGCACCCCTCCGAGCGTCGACAATTAGTTTCCCATTGACCTATACCGCGAACCCTCGACGATACACCTCGCGAAAGAATTAAACCGGAACAACAAACAAACAAAGGGCCGCTTAGTTGGCGAGGGTAACACCGTAAACCGGCCTGTAGTCGCCTAGACGAATGCCTGCTTCTGAGATTCTTATCCGTTGTTCCGCGTCGATTAAATATATCGGTGCGTGCTCTTCTCTCTCAGCTGAACATTTTTTTCTCAACTGTGGAGCAATTGTGAACACGTTCGATCCTCTCGACAGTGATTTCGTCCTTTCTTTCCGTATCCTCAACATTTTATCGGGACATTTGAAGATAAGCATACGTCTCTAACGAAGAGCGATTAAAGATGCGTCCTTGTCGTCGTCGGCGTCGTCGCGTTTGACAAATACTCTCGCGTTGATCCTCGCGCCGTTCGACTCGCAGGAGACACGACCTCATTACCGAATCGTACACACGATCGGCGTTTACGACGTCAACCAGTGTTGGTCAGTCCGTGTACGCGACCGTGTGTGTCTGACACCGCCGATACCAGACGATACCAGTCGAGGGCACGTGTTGGTCGTGAGAGCCGGTGTGTCACGTCCGGCAGGTAGCCGAGAGTGTGTAACACACGAGGCGACCCCCGCGTGCCTCCTCTGAGGTGTGCCCCGAGTGCCTCTCACTCATTCTCTCTCTCTCTCTCTCTCTCTCTCTCTCTCTCTCTCTCTCTCTCTCTCTCTCTCTCTCTCTCTCTCTCTCTCTCTCCCTCCCCCCCCCCGGCGATGTAATTAAACGCGAAGGAGCCGCGGGAGAGTAAAAGTCGCGCTAATTAACGATGCCGAGGTGTCGAAATCGAGTCGCAGTATTTCACCGGGGCCCGTTGGATCCTGCTGGATCGCGCTCAAGTCCGTGACGATCGGCGGCGGACGACGAAAGAGAGAGAGAGAGAGAGAGAGAGAGAGAGAGAGAGAAAGGGAGGGAAGGAGGGAAGGGAGAGAGAGAAGGAAACACGCGGGGACGACTCGGCACCGTATAGGTGTCCTCGGGACACGGAGAACTAATAGGGCGGGGTGAGAAACAAGCCGCTGAGGAGATAACGACAGCGAGGACCCGCCTGGTCCGGCATAATAATTTGTGCGTGCCACTTTCCGCTCGGTGGCGAAGCGACGGTGCGGAGGAATGACCGAAGACTGAAAGCCTGACATCTCAATTACAAGACGGAGAGAGCTTGATAAAGCGACGACTCGCGATTAGAAACGGAATAAGGGAGTCGCGTCAGGCGGACGTCTGCGCGTTCGTATGGACGAGAATTCCTGCTGGTCTCCTCACACAAGTGCGGCATAAGTAACCGTGCGTCGTTTAATTATTCATTATCGCCGCTTGCAACATCCGATCTCGCGACTGCATATTCATCCGCGCTAGCTGATTTTCGCAAGCTCGTAGCGGAGCCATGCGCGGGCTGCGAGAAATTGTCGAAGCGCGCTGTCTTCTAAACTCGCTTGCTAAATGTACGCGCCAAATTTATCGATTGTTCGGGAGTAGAGTAAAGCAAACTCTCCCATTCTCTTGTTCTCTCCTTCTCTCACCACGACGAAGAGGGAGAAGCCCGGAAAAATGTCCGGGACAACGAGGAGACGTTGTCGTTGTGCTCGTGGGTTGAGCGCGATGGATCCCGTGTACGATGGAAAGTAATGCCGTAATAACACAGCGGGCGTTGCGGCAATATCGTTCCAAGTATATGTACGCCGGGCCTCCGACGCAACGATGTAAACGCATCAAGTGCCTCGACGCGCGTTCTAATAGATGCATCTTCCATCTCCGATCTCCCGGCCCGTCGCGCCGACGGTGTAACCTTTTAACAACGAGTCGTACTTTGGTTCGCCGTCGAACACGGCATTGTTTGACTGTTCGATAGGCACGCTCTACCGCGGTGTGTACAACGTCCGGACATCGATACGACACGACACGACACGACACGACACGACGCGGCGCGGTGCGGCGCGACACGGAAGGTCGTAATGTCCGAAAGGTACTTCTTCTTCTTCTCTCCGGCGGAGACGCGACTCCTCGCGCAATAAAAGCCGCGACGCGAGGAGACGCACCGTTGCCGTTGCGGGAGTGCGCGACGCGCATTTGCTTGTCCGGCGTGCGAAATTTTTGCGAAGAACCGCGCGACGGTCCTCTCCTCCGCCCGTACCGCCGCCGCCGCCGCCGCCGCCGTGAAAGGGTTCGCATCGACCACGTCGGCGCGAGTTACGCGGCAGAAAACAAAATGCAATTAACGACAATGGCCGCGTCTGTTCATTAGCATTTTTTTATGCGTTCGCTCGTTCGCTCGTTCGTTCGCTCGCTCGCTCGCGGCCTTTGTTCTATTTTCATTTCGTTCCATCACGGCGATCTACCGGCTCTCTCCTCTTCTACGGCCAGCCACTTCGCTCCATCGTCGGCGCGCTTCATCCCTTCGCCTCTTCACCTTCAGCGTCCATTGTTGCCGGCGATGGCGGTGCGCTCATTGTGCTCCGACACAATAATAATTGCGCTAATGATCGCGCTCGAAAAGTGCTTCGTAATCGACGGGGTAGGGACCCCCTTTCAAACTCTTTAGCCGTTCCTTAGAGTAACTACCGACGCGATGAAACCTCCCGCTCGATAGGAAAAAAGAGCCGGCCGGGGAAAGGGAAAAAGAAAATACCCGCGCGGTCGAAATCTGCGAGCGGACGAAGCGAGATTAATATCGTCTCTCGAAATCCACGACCGGCGCGCGCGCGCGCGCGCGCGTCTGCGTCTTGTTCCGTTGCCGAAGCAAACATGAAAGATCGATACCGGCCGGAATATCGCAACGTGGGAGACACTAGCGACGAGAAACGCAAATGCCTCTGGAGGACCACTGAGAACGACGTCGCGATGTGCGCGGGAAAAGGAACACGCGATCGAGCGTAGCAATTCGAATGACCGATTACCCGAAGAAGACCAACGTGGCAACGATGTGGCACAAAGAGACAGATATGCCCGGAAGCGACCGCCGGGATCGAAGCGACGTGGAAGCGAAAGAAGGGAGTGGAGAGAAAGAGCGGACCGCAGGTCCATTCTCTCGCTTCGTGTTCCGCGAGCCGTACTCGCCGCGTGGTGCCCTCACCACATATTAAAGGGATAATGCAGCCGCGCGCGTTCGTCCGCTCCGCTCTGCTCGCTCGCACGAATCGTTCATTCGTTCGTTCGTTCGTTCGTTTACTCGCTCACTCGCTCATACGTACGTATCTACGTACGTACGTACCTAGAACGTGCGTTAACGTACGAAAGCGGGTAGGATACGCCACGCGGGGCACTCTCTTCATTTCCAGGCTGTCACGAGCAGAAGAAGATTCGGCCTGCGTTTGACAGCCCCAGGGTCTGGGTTGGGTGCTGCTGCTGCTGCTGCTGCCGCTGCCGCCGCCGCCGCCGCTGCTGCTGCTGCCGCTGCCGGGGCTGGGTCGTAGAGGTTGGGAGAGAGAATCGTGTAGGGGCACGTTGGAGGTGGAGGGTACAGTTGGATGGGACGGGGGGGGGGGAACGAGGGGGGAAGGCGAGAGAGGAAGTTGGCGTGTGCCCATGTGCCGGTACTACCGATTATACCGTACTGCACCGTACTGCTACACCATCGCGAAACCACCCCTTCTGCGCTCCCTTTTTCTCGCTCGTCCTACGCCAGCACTCTCTTGCAGCTGTATATATATATATATATATATGTACTTGTCTCTCTCTCTCTTTCTCCCGTAAAACAAAAAAAAATATATATATATATATAATATTGTGGAAGAGACCGGTACGGCTGAAAGAGAGAGGTTACGTGTCTCCTTCCTCTCCCGGTAATACTACCGTCGGCAGTCGGTATTTTTCTCTCCATCTCTGTCTCTCTCTCTCTCTCTCTCTCTCTCTCTCTCCCCCTCCTTCAGTCTGCCTTTCTCTATTACGCGAGCAGTGCGAGAGACGCGATCCCTACCTAAATTTCACATTTTAATTACTCCAGCATCGGGCCCGTTCGCCTTTGTCGCGTTCAACGTTCGATTATAGGTTGTCGAAGGCGGATACGCCGCGCGATCTCACGAGAAGCAAATTCCACCGCGCGGTCTAGATTGAATCATCAAGCAGATGGAATACTCATTGGAGCGTGCTGTTGCGTAAAGAGCCAGGTGCGAAGTCGTAATTACTTTGCATAGTAATCGTCTCTGTATATCTGCATGCGCGCGAAGGTTAGAGAAGAAAAAGAGAAGGAGAGAGAGAGAGAGGGAGGGAGGAACGGAGGGAGACAAACTCGCTCGTCGGCAGGAGGAACGCGAAGGCACCGTGACTCGGCTGGATTCGAAAGGAGTACATCGAAAATAAACTCTGAAAAGAGTACGTCCACCAATATCTCTGCAAATAATTGTGTATCTACCGTTTTCTCTCCTTCAATCGCGTCACGGACTTTCTTTATGCATTATCATTCTTTATGTAATCGCCGGCTTACGTAGGGAACCTCGCGCCTTTTGACTGAATAGAATCGAAAATGACGCGCGGTTCTTCGCGCCAATAAGTATGCACATATCATGAAAGTAACATAAATCCAGACGCTACGCCTGTGCGAGCGTTAGCGCGATACAAGGTGCCGGGTTTTCTAACCATTACGCGCATCTGCTTCATCGGCGCGTCCTTCGCATGACGGACTACCGTCGGCCGGATTTCATATCGCGAAAAACACGGCGGATGCTCTCGCGCCTCCGGTGGATCGTTCGTTGGTGCGAAAGCAGCGACGAGGGTGAGCGACGAGCGAACGTGGAAGCGGAAACGAGAGAGAGAGAGAGAGAGAGAGAACAAAAAAAGTTGGAGGAGACGCGGAGGAGAAAGAGGAAGAGGAGGAGGAGGAGGAGGAGGAGGGACGGTCCAGAATCGAAATTCGGAGGACCAACGAGATTCTCGATGGAAACTGAAAACACGCGTGGAGCAGACGGGTTACCAGGAGGGCAGATGCAATGACGGCTGCTGTTTAATATCGGTGCCGCACATGGGCACACTCCGAGACACATTTCACTAATATTACAGCCAGCCAGCCAGCCAGCCAGCAGCCAGCAGCGAGCCAGCAACCAACGGCAGCCAACGGAGACGGCGCGCTTCGCAGTCGCGCACGCTTTACATATCTCTCGGCGCATTAATATATTCAACACATATGAATATTGCAGAGAGGGACCGAGACACGTAGGAAGCGAGATAGAGAGTGTGAGAGAGAGAGAGAGAGAGAGAGAGGCGGAGAGAGGGAGCGAGAGAGAAAGAGGGGACAGAGGGATGGAAAGAGAGGGAGAGAGGGACGGAGCGCGAGGCAGAGATGATGTACTCGCCAGCTAAACCATTGTGCCTATCTTGGGCTTCATGAAATCTGCAGTTCTCTCGCTTTCGCTCTTTCGCTATCGCTATCCCTGTCTCTCGCTCCCTTCGCCTCTCATTGTTCCGCGACAGAGCTTTGTGCTTTGTGCCTCTCTCGCAACTCCGGAACTATTTCCGTGGCTTTGAATAAGGAACTAATGAATACGAACTGTGGATGGTGGCAAGCTTATATATTCCGCGACGTGTATCACGCACGTTTATCGTCCGTGCGCGTACGTTTCTTTCGCACTCTTTCGCACTACCCCATTTCCTGCCGCGCATATTGACGTACGATCGCGGATCGCGACGAAAAATCCCGACGACGGATCCAGAGCAAACGCCAGCGATTTAGAAACGATGTTACCGCTGTCATCGGCGATTTCCGCCTTCGCGATCATTAACACTAGTGCAGCCACGAGCAGGTTAGGTTTAGCTCCCTCCCCCCCTTCCTCGTTGGATCCTCACGAATCTGTTCCTCTGCCAACTATCTCCGCTGGTGCGTTCCAGCTGCGCCGTGCAGTTTCGACGAGACGTGCGTTTTCGAGCGAAGCGTTTTCTGCCTCCATGGGAACCAATTACCCTCCCACCCTCTTACGAGAATGGCCGCCCCTCTGGCGATGGTCGCTGGTATGCGAGTCCAGTATGCGCCCGCGCGCGCATACGTGCGTGCGTGCGTGCGTGCGTACACGCGTGACACGTACGACTACGCGGGTGTGTACATAATAATATACGCATAGGCATCATTATATACACATTATATACATGAACACATGTACATATATATGTATACGAACTCACGCTCGTATATATTTACATATAAACGTACCCACACACGCATGTATGTGTATACGCGATACATATATGCCTGCACACCAACGCAGCATATATGTGTCCGACTCCTTGGCAATAGAGACTGGAGAGGACACGATGGTGAGACGGAGAAAGAGGCGACGTCCGGGGGAGAACGGAGACGGGGAGAGAGAGAGAGAGAGAGAGAGAGAGAGAGAGAGAGAGAGAAAGAGAGAGAGAGGGAGAGAGAGAGAGAGAAGCAACGGTGATGGATCGTCCAATCAGTGCCGCGAGATGGAGCACGAGAGAAACGGAGCGAAAGAGGAGGTGAGACCAGGAGAGAATCTTCTCCACCTATGGCACGGTACGCGCAGTGAACGATGAAAAAAGAGAGAGAGGAAGAGCGACAGAGAGGGAGAGGTCATGGTCGGGTCGGTCTCCTGCTAATCGAAGAACACGAGGTGGCCCTGTGCGATGCGCCGGCCGCATGAGAGAAACTCTACCTCGGCTATTCTCCAACGCCATCACCTATCGCCGGCCGGCCGACCGGCCCGGCTATTGTGTAACTTGCTCTCGAGAGCACAGCAACGAATTCTCTTCCGCGAGGCCGATAGTAGTCGTGATCGAGCTTGCCCGACATCGCCCGATGAAGTTCCAATTAGCTCGTATTTCGGGCGCGGCCCGCCAATCTCGCGCAGAGATAGCAGCCCACGCCGCGCTATTTTCGCGCGACTTTGCGATTTATTTTATTCATTTCGCGGCGCGGCTGCTATCTCATCCCACATGTCTCCCGTTGATCCTGATACTTCCTGGTTAATCCTCGGTGCGATAAAGCTCGGATAAAGCGTGATGAAACTCGAACCTCGCAATTTCCTCGCGGAAACGATCGCGTCGTAAATTGCTCCGTTAGCTTTGCGTGGACGTTTGCACGCGATCATTGGCGAGACGCGATTAATTTTTCACGCGATTCTTACGAGCCGACGAAACGACGTCTCGAGAACGAGATCAGACCGCTCATCCGAACTGTATCGATTACACGGCGAGGCTACGCTCGCCTGCTCCTGAAGGAGTCGCGGTGTACCGAGGAATGAGACAAACGGAACTGCGGTCGAGAGGGTTGAGCCCGAGGGTCGCGAGCCGCGAGGTTGAACATCACTCAAACTACCGCGCACAATACCGGCAAGGTTGCCGGGGATTCGCGTTACGGAGGAGCTTCGTCGACGAATGTTTGCACGCGGAACGCCACGAAAGGGTCTTCGCAATGGCGTAACGCGATGTCGTAACGACGTAATCGAACGTGGTTATTGCGCGCGCGTACACGTACACGCGTACGTGCAAATAATAACGCGAACTTTCCTACTTTCTCCGGTCCTCGCCCGTTACATAACGACTTGATCGAGGGAATCGCGTCTTTTTTTAATCTCCTACGGCCGTCTCTCGTCTCCCTCTTTTTCCACATCGGTAACGTATACATATACCGGTAACGTTGTTGCTTTTCACGCGGGGCGCGGGATTACGGGAGTGAATAAATACGCGATGTGTTACATCGCGCGAACGCAAAACGATCCTTTCATCGACGAAAGCTAAACGCGCTCATTGTGTGTAGCCCGCGTACGGGCTACACGCGTTCTCACAGGAAGACCTTTCACGGAGAGTGAACGCGGTGAACGCGATTTATCGACTTTGCGAGACTGAAATTTGGATCAGCGAGGCGAAACGAGTTTCCTATTTTTACATGGGACTGCATTCTGTAATGCGCGATACACTCTACGGTAATATCTGTAATTTTCCCACTTTTTTCCATGTTTCCGGCTAGTTAGAATTTCACCGATCGATCGTGAGATTGATTAAGCCGCGCGAGACCGATTCAATTAATTTTGACAGCGCGCAGGAAGTGCGCGCTACCGTTCGCCGAGGGAATCCATACGGAGCACGGTAACGAATGCGCCGTTCGAACGGGGGGAGGGGGGGGGGGGGATATCCAACTTACGTCGATTTTCTCATCGCGCTCGCAGGCGGCAAGTTGAAAAACGATTTCCCAGCGACGACGTAGCGACCAGCTACGCCACTGTGCGTAGAGTGGCGAAAGAGAGGAAGAGAGGGAGGCTAACAATGGCCGCCAACCAAAACATCCGATAAATCTAACCGGCCCGGACCTCAAGCCCCGAGGGGTTTTAAACTCTCTCACCCCAAACGCCGACGCGGGCGCAACCCTTACATTACGTTACACTCACTCACGGAAAAGGGAGCCATGCCGTGTGCTATTGCGGGGCGATACGAGCGGCGGCGAGGGGGTGATGGCAGCGGGTGTGCATAGAACGGCGGTGCCGCGCGATGGAGACAGGGCAGGGCGGGGGGAGGGGGGGGGCGAGAGGGAGAAAGAGAAAGAACGAGAGCGAGAGAAAGAGAGAGGGACGTGATGTGCGATCTACGAAAAACCAAACCGAGAGAATTCCATCCGTCCACCCGCCTCCTCCTTCTCCACTCACCTCCGTACCTCCGACATCCACCGCTCGTCTAACCCGGCTAACCTCCTTCTACCGGTAAACGTAACGAGATATCCGCCGCGCGCGAGCGTGGGTTGTGTACCGGCCCTGACGAAATTTCGACGAATTTGTTTCCGCCACCGCATCCTAATTCGTTTTGTTCCACCCTATTCGAAACTGCGGTCCAAATTCCGACTGGGTGAACGCGAGCGCGCGCTCGCGCACTCTCGAGTTACGATGAGAAAGAGAGAGAGAGAGAGAGAGAGAGAGTCACACACCACTACAAAGAGATTTCGAAAAATCATTGCAACAGCGGGCTCATCGATCTGCGATGAAAAAGCCATCTGAATTGTTGCCATTAACGCGGTTGCCATTATTAAACACGACACTAAACGTCGCGCTAAACGTCGCATCAGAGACAACAGCATTCTGATAACAAAAGAACAAGCTGTATCGGCGAGACGCGATCGCGAAAAAATCGCGAGCGATGATGTTGCTCGGAACGTTGTCGCAGGCTGCCGGGAGCGCGTTCTTACGAAACTCGAAACAACACAATAACGACAGCTCTCAGGAACTGCCGCGATGCGCGTTCTCTTCGTAATAAGCGACGGAACGGAAATATGCAGCCAGGGAAAACGCGGAGGCACGCTAATGTCATCGTCGTTGACTCGCGGAGATACTCGACGCTCGGCGCGCGACTTATCGAGAGTTAAACGACGCCTGGAATTCCAGAATTCCACGACAGTCATACATAATCAGTCGCGTCTACGATATTCTGCGCGGTCTGAGTGGCGAAGCGCGTTTCCGCGTCGAAGAATGTCGATAGCTCTTAACTAGACGCGGGACCGCGTTTAAACGCATGCGAGCCCGACGCGCTGCTCGCTCCAAGTACGTCGAGGCAATTTATAGTTAGGTAGATGGAGGGAAGCCTGCGCGAAGGAACATGAAGATGGCGAATTCGCCTTTTCGACGCGCGATTGCGCGTTTGTGTTCGCCTCAGGCGACTAAGCGGAGAATTATTCTACGGTCGGAGGAAACGATCAGCCGCCCCTCTCAGCCGCGCGTCGTCTCTCCGCCCTGAAGGACGAATGGCACGTTCGCCATCGGGGATCCCGGGAACGTAAATGACGCCACGATGATGGGATTCGGCGAGATCGAAACCGGAGTCGCGGAATTGTGCATCGCGCGCGCGCGCGCGCATCGGTTCGCGCAGCGTCTTCTCGTTATTCGAGCGGCGCGCCGCGCCGCGTCTGAGTCCACTCGATGCTCGCGAACACGGAAAAAAGGATTCACGGGAGGCCGCGCGAAACGAAAGGTGGAAAGGAGAAGAAAAAGAGGAAACCCTTTTCTCCGGAGCGGCGCGCGAGCCCAAGTTCGCCCCACCTTTCTTCGACGGATCGGCTCGAGAGAGGAGCGGCGTCCACGGCGCGGCGGGCCGCTCGCTTCGTGGGCGGAAGGAAGAGGTCCAGATGAGGAGAACGAGGAGGACGAGAGGCCAGAAAGAGGGACAGACAGGTCGGCCCGAGAGAGGAACCCGCGGCTGCCATGGTTACCGTCGCATTCCCGCCTCGCCTCGTTGCCATGGAGACGGCGGCACCCTGTCCCTCTCGTTCTCCTCATCGCTCTCTTCGCTTCCTCTCGCTTCCTCTCCGGCCTGCTCGCTCGCTCGTACTCGCGAAATTCCGTCCTCGTCGCTCCCGTGCGCCAATCTTCTCTCCACGACGACGGACGGCTCTCGCTCTCTCGCTCTCTCGCTCTCTCGCTCCGTCCGTCCTTCCTTCCTTCGCGGCGGCGGCGGCGGCGGCGGCGGAGGGGACACCGCCGCTCCACGGAGAGAGGGAAGTCACGAAAGAGAGGAACACACGGAGGAGACAGCCCGCGGACGCATGCGCGATACTTGGTCCTCCGCGACGTCGGCGAGCACTCGAGATGCCACCCCCGAATAGTCCGATCACTTATCAACCGCGAGTCACTCGCGACCTCGTAATGCACTCTCGTGCGATGCTTATCTGCTTAACGGTGTCGTTCGAGAGGTCCTCGCGAGATGCCTGTCGTCGGACAGGCTCGACCGATGTCACGTTGATAAGCAAACCTTGGTATCGCGGCTGCGTGTGCGACGACGAGATGAAAGGACCGAGGGGCGGTCTGATGAAAGAGAGGCTAGAAGAATAAAAGAGACTTTCCCCTCGTAAAGCATTGTTTCGCGAGCGAATGATCGTTTTGAAAGATATCGCGTTGCGATTGGGCGTCGTTCGATCTGGCTGTCCGCATACACGTGTCTACCGACGGCGATGGCTCGCGTGTCTCGCGAGCTGTACGCCACGAGCGCACAACGCCCGGCTTAATTTCGAAATAATAAACAGACTTTTCGACGTTACGCCCGCCGAGCGAAATATTCGCGCGCGAAACCAACGAGACGTAAAGCGCTCTGTTTCGTAAACCGCGGTTCTGATTGGCCGTCGCGTCACTCGATATCAATATTTATTCAGCGCGGCGAATGCCCGAGGCCGATTAAAACTTGTTTATGCGGCCAACGATTCGCTCCTCCCACCGGACGCGCACGAAACGCACGCATAAAAGCGAATTCTCTCTCCCTCTCTCTCCCACTCCCCTCCACCTCTCTCTTTCTCTATCTATCTTTCCCGCGCGCGTCTTTGCGTTACGCGCGGCACGCATGCATTAAAAATGATCGAAGATAAAGCAGGTCGAATAAAAAGTGGATTTATATCCAGCAAATGTCATTACACGACACTCGCAACTCCAAGTTGCTTTTGTATCGTCCTCGACGAGAAGTGATCAAGAATATTGGCAATTAAGCGAAGAATTAATCGCCTCGTAAAGATTACGAAGTCGCGGAGCGATTGATGCACCGATCGATGCGCGACGAATCTTCGTCGCTCCGCGAAGCGGCGCGTCTCGATTAAAGAACGACGCCGTGTACGCTCGTTACAGGCGGCACTAGTTAGACGCAATAGTTTCAGATTAATGCGAAGAGAGAACTCGACTTACCGGGACTGCCGAGGAAGACGGACGAATAAAGAACGCCACGACGCGCGTCGCTCGCCGCGCGTTGCGCGTCAGGTGGCGAACTCCATTCTCTACGCGGACACCATTTGCCTGAAACACATTAATTTTTTCTTCGTTAACATCGCTACATCATGGGTTACGCTACTCTCCTCCTCGGTCGTAACGTGCACCCGACACAACAACGCTCCCCTCGTCGGCTCCTCAACTCGCGACATTTAATGAACACATTTCCGAAAAGCACGGTTACGTCGCACACGCGCACACGCACACGCACCGCCAGGGACGAGAGCATCGTGTGCGTCTGTCAAAAAAAGAAACAAACGTCAAGGAAAGAGAGAGGACCGTGTGTCCATAAATCTCCGCTTTCCGTCGAGTCAGAGTCGTTGACACGCTTTAAATACATTAAACCGAAGAAAATATCGGGGAGTGTTAGCGGCTTGAATAATGAAAAATTCCTCAATGGATTTGTCCCGAGATAAAACCCGTCGGCGGGTTACACGAGGTCGCAATCAAAATACTGCAGGAAAATCGTGCCGATAACACGAAATAGCCTGTTCTCGTGTAAAAATAGATGTTCCCGTATCGATCCCCGCACGAAAGCGTTATTATGCAAGAGCGCCACGGAGAAAAAGTATGCAGAAAAGGTCGATGTGGAGGAAGCAAAAGATTCGTGATCGTCGGCGTCACGACTTCGACCGAGAGAGAGAGAGAGAGAGAGAGATTCTATCGCACCACTCAGCTTCGCAGCGTGTGTGTGTGTGTGTGTGTGCATGCGCCGTTAGTGGTGCTTTCGTTCTTTTCCCGTCGGACAACATGCGACGTGTTACCCCTGCGCGATTTACTCCGCCAAGGAATAATCCTACAATTATGCTGATTATAATAATTACTTAAAAGTGCAAGAAAACCACTTACGCTAAATCGCGTGGCATTCGCCCGACGATTGCATTACCCAGCGTGATATTAATCAATGCCATCACGTGAGGCGATTGAACGGTAAACGGTGGCGACTGTAAGCACAGCGTTCTCTCGCGCGTACGTAGCACGTGCGCGCCGAAGAAATTCCGCGGGCGATTCCCGCTTAATGCGGCGTATTTGCGCGGCGATATCGCCGCGCTGTATCGTCGCGCTTTATCCAAATTTATCAGCTTCACAGCATAGTACACCGCGAGTAAAAGTACGCGGCGATATGCCGACGTGCAAAATATTACCTGTAAAATTTCATTCAGAATTAACGACAGACTAGCAATCTATTGTCCGCGCGTGTTCGTGCAGCGACGCGAATTCCAGAATTTCCACCCTCCAACTGATTTATCAAGCCGTGAGGAAGGAGGGGGGAGATGGGGCACCACCACCACTCGCGGCTGCAGTATTGCAATTTTCCAGATGCGAAAATAGGAAAGGTATCTACTTTATTTCCAGGGAGATCCCAGCTGAATGAGGATACACGGTAAGAAAGGGTGGCGCCGGGGGATAAGAGTAAGCCGCGGAGCGAAGTAATTTCACACGAGAGAGTAGGGTCTTGCTGGGTGAGAGGAGATCCCGCGGAGCTATAGTCTTATCTCGGAAATATAGCGCGGGCACATCCCCCTGCGAAAATTATATTCTCGGAAAGCAGAAAATTGCTTCGCTTCAGCCCGTTCTGCACGAACGCACGGCGCACCGGTATTATTAGGTTCTCGTAACGTTTATTTCCTTTTTCTTTCGTTCGCGCGACGATCGCGTATCGCGTATCGCGTATCGCGTATTGCGTCGCGTCGCAAAATACGAGACACGAGACGAGGCGTTGATTTCGCAAATCGCAAACTCGCGAGAACAAGCTACCACCGTGGAGTCCGCTGCGCGACCAGTTAATCTCGAATATCATTTCGAAAGCCGCGTTCGATCGGGTGTAACCCACGCGCGAGCTCCGAGCTAATGGATTTAAAAACGAATCCAACGATGCTGATTATAGTGTGCCGAGTGAGGCACGTTTAACTCGCTCTCTTTCTTTCTCTCTCTCTCTCTCTCTCTCTCTCTCTCTCTCTCTCTCTCGCGGCGTTACGGTCACGGTACGTCCCGTCAGTTTCTGGTTAAACGAAATGACAGGGCTACGCCGGTGATTCGAAAATAATGGTTATTCCGGCGCTAGGGACAGCCGGGATCGCGTTAATGACGAGAGATTAGCGTTTCCGACACCTGACCCGCGAGCTGTGAACCCATCGGGACGAACGAACAAACTGCTCTTTATCGATGACGAGTGTACGAATCGAAGGGGGGCGGGGGAGGAGGAAAGACGCGCGCTTATATATCCAAGTGATGCGAGATTCGCTCCATCGCGACGCGGTGGAATACCATTCGTCGCGGTGAATCCCGTCTTTTCGCGCCACGGATAAGTGAATAAACGATATATCTGGATTATTCAAAGTCATTTGCTCGCGTTGCCGACCCATTACGCACCGGCGGGCCATACGTCACAGCCGTTCCGAAGTCCTCGGAGGCGCAGAGGACTCGGGATACCTGTAGAATCCTAGGTCAGAGGTGGGGCGGATGGATGGAGATTTATAGCCGCTAGGAGACAGGCTGTAATCATACACATCGCCCCGTCTCGACTCTGTAACTGTGAGTTACCGTGGGAATTCGAAAAAGTTCGGGAATTTCCAGCCAGTATTCTCGGCCGAGTCGCGCGATACACGCGACTAATGTCCCCCGAATCCCGCGTGAACGCGCGTTTCGAATCATCGCACGCACAATATCAGCTCCTAACCGTAAAAAGATCCATCTCCGTGTAACAGGTAACACCGATTGAGCCACGCTCTCGACGGCTGACTAATTAAACAGAGGGATATATATGATCAATAAAATTTCTTTTCGCCGCGAGCTCCGAATTTGAATTTGTAATGCGACGCTCCTAAATATGCCGCGAGTCCCTTTTTTATTCGTATCATCGTATCATCATCATCGAGCTTGTAAACAAATGTAGATTAAATTCGCGTGATAAATTATCCTGCGCCGCTGGTCCACTCGCTCTCTCGTGAAGCACCTATAACCGCCGATTTCACGTCCGCGAAGAGAGCGTCGTGTTTGGTAACGAGCCTGAGACACTTCTCTTTGAGAGATTTGGTAAACGGCATCGAGAGTGAGACGTCCGCTTTGAATGATCACCGTGGCTAAATTGCGGGTTAACTTAGGTCTACGGGTTCGCGTGTTCGCGACAGTCATGCCACGGGGCCGAGTCATGTATCGGGCGAAACCAGACGAGGAAGAGGAGGAGGAGGAGGAGGACGAGGAGGCGATCGGTGGGAGACGGATGGACCTCGTCATCTTCACCAAATTCGTACGGCCACGCGCGCGCGCGCGACGCAAACTCCTGCTACGGCTTTATTTTTGCGCCCGCCAGCAGCTGACGGATATAAATTGGAATGTAATGCGCCTGGCACGCGACGGACGTCGCTCGCCTTTGTCTGCGTCGACGGAGATGCTCCCATGACTAATTTGTTTCGACAAACAAAGCGAGTTCCTTGAAGAACCGCGCGCGTCTCCACTTTCGACGGCCGCTGCTGGAGGGGTTGTTGTCGCGCGTATACGTATTTTTTCAACGTGCACCCTTGTGCGTTCGTCGTTCACCGAGCGTCGTTTGATAGCGATTTGCCAGTAATTGACGAAAATGCTAATTGTCTTAAAGTTATTACGTTGTCGCGGAATAATTGTCGCGCGGTCGCCATATCGAAATAGCCTCAAGTCGAAGTAGAGAGACTCGGAGAGAGAGAGAGAGAGACTCGGAGAGAGAGAGAGAGAGAGAGAGAGAGAGAGAGCATCCTCTTCGACATCACGGTATCCGGCTCTGCCTACCGCAACGGCTCGTAGCGGATGTTATAGATAGGATATAGGCACGTACCCAATAACCCCATCACGTCGGAGATGCTTCCTCGGTATAAATAAATCAATATAACTCGCTTCCACCCTTAGACGCCGCCCTCTTTCGCCGTAAGGAAGTGACGTATGAGGCTCGCATCCTCAAGGCGAGGGTTGAGGAGGCCACCCTGTTATTTCACAGTTAGGCTCGTCCTCTCGCTCTCCCCCTGGCTCCCTCAAGCATCCTCCTTCCTCGTCGTCTTCCACTATCCAGACCGACCTGTGCGTCCCTAGTGCCGCTTCCAAGCGCACACGAGTCCCACGGGAAGCTTTTGTCCTCGAGCTGTAAGCGACTTCCTGACAGGCCAAGTTTGCACCTGCTCTCCTTCTGGCTCGCCCGTCTCTCTCTCTCTCTGTCTCTCTCTCTCTCTCTCTTGCTCTCTCCTTCTATCCGGTATCTCTTTCGTTCCTTCGCTATTTCGCGTCTTGCTTTCTCTCTCCCTCTCCGTCTCACTCTCTTTCTCTCAGTCTCTCCTTCGCGTGCTCCGCCTAACCTTACGTTGCTCTGCACCACCACCACCGCCACCGCCGCCACCACTACCACTTCTACCGGAACACCATACCACCCCACCCACCGACGTTACCGGCGCGTAATTTATTCGGGATGACTATACTCTCTCTCTCTCTCTCTCTCTCTCTCTCTCTCCCTCTCTCTATCTTCGACCGAAGGTAATCCGTAGATCAACGCGTCGGATAAACCGGGCGTGTCGTTATGTACGTTCGTCGAAATTATTTTCGAATAATCCCCGCCGTCGACGCCTCGAACTTACTTATCTTAATTAAAATTACTCCCGCCCACGGCGAGGCGCGGGGCAAGTCGGACATTTGCGCGATTTACGGTAATAATTGGCGGTAGACCGACTCGTTTAAATGACAGCGTTTATGGCTCGCTCGTCTTTGTGGAAGATGCGAGGAGATTGCTCTCGTTATAAGGACGTTTACGCGCGGTTATCGTCTCGTGAGATGATCCAACGGCCGTTCATGACGAAAGTACCAACGCACTCGTAAAATCTGAGATACCGTTTTGAAGTTTCTGAGAACATTCCTCTGGGCTTCGAGAGAGAGAGAGAGAGAGAGAGAGAGAGAGAAAGAGAGAGAGAGAGAGAGAGAGAGAGAGAGAGAGAGAGAGAGAGGGAGAGAGCGAGAGAGAGGGTGGGGGAGAGCGAAGGCGAGTTCGATGTTAAATTCTGAAAGATCGCCTCGCTCATCGATTAAGACTCAATCGCGGAATGTGCGAGAGCGGTGTTTCGAGACTGTCGGGCGGTATCATAACGTCACTCGTATTTTCCCTTTACGAGCAGAAACATCGTCTTTCTCCGTGGCGAGTAAAGGGCAACGGGCGGAGGTCCGCGTTCGCAGATGTCGGAGATGCCGGGTGATTAATGACGCCCGATAGACGTAATTTGTTGCGGCTCGCGCGAACTTTCTCCCTCCCTCTCTCTTTCTCTCTCTCTCTCTCTCTCTCTCTGTCTTTCTCTCTCAGTTCGTCTTTCAAATTCAAATTATTGAGAAACAGGAGGACGACGCCGCGCTCGTAATAGTCGGCACGGGATGCTGTCAAACGTAGCGGGAACGACTTCACTAAGCGCTACGAGCGGCACGGTAATTAATTCCGAGCAATGCGCTTTTCGTTATCTCGAGCCAGGATTCGCTACGCGCGATCGTATCTCATCTTCCAAGCGTGGAGGAAATTCCTGTGCACGCGGAAAGAGAAAAAGAGCTTGTAACGGACGCGCGATAAACGCGGCAAAGGTTTATATTGCCGTCGTAAAATCATACGCGAATATTGAACAAAGTTGCCGGCCGGCTCGCGGCGTTATCGCGAGACGCGTGTAATTACTCCAATCTCGTGGATAATAATGCGTCGCCACTTATTCCCCCGGCCGGCCAGGATCGTCACGCTGACGAACGCAAAAAAAAGCACGGGCTGAGTATGATCGAATTGAAACACAATGTGGCCGTATCGGCCGCGCATTATCTTGCTTACGAGGAAAGGGATGATTCTTATTAGCGGAGATAAAGATAAGAGAGCGATACACCGTGTTTGTTTTAACGGTCGTGCCGCCAAGTGTGAGCGCGCGCGCGCGCGGGCGAGTTTCTTCGCTGCGCACAGTCGCGACGTCGTCGTGTCGTTCCGCGGCGAACGGATGCGCGATTACCATTAAACGCATAATGGCAAGAAACGGCATAATGGAAACGGTCGAAGGGCCGCTGGTCAACCGGCGATAAGATCGAACAAAGGTGTTAACGTAACTCAACGGCGACAGCTGAGAGCACCGGGCTGTGGTTATGCGCGCGCCGTACGGCGAGCGCGGTCTCTTCTCCCGCACGTCCGCTTCCTCCATAAAACGCAAATTCACAATTAACACTCCTTCGGCCGCGACAGCCGAATTTACGCTGGCACTTAGCGCATACCAGCGACCGCGCTCGCATTTTAAGCCCTTATCGTACGACACTTTGTCGAACCCTTGCATATACGCGCGTGCGTGCAAGTGTATGTATGTGAAAGAGAGAGAGAGAGAGAGAGAGGGGGGAAAGAAATAAGAAATAAGGGGGTAATTTCTTCGGCATACAAAACTTTTAAGAGCTGTCGGTGGCAACACGATCAATTAAGAAAGTATGAAAATGCTCGCTGTACATTAGACATTCGCGATATATAAATAAAGAGATTGACACTCTCTCAGGAAACATTATTTCTCTTGACAGTTTGAGATACTCAAAGTTGAGTGGTTAAATTTCATTAGTTTCCATATAGATCCAATTCTGCACGAGAGTGCGCGTCGAATTTTTAAACGCACCGTAGAGTTCCAATTAGCCGAGTCGATACTCGCTGATTATCATTTCGACGCGTCGACTAATGGCATCGCGTTTGCTCGTTCGCTCGTTCGCCCGGCTGTACTTCACGGCTCTGCAGGCCGTAATACGATAAAAATTACTATCGATCTCGCGGCGCGGGTGCCTGCATTAATATCATAAATCGAACGCTTAATCTTCCGACGGGCGAAGTCGAAGCAATAACGCTCCGCCTCGCCGCGGACCTCACAATCGTGAAAGTAGATGCATCGTCGATACCTGCGAATGTTGCGAGGAATGCATTATTAAAGGAGCAACGTTTAATCGAAAACCTCGATATCCGATATGTTTCTCTCCCTCCGGACTTTCTTTCACTCACTCTCTCGCGCCACGCTGACGGCGGGTAAATACGCGCGACTCGAGGATCCCGAGAACAAGAAGCGTCGTCGCGATGATGAGATACGATACGATCATACCGCGAGAGGATCTCCGCGGTATCAAAAGAGTCTATCCTACCGCGATTTATCTTGGCGAAATTGTGAGCGCGCAGTTGGCACCTGATGCCCACGAGGATACAGTTAGATTTATGGAGCCGCGCGCAGAGAGTTTGCGAGGCCGTGGTGGCGTGGCGGCGCGGCGCGGCGCGGCGCGGCGCGGAGAGGGCACGACGACGAGCGAGAGTCGGAGTCGACTCCAGGCTAGGTAGATAGCTAGGTAGCTAGGTAGCTAGGCGGTGTATGTACGGTTAGAAATCACAGCGAGTGACGTCACCGCATGACTCGTGACACGCGCCGGTTTAATTAGCGCTACAATGCCGAATCCGCGCGTGCATGGTGCACGTCCGGAAGGTGGAAACCGAGCGAGCAGCAGGCTCGGCGAGGTCGGCGCGACGGGCGACGGGCGACGAGGAGCCCGGGGTAAACCGCCGTCGCCGCCGGTGCCCTGTTCCCAGTCTCGCGGACCTCCTCTCTTTCTGGCACTCTGCCTGCCGACCTCCGACCCGCCCCCGGGGGCTCCGGAACCACGTTCTCCGAATTACCGGTCCCGTCGCTGCAACAGCGCTGCACTTAGCGTAAATTCACGGCGAATCGACGGCGCTTGACGTCCCCTTTCCCCACCCACCCCCTCCTCCTCGTCTTCCTCTTCCTCCTGCCGTCTGCCCCTTTCCAGTTCTGCCCGCTCCGCGGGCGGAACGATCGCCTCCATGTCGTCTATATATACGTCGATCGGTACGGGAGACGTTGCTCCCACCGTCACGGCTAAGTCCAGGATTAACGAGAAACGTAGAAACAGATACGAGACCGTGCGCCGAGACCGCCGATAATTTGTCGAGCTCGGCAAGAACGAGCGGTACGCGCGGGCTAACGATATTTCTTAGCGTGTCACTTTTGCGTCGGTGGCTCCTTTAATTATTCCCAAAGCACGGCCCAACGGCCCTACAGCGATCGAGCGTCGGCTCGATCTGATGCAACTCGCTTTACCGCTACTATGTCTAATCGACATTTCATGACGATTAAGATACAGCTACAAATATTTATCATCCACGCGCTGCAGAATCCCGCTCTTCGGAAACTCGTAGATGTCGCGTGGTTTAACCTTTGAGTAGACGCTAACGTGACGCAAACGGACGTGCATATCTTGACACTGGACTGCATTATATATAATAGGAATTATCGCGTTCAATGTCACCGCGAGACGTTAATTATACATGCGCGACGAAAATACACGTCAGTGACGACTTTGCACGACGACGATGACGCCGACTCGCTCGCGCCCCTTCGGTCGCATGAAATGCGACTTGAAGTATCCGACCGCTCGTTCCGGGCAATTCTGCTCGTACGCGCAATCTATGCAAAGTCCACAATCGCGCATGCAACGAGCAGAGAGATAGAGCGGAATAACGACACAGACGGAAGAATGACAAACGCTCGATAAAGTCGCGATAGCGAGGCGACGACGAAGCGATACCACGCAAAGTCGCCGTGTATATTTTTTCACTCCCCGTCCCCCGCGCACCCCCTCCTCTATTCCACACCCCCTCTCTGCTGTGCCGCGTGCACTTCGCGAGGTCGTAAGTCGCGTGAGCGCGTGTGCGTGCGACGGGCATGTGTCGCGCGGCCCGGCACGACATACGGGACCGAGATAGGAGAGATTTAAAATGTTGCGGCAGGTCGGGAGGACTAAATGATGATAAACTATCTCGGCAGTCCCGGTAGGCTGACCCTGCACGACGACTTGAATTACGACCGTAAAACAAAACTACCCGATGCCGGGCGCGCGCTCGACAAGACGGGAGACGTATCCGCGCCGGAGCGCCGAAAGGCGCGTAAACACGCGCGGTGCTCTTGCCAAATCTCATGCCAATTGATATTTTCGCACCGTGACGAGTGTGATAAAAAAAGAAGAAAAAACCAAAATGGTCTCTCTCTCTCTCTCTCTCTCTCTCTCTCTGTGTCGGTGTATCATATGAATGATACGCCGCCACCGGAGCGATGTACAGCGATTTCTCGTGTAATTACTCACTACACCACTTGGCGAATCGTATTCATCGTCATCGTGGCAGATATTCTCGACGTTCCGCGATCTCTGCCCCTCTTGCGATACCTCTGAGAGGCCGACGTGCTTAAAAATCACGCAGTTGCCGTCGCGCGCGGTGCGTTCGTTCAACCAGATCGTAATACGATCCGATATATTACGACGTACGACGTGAAAGCGTGTAGAACGAGAGAGAGAGAGAGAGAGAGAGAGAGAGAGAAAAAAGAAGGAAAGAACACTTAAAAGCATCCACCCCGCCGGCGGCGAGCGCGTTCGCTTATAGAGACCTTAATGCGCTTCGACGTGTAATATACCGCGTGGACTGAAGGAACGCATAAATTCGGTGCCAGTTCCCGGGGCCGCGGAGTTAAATCCCGCCGCGACTCCGCCCGACTTATTCCCGGGGTCTCGCGCGCTTTCCTAAACGCGGCGACGCCGCGCGTCGTAAAATTGCAAGAGCGAACGATCGCGGTTGCGACTTTCCTGCCAGGCTACGCCCGCCACGAATTTCGCTTCGCCCCGCGCGCTCACCCGCTGCCCCCGCCTGCGCGTACCCCTTTTCCGTCGCCCTTTCCCCCCGCCGACGTTCCCTCTGCTAACCTCGCCTCCCGGCCGCAGCCGGGATTATTAATTCCCTCGTTAAAATCCGACCCGCGGCGTCGCCACGGCTTGTTATTTACGAACGAAAATTGTAAATATGAGCGGACGGTGCGCGCGTATCGACGCGCGACCACTCCCGCGGCCGCGGGCAATTAATAATCGCATCGGAGCTAATTAAATCCGGAAAACATGCAAATGCACTGTTTATATTTCAAAGCGACGGTCGATCGAGTGCAACGACGTATCGGGTAGGAGGGGCTTGGTTTGGTCGTCGGTGCTATTCGTTTGTTCGTTTATTCGTTCGTTCATTCGTTCGTTCGTTCGTTCGTTCGTTCGTTCGTTCGTTCGTTCGTTCGTTCGTTCGTTCGTTCGTTCGTTCGTTCGTTCGTTCGTTCGTTCGTTCGTTCGTTCGTTCGTTCGTTCGTTCGTTCGTTCGTTCGTTCGTTCGTTCGTTCGTTCGTTCGTTCGTTCGTTCCTTCGTTCGTTCGTTCGTTCATTCGTCCGTTCGTTCGTTCGTTCGTCCGTTCGTTCGTTCGTTCGTTCGTTCGTTCGTTCGTCCGTCCGTTCGTTCGTTCGTTCGTTCGTTCGTTCGTTCGTTCGTTCGTTCGTTCGTTCGTTCGTTCGTTCGTTCGTTCGTTCGTTCGTTCGTTCGTTCGTTCGTTCGTTCGTTCGTTCGTTCGTTCGTTCGTTCGTTCGTTCGTTCGTTCGTTCGTTCGTTCGTTCGTTCGTTCGTTCGTTCGTTCGTTCGTTCGTTTGTTCGTTCGTTCTTTCGCTCGCTCGTTCGCTCATTTGTTCGTTCGTCCGCTCGCTTATTCGTTTGTTCGTCCGGCTCGGCTCGCACCGGAAAGCGAGCGAGAAAGGAACCGCCCAGGGGATTCGAATTACAAATTGTCCATAAAAATGCATAAAACACGATCGCGCTCTATTAATTACCGTTTTACGACCGCACGCCATGTGTATTAATGCGAGCGTGCCGGCAAGGCGCCGGGAACGATATCGCGAATAATTTGGAACGCGAATAGCTCGTAAAGATGGCGACGAACGTTTCGGCGGGGACAACGGTTATGTCTCGGTCGAGAGGCAAACGGCGTGTCGTGATGAGCGGAGAGAGAAAATCTCTCAGCTTGTGATCGAAATTACTGCTCAAGGGCTCGTGTACTTACGATAACGAGCATTTGGGAGCATCGGGGATCATCATGATCTGGGAATCCGTTGGGTTGGGATCTGGAAACGATCATCCGACGGCAGAGGACCGACGTGGAAAGAAAGATTCGCGAGGGACGCGGTACTAAGTATTCAAACGGGCCTTGCTCGTGCTGCCAGCTAACGAGCGCCGCGAAAAGCGCCGGAGATGCCGCCCGCAGCGCCGCGCGACGGTGCCTTCATGAACCGCGGCTTCGCGGTCTTCGTCCTTCTTCCTCGCGGCACGATGATTGCGACTACGCGGGCTGATGCACTCGAACCGGCGTGGCGGGAACGGCGATGTTAGAGCGATGAGGAGAGCACGAAGACGCGCGCAAAAGAGATGAGGAGGAGAACGACGCGACCCGAGATGATGCAGCATCGTTCCGCGTCGTCGTCGTCGTCGTCGTCGTCGTCGTCGAACGGGAGGAAGGTGAGTCTACCTCGCGAGAGGAAAGGGGAGCGATGACGCCGCTGACCCCGCCGAACGTTTCTTCCTAACCTTTCTTTTTTTCCGCGTCGAGTAATTACGTCGTTAAGCGCGAGGCAATTAAGACGCAAGAAATCGAGCAACAATCACATTTACGGGGCTGCCGCTTCGCTACGGTGTATTGATCCACGACGGTGGCCTCGGGGGGAGGAGGAGGAGGAGGGAGGGTGGGAAAGAGGAAAGAGCGAGCTCGTGGGTCGAGCGAAGTGGAAAGAGAAAGGGAAGACAGAGGGGTGAGAGAGAGAGAGAGAGAGAGAGAGAGAGAGAGAGAGAGAGAGAGAGAGAGAGAGAGAGAGAGAGAGAGAGAGAGAGAGAGAGAGAGAGAGAGAGAGAGAAGGGGGAAGAGGAAGAGGAGGAGGAGGAGGAGGAGGCGCACTCTCGGCAAAAAGAGCGCCGACGTTTTGTTGGAATCGAAGTGCTTGCGCGCCGCGTCGATGCCGGGATTTTTCCGGCACGGCGGCAACGAAGCTCGCTCGACAAAACAAACCGAACGACGAACGTACCAACTGCCTTCGCGACGACACGGAAGTCGCTGGCGGCCGGCTGGACATTGACGGTTGAGATCGAAATTTATGTCTCGCGTCACGTAGCCGCGTCCACAGATTCTGCCGCGAGGTCCCGTCGCATCGCGACGTCGACCGCGGTTGCTTCTCTATCGGAACACACAAGCTCATGGAACATTGAAAAACCATATTTATAAAGTACCTTCGCTCGGGCAATGAGAAATTATTTACAGCTTAATGACTGTTGACTGGCTAATCATCCCCGCACACGCGACTACTAGCTCGTTCTCAAATAGAAGAGCGGCCACCGTTTAATAGTGCGTGAACGCAATAACGAGCGTTCTCTCTCTCTCTCTCTCTCTCTCTCTCTCTCTCTCTCTCTCTCTCTCTCTCTCTCTCTGCCTCTCGTACGTTCTCACAGACAGGAACATCACGGCATTTCTCGCGCGCGGCATCTTGTCCAGACGTTCGCCGAGATCGACGGCAACGTCGGCAACGGCATCGTCAAAGCGGCTTTTCCCCCGGCGCCGCCATAAAAAGCGCATATCAAGGTGAATGCGTAAGATGCATGCACGCTCCGCCACGTAATACACGAAGCGACGTCGGTGAGTATAATGCGTAACGAAGCGGTGGAAGGGGAGCAGTACGGCACGCCGGCAATGCCGTGGCCATGTTTTCGAGGACTCCGGTAGGATGAAATTTTCGCGATCGAGGTGTACTCGCAATCAACGCGGACACGCATACATAATGCATGAATAAGTGCCAAGTGACGCGCGCGAAATTATTTTAACGAACCTATCGATTCGTTTGCAGACGATCCTTCTTTAATGAAGCGTGATGCGTGCGAAAGTGCGGCGTACGGGAGAAAGAGAGAGGATCGAGTTGCCTCGCGATTCAAAAGAACGTCCATCGATCGTTTCGTCGAAGCGTAACGATTCTACTCGCAACGTCGCGAACGCGCGTTGCTGCGCACAATGACGGTAACGAAAATTGAGCTCGCGCAAAGCAAAAGCGAAGGGTCTTCCTTCCGTTCGGCTCTCACGCACGGCGTTGTCGGCGAGAGGGCGGAGGTAGGGGAAAGAGGTCGGGAAGGTATTGATGGACGCGGCCGACGCGGCCGGCGCGGCGCGGCGCGGCGCGGCGCGACGGTGAGAATCGAAACGATATCGGGCTTCTGCTTTAATCTATGCATCGTGAGTTGTTAAAACGCGAGACACAAAGGCACGCCGCCACCGCAATCACGAGACTTTGCCACCTCCGCGATCCCGCCGCGCCGACGGATTCGTCTCGCCTTTTACCTCGGCCGCACCGTTTGCCGATACGCGCGCATCTATATACCTTGAGTGCTACTCGTATTGCCCTTTCATTGTGCGGAATGTATTCGAAGCTATTCATCGGCCGAACGCGCAAAATCCTTCGCGTAATCGCTCGCTCGCGCGCGCGCGCGCGCGCATGCATATCTGAATGTTGCTCGATAAAATGCATCCTTGGTATTTTCACGAATGCCACCACGTGCGGCAAAGCGCTACGTCGCGATAAGTAATGGCATCCGATTATATTAGACTTGCAATTTCAATCGATGCTAATGATCTACGAGCGTATTAGATCGCGCGACGCAATAATGAACGACGCGCGCGCGCATGCCGATATTTCAGTTTAATTGGAACACAGGTATCAATGGAACGATCCGTCGCGCGCGCGCGAGCGCGCTGAATTACACCGGAGGAGTACGTTAATCGCCTCTGCTGAAACGGGGCGATATATCGGCCGTTTATTTAACGAGAGGACGCGCATCTCTACAAATTCGCCCAGCGCGAATACGCAAAACAAGAAGACGATCGTCGCGCAAACGTGTGCGAGCGGAATCGCATTACATTTATTTTATCACGGCGTTGCGATAAGAGTACCGAAATGTATTGCGTACGATCGTATCGCGCGATCATCTCTCGAATGGCGAAACGCGGCGACTTGTAATTCCCTTCCTTGAACGCGGACGTGAAACCCGCGGGATCCACGCAGGTGGCAAAATTTATCCCGCCATCGCCGCCGCTTAGCCGCTTCCTCGACGAGCATAACGATTTTTAATGAGCGGTAACGAGCTTCTTTTCCCGAGATAAAGGAGGGACTGTTTACTCCGGCGTAACGCGCGAGAATAGCACGCGGATTCTTGTCGATCGCATTTATCTTCGCTTCCCCCTCTCTCTCTCTCTCTCTCTCTCTCTCTCTCTCTCTCTCTCTTTTTGGCCCGCCGGAACTCCGGCGCGATCCTTCCCCGCGTTTCGCTAAGGAGTATCCAAGGAGTAACGCGCGCTCGTAGGATTCCTAACGACCTTTGTATTTCCGCTGCCACCTTCCCCACCCTACCCCGCCTCGCCGCTGCCACCTTCCCCCTGCCCCTCGCGCATACGCCTTCGCGCATTAATTACTCGAACGGCACGGAGTGTAATCGTGGTCGGTGTCTCGTTGTAATGCGGTCGTAATGAAAGTGCAAGGACTACCTCGGCCTTGCTTCTTCTTCTCTTTCCCCGTCGTCATCGCTTCCTCCCGCGAAAGCGGGCAGGACAACAATCTTCCGGCTTGTTTTTCAATCCACCGAACGACGGGAGGACATTCGGAGGAAAAAAAGAACCGAAAGACAGAGAGGAAGGAAACAGGAACGTGCGAAGAAAACCGACCGATGCGTGGAAGTAGGGTGATGGAGCTGGCAGCGGCAGCCATGGCGTCAGCTGTTTTGTCCCGGGGACGCGCCCGTTTCTTTGTGTCGCCTCGCCCCGGAAACCTGTCCCAATATCGCGCCGATAGACCGAGCGCGCTCTCGGTCCGCCTTTCTGCGCGCGAGAATAACGGGCGGGAGAAAAAGGCGCGACTAGTTAAAAGCAGATAACGCGCGGAGAGGCGGAGGGAGGCAATCACCTCGACGCGGCGGATGATAAAGGCTAAAACAACACACTCGCGACGACTTACAGCCGGGCGCGGGCGGTCGGTTCGTAAATTTTCCAGGATTGGCGAAATCAACGGGGCGGTGATGAAATCGCCGTGTAATTTACGAGCGCCATCGGCGAGATAATTTGTGAGCGACGCGAGTTTAAAGCGCGGCAACAATGAGGCGTAGCCACGACGCGCGTTTCCACCCCCTCCGCCATGGTGCGTCTGATAAGTCAAAGGCGTGTCTCTCGCGAAACGCGTGGCACAAACCTGTCGTGTGAGCGACACACCGCGTTAAGTCGCGCGACGATTATCGGCGACGTGGCGCGACAGGTGCGCGTCGATAATGCCATCGACAATAATTGCAAATCGTAGTCGCCGGCCGTAGCATCCCGACGCGCGCGCGCGCCGATCTAGATTCGCATAACATATCGGAACGATGCTTCCGTTACACGCTGGCGACGACGAAGCTGACAGCGTGACGGCGATCGATTTCAATCGGTGAAGTGACTCTTTCTCCGAAAAACGTCGAGAATTAAACCGCGAGAGAGAGAGAGAGAGAGAGAGAGAGAGAGCTCCGTAGCTGGAAAGAGCTGCAAGAAAAGGGCCCAAGGGAAAGCAGTGCAGGACGCGGAATATAAATTCGGAATAAACGCGAGAGGAAATGAAAAGTCGGGAGGAGGGGATGACGAACGTGCGTCGAATGGGCCGGGAATTCGTAATCATTTCCAAAGTCGGTCCCGGTGTCATTTTAGCGTGGTAAAAGTTGCACTATCACGATATGACATTTATTATTTTCGTCCCTTAAGATGGTTAAAACCGTTTCCCGATAAACGTACAAGATGAATGAAGAAAATTAATGTTTCACGCGATCTTTCATTCAGATTTTCCGTTTTTGGCTCGTCGTTAAGACAAGAGTAAAATTACCACATCCAATCACGATTAACCGGCTATAGCTCTATTTTGTCGCGTTTCGCTGATTCCTTCTACATTAGCGAGAGGATAATAGAGTGGCTTTATAACGAGATCAACGGAACTGGCAACGTAATGCAGAAACGTATAACGATATATATATATATATATATATATAGAGAGAGAGAGAGAGAGAGAGAGAGAGAGACACACATACATACGTATTCATACACACTGAGGATAAATCTCGCGATGAGCGTAACGCAAGAGATGCGAAAAGGCGGATCAAGGCAAAATCGCTGTTAAATGTCGACGAATCGTACCCTCGAATTCCCCTCGTCGCAGAGTAGCGGCGACGGACTTAAAATCGCGCCGAGCGGACGATCGGTACGCGAATCTTCGGCGCACCGCGTAATCCGGATCACGATTAAAACGTGAAAATAACGTCGTTACGTCGGGGAAACGGTGAATCGTCCTCGACGCCGGGCGTCGTACCGGGGAATCTCGGTCGCGCGCGTGAGGGGTGGAGATGGGCGGAGGAGGGGGGAGGGGGGACTCACGAAGAGGGGCTGCAGTCGGGGTAACAGTAACGACGTCGACGTCGGGGTTGGCGCGGAGGGTAACTCCCGTCGGAGTCTCCTCCGGCGGCGAAGAGGGATGGAAACGGGAATACGATTGGTTTGTGAGGGTCGCCATTCACGGGGGTCGCCGGTGCCGTTTGGAGTCTGCGCTCTTCCTTGATCCCGCGAGGAGCGTTTCGCTCGTTTCGAGAGAAACGCGAGAGGTGGACGGGCGGGGGGGTGGCGGAGGACGTGGAAGATCCTTTCCGCCGAAGACCGCGGAGAACACGGAGGCGGGAGAGACGGAGAACACCGGCGGCCGACCAACCGGCGCGGCTTGACGGACGTCGCGACGCCCTACGTCACCTTTATCGCCGACGCCCTTCTCACCCCCCCGTCTCACCCCTCGGCCGCTCTCTCACTTCACTCCTCCTAAATGGGAGAAAGAAACGATCCCGCAGTTTTTACGTCCCCTATAGACGCCGCGGGATCGTCAGCTACTTCTCCCTCTTTCACTTTCGACATCGCCAAATACGAGGTCTGAAGATGTACTTCGCCGTCTTTCCGGACGATCGTCTGCGAGAGAGATAGAGGGGATTGCTCTTCCTCTTTATTTACTGAAAATTAGACGAATCGCGTCCTCGCGCGACGTAGCGATACATCGTGATATCTCTGCGATAATAGGGGCATTACGTTCGTCTTGTGTTCTAGCGGAAGCGACCGATACTATTGAGCATTTGTCTCGTTTCTAGCTGCGAGTATACGACAACTCGTTACGCGAAATGTAAGGGTTCTCGCAGGTCGGAATGTTCTTGGCATAGGGTCGACGATACGGCGGCACACTTAAGACATTATTTACGACGTCGTTCCGCCGTTAACGTTTCGATTGGGGCAGGTCGGGGCACCCGCCTGATCTGTTTATGACGGGAACAAAAATTTCGCGCCGGCTCGTCGGGACGCCCGCGCTGTCGGCCACGACGACAACCTGAGGCGAAAATGCAGGATGAAGCAGGAAGAGTCGCGATGCAACCCGATCCCGATCCCGATCCCGATCCAACGTCGTCGTGCGGAGATGCCGCAGAGCTTCGCATTGATTCGCAAAAATAACACTGCTTGTCGCGTCGTATATTTCTCCCGAAACGTCGCGATTATTTTTCATACATTTCCCGTGTCTCTCGCGTTCCGCGTTCCAACGAAATTGACGTTGTGTTTTTGAGAGTCGCGAGATGCCAATTCTCTCGACTTTGGGAAACGACTACTGCGGGACTAACCTGGCCAACCTGGCGTTCCGAGAATATTCCGTAACGGTATTTTTGCGATATATTTGGCTCTAAAGCTGTTTAGACATTAATGCATAATACATGACATAATATATGAATCTATCACTCCATGTCATATTGATAGAAAAATTGTTGTCTCACTTATCGATATAAATAAAATATGCATGAGCAAGTGTCGCGTCCAACTTAAAATAGAATTCGTCTGAAGTGGAATATATTACGCGGCACTAAATTATTATAATGTACACATATCGATTAGAGCAACGTCTACGAGCAACGTCGGGCAACGTCCGCGAAAACAGACAGTCTTTCGCAGAGGGCACGCATTATTTTGGCTCGGTCGCGTGATCGCGTATCGACTTTGACATTGTTTTCATGACCTCTACTACTTACCGTTACCATCTCTACTATTACAGGAACGTATTTACGGAGCAACGAGAGTGTGAGACAGGTAGTCTGTTCGTGGCTTGCGAGCAACGACTACGGCGGACTACGGAAAGAGGGATGGCGAAGACAACAAGAGGACGAGGGGGAGATCGTAGACAGGCACGAGTGGAGGTGAGACGGCGGGTAAGTCCCGAACTGTGTATTTAAATTTAAATATAATGCAAATCGAGCGAGATAAGATGAATAATAATTGTAACGATAGGGGCGGGCTACTCGGTGCGAGGGAGAGCCACCGTCGACGAGAGACGAGAGACGAGAGGAGAAGAAAGAGGGAGGACGTCGGCTTCATCGTCGATAAGGCAACGACGATGTCCAAGGTGAGTGTTTACTATTACTTGCTCGTTCGGTGTGAGTGATACACCGACGAAATTATTCGAGAACGAAAGACGCGCACGCTCTCGCCTGGCTGACCGGATCTCTCCTCGTGCGTGAAAAGCACGATGTACTACCGCCGCTCCCGAACGAACAAACGGAAATATTGGCGGAAATTGCGTTTCGGAAGGAGAAAAAGAAGCATCTCTCACATGTCGCATGCCGTTAATAATCACGCGCACGCACGTTCATTGATGGTTTTAATATAGCTCGGGCGTTTTTTTCCCCCAAAGGCCGAGTTCCAATTTTAATTTTTTATTGCGCGTCGCCATTAGTCGCGAGTTTTCCTGGCGGCGGCGCCGCTTTTATTGGAGCATCTGCCGGTTCTTTACACCACCACCAAGTGGCACAATGCGACGCCGATTACCTGGATTATTTACCGCCGCCGGGGAAAGTTCCATAACAGAGTGTCGCGTCAATAATGTAAATTCGACGGCGCGTCCGACACAATAAACGCCGCGGCGCGAACGTAAAAGTTCGCGGCGGCGGTGGCGGCGGCGTAGATACGAAGCGTCGCTCGCGCGGCGTCGCGTCGCGACAACGAGTGACAGTCGTGACAAAGTTGCGTCTTTTTAACCGTGTTACACCGCGTTACACCGTGTCGCGCTGCTTATTCTGAATAAATCGCGCGCTAGCCTAGATATCTAGATACTTTATTGTCGCCTCACCTTGACATCGTGATCGAGTTTAAGACTCGAGCCGACGTCATCGTTACTCACTGACGTAATCGACTTTCCGATCTGTCGTATCTATTCTCGTAACAACGTAAAATTACGATCCGCAAGAATATACCTTCCGTTTCGCTTCACTGTTTTGCTTCATCGATATGTGCGTTTCTCGAAAAATTCGTTTCATCAAGCCCATTTGATTTAGTACACGCGTTCGGAGGAATCGTGTCTCACATCGTTAAACAACTCTTCGGCTTCACTGGAGCTGTTGGATTGAAAAAAAAAAAAAAAAAAAAGAACACCCACTCGGCGATTGCCGAGAAATTAATTCACAGGCCGAAATCGGCTTCACCGTCGTAGCGCGTATCGAGCCGTGCGCGACGTAGGACCGTCCGGAAAAAAAAATCATGTAGCCGGAGACGCGTACGAGCGTCTTGAGGCAAGGGTTCGTTAAGCACTCAGCGGGTGCCAAGCCAAGTAGGAAGCACTACGCATAGTGCTCGACGACGCGACGCGACGCTACGCAATGTGCAACGATACCGGGAACGCGGCGGAGCGTTGAGAGCCGCTAAAAACTCGCAGCCGATATTATTCCGTCGCGAAATATCTCTATTCGCTCGGCGGCGGCGGCGGCGGCGGCGGCGACGGCGAAAAAAAAGGCGAAGAGTAGCAGAAGGGAGGAACGGAGAACAGGGCGAAGAGCCGAGGCGGTCGCGCACGCTCCGCGGCGTCACGGCACCGGCGCAACAATGCGCCGAGAGTGAACGGTAGATAGGTAGATATCCGATTAATTCCCATTGAATGTCTTTATTGTATTTAATGCCCCGTGCGCAAGCGGCGGGCGAGAGCGAGATAGAGAAGGAACGGGGGAAGACAAAGCGATAAGAGAAAGGTTGTGCCACGGTTGCTTCGCCGCTCGCTCGCTCACTCGCTCGCGCGCGCGTGTATATATTGGCATATAGAGAAGCAGATATGGTACTGTGAACCGCCGGTACGCGCCAACATACCGGCACGAGTACACGCCGCGAACGGCGACGTTGTGTGGGAGACACACCGTCGCGGTCGGTTGTACGATGTCGAGTGTATACAACGTGGACGCGCGCGCGCGCGCGCGCGCGGCATGCGGCCGAGGAGGCGGTATGCGGAGCGGAGCGCATCGTCTCTCGCGGCACAGACTCGTCGAGTTACATGTATATTTATAACATAATCGCGGATACCGATCTCTCTCTCTCTCTCTCTCTCTCTCTCTCTCTCTCTCTCTCTCTCTCTCTCCCCCTCTCTCTCTCTTTCTCCTTCGCCGACGAGGAAACGAAAAAACGCGCGCGGCATCAAGGACGAGGGGAATCGCGAAGCGGCGGAGGCACGATATCGGAGCGTGCGTAACGCACGACGCGCTTTTCTTTGCGGGTTAGCGCTCGTCGAACGACCGACGAGCATCGTAAACTCGCTTCCTTTTCCGTCCCTTCGCCCTCAGGAACGTTTTTCCCAACGATACACCGGTCTAGGTGCCAAGCGGCCGCTTCCGCCGCGCGGATTCCATTCCTAAGCGCGCACGTCAGAGCTGTCGGATCGGACGATGCGTTAATTACTCGTCGTCGCGTTTCGCGTTCACGTTCATGTTCACGTTCGCGCCGACGTAGCTCGCCGACGAGTAAACGGCTGTCGGGGTAGTCGGCCATGGATCGCGTGATTCCACGCTGCTCGCCGTCGCGGAACGCCACTTGTCGGAGATTTCGCGAACGGCTCTTCGCAACGCCGACTGTAATGCGGATTTCGCTTCGCTAAGATTCGCCGCGTGCGCGTGACGTCACGTACACCGGGTAAAAAGTTGGCTGAATTAATTGCGGTTAATCAACGGACGCTCGCGTATTGTCTGGTATGTTTACTTGGCTGAGTGGTATGTAGGTGTTTCATACGTGGTCTGCGCGACGTTTGTATTTAGTGATTTGATGAAAAATGAAATCATATTCTTCTTCGACGTGATGCACTTTTGTCGGATGTACCGGAGAGAGAGAGCGGAAAGCGCACGTTATCTATCGTTTTCTATGTCATAATGAAATTACCGTTGCACGGTTAAATTAATTACGGTGAACGTCGAAGGATTCGTAATTACGAAAGTAAGAGCGCTAGCCAAGTGGCGCTATCGGAAGCGATCTTAATTGTTCGATTATACCCCGTCTACAGCGTGAGAGGACGAGCGAGTGGATTCTCGACGCGAGCGGGTAGAGACGGGTAGAGGCGAACAAGACGATCGATCGCGCGATTTAAAAGCGGGAAAACCGTGCAGCCGACGGAAGCGCGAGCGGTGCCCAATAAAAATTTCGAACCTTTTAGTCGTTACCGTCGCCCGTCAAGAGTAGATAAATTTGGGGAATTTGCGAGACGGACGACGAACTGCCGGGCAATTTCGCGTCCGCGTGTGGACGCGCGAGGGCTGTTTTCGGACCTATATAGATCTCAGTCGCTTCGAGAGCACGCGAGAGAGGAGAGAGAGAGAGAGAGAGAGAGAGAAAGAGAGAGAGAGAGAGAGGGCGAGAGAGACAGAGGGAGGAAGAGGGAGAGGGAGGGAGGGAGGGGGGGGGAGAGAGAGAGAGAGAGAGAGACGAACGGAGAGCGGAGTTCAGGGTCGAGGCATACAGGTGGTCCATAACATAACAGTCACTGCGTTTTATCCGGCAGTAAACCGGCGGCAGGCGCGCTCCGGCTCTATGATTTAATACCCCAAACCCTTCCCTCCCCGTGCACCCCCTTACGACCGCCCCTCTCTCTTCGGTCGACTACCTTCCCCTCCCGGGCACGCCGGCACCCTGACCCCCCTCCCTCTCGTCCCGATTCCAGCCCTCTCGACATTGCATCCGCGTGCTTGCACTAACCCAGTGCCGCGGAATGGCATTATCAGCCGGATGCTTCTATGACTGCATGCGGGTTAAATGGCATCGCGACGGGTAGCCCGAAGGGCACTCTAATTTTGTCGATCTGTCATCCGCCGGCGAAAGTGCGCGACCGAGGCCGCCGCGAGGCGAAGTCGCGCGAGCCGCGAGAAAACGACGAAACGAAAGTCGGACGAGACGTCATCACGGGAGTACCGCGTCTCCGCGACGCGCGGACCTTGAGGATCGAGCAGGAGAAAAGGATGGAAAAAGCCGATTTCCCGTCAGCCGGTATAAAACGGTATGAAAACACGCGGGACGGCCGGTGCGCGCGCGCGCGCGCGCTCATAAACCGCGGATGCATCGACGGCGATATCCATCCATCGCATCTCGACGAGTCGCCTACGCCTTCATTCGCACCCTCGCGGAACAACGCGGCGACGCGATGCGTAAACAGTCGTGTAGTTGGTAAGCCGCATAACTCGAGGCCTCGACCGCCGCAGAAGCTCCGTAACTCTGTTAATTCATATCCGGAAAGTTGCTCAGGCCGATAGGTGAGCGACGGGACGAAGGGGGGAGATGGGGCAAGCGGGAGCGGGCTGGGTGACTGAGAAGGGGGAGCAGCGGAGAGCAGCACGAGCGGTGGCACGGAGGGCTCGTAGAAGGGCGGAAGACGAGGCGGTACGAGAGGGGTCGCAGATGGTGGGTGGTTGTTGGGCCGACTGGATGGGCAGAAAGAGAGAAAGAGAGGGCTAGCTCAGCCGGCACGGCCGCCGCCGCCGCCGCTCGCTCGGGGGTGGACGAAGCCGGAGGAAAGGGGCGTGGGGGTCGGTTTCCTTGCCTGGCATCGAGGAATCGATACGCGCTGGTGGGAACCCAGCGCCACCAACGCCTCCGACGCCCTACGTCATTGCTCCCCAACGACCGAACCCGCCGTTCGCGTATCCACCCTCGGCGCGGCGGCTGCTCCTCCGCCGCCTGCTCCTCCGCCGCCTGCTTGCTTTCTCTCTCGCTCTCTCTCTCTCCCTCTCTCTCTCCCTCTCTCTCTCTCTCTCTCCTCGGCAGCTCGTTCAACTTCCGAACCATAACCCACGTATGAGCTCTTGGAGACGCGCGAACCTCATTGCTCTTGTGCGCGCGTCCTCCGGCTGCTTAGGCGAAACGTCATGCGCGACGAAACGCCGCGGAACTGCTTCAATCGCCGCGTAGAAGCTCTCGAAGCGCGATTTTATGGCAGACCGTCGTAGATCTTCTCCCGGAGCAACAGCGTGTCCCGAGAGGAGCGCGCTGATAAGGCTGTTTTTTATGTCGACACCTTTTTTAAGCGGACGATCGCACTTGGAAGGAGCTTCGCAAATCGAATGTGATGAGAACTCGAGAATGCAACGAACCAAACATCTGCGTACCCTCGATCGCCTTTCTCGGTCGTACCGCGGCTAAAATTAAAATGCTGTGCGAATGAGCTTGGGATTATATTCCGAGGCGATTTGAATATCAATCTTGCGAACACCGGCTGAAATAATGCGATGCGATACTTTTCGCTTAATTTTCCCTCACTACCGCGTGCTGCTGTCGCTTTATTCATAAACCTTCGGTACGTGACGCGTGACATAACGCGCGTAACTTTATCGCGACTTATCGTCCGCGCGATTTAACGGCGGGTCGTGTTGCCGGATTTTTCGTCATACGTAATATTAGTCGTAGCGCACGAAAAGCACATCGCGGCGGACAGGAGGTTGAAATCGAGTTGCCGCATTAACATCGGCGTCTCTTGGAATCCCGAATGCCTCTCGGTGTAACGGCAGAGCGCGCGCGCGCGCGCGTGGCGTCTTGTCTCGCGGAATAATTATTAATTTATGCAATTGCGTGCATCATTGGACGTGCAAGGTAGTTACGTGCAGCCGGGTACTTCCTCGCATGCAATTTTAAAATCCATCGAGAGCCTAGAGGGGTCCTCTCTTCTCTCCTACTCCTTCTCTCTTTTCTCTCTACCTCTCACGGCTCAGGATAACCCGAGGAGAAATAAAGACGGCCGCGATGGGGAAACGAAGGGTGAGGAAGGTGGAAAGAGAAAACGGAGAGAAGGAGAGAAAGCACCAAGTTAAAGAGACATCGAAATGACACGGCGAGCTAAACTTCTGGCACTTCTCCATGCTAATGCAGCATCCGCGAGCGTGGTAAACGTCAGGGCTTTACGAGAACTTGATGTCCCTCGTGGATTTTGTAACCGTGAGTCGCGACTTTGCCTCTCTCAGTTATTCAAATTATATTCATCCGTCCTGTCTGGGCCGCGATGCTCCCGTTATTCTTTCCGCTTCGTCTCGCCTCACCTCGCGTTTCGTTTCGTTTCGCGAAATACCAGCCGTCACCGAAAGGATAACGTGAACGCGCGGATAAATTGCAAAAATCGCGCGCGGGCACAGGGATGGATTTTCGGGGGCCGATCGCGAGCTCCAATCGCGCGAATTTGTCGTCGAATTAATGTCGCGCGCGCGCGCGCGCGGCGACATCGGCGGCGCCGCGATAGCGAGGTAAAAACGCGCCGAGGTTTCATCATCGCGTGATTAACGTCGTTACGCGCGATTAAAAAATATTTCCCGCGAGTTTTGCGCGCACCGGATAATCGCGCCGGGGATAATGATTTAGCGCAGCGTGCGGGATGGCGACGGGCAAGAGGGGAAGAGGCGGCTGCGGGAGGGGTGTCGTCGATTTATGCAGCCACTTTTATTGGATCGATCGCGGTGTCTCGTTAATTAGAAACTACTGCATATCGCGCGCGTGCGCGCGCACGCGTTCGCGCGGGAACACGCGAATCGACGCGGCGGCAACGCGGATTAATTAACGCACGGGTGGCGCGATTTAATTTTGCGCGAGAAATCTCCCCGAATTCGAATTCTCCCTCCCCCCCCTCTCTCTCTCTCTCTCTCTCTCTCTCTTCCACTCGGCTCGCGTCGAATGCGATACGCGTCCGCGGTGCACGCCGCTCCGAAATGAATATTTATAATGAGCGTAAAATAAAACGCACGGAGAGAGAACGGGCAACGAAATTTGTTTATGGATTTATGAGCCCGGCCGAAGTTGAGAACCGCCTCGCGCCCGGGGGTATAAGGGACGAATTGGTCCGCGAAAGCCCGACCGGTACGTCGGTTTGGCTTTGACCCAGTCGTAAAAGCAACGGAACGCGATGCTGCCGGCCGCGGCTGACCGGCCGGCCGGCCGGACTAAATAGCATGTAATAGCAATATGCGGCCACACCGCGAGAAACGCATCCTGCAATGCCAACCCGCGTCATCGCGGGCTAGTAAACAACAGGGGATCGCTAATTAATACCTTGTCTTCCGTCACAATTTGCTTTGCGTTCAACCGTCACGGCGCTACGGCAGTCGCGTGACAACTCTATTTATACAGCACGCCGGAATAACGACTGTCGAGTCACGTTCTCAAACGAGCTTACGCCATATCCCGGCGAGTACGTACGTACACGTACGGCGTCGCAGCGACGTACGATACCGGTGATTAGCGGAAATATAATTAGAACGTTCGTGAAATGGGCCCGCGGCGCGGCGCGTTACGTCGTACGGGATCGACGGCGTAGCGGAAAATTCACGGCGGTCCGCATCTCGCAACTTGTAATTCGTAAGACCGTCGGGAATTTCGCACGTCCTTCGCATCCTCGTAACCGTCTTCCATCCTTCTATTCTCTCGTCTTTTTTGTCGGCGCAGCATCCGGGGAACAAAATCGCTCGATAATCTCGCGCGATTTTTCATTACGTAGCGCCGTCCTCGTCGCTCGCGTCTCCCTGTCTCGCGGGGGAGTCTCGCGTTTCTCATTTATGCGGCAAACGCCCACTGTGCCCTTCCGAACCGGCGATCTTGGGAACACCTGGCCTTCCGCAGCCTACAAAGTCAACGGTCGCCTTTTCCTCTCGTTCCTTTTGCCTTCAGCCACGAGTGACGAGGAACTGTATTTCGGTGAACCAACTCTCGCATCGCGACGTCGCGTAGAAAACGCTCAATAATTCGCTCGGTAATTCGTCAACGAACTGCTCTTTTATTTTAATAAAGAGATTTGTAGATTACATCGTATCGTTTGACATTAAAATAATATCCGACACGTAGCGTGATGATTTGACAACGAAACGATAATTTGCATTTCTCCGCGGTCATAAAGCAGTCGGTCGGAAAGCAGTTCGATCCTCCATACAAGCTTTACGCGTCAGCACCCTTTCGGCGCGAATATTTATCCGTCTATTACTCACTGCACGAGGTACCCATCATCGTCACTCTGATGTCGCTGGTATCGCTAAGAGAGCCGAGCTCGTCACACTTACCTGAAAAAGAAAAAGAGAGAGATCAGTTTGACAAGCGAGCTCCGAAGCGGCAAGTACGCGCAATTCGTCCGTCTCGCCGAGCCATCCATAATAACGACACCGTCGGACGCGCGAGAGTGGAAAGATCGGTCGTCGAAACGGCAAATCGATATGTCGCCGATACGACACGACGGCCGTGTATTGTCGGCGGCCGAAAGCGATCCGCACGCACACTCGCGCGCGCGCGCGCGCGCCGCTCGCGTACGCACGTGCGTCCGCGCGCCAATTTTGCAGCGTCCGCGAGAGCGGCACCCTCGCTGTATCCGCATCTGTATGCGGCTGTCGTCGCCGTGCGTGAGCGCGTGTGCGTGTGCGTGTGCGCGCACGGTCGGTGGCATACATCATTGCGCGACTAATTTCCGTGATAAATATTTTACGGACGGCCATTACGCGGGGACCCGCGTGTTCGCGCGATATAAACTATGGATGATTGCGGCGACGGCTGTGCAACGTCCGCGGGGAGGGCAAATAGTATCCACGAAGGGACGGAGTGCCCGCGGCGACGCGATAGGGCGTAAAGGGAAAAGCTCGATGCCCGTAAAATTCGTCCGACCGCCATCACGACGGTACCTTTGGCTGATACCGTATTCGTCAAGTCTGCAGGGCAGACCGCCGAGGAGAGCGCTGGCGCTCTGCGTCGATGTCACGCATATCGTGCGAAAATGGCCAACGCTAAAGCGGAGCGCGCATCGTCGCATTTTTACGCTTGATGCGCCTCCGGAAACGAAAATACACAGTCGTATAAACGTTAAAAAATATCAGCGCTGGCGCGCACTGTCTGGCATCTGTGCGCGTCGGTGTGTCCGAATTTATGTGTTATTCCCATCGATGCGTAATACCGTTTACCGTAGTCGGCTCGCGGCCATTTCTCTCAGCGATCGTTTCTTTTCCGCTGAGCGCTTGGATCACGTCGCCTCTCTCGTTTCTTTCGCCGGTATCTATCAATGAGCGCCCAATAACGGTGCTAAATACCGTCCCTTCATCGACGACACTCGACGTCGCGCGCGATCCAAGCGCGCGGGAGACGGACCGAAGGTGCTCTCGTGAATGAGAAAAAGAGAGAAAGAGTGAGAGCGACTCTCACCTCGGGACATTTCGACGACAGGTGAATTCACGCATAATGCCGAGAGGCGACTAAAAAGGTGCCGGGGGTCCGTACGCGCGTCGTTAAGCGTGCGCGCCTATCGCCTCTTAAAAAGGCCGGGCATTCAAGGCGGGATTACCGCGACGAATCATTGACTATTCAGCTGTTCGCTCCGTTGCGAGCGAGCGAGCGAGCGAGCGAACGAGCAGGTGGCACCCCGACTCGCGCGTCGTCTGCGCCGGCACGACTCCGAAAGGAGAGTACGCGACACACGCGGGAAGTTCGATTCAGCTCGGAGTCAGCTCGAGAGTCGAATGTGCGTTCTCTCCACGGCCGGAGTCGGCTCTCGAATTTCGCGCGGGTCATATGAGATTGTTTGTTTGTCCCGTTTCGCTCGCACGGCGCCGCGGTGCTGTCGCGTTGCTGGCTCCGCCGTGCGCGCATAGATTACGCGGCGCTAATTACGTGGTAACGCGCGCTCGCGACGACCGATGAACGCCTGGTTAAATTAGACCGACCGTTGACTGCCGGCCGGTTCGCGAGCGACCGAATAATCGTCCTCCTTAAAATAGTCGCGCGCGCGCGCTCTCGTGCACACGCCGCGAAAGAATTCTCTCCCTGTGAGCGAGAGGGAGGAGAGAGAGAGAGAGAGAGAGAGAGAGAGAGAGAGAGAGAGAGAGAGAGCTGCGGAAAGGGAGCTGGACAAGGAAAAGAGACAAAAGAAGAGAGCGTCTCGCTCGGGTCCGACGCTCGTTGAGTGTTATACCATTGCGGACACGCCGCGGCATCAAAGCGAAATCAAATTTATGCCCCTGGCAGTTCGGGAAGTCCCTGACGAAACTTAAATTAGCCGGAGTTAGCGGAGAATTCGGGAAGCGGCCGGGCTTGAAAATTTACGTCGCCGAAAGTGAGCCGGCGACGCGGAAGGGAGGGCAGAAATAACGCGCGACAGCGCGTCGGGAAAAATCATTTTTCCGGCCCGTCGAATATAACGCGTCGCTCACCGCGCTTAAAAGCGATAGCGCACTGTGGCGGTCGGGCGAAGGACGAAAACGACCGGGAATCGGCGGTGGGAGAGGGCACAATCGGCAGAGAGGAGGGACGTTTTCTTCTTCGAGTATAAGCGACAAGAAATGACGAAGCAGTCGGGGAGAGAACTGTAATCACCGGGAGAACCCACGCAATTGGATGAAACAGTAATTGAGTTTTTATCGCGCGCGTCGTACGCAATCGAGTGGCAAAGTATCCCCACCTCCGTTCTCATTCTCTCTCGCTCTACCTCTCTTTAGAACTGTCTCTCCGGACAATGTCATTAACGCTTGTTCCTATATCCGTGCGTCTTCCAGATAAAAATAAAAGTGAAAAGAAAAGGGAAAGAGAATAAAAAAGGAGCCGCGGATTTGCCGATTTGCAAGAAGGTCGCGAGAGACCTTCTCGCGAACCTTCCGCGACCTGGAAAGAAATTTTGTCGTTCGGAGTGTCTCGTCGCGCATTTTTCGCCAATCGCGTTTCCACGAGTACGAACGTCGATATATTTAATACCGGCGCTATAGGAATCGTATAGGCGGTTTAGAATCCTATAGCCGTCCATCAGCGTCGCGCGAATCGCGAGTAATAAGTATGCGGGTGAGTAATGAGACTGACGTAAGTCAAACATGAGGGAAAGAGACAGGGGCTTTGTCTCTTCTGCGCTGCTCCTCTCTTCTCCCCTCCGCTCGATCGACGTCGATCCGCGTGGGCATATAATTGTCGGTCTCGTCAAGAATAGTTGAACTTGACTCTAGAACAGGAAACTCGCACAACGGCGGATTCGTGTCACGGACGTGAGATACACACGACGGTGGCCGCGTCTCGCCCCGACTCGGCCGCGGCGGACCTTGAGATCCACCACGAAAGTTCTCGCGGAGATCGACGCCGCCGAGACGGGACCGCGGACAGCGGTGAGAAAATAGCGACGCGAGATTGGCATCACAATCATTTCACGCCGAGAGGAGGAAAAAATGCGAAAGCGCGGTCGTCCGCGGCCAAACTGACGAATCGTGATTGTCGGTCATTTCGCGTCTCTCTTTCTCTTCTCTCCCTTTCTCCGCTCTCTCCGCCGCTCCCTAGGCGCCAAATTATCACGATACTAATCGATAGCGCGCACCCGCCACGTGGGATCGATTAAATTCAACTGCTTACGCGCGTCAGACTCTTTTACGACGGGCGGAGGGGCGGAGGGGCGAGCGTGCGAGGAAAAAAGTGACTCCCCGCTTCGGCGCCGTTGTAATATATTCCGGCGCGGCTGCGAGAGAAAACGAGTTTCCGAGCAAGTTACTCTTGTCGAAGCGCGGCCTATAACGGGGTCGAGCGATATTAAATATGGGCCTCGGGGAGGCGAAGCCTCAAAGTCGCACCTGCGGGTGGCTTCTTCTCCCCCAGCCTCGGTCGGTTCGGTTGGCAAAGCAGGGATTACCCGCGCTAAGAGGACGCGCGGGGCTTCGCGCCTCATCGTCTGGAAAATGGCTTACTGCTTACATTTACCTACCACTTGCACCCTCTGGCCGTATCCGACGACACTCTATACGTCCCTCCACCCTCTCGAGCGATCCTCGAGACACCTTTGTGTCGCGCGCCACGTCAAGGGTACAAACAGACACTCTCTCTCTCTCTCTCTCTCTCTCTCTCTCTCTCTCTCTCTCTCTCTCTCTCTCTCTCTCTCTCTCTCTCTCTCTCTCTCTCTCTCTCTCTCTCTCTCTCCCTCTCCCTCTCCCTCTCCCTCTCCCTCTCTCCCTCTCCCTCTCTCTCTCTCTCTCTTTCTCTCTCTCTCTCTCTCTCTCTCTCTCTCTCTCTCTCTGCATGTGCTATTTCTCCAGTCGAAATTTTGCTTCTACATTAATCTAGCAAATATCGTTGTGTAGAATTAATGGAGTATCTCGACTCGTGACATTATTGCAAATTATTATCTTATGACGCTATAAATGGCTACTTACTGCCGTTTCCCTCGTGTTGTATGTATGTGTGTGAGACTTGAAGAATTGATTTCAAAAATATTTAATGTTTAATTATCTCGAGTGGTATCTATTTCAATAGTCCACCGCTTGCCTATTTTGACAAAACGATAATTTAATAACTTTATCATTTCGCGCGCCAAATACTCTCCAGAGTGTTTCAGGAACGTTCATCACCGTGATTTGTAGGCCACACTGGATATATTTAGCATCGGCTCTTCATCGGGACTTTTATCGAAGATAAACGATTTATTGATGTATAACGCTCCGCCGCGAGAGCCGACGTAAGCGCGTAAGGAGAACCGCGCGATCGCCGCGACGACGAGGGATGACGACAGTGCCAACGGCGCTGTCGACCCCCGCGGGAGTTCGCAGGTGCTTCGGTCCCGGTGGCCGGGAAAGAAAAGCGCCAGCGATACAGCCTGGCGCGACGTGTGCACGCCATTACGTAATATCGGCTGGAACATCCTCGAAGCGCGTTCGTGCCGACCGTGCGGGGGAGTGATTTATGCGCCCTCGGGTATATAAGGAAGAGGGACGGAAGTGCGGAGTATTGGGCTTCCTATTCCCGCAGGAAGAGCTATCCGGGACTCCTCCTTAACTCCACTCGAGTTGGCTTCACCGCCGCCGCGCGTTACGACCCCCCCAGTCCACTTACACTCCGTGAGCGCGTCCACGGACGCGCGACGCCGAATCGCTCCTCTCGTCTGCTCGCACGAGTAGACGACGACCATTACCGCGTGTGCTTCATAAAGCTTGGCCACTTCACCGCTCGAGCGAAGCATTAAAGCGTCGATCGTCTCCCCTTAAAGCTTCCCGATTCCCCGCTCGCAGTGGGGACCGAAAATTCTCCTCGGTGTGTACGAGCGAGGGAAAATTTGGATATCTTGTTTCTCTCTCTCTCTCTCTCTCTCTCTCTCTCTCTCTCTCTCTCTCTCTCTCTCTCTCTTCCTCTCTCGTTCCCCGCCTGTGGAATCGATGCTATTTTACGCTCGCTGCATTCGCTCTTAGGGGTCCTAAATTTTCGGGGGGCGGAATTTTCGACAATCTTTCGACGGAATTCCAACAACGTAAAGATGCACTCGCGACATCGTATCCGAATGTAACATGCAAATTCGGACGGAAGATGCGCTCTTCCTCGCCACGGAACGGGTTACACACTGAAATTGCCGACGCGGACTCTGAGCGCGACGACGTGTTCGCTGGCGTACGACTCTCATCGATTAGCGCACGTAAATAATATATGTCGTTCCGATCTCGTCATGTGAGACGATGAATGTTGCACATCGGTGTCATATGTCAGATGCATCGTCGCTGAAACTCTCGTCGATGACCCGTCGATGTAAGCCGGAGAAGAAGCGCACCTCAAGGGAACGAGACGTAATTCTAATCCGAATCTAACGGAACGACCGAGCCTCACAATATCGCGCGCGCGCGCGCGCGCGCCGTTGTCGCGCATCTTTTCACCCCGACAAGCGGATTCTCGCTGAAAGATGCAGCGAGTCTACGTCGAGTCTACTTTATACGGCGGGGCTCTCTCGCGAGATCTTCCGCACCGCAGACGAGCTTAACTCGTCGCGGCACGCCACAAATCTCGCCGCTCGCGCAGCTCCTCGTCCCTGCGCAGCAATGAGATCCAAAATCTACGGTGGCGTCGCGATCCCGGCGAGTCTATCCCCCATGAGGCTGATGGGTTCACCGCGGGGGAGGCATAGGTGGATCGTGCCGGGTCGGCGTTCCGCGATAATATGTAAATATTCCGTTATCTCCGCCGGCGCGGCGGTCCCCAACGAAGTTTTCGGCCCGAGCACGGCTGGCAAGGGGACAGGGGGGCGAAAGCGGGCCGCCGGGGCGATTATTCGGAGCGCGTAGTAACTCGTGCAATTACGCGGCTTACGACAAATCGATAGCTTTTAATTACACCCGGGGATATTTACGGGGTTTCAGCAACCGCCCTCAGCCGGCTTTCCCGTTTTCCTCGCCGCGGAACGGCAAATTCCGCCGAGTGAGAGAGAGAGAGAGTGTGAGAGAGAGAGAGAGGGGGGGAGCGGGGAGGGGAGACGAAGAGAGAGAGTGCGTTACCAACCAAACACTTACTCTCGCACCTTCGGCAATTATCGTTGGCGTCGTCTCATCCATCAGACCGATATCTCGCGTTGTTAGATATACAAATTCTCCGCGATTCTTCCTGACGAAATTCGCGCCTTTGGGGGGGATATTCAATTAAAATACGTCTGAATAAAATACTGTCTGACCTAAAATCTGTCAAACATTGTGGCAAATCGAACGATAAGCCGGATTAAAAATTTCCTTTCAGCACCGAGCGCTGTGTGCTTTAAATATACACACCGTTCTCTTGGAACGACTTTTAACGCGTACTCTTTTAGAATATGACTAATAATCAAACTCGCGAATCAGGTCAGGTTATTCCGCTGAATTGCAGTGCTATAGTACCTGCTATAATATCTGTTTCCACACGTAACGTAATAATATAACCTCGCGTCACACAGTCGGAATATTATCAGAATACATCGCAGCGCGTTGATGAAAGATGAAAGATGAAACTATATCGAGAGACAATCTTCTTATTCTTGACACAACGCGATTCGAATCTCGCTCTGATCGAGCATATATCTTGGAAACTTCAGCTACTACCCGGAATCACGCACATGAGGAACGAGGAGGGAGGGAGAGAAAGAGTGAACGAAATGACGTTGTCGAAAGATCCGTTAATATATTTGCCGGGCACGGGTGTAATTAAGATTTTAGCGGTGCGCAAAGTGGGAACCGAGATGCTCGGTCGGCCGAGCGCTGCAGCGCGCGAAGGTGCGCCTCGCTGGAGGAGGAAGAGAAAGAAGGAGCCGGAGATACGGTAGCGGCGTTCGTCGTCGGAAGCTGCTCCTTTCTCCGCAGAATTGCGGTGGAAGAGGGAGCAGACAAAATGATTAGTTATTAAAATGCCGATAATTATATATAATCAAGCGTCGGGGAGTGTCGTACGCATACGCTTACCGTGGATGCACGTCGAGAGCTCTAGGAAAGCGGCTCTCTCTCTCTCTCTCTCTCTCTCGCTCTCCCTCGCTCTCGCCTTCTCGCGACGTTCGTCTCCGTCTCTCTTTTTCTCTCGGCCTCGACCGATGGTTATTCGCTCGCCTGGCCGGTGGTTGGCGCAAAACGGTAGGACGAGCAAGACGGCGAGAGAGAAAGCGAGAAGGAGGGACGAGAGGGCCGTTCATGCGAAAGGGACGGCGATACGCGCGCATTATAAAAAGCCCCTAATAACTGTTATCCACGATCTCTCAGCGAGCCAGCAGAAGCACTGGCCGAGTAGAAGTTGCTACTCTAGTAGGCGGACCGCGGTAGGTAATGGTCGCTCCGGCGACGAGTCGAGAGGAAGACCTACGCGACTCGGACGGTCGCAAAGTATTCGCGAAACGCTATATTAGAACGCGCGCGCGCGCGCGCGAGAAGAATGTGTACAACGGACGACAAGATGGCGTGATCCGGATCGGCTGGCGGATTATCGGTTACAAAGAGAGCCGCCGGTGTAAACACGCGAGTTGCCGGGACGCGTCGAAAGGACGAGCTCGTTTATTACTCCCGGCGAATGTTAAATGCGTAACATTAACGCGAGCGCGTTTAATTGAACTTGTAATGAATCGATGGTTCAAATCGACGCCAAGTCCAAGTCGGTAAGCGAGACTTGGGCATATAGGATTAATGGCGTATTTCGCGCACCATCCAGGGAGTTATTCGCGCGGTAGCGAGAGAGCGCGCGCAGCCCGAAGCCGCCGCCGCCGAGCAGTTCCCGATAAGTTTATTCGGTCGAGCGTTTCGATCGATCGAGCGCCACGTGGTCGGAATATGTCACAACGCCGAGAAGTGTACGTCGGGCCTCGCGCGCTTATCATACTCGTCCGCGTTTCGCGCCGGAATTAGAGAAGCGCGGTATATTTAAGAGACGTCATGAATCCATCTCGGGTATCCTCTGCTCATTCATCGTGGAGCCGGTGAATCTCGCGGAGAAACGGCACCCGCATCGGGAATGAAAGCTCTTTGGGACGCACTCATTACACGATAATAAGATACAATACATGTCCGATATCCTCTCATGCGTTATTTACCATTTGGCATGACGGGCAATGCCCAGCGATAACCGAATCTTCGTGATATCTCGCGGTTAATGACCACTGCGCGCGCGCACACGAAGGAATCCAAAGGCCGCCTCCTCCATCGGCTCTGCCGTCCTGCCGTCGCGATTGCACGAACGCGATCGGCACGAAACATCAACGGCGCAACGCGGGGTTCGCCGTCGTGGCACACGACGAGGAAAATATGCGTGATCGCGACCGACGAGGCAGCGCTAGGTAGGTGGAGTCTAAATGCGTACGGATATACGATAACGGCGCGAATCCTGTGAATGGAGGGGCATCGAGGAACCGCGTCAATGAGCCGCGGCCATCAAACTGGCCAGGCGCGTATCGCTAACGCGGTGGGCCCGAATGATTTACAACGCGTCGCGCGCGACGAGAGCATCTCGAGCGAACGGACTTGAAGCAAGCTTCGTCTATATACTACATACCCATTTATGTAACGCACTCTCTCTCTCTCTCTCTCCCTCCCTCCCTCCCTCCCTCCCTCCCTCTCTCTCTCTCTCTCGTCACTCTCGTCACGCGAAGTTACATATCGAAATAGACTCTCGCGAATCCACGGATATCGCCGAACGCCGAACAACACTCACACGGTCCTACAATTTTCAATCGCGCTTTTTTCCAACGCGTTTTGAACGCTCGCAGAAGAAAAAGGCTACCGGGGCAGCATCGTACAACGCTGCGTTGTACAACGAGACGTGTAACTCTCGAGCGTTTGGATGCATCCGAGCACAAATAATATATCCGCTTGCATTTAGGAAGCGGCTGTCTATTCCGAGCGATGAGATACCGATTGCGCCCGGCGTGTATTAATTTTCTCCGCGATGTATTATAATAACGGGAGCTGCCGTGCGCTCATTGTGCAGCCTCCGTCCACAGGGTTGCCGTGTAACGATCGTCCAGCCGAGATAACCGCTCCGCGCCGCGCCGCGCTGTGCCGTGCCGTCCCGTCCCGTCCCGTCCCGCATCCGCGCCACCGTCCTCTAATTACGCGGAAATTAATTATAAGCGCATTACAGGCCGCCGGTGCTCGGTCCTTTTTTTTTTATTCGACTTCGTGTTTTTCCTCGAGCGGCGTTCTGCCGTCGAGCGCGGAACTCGCATCGCCGCGAGTAATCCACCGCCGCGGCCGGCGGCGGCAAAGGCGAACGAGCGAGAGCGCCGTATTTTCGCCCATACTTCACTCGCTTCTTCCACTTGCGAAAGCAACTCCCGGCATTCTTACACGCGGAAGTAGCCGCATTCTCGCAGTCGTAATCGATCGATTACGACTCGGCGCGGCGCGGCGCGGCGGGGCCTCGCCGACTCTCGCGTGGTCTCGCTATCAGCGATCGAAATTTTCGTCGAGTCAGCCCGGTCGTTGCGCAATGACTTTAAACGGAGGAAACGGAAACAGGAGCAACGGGACGATCGTTAATGACCGAGCGGAGCGCATACGACGTATGAATCTCGGTGCGATCTCCGCGTGCTATTGCGCAATCGGAAGCAACCTCGAGAAAGACTTTTGTACTCGGCGCGGACATAAATTCGCTCTCGTGCGTCAGGCCGATGAGCGCGCGGCTCGCGCGTATTCGCGATGCATGCGCCGCGCGACGCAACCGCGATTCTTAATCGCGTGCATGCTACGGCTACGGCGGCGGCCAGAAGCCGCTTCGTCATGGGCGCGAGTCTCGAACCTCGATCCGCCGATCCTTCATCCGCCTTCGGATTCCGCGAGCGGGTTCTCGATTGACCTTCGATCTTCGGCGCACGTATGCGCGCACGCACGTAGGCAGGATCGTGATTCATGCGCCTGCATGTTAAATGCGAAACGCATATCTGGCGACTCGCGCGAGGCGCCGCTACATCCGCGGATATTGCGCGCGTGTCCATGACATGCGGGTTTGATCGTTATCTGCGAAACGCGTCCCTGCAAACTTTCCTAACGGTATCTCCCTTTTTTCCTCTTTCTCTTCTTTCCCTCTCTTCCTTTCTCTCTATTCGCGCCGCTCGTCGATTTTCACGTGGGATACGCTAAGCACGCGATACGGGTATTTAACGTCACTTCCAATGCAACAGCTGCGTTTGCGCGATGTGATCGCGAGGGAGAATTATCGGTAATTAAGATACGCATCTTTCTTGAATAGTCCGTCGGTGAAGATTATAGTACACGAAACCGGGTGCAGAGACGTAATATCATCTTCAAAATTAGATCCGCTGGAAGAAAAATAAGGCGAAGGTGAGACGCCTTGTGCTTTTTTTCCTTCCCACCGTAACGTCGCGTTTCGTAGCTACTTAGAGACAGAACGTGAGAAAAAAAGAAACTTTATCTCCGCCTAAACACGGTCCACACGCGCGTCTCACCTTCGTCTAGCATTCCTCGAGTCTATCTTTCTCCGTTCGGTCGCTCCGAACCGAGATCCGGAATCTAAAACGGTCGTCGTGCATTCGCGGGGCAGACCGCAGACGACGTGCGGAAAGCAACGGTTGAGGAACGAGGGACGAAACGAGAGGGACGAATTTTCGTCGGAAGAGAAGGCGGACAGAGAGCGACGGGACGAGCGAGAGTGAGAGCGAGAGAGAATAAGAGAGAAAGAAAGAGAGACAGAGAGAGAGAGAGAGAGAGAGAGAGAGAGAGAGAGAGAGAGAGAGAGAGAGATTGTGCCAAGATAGGTCGACCGCCGCCGTCAAAACTGGTAGGCCTTGAGGAATTATGCGAACTATTCTTGCCAGTTTGTCCGCCGTGAATTTACGAACGGCGCGATGACGCGCAGCAGCCGCCGCAAGTCCTACCCTGGGCGTGACCGAGCGAGAAGGATCGAGGTAGATCCTCGGAGATTATCCATCCTGCCCTCTCTCTCTCTCTCTCTCTCTCTCTCTCTCTCTCTCTCTCTCTCTCTCTCTCTCTCGTTCTCTTTCTCGTCTCCTCGATCCTGCCTTCCTCCAGCTCGCGCTGTAAACATTTCTTGAGAAACGGCCGTGTTCCTTTAATTTATGCGCACACGCGCGGCGACGTTTCGACAGAAGAGAGGTAAAGAGAAAAAGGCTCGATCGCGGCCACGGATCCGCGTAGGAGAGGAATCGCTCGCGAATAAGCCGCAAGAGCGTGAGCGAATGCTCCGATATATCGCCGGACGTGTCGATCGCCCGAATAACCGATTAACTAATAACGCAGGCCACCGACCAAACCTCAATCACTCTTCGCTGTTACGATCGATCGCCCTTCACCTTCCTTACGCGGTAGCGACGATGAGAATCAATTACCGTCCTCTCGCTTAGCCACGAGCCCATTTCCCGTGCGCTCACGAGGAAGTCTACCTCTCCTCTATCCGCGAAGCGATTTATCTGCGATAACCGTCGCGAGTCTTCTCCGCGGCTTCTATTTTGCGAAGCGCGCAATGCGCGGAAGAGATAGACAGAGGGAGAGAGAGACAGAGAGACAGAGAGAGAGAGAGAGAGAGAGAAGAGGAGAGGAAAAGCTCGTCCCAGAGTTCTCCTTCGCTTCTCGTAAGCCTCGTCGCGTATTGCGCAATGCAGTCCGACGTGCAGTCGCGCAGGATAAATGACCGACGCTCCTCTCGGCGGATGCTTGTGTGCTTGTCGCGTATGTATATGCGAACGCATATCCAGATCTCCCGTCGCAGCCCAGTTCCCGCAAGACGCCGCGTCATCTTCGTCCTTTGCGTCCGCTAACGAAGAGATCGGCCGATCATGCCGGTCATGCCTCCTCCTCCGTGGGAGTGCATCTCCGGCTTACGCGCGTTCGCTACATGCCACTACTCGGCGATTTGCATCGAACGTTACGTCAACGGACCGATCTATCCATCCAGTGGAGGACAGAGAGAGAGAGAGAGAGTCCCGGATGCAATCAGCGAGCTCGATACCGCGTGTTGTTGGAAATATCTTAAAATACGATCCTCGTTAACTGTGTCTCCTTCTCTCTCTCTTTCTCTCTCTCTCTCTCTCTCTCTCTCTCTCTCTCTCTCTGCCTTTCTCTCTTTACATAGCTGTATCAGTAACCCGCGTCTTTGAACGAATCTACCATGAAGGAATAAATACGAATGAGGCGGCAATATCCATCTTGCAGATCCTGGTGAGTCGGTCGAGCGGAAAAACGACGAATCTCTCGAATATGATTCGTGGGCGAACAACCGAATTCTCGAAGGGCCGCGATTTCCATCTGCGACCGTCTCTCGTCGATCACCCGGTCCCCTGGACGATTTCTCTCCTTTTCGTTCTTTTTCCCTCTCCTTCTCGCCATTGCGAAAAACCGGAGTCTCTTTTTCTGTCCTCCTGCCGCCTCTCTTCTTCTCTTTCGCGTCGGTCTCGCGTGAGACCCCGAGACAGGATCGTGTCCGCCGCAATTATCCCCCTTCGCTAGCCTCAGCACCACCTTTCTTTCTCTTTCTCTCACTCCGTCGTTCTCTCTCCTCCCTCTCGCTCTCCTTTCTTACCACTATCGAGGTGTCGTGCCGAACCGGCCGCCAAGCGTTCGAATAGCAATTCCCTATTCCTCGCGCGACCGCGCGATCGTCGACAAAGAGAAAACAGCTCATGAAATATTACGCGACGCAGGAATATATGCCCGCGCACGCAGAGTGCTTTCCCTTTGATCAGGAGCCGAGAAAATCGTCCGTTCCGCTCCCAGGGGAGAAGATGGACCGCGACTCTGTCGATGCAACGTTATATCGATTCGATATCCTCTTTCGCCCGGCCGGACTTGCGCTCGGACCTTCACGCCCGCCCTCGCGTCATTTCCATTCCTTGTCTCCCTCTCTCCCTCTCTCTCTCTCTCTCTCTCTCTCTCTCTCTCCTCTTCTCTCTGCTCTGTAGCCGTCCGGTCATACCTTATGTATGGCACGCCGCCTCGTCGTCGTAGGAGAGCCGGCCGAATACCAGCGTCGCTCGTTTGGTATTCGGCACTGACCACTCGCCACTTTCGTGGCGCGGATCTGGCCCTGTCTTGGGACTTGGGCGCGGAAAGAGATATACGTGGTCCACGTTTCTTCTCTCTCTCTCTCTCTCTCTCTCTCTCTCTCTCTCTCTCTCTCTCTCTTTCTCCTCTCTCTCTCTCTCTCTCTCTCTCTCTCTCTCTCTCTCTTTCTCTCTCTCTCCTGTTCCAGTCGGAGCGCGATACGTATTCGTGCCGCGCACGGAGAAAATTCCCCCGTAATGGTCTCTCGCGGAAGAGCGAAAGCGACGAGATGAAACCGCGCGCGTCGAGAACGAGATATCGTCGGCACCATCACTATTACCATCACTATCACCATCACCATCATCATCATCATCATCATCGTCGCCATCATTATCGAGAAAAAGAGAGTAGAGTATAGTGGAGAAAGATAGCGAGCACAATTACACACGTCGTTAATTGGAGAAATGATTGCCTCGACGACAAAGACGCGCGTAAATTCCAGCGCGACCGCGTGTGTCTGAATTACACACGCCGAAATCGTCGCTGGCTGATAAGAGAGTGGAGCGCATAATTATACTCGGTATCGGGGCGTGAGATAATATCTTCATCGCAAATACGAGATGGGATTGCCTAGCGGTGGCTCTCCATCTCTCTCTCTCTCTCTCTCTCTCTCTCTCTCTCTCTCTCTCTCTCTCTCTCTCTCTCTCTCGCTCTCTCTCTCGCTCTCTCTATCTGAGAGACGGATACCGCGACGTCTTCTCGCCTAATCGAGGCCTCGGGACAGCTTTCGCACGGGATGATTACGCCGCTTATTAAGTAGCGCGACGAGACCGCGATACCGGCGGTCGGAGAGGATCCGAGAATCGCGGTGATAGATGTCATTAAACCGGTTACCCGGCCGCGTGCGCCTCTTCAGGTTTATATTCCGCGAGTAGCCGAGTAAACGGCGCTAATTGTACGATAAATTGTCCGGCCAAGTATCCGTCCTCGGTGCGAGGAGGTCCGCGAGAATCGTCAGCGAGACTGCCGTTCGCGTTGTTAAGGGACGTTTACGTTGCTGCGAAGCCACGCACGAGAGCATCGGGCAGATAAGAGAAAATCGTTACGTCTTTTACGGGACTGATAACTCCTCGCAACGGCTGGAATCCTGCTTCGCCTCGGACACTATCGATTATCGCGCAGGTCCACATTATCTCCTTCCTCTCCCAAAGATTAAATCCATTCGCGCGCGGTGTCGCTGAAGTACGTGGCAAACCGACGATCAAAGACTAGTCGTTCGATTCTATGCCGCGTTGATGAATCTTCTTCGTCATCGCTCGAGAAAAAAAGAAAAGTGAGCCGAATGAGCCTCCTCAAACAACCGACGACCTGGGTAAGACGTAAACGAAGACGAATGCAAACGGAATGTTCAAAGCTCGGGGCGTCCGACGGACGTGACGGGGAGTATTCCTCACTTTTTGGAGGTGCGAGCGACGAAAAGAGGAGACGTTGTACAGCCGTATGAACGTCGTTCTCGACGTAGTTAGCGAAAATAAACAGCTCGCACGCAACCTTTCTTCCATCTCCTTTCGTGAATCCGCCCGTTGTTCGCGGTCGCAAGGAACGCAGCGCAGCGAGGAACGCGGCGCGGAGTCCCTCGCCGCGAGCCGGGGCTCTCGCCGATATAAGACGGCGAGTTACGTTACAAAAGCCGGGGCGGAATCGGCGTCCGTCTCGCATTTACGAACTATCAAAGCGGCCGTCGCGTCGCTCGCGTGCACGCGGCGTCGTTTCGACTCGCGTATCGGAATTCGAGAGCCCTTAAACCGAACGACCGCGCGCGGCCGGCTGAAGGCGCGCTTCGCGGGACAAGTTCCCGCTCGGCGGGGACAAGAGGGGGGGACACGCACGTCCCGCGTTACACACCTGTGCGAGGTCGCGCACAGGTACGCACGTACCTTGTGCGCATAAACACGCCGCCGCGCGGCGAACAAACGCGAGAGCCGAGCGGTGCGCGTTCTCTATTTCTCTCTCTTTCTCTCTCTTCCTCCCCCTTTCGTTCGCGGCGGGTAAGCGAGCAAAACAAAAGTCGATCGATTCGATACACGACGGATACGAGGGCAAGGCGAGAGGTGGGCGACAGGGCGGCTTCGGTGGAACCACGAAGGACCGCGGCGTGGCTCGACCGATATAAGGAGGGTATTCGCCTCCCCATAAATCACATTAATAAACTGCACCGCCTTTGCGACTGGCTGCACACATCCTCTATCCAACGGCGGATAAGACTCTTTCTCCCACCTCCGTGCGGCTATTCTCGCTGAATACGCTTATCCCTCGCCTCTCTCCTCCTCCTCCTTTTGCTCCTTCTGCTCCCTCCCCCGGCGCGCACGAGCGCATCCCGCGAGCATTCTCCGATCGCTTCGGTCTTTCCTTTCGCTCCTTCTCATCGTCCACCGATAGCCCACGACGTCTTAATCCCGCGGTCTCTCTCTCTCCCTCTCCCCCCCCCTCTCTCTCTCTCTCTCTCTCTTCGCGCGGCGGCGCGCTTAAATTATGACGTCTGCTTAATTGTAAGATATCGAGATAAGGCGATCACGAAATTGCTTTACGACCTCGCCTCGACGCGAGGTTAGCCGCGGTATTACGGCCGAGGAGTCGCGCGTGCTGGATCAGCGTGGATAGACCCGTTACGGTGTACAGCAACCGCTCGTTAGCATACCGTATCGCGAGGTAGCGCGACTCATTTTCATCTCTGCGAACGTTCCGGGTGATTTATGTCGCCGGTGTTTTATGCGCCGAGAGGAGCAATACACGGGGGGATCCGTTATGATATGACGAAGTGTCTTTCGGCACCCTGCGTCTGTGTGCGGAAATCTGAATATTCTCACTTCTCCGGGAAGAGAGAGAGAGAGAGAGAGAGAGAGAGAGAGAGAGAGAGAGAGAGAGAGAGAGAGACAGAGAGAGAGAGAGAGAGAGAGAGAGAGATGAGCCGAGAAATCTTTCATCCATCTAATAACAACGCGCTTTCTCGTTTGAATTTGCGCGAGTCATCGTGCGCGCGCGGGCGGAATTACCACTCTCGCAGAACGATTAAGCGCGACCGGTCACGCGGAATGAAGCGATGCATCTCCCGAACGTCGATGGCTGTCAGCCGTCGCAGCAACGCGAGAGAAGGCGCGCCTTGAAAGAGCGAGAGATGAAGAGAGAGAGGGAGAGGGAGAGAGAGAGAGAGAGAGAGAGGGAGAGCAAGAAAAAAAGAGCCGGGCCTGAGAATTGCGAGCGGGGTGAAGGAGCAGAGAAAAAAGGAGGTAAACTACCGCGAGCACGCAGCAGGACGCCCTCTCCCGATGGCGCGATAGTTCCCCAAAGACGGATGAGAGACGGGCCGGTCGCAATCGCCGAAAGTTATGCGAGCGTTCTTGCGCCGAGGGAGTCCCCGTCCGCCTAGAGGTTCGCCGCCGCGCGCGGCCCCGGATATTACAGCCTTGTAATCGCGGAGCCGCGAATACCGCGAAGAAAAGGAAGCTAAAAGGTGTACATATACATAGGCGAGATGCGGGAGGTGAAAAACGCGGGGCAGAAAGAGGCTTGATTCCTCCCCCCTCTCCCAGCTTCCCCGATTCCCAGCAGCCAGTCAATTCGCCGCGTATACGAGATACGTGCGAACATGCCGCGTAGGGCCCCTCGATCCTCAAATATGCCCAATTAGCAACGGGTTGACATAATAAGTAGATAAACAACAGTCCCCCGGAGAGCACTCCTCTGTCTCTGCCTCTTCCTCTCTGTCTTTCTCGCGCGAGCGCGCGCGTTCGCGGTGAGATCACAGGCGCGAGCTTTTTCTGCGTGCGATCGGCGGCGGAACGCGCAAAGATTCGCCCCCGGCCTCCGCCGCGTCTCTCCGCCAGCTGCCTCCCTCGTCCCCCTCCTTGTTTCCAGCTTTCTTGTCCGCGTAGACGCGCTCTCTCTCGCCGGCGAGTGATAGCACTTTACGGTCGATTTAGTCACCTCCTCGTCGGGAGCGTTCTGCTTTTTCGGGCCCCGTGCGTTGCGATCCCATTTTGTCGCTGAATCCGTCCTACTGCGCGGCCGCGGCGGCGCGGTGTGGCCGTCGCTTGTTCGCCACGCGGGACAAGAAGAAGCTGATCGGTCACGATCCGCACGGACATCGGGAGATCGCGTAATTTATAGCGACGCAAACTACCGTCCCGAGGAATTACGAGTCATCCAATAATTAACTCTGGATATACGGGAGGAAGAGAAAGAGAGAGAGGGAGAGAGAGAGAGAGAGAGAGAGAGAAGGAGAGAATACCCGGGATATTATCCCCGCGCCAACTACGCCGACGATTAATTCTCCATCATCGCGGCGAAGAAAACACACGCCCCGTTTACGTTGGCGTCTTGCGAGCCTCGGATCCTCAGGATCCTCGCGAGGGCGCACCGAAGAATCGGGACACGCGAGATTTACATTTCCTCCGGTGGTCCTCCGCGACGCAACGGTTGCCTGCGCGGCGAGTAGCCGAAACGGCGCGGCGGCGAAAATACAGCGGGACCGATGCATCCTCACGGACGCGACGGATGATCGAGCACGAGGATCGCGCGAAGACCGTAACAGTGAAGATGAAATTGCCGTCGCTCGATTAGTCGGGGCCTGGGAAAATTAATTATTCAGCGAAACGCCGATAAACGAGCGATTCGCTTCGACGGTCGAGACAGGTAAACGAGGGACTGGCTAGGGCGATATGGAGGAGCGAGAGCGCGGGTGTTGGCGGCCGAGATTGTCCCTCGAGGAATAATTAGAGCCCGGGATGTAATTGGGGCCTGTGTATGTTGGGCTGCCGCGCGCGAGGACGGGCGACGGCTGCTGCGAGGCGCGCGCGCGTGTGCGCGAGTTCACGTTCTTTCTCTCGCTCTCGCTCTCTCTCTCTCTCTCTCTCTCTCTCTCTCTCTCTCTCTCTCTCTCTCTCTCTCGCTCTCATCGCGAATTGAAATCTTTGGCGAGCTCACTCGCCCATTTGAAAGTAAAATCCGGCGCGAGAGCCAACACGCCGGGCGACGACGCACTCGAGAGCCGGTTGCACTTAGCCGCGCGCGGTGCGTCCGTGAGAGAGACGCCGCGCCGATTACCCCCGGCATGCTTCTACCTAATAATTAACTCCCTTAACGACCTCCTGCATCGACGAGTCACGAAGCGTTTTCGTGATTTTTCAGCGGTCACCGCCGATGCCGCTACACGCTCGCAGCGCGTCATCGAACGAGCCGGCGCGAACGACGATGTCGTCTTAATTAAAAATCCTGATTATTATCGCCCGCGCGCTGAGATGGATCGAGGAGCGGTCGGGGAGAATCACGCGGTGAAAATAAACGCGCGCGTCTCTATATATTCTCGAAATTTCTCAGAGGTCTCGCCCGAAAGCCGAAAAAATTCATCCGAAGCGATGATGGCGAGAGAGAGAGAGACAGAGAGCGCCGGCACTCGGAAAGGAGTGCCGGCGCTGCGACAGGATGAATGTTTAATTTAAGGAGAGTAGATTCCGAATGTCACGCGAGTGAATGTTTCAATCGATTAAAGCGAATTTGATTCTGCGACGATGGAGCACGTTGAATTCAAATCGTTGATTTCCTATGGAAATATTCACTCAAAGATTCGCGCCGGGAGCTCAGCTGTCACTCTGTACTTTTCGTGTAGAATTTCACTGGAAGAAATTTCCACGAGCACGAGTCTGAATAAATGAAAGAATAATCCCTTCAGAGAGAGAGAGAGAGAGAGAGACGCGTTTATCGACGGCCAATGCGCGCTTAATCGCGCGGCACGGATAAAGTCGTTACGAACAATCCGTTCCGGCGTATCGACGAGGACGCTCGCGCGCGTCTCATCGTTTCGACGGTTCCGGCCGTGACGTGAATTTCAATGTCGCCGCCGCCGCCGCCGCCGCGGGCGCCCGCGGGATAATGCGGACGCAGATTTAATAATGGAATGGTTAGTGGATTCCGCGCTAACGCGATGCAATTTTTGGAGAGGCGCGCCCCTGCCGCTCGCGCGCAGGAAGAATGCGCCGAGCGGGTAGGACGTAGCCCCGGAACCCGGACGAGTACGTGAGTGGCATGTGCGAAAGGGCGGGCGAAGAAGAAGGGCGGTCGCCCCACGAAGAATACCCGGTGCGCGAGGGCACGTAATCTATTTGTCGGGACGGCCGCAGAGACCGTGCGACGTTGCGGAATTGTCTGGCTGCGGGCTTGGGCGAGAGGCGCCGCGAGAAGCTGAAAACGATACAACGAGTTGGCGAAAAGACGGCCGAGGGAGAAAACGCGTGTCTCTCCTCTGTCGTCCGACAGAGCAGCTCCGAGAGGGAGAAGGGCCGCGTTATCAGCGGTAAATCTGAGGGATCGAGTCGCGATACGTATGTAAAGGAAATTTCGGCGCGTAGCCGCGCACGATCGACGTTAACCGGCTCGTAGCAATTCCGCGAGTCGCTGTAAAACCGACCTTAATACCGTCATATTTCAGGTCGTAAGAAATTCCATCTACGAGCGCGGCCGCGAGAGAGAAAGAGGAAGATAGATAGATAGATAGATAGATAGAGAGAGAGATAGAGAGAGAGAGAGAGAGAGAGAGAGAGAGAGAGAGAGAGATCTGGTTCTTACAGTTTCGAACCTTAGGTACTCTAACCACCAGCCAGTTCCCCATCGGGCGAAAAGGCAAAGAGAGAGAATAAGAGTACGAAACGGTTCGCAGTAACAACGTGACACTTTTATCGCCGCGAAAGTTAATCGCGCATACCGAAGGACCTCGGCTGATTGAAATGAAAGTGGCATTTAATTTTAATCAGCGTCGCGAGGAAGAGAGAAAGAACAATCGCGCGATAGCGCGTCGTCGAGCGTCCGAGAGTGGCTTCTCGCAGCACGATATCGCGGCGCCACCCTCTTATTCGCATCGATTCGCGGAATAACGAGCCATAAAAGACATCGAATTTTGGGAGCGGAGGTACGTTGGGCTTCGATCGCGACGGGACGAGCGGGCACCTTTCCGTCCGGAGCTTCCGCGGAGCTACGACCCGGCAGCTCGTGCATATATGCACACGCGAGAGCCGCGGATTTGCATTCTAATTGTCGGCCGATCCGACAAACGCGCCATTATGGCTCCACTCGGAATCGTACGAGCCGGCTGGCAGTTGGAGGAGAAGGACGCGAAAGTGAAAGAGAAAAAGCTGGAGGTGGAGGTTCCGCGTCTCGAAACGAGGTGCCAAAGAGTCCTCAGAGCGAACGGGAACGGTCAATAATCGCGAAAATAAGGGCCTCTTTATCTTATCTATCGCGCCGGTCTCGCTTCCGGCGATTCCGATCTCCGATGTGTCCGTAATACGCATAAGTATTCGCGAGAAAATGGGGAACGAAGATACGAGGAGCGTGACGAGCGACGACGGCGCCGGCACCGCCGGCACCGTCGGTCGTTGCCGATCCTACTTATGCCGGATTAAATTCGTCCGTGGCCGGACGAGCATTTTATTCGCGCGGCGATATTCCCCACGAAACCACGCCATATCTATTTCATTAATACAAATTACAATCAGTTCGTTCGTTAGAAGTTCAGACGTGACGGAAGGCGAAGCGAGATAGCAATCGGCCGGGTAACGATCGCGTGGCAATTAATGCTCATTTGCAGAAGTGCAAGAAACGCGCGTGTACGTGCAAAATCGAAACGTCGAGGAGGAAGACGTTCTGTACGAGCGATCGTAAAAAGGAACGGGAGAAGAGGGGAGGGAAGGGAGGTGGCAACATCTTTCGACGGAATTTGAGCACAAGTTTTATCTTATCGACGAGGCATCCCCGAAATCGCCGCGATTACGTCTCGGCGATCCGATCGGTTCGTCGGTGGCGTCCAATAAACATAAAACACCGAATAAACCGTCGTAAAGAGCGACTCGTCCCGAAATTTAATTCCAACCTCTCGCGTCGACTACCGAATTTTTTAATTAACCGCCCATCCGCGCGCATAATTTACCGCCGTGCGCGCGCGCGCGCGCGCGCTCGACGATTCGGCGGCGCGTCGCTCGTGATCGTATTTTTATAAGGACGGACGCGGCGCGCGAGATTAATTTCTTTCCGAGGCGACGCGTCGGCGCGAGATTAATCTCGGGCGGATCGACGAACGCGAACGCGCGTATTAACTTATTAAGTACGCTCCTCCCTCGGCTTTCTCACGTTCGCTCGTCTCACCGCGCCCTGGCTCCGGAAAAGAAGCGCGATGCTCCCCCTCCTCCCTCATCTCGTGTGCGTGAGATATCTCTATAACAGCTCTATAATTGCTCCGATTAAGATGAAGGGGGAAAAGAAGGAAAAATCAATCCAGCGTGCAAAAACGTGCATCAACGACCGCGAACGAGTCGGACGAGTCGGTCATCGGTGCCGCGCGTCGTTCTCTCGGAAAAGGCTCGTTCGATTACGAGCGAGCTGAAACTCGCCCGCCACAACGGAAATCATCGGTCGACGCCGGCGCTGGCGCTTTCTGGTATTCGCGAATACGACGTAATCGGCCGAGTATATAGTCGTTCGTAATCCAACGATCGATGCACGATCGGGACACCGTCCGTCTCACCGAAGCTTCGTGCGCCCATAACGGGCGCTCGTGCCGCGGGCGTTAATGAATACTTAAAGTCACGACCGGTAATTACGCTTTAAACGTCGTAGCTAGATGTCCGACGGCGAATGCAGCTACGTGTATTTCGTGTACACCGCGCGCTGCACGCGCGCACGCGCGCGCGTGCTCGCATCGAAGGACTCACGTGTGTGTTGCTGCTAGGACGAAAGAAAGCGAAGCCGAGGAGAGCGCGATCGAGAATGCACAATGGCGAACATTATGCCAGGAGAGACCGACTGCGTGAGTTAAAAGTTAACTCGAGCTTCCACACTCGACCAGCTCTCTCTCTCTCTCTCTCTCTCTCTCTCTCTCTCTCTCTCTCTCTCTCTCTCTTTCTCTCTCTCTTCGATCTCGATTATCTCTTTCTCCCTCGGTCGTCTCTCACCCTTCCCCCGCGTTTTCTCGTCCATTTCGTCGGCTCGCTCTGCACGTGTATGCTCGCGCGATCGTAAAAAAATGCAACTAATTAACGACCAAAAAGTGAAGCCAGCGAGAAAGTTTTTGCCGCGACCGCGAGAGAAGGTTCGGGCTGTCCGAACCTTCAACTGGAAGTACTTGGCCGTACATCGCGCCTTCTTCTTCGTTTCGCTTCTTCGATAACCATCGACCGGCGGCGGGCAGATCGCCGTTCGAGAACGAACGCATTCTTTCTTTCTCTCTCCCTTCTCCGCGCTTTGTGAAAAAAAAAGAAGAGAAAAGATAAACAAATATAATAATATAATCGAGAATTGAGATAGAACAAGAGAGAGAGAGAGAACCTCAACGTATTCGGTTTCCTTTAATAAATGCGAGATCGCGCCGTTGATTGACGCGTAACGTCACGTGATGACGTTCGCGTATCGTCGGGATCAGCAAATCTGTAAATTTCACGTGGATTTTGCGCGATCGAGAATGATTGACGCTCTAGATCACACACCGTCGCGACGTCAGACGATCTGATTGGCTGGTAATGAAGTATTAATGAGACGACTGTAACGATATCCACCGTTTCGCGGAGATGGATTGCGCGAGATTTTTTCTCCGTCGCCGCTTTAGCATATCTTAGCAGCGCTGAAGGATTAATGACAGATGCATGAACTTGTTAAGGACTACCCCGTGGAAAGAAGATGAGTGCCACCCGTGCGAGATTGTTATTAGCTCTGCGTCGTTTATATCCTTGGTTTCCTATTCTTCGAGATTAACCAACAGAGCGTCGCGTCGTTACCCGGTTTGCCGCTCGGCGAAAAGCAATATAAGGCATTAATATTTATGGGCTCTCGCGAGCATCGGATTTTACCATCTATGCATTAAATACAGCGTTAATGACTACTGGAGTGAGTACGGTGTATAACGAGTGTAAAATGCACGTAACGAGCGCGGCATAATTAATCCGTGCTTACGTCGACAGAGAGCGAGCGAGAAAGAGAAGAAAGGAAGAGATAGAGAGAGAGAGATAGATAGAGAGAGAGAGAGAGAGAGAGAGAGAGAGAGAGAGCGAGCGAGAGAGAGAGGGGGGGGGGGGAGAGAGAGATAATTAGTTGGAGAGGAGATAAGAGTAAATCGGCATTTTCGAAGAGTAAACGTATTCCGAATTAACCGTATACGCATTTAGCCGGCAATGCTCGTTCGCTCTCGCTCGAGTAAAGTGAGCAACTTTGTTCCAAAAGGCAAAAAATGAAACGAGTGAAAAGAAAAGCACGCGACGCATGACGAAGAAGGGATCGTCGTTGTCGGCGCGTTAATGCGGTTAACGACAGATCTCCGAGCAGGCTCGATCTCGTCGTCGTCGTCGTCGTCGAGAACGCGCGCGATCCGCCTCGCCTGCAATCTAATTAATCTAATTAAGCCGAAGCGTCTCGTTACTGCGCGGCGCGCGCGCGCCATACGCACAAGAGGGAATTAAGAGGAAGAAGAAACGCAAGAGAGTGGCCATTGCGCTCGTAACAGATCGGTAACGCAAGATCGTCTCACCGATCCTCCGTCGTTCAAACCGTGTCGCCGACAGCCAACGAGATCCATTAAGAGGATTATTATCGAATCGAGCGATCGAGCGTTCTCTCTCGCTTAAAACCCGACTCAAAGTGTGTTTCTTTTTCTCTCTCTCTCCCTCTCCTCCCTCTCCTCCCAGCGCTGCCTCCACATATCGCGAACGATGTCCGAATTTAATCGCGCTTAATTCATTCGAGCCCGCAGACGACGCGCTTGACGAAATAAAAAGCAACGTGGAATTCGAACGCGCGGATTTGGGGAACAAATTTCTTTTACGATCGCCCGGCGCGAGCTTTCACCGGGGAGCCCGGGCCTCTTAACAGTGAGCATTCTTTTTAATTGCGACGCGTATCGCACGTATGTTCACACGCGCGTGCATACGCGAGCGATCGCACGTTCGCGATCAAGCGGCTCGGTAATCGCCGCGGCTCGCGCGTGAACGTTGCGAGGGAGCGAGAGCCGCGGCGATTACGACGCTTGTTCGTTCGTGTTCGACCGACCGACGCGAGTTTTCTCGCCGAACGAGCGCCGATTACGACGGAGCAATGGCACAGCCCAGAGCCGCTCGTCGCGCGCACGCACGGAGTTACCGGTCTAACCAACTTCCCCGTTAATTACCGATAATTAAGCCGCGTAATAGCGCGGCCGATTTTCGCGATCCGCGAGTTTCTCAATTCCGCCTCGCTTACCCGACGATGCTGCGCTCTCTCTCGGCTACGTAAACCCAGGAGAAAGATCCACTTACCCATGGCATCTGAAACAAACGAAACGTAGGCTAGGCTTTAGTGAACATTGTTCGCGCTGGAGTGAAAATAACGGTCTAATGTTAACCTCTCAGAGAGGCGAAGTTGAGCGCCTGTCGCGCTGCTCGTTAGTCGACTCTGATCTATTTGATCACGACGAAGCTTCGCAGCGGAAAGTGTCGAGTTCGAGTGAGTGAGGAATATCCGCCGAGCGGGGGAGTACCAGCGTGTGGCGGGACACGAATTACGGAGAGATATCTCAGTCGCGCGAGTATCGACGTAATGGACACGGCTTTCGCCTTTCCGCCCCGTCATCGTCCCGAAATTCCACGGAGTGCGCGCGGTTCACGGACTTACCGGTCGCCCGGTAAGAAGCGCGCAAGCCGAATGACTTTATGTGCAGCGCGCGCAAGTAAGTGCTGCTGCGAGCGAGCGAACGAGCGCACGGTTAATTCCGCGCTAATTGCCCGGCGGCGTTAAAGAGCCGTTTCAGCGGGAGGGAAAAAGTCGCTCGGCGCGCGGAGGAGGATCAAGGGCGTGAATGGCGTTCTTCTCGTCGAGAGCTGTGATTTCATGCGACCGCGTGAAGGTTCGAGTGACCGGCGGTGAAGGGGAGGGGGGAGGGGGGGTACGGACTTTGCCTGTCCGGCGGGCGGGAAAGCGACCGCGTCACGTGGATCACGGGCCGATCGGCCGATACAGCCCAGCGCGACGCGTAATTCATATCGTTTTCTATTAAATAAAGAATCGCCCCTCTAATTGCCTCATTGTGAGCGCGCGAGTCACGTAAGGCAGCGCGCGCCGCGATAAATCACACGAGCAAAGACCAGGCCCGACCTGGCGCGGTTCCGAACGAACGAACGAACGAGCGAAACTGAATGAAACCTTGCGAAACAAATGAGCGCGCGTGCTTCGTGCCGCCGCCGATTAATATCCCATTCTTACTAATCGTTCGCCCTGTGACTCGAAAGTATCAGCGCACCGCCGGAGACCTCGCGAGAGAGATGTATAGCCCCCTTGTGCCTCGGGGACGCGACGCAATGCGACGCGGAATCGATGGAGAACGGGCTGAAATCGCGCGCGCGAAAATCGAGAGAGAGAGAGAGAGAGAGAGAGAGCGCCATCAATGTGTAGCCGCACGGCTTTATTTAAACTGGAAGCTCGAGCGGTCACTCATAACTCCTCGAGATAATCTCCGCGTGGGCAAGACAGCCGGCCTCCTCCGGCCACATCTCTCTCTCTCTCTCTCTCCCTTGTATCTACCTTTGTCTATCTTTATTTATTATTCTTAGGCGCGACCGCGTGTGTGTCTCCGCAGAGCGAGAGATAGACTTGATGTTCGCGCGCGCGTACATATATATTGTGTAGCGTAATGTGTAAAAGTAGCATGTGCAACGCGATGGCATACGAGCGCTAAGTATAGGTGAGAAAGCATGGGTGAAGGCATTTTTCGCGCGCGCTCTCCATCCTCTTTCACGGCCGGTGGCTCGATATAAGAGAGAGGAGAGAGAGAGAGAGAGAGAGAGAGAAAATGAGGCGAGTTCGTGGCATGGGCCGACTAACCCATTAGCGCCTCAGCTGCCGATCGACACGGCGAATCGATCGATAAAAGCCGCGCCGGACACTTCCTACCGATAGGAAGGGGCCGTCGTTCCTTTCGCAGCGACCGATCGACCGGAGAGAGAAAAATTACTTTGGAGCCGTGGTTATCGCTAAATGAGCAACGCCAGGCGCGACGTGGAATCTTGTAGCGCATGCGGCGTAAATACGACCGACAATCTATGCCTCAATTCGTGAAGCCGCAAAGCCGCGCTATAAGTCTGCCACGTCAATCTCGAAGGCGCGCCTGGCCGGCGCGGATCGAGGCGGCAAGGCTGGAAAAGTCCACGCGGTAACTAATTAGTCCTCATTACCGCTGCTGGTAATCTTGTACGCGCCTAACAACAACGTTATCTCTCCTTCGAGAATTTGAAAAAGAAAAAAAAAGAAATATATATGTAGCTTCATCGTTTGAGTAATGATGAAACTTGCGGAACTGGGGGAGATAAGTTTAATTGGTTTTTATTAGTGATTCAGAGAGAGTTTTGCGGCGAGCGCTGTCAACGTCTCCTCTATTTCTATCTGTGGGAAGAAAAATAACTCGGTTCAGCTTTAAATAAGACCGAGCTTCTAGAGACGAACGCACGCAGAGACGTACGTAGGTTCAGCTGCTATTCTCGCGGTCCTCGCGAGGATGCCAATAATTCGTCCGTCGTCAAAATAGAAGCGCAGCGGCGGCGGCGATGGGCGGACTGTTGGACGGGTGGGTGGGTGGGTGGTTAAAGTGTAAACGGAGAAATAACTATAAATTAGCGATTACGGGAATTCGACGCGAGTGAGAGAAGAAGATAGAGCGAGAGAGAGAGAGAGAGAGAGACAGCTCGCGCGCGAGCAACAAGGGGTGAAAATTGGCCGCGTATCTGTAAAACGTTACCGGCGAAATACGATAAATGACGCGATGACAACAGCCGGCCACCATAAATTCGGCGATAAACGTTGCCAAAGGCGAATCCTCGGCCGAGCGACGCCGTGCGGAACTGAATCCGCGAGCGTCTCGGACTCAATGTGCCGCCATTTATCGGCGCACGTCGCGCTCTCTCGCCCAAACATCGCCGATCGCGCGAGGACAACGGCCTGTGATGCTCGCTAAACAAACGCGACAATTTCGCGAGACGCTCTTCCGCGAAATGCGACATCAGTGCGCACCGTCGCGTTTCTCTTGCGCGAAATTAATCGCCGCCTTGTGCGCGTCGTATCCTCTCGTGCTCGGCTCGAGACGCGGCCCGCGTCCTAAATAAACGAGCCGGGTGACATAACGCTACTCGGCCGATTAACAGGGTCAATCGTCAGCTGACATCTAGACATTGGTATCGTAGACGAGAAAAAAGTTCAACGACTCGGCCGTGGCTTTCGCTGATGACGGTTCAAGCACCCGTCCAAATTCCCCGCAAAGTCGTGCGCAACGCGAAATAAAATGATGCGCGTTTCCGTCGGCGCGTCCTCGCACGAGTGCACCGCCTCCGCCTCCGCCGCCGTCGTCGTCGTCGTCGTCGTCGTCGTCGCCGTCGTCGTCGTCGTCGTCGTCGTCGTCGTCGTCGTCGCCGTCGTCGTCGTCGTCGTCGCCGTCGTCGTCACGGACAACGTCTCGAAAATAACCGGATTCAGGCGGCGCGGCCTGATTCGTCCGTCCCTGTTTCGCGAGCGTTTGGACGATGAGGCGTAGGGAGCAACAGCCGGCGGCTGAATTTCCGAGATGGTTTCTGCCGATCCGGGCTTAATTTGTAGCACGTTCTTGCGGCCAGGGGCGACGAGGGGTCCATTCGATCCTCGTCTCGTGGCGTTGCCGGGTTAGTTAGCGCGACTCGAGGCGGCTGCCGATGCCCGGCCGCTTCTTGCAGCGCGCGCGCGCGCGCGGCCCATTTTTGCCGCTAAAACATCGTCCCTAATTAATCTCTTCGGTCCCTGGCGAGAGCGCTTGCACGAGGCTAATATGGAACGAACGGTGACAATGGGCCAGAAGCGAGGCCGGAATCCGCCGAATTCGAACACGACGTGGCGAGCGATCGGCCAGAAAAAGCCGCTGCCGAGGCTTAACACCCTGCAAAAGGACGACGACGACGACCACGACGACGACGACGACTGGCCGCTGCTGAGACTCCGCCAGGCCGTAATGGCTATTTGCGCGAGAGCGTACCGAAAACGTGAGAGGCGTACTTAACGTCTCACTCGGTTGCACGCACCGCGAGCCATCCGATCAGCAAGTCGAGCGACGAGGAAAATGAGACAATCAGCACGCGATTCTCCGAGAGATTCCGCGCGTGTTCGAGGAGGCCTGCGAATTTTACGCTTTGCTAGAGAATCCGCGCGAGGAAATAGCGGAACACATTAGACTGGAGAGTGATGTGCTTCACTCTATACAAATCATTTCAGAGAATACGTGAACTCTGGTCAATTTTACGGAATACTCGGTGAACCACAGTCTTGAAAAAAAGGAGAAAAAGTTCAATATGAAGCTTCGTCTTTGCTCGCGGGGGGATTTGCGCAAACTTTCTCACGAGTGTCCGTTGCGATGAGCCTCGGTCGCAAAAATTAACATCGACGGTAATAGCCGACGAGAGACGACGAGTCCGGTCTGGAATCCGTCGAATTCATCGATGGCGACGGTCGAACGCGAGAAAAAGACGCCCAACGCCGTAACGACGACGCCGTTGCGACAAGGACGATGACGACGACGACGACGACGACGACGACGACGACGACGACGACGGGAAGAAGAAGGGCGAGGTCCGCTAATGGGAATTTGCGAGACGGCCGTGACACTCTCCGGAAATGTACGGGATGCACTTAACGTCTCACTCGAATGTGTAGACTCAAAAAGCGCACGCCAGCGGGGAACTGGTTCGCAGGTGGCATCGTAAGTTCAAGTCGGCGGCGGGGGGGGGGAGGGGGGGACGGTGACGGCAGCTTCGAAAGAGCGGGCGAGGACGCACGGTTAATTGGGATAATCGGCACAGTAAATCCGTCGAACGAGCTCCACGCTCTCTCGGCCATAGTGTCTCTATCGCGGCGGCCGCTTCGTCTCGCGGAATGCCGCGGCGCGAAAAAAGCGCCGCCGGATGCATAATCTCGCCGGAAGAAACGTCGCGTTTTCGAGCCCGTGGCGCGGCAAGCCTTAATTTGCGCGAGACGTTTGACATTTCCAGTCAAAGGATTAAATTAGCGCTGCGTCCTCTTCGACCGGCACTCTTCGGTCACCGTCAAGAAGAACACACTGTCGTTCACGCTTCATTTACGCGCAAAAAAATCCCTCCGTGTCTTTAATAAATTTCCAATAGCGAATAGTGTTTCCGAAGACGCTCGTGATTTCGTTTCTCAACTAAAGGCTAAAGTTATTTCGGACTGTAATCACTTTAAAATCCATCAACGAGCCGCGTTTCCTCGGGAGAAAGGAAAGGGGACAGAGAGACGTATATTTGCGGCTGATGCATCGGTGAATAATTAACATCGACACGCGCTTCTCAAGCGCCTGGAGAACGACTGTAGTCCTCGAAAGGAGTAAAATTACCATGTCGCACGCTGTGCCGAATGTTCGAGTAATTTTCGCGGATCCTCAGCGTTCGTATCTCTATTGCTCATGAAGAATTGAGGGGAATGAGATGACGAGACTTCATTAGAATTTAAATCGTGCAGCCAGCCGTGTGGTTGGATTGCATTAAAACCTGGGGTGGGAGAGGGAGAGAAGTGAGTGCAGAGGTGAGGGAGAAAGAGCGGGATGCATGAAGCAGCGAGAGGAAAAATTGAAGAGTCTCGCGAAAAGCGCAAAGGCTAATGAATGTATGCGACTTAATTGACGTTACTGCAAATGTAAGGAGGTTCGAAAATAGACGTTAGACGTAAGATGCGAACTGACGGCTTGGAAGCGGCGAGGCGAATGAACATTCGCGCCGGTGGGCGCGGACGGTGTTGGGTAATTCTCGAGCGGAATGACGTGAACGCGACAAATACACGTGGATAATTAACGCGATTTAAGCATCACGTCCGGCGAAGCGTGCCGAGTGACAAGGACTCGATAAGCAGCGTCCCTGCACGATATCGCCGCCTCACTGCACCACCGTGAAAACCGTGAAACTAACGAACGAACAGGAAGCGTGTGTCCGCTCGACTTGCATGGAAGGAAGACAAAAAGAAGCAAGTAGCGCGCGTGATACACGAGGTGTTGTTGCGAGGTACGAAGGGCGAACTCGGCGAACAGTTAGCGGTAAGTGTGTCGAGCTCGCCCTTTGTATTTTCGCAACACTTTGCAAGTCATCAAGTGCCGTAACTGCGAGGAAAGCGTCGTAATTAACGAATACTCGCCGCTTGTTGTCGCACACGACTGACCTCGCGTGTTAAAGAAGAAGAAAAAAAGGAGAAGAAAATCACCGGTGCGCCCTTTTCTTCTCTGTCTTCTCTTTGCCTATTCTCGATATTTTTTTCCATCTCACGGATTCTCATCGTTTCCTTTCCTTTGTATCTCCATCGTATGTGTGTATATGTGTACGCGCGCGTTGAAAAGACAACCGATTAAGATCTGTCTACCTGCGCAATCATCAGTCGTGGTGCATCAAAGCGGGAAATTTGCGCGGCGCAGGTACTCCGTCCGCTCGTTCTCCCCTCCTTCCCCCCCCCTCTCTCTCTCTCTCTCTCTTTCGACCTCCCGGCGACTATAATTATCGCGAATCGTCGACACACCCGGGAGACGCGTGAATTCGACAAGCGGCTTATTAAAAGTGACTTCGCCGTCCCATCCCCGCCGTCGTCATATCCGCCGATCCCGCTCGCTCAGCAACGCGTGCTGACGAGCAAAAACGTGCGGCAACGTTTCCGCTCGCGGCGGCCGCTGCCGACGACGACGCCGACGACGACGACGACGACGACGACGACGAGGAGGAACCGGACGAGGGCGCAAAACTAGGTCGACCTTATTTTTTCTTTTCTCCCAAAGCGCAAAGTCGGCGACAAATCGGATCGGGTGTGGGATGGGCGCGAACAGAGGCTGGGCGAGGCTGGCGGTGGGCGCAGTGTCGACGAGCGGTTAATTGATGTTCTATGAATTTGACGGTGATTACCGCGAAGCGACGCGAGACCGAACCGGACCGGACCAGAACCGGCGAGCCGCTTCGCTTCTTGCGGTCCGCGCCGGGGACCGGTAAGGAAGCGCGGTGTGGGCCTGGCAGCGGCTTCCATATATATATATATAAAAAAGAAATGCCGTGGAATTTTAATTATAAATTAGTTGATTAACTCAATAGCGTTTTTGCCGCTGGCGACAGTGTCCTCGGAGCTCCTGCCGCGCGCCGGTGTTCGTGCCTCACGTACATACGCGCGTCACGCACACGTGGGGACGCCGCGCGACTTCGTTCTCGACAGAGGTTCTCTCTCCTGCGAGAGAGAATGTCCTCGGGAGAGAAAGCCTCGGTCGGGAATTCCACGCTACGGCGAGGACGATAACGGAATCGTCGTCTTATCGCGCTCACCATCGCTCGCCTCGTTATTAATCGAGCCGTCGATGCAACCACCGTGGCCGGAGATAACGGATTAGGCACAGGCGATAAGAGAGAAATGTCGGGCGTTCGTTATTCTCGAGCTGCATGAATCGTCGATGTGTCGCCGCGGCGAAGGCGGCGTTCTCCCCGGCTCGGAGGTTCCCGAGGAAGAAAGCGGCTCGCCGACATGCCGAAAACGTCGCGCGCTCGTCTCGCGCGACAGGTGCGATATGCACGGTCTGTGCGTGCAAGTAATTCCGGTGCATGCGGTGATACGCGAGTGCGTGAGACCACTTGCTACGCGCGCGCGCGTGCTCCTTATTTATTTTTTGCGGCCGCGTTCCTTCCGCTTATGTAAGAGAACGCGGCACGGGAACGATCGAGAGAGCTCGCCGGATAAATTGCGCGCGGAGAACTCGGAGAACGACGACGGCTGCGGCGGCGGCGGGTAAAAGTTGTCGGACAACGCGAATTTTTAGCGAACGAAAGCAATTCGCGCCAGATCGCGTGCGAGTCCCGCTGGCCAGCGGAGAATGCTGAAACATTGTTAGACGACACACTTATCTCGCACCCGGGAGCCGAAGCGGTTCTTTTTCTTCGCAACTTCTAGTTCTCCAGCCCGCACCTAATAACTCGCCGCAGCCGCGACAACGAAGTAAGATGGCGTTGATACTTCCCGCCGCGAAAGGACCGGGTTCTACCTCGGCCGGCGAGTCGAGTTCCCCGCCGCGCCGACGACGTCGCTTGGTCGAGTTGAGAACCTACGACGATCCGTAGATACCTCTACGGTTCGGAGTCCTGCTAACACGAGGAGACCAACACAATGGCCGCGCCGATGTCCTCGTCGCTTCGTCGGCACGCACAGCACGCGGGTAGGTTGGAGGCAGGAGAGAGAGAGAGAGAGAGAGAGAGAGAGTGCATTTTGCTTCATATTAAATAAAATATTCGACGTGGTCGCGCAGGCTGCACATGCCCCGGGTCCTCCGATCAACGTTTCGCGACTACGCGCCCACGTCCAGCACCGCGTGGAGCACGCTGCGACTGGTCCCCCCCTGCCTCGGCGGAGATAGAGGAGAACGTGAAACGAAATGTGTATTACGCATGTGTAACGCGTCGCGCGCGCTCCCGTATGAATCTCGACAGGAATGCGGCTTCTCCTCGGTCGCGAGGGGGACGACAGGGGTCGGCGGCAGGGGTAGAAGAAAAGAAAAAGGAAAGCAAACGTGGAAACGCGGCCTCGATGGCCACGAGCGTTATCGGGAGTCAATCGACGGGAGCGCGACGGGCGTACGCGTCACGGCGGTTCTCGACTCGCATAAATTAGCGCGAACCGTACGGAAGTTATGTTAATCACCGTGGCGATATAGCCGCGCCGGTCTCCCGAAATAAATCTCCCGCGGCGCGAATTATTTCACGGAGAGAGCTGTCCGACCGACACGTGCGCGCCACCAGCGGATCTGGAAAGTTACGGTCGTTTTTCGTCCGCGAGCGAGCGCCGTCATTGCGCGGCATTGACGGTGCAACGAATTATCGCGCTTCTGGAAAAAGCCACGAAAAAAAACGCACAATCGGAGATTCCACCTCCCCCTTTCCTCTTTCTCCCTTCACTCATCTCTCTCGAGGAGGAACGATATACCGCAAACGGTGCACGCGTCGGCAGATCAGACGCGGTCAGGAAGCGGCGGGTCGGCGAATCGCGAAGTAAGGGCACGAGGGACGAGGGCACGGGGTACTCGCTCGCTCGCTCGCTCCCGGGTCAAAAGATGTCCCGCACGGTCCGCATACCGGACGAACCGAGCGACGCCGCAGCCGCCGCGGCCATAGCCGCCTCCGTGTAAAAAAGTACAAAACTCGTGACCCGGTGTTGGGGCCCTCGGTCCTCGGTCCTCTCTGCCGTCCGCTCGCTTCGGAACCGCCATACTTTTTGCCGACACTCCGAGAGTACGGGAACGCGAACTGTGCCCGGCGCGAACGTCAGCAGAATGTAAAATATGCGCTACGCGCTCTTGCCTCTCTCCGCAGGCCCCGCGCGAGCGCTCGCGGAGTGCGCGAACGTCGCGATTTAAATGAGGGAAAAAATGCACACTTTCGTCGTCGACGACGCGCCAGAGAGGAAGGGAAGGGAGAACCGGCGGGAGAGCGAGAGAGCGAAAGAGAGAGAGAGAGAGAGAGAGAGATGCAAGTCGCCGCTTTTGCGCCGGGAGATCGATGAAGGATCAAGGATCGGCGACTCGCGGTGATCGAAAAAGCTCCTGCTGTCCACTCGCCCTTTCGAGTTGTCGCACGGCGCGACTGCGTCCGTTCCACGAAAAGCCACGTTGGACGAGGACTTGTCATGGCGGTCGTTCTTAAAATATCTCGCGGCCGAGAGAAACCGTTTTCCGTTTGGCGAGCAACAAACAGCGACGCGCGTTCTCGGAAGAGAATGCGCCGCGCGCCAAGTAAGAAATCAATTACGCCGTGGACTGGACGAACGAGGCCGGTGACGGTTCGCGCTTTTCCAGCCGCATACTCTGAATTTGCGCGTAATTAATCCGGATCCTGCATCGTCGTCATCACCGTCGGGGTCTCCAGGTCGAACGGTTCGCCCGCGGCGAGCGTCTGCGTTCTCGACGCGCGTCGCGCGTCTCGTTGCGTTAGCCGCGCTCAGCGAGTGGAATTCGCGCTACGTAGGAAGCGCCAAGGATATCGCGAGGTGGCCGTAGGAGAAGGAGCAGGAGGAGGAGGAGGAAGAGGAGGGGGAGGAGCAGCAGTCAGCGAGTCGGGAGGGAGGTCTGAGGAGCAACGACTAGTTTCTTCTCCGTGTTATTATCTCCCGTGTCCGGTAAGTGCCGCGCAAGATAGCCAGGATGTGGAAGACATCATGTCGGTCCCCGGCCATTCCGCTCCGCTCTCCGCCACTGTGCCCACTTAGTTATGCGGACGGTAATACTTATACGTCGTATACTAACGATTCCAGGAGGTATTCCTCGTTCGGTCGTCGTGCTCGTCGTTCCGTTCCCTTTCCTTTCCTCTCCTTTCCTTTCCTTTCCTTTCCCCACCCGCGTCCACGATAATTCCTGACTAGTGTGCCGACGTGAATATTAGCGACTCTGGGACCGCGGCGATTCGACTGTACCACGGCGCTATTTAACACATCAGCGGAGAGAGAGAGAGAGAGAGACAGAGAGAGAGAGAGACAGAGAGAGACAGAGAGAGAGAGAGAGAGAGAGAGAGAGAGAGAGAGAGAGAGAGAGAGAGAGAGAGAGAGAGAGAGAGAGATAGAGAGAGAGAGAGAGAGAGAGTCTCTCTCCCTTTCTTGTTACGCGGGACGTGCGGGAGAATTCCTGCAGCCCGTCGGCGATGTGTTAAGATGTTGGCGCTGTGTGATCGCGCAGAGGTGGTATATTATACAAAGCGATGATTCAATCAAACCGGTAATATGCACTTGAAGCGGTGAGTGATCATCATCCGGCGTCGGGTGTGTAACAAGAAGTTTTGCGTCAAGTGCGTATCACGACTGTAAGACTAACGAGAGAGAGAGAGAGAGAGAGAGAGAGAGAGAGAGAGGGGGAGAGAGAGAGAGAGAGAGAGAGGGAGAGAGAGAGAGAGAGAGGGAGGAAGGGAGAGACAGAAACAAATAGATAGACGTAGAGTGTCGCGGTCCGATTCGCTCGGATGTGTCAAACGGCGTCTCGAGGAGTCAATCGATATTTCGACATTGTTACATTGTTACAACACGATGTATCGTTCGAAAATCGAGCAGGCCTAGAGAGTTCCAGTTTCGCCGATCACCACGCAGTTCCGCGTCGAGATGGAAAGAACGAGGAAGAGAGGAGGGCGGAGGAGAGCGAGAAATTATACGAGCTCGCGTGTCGCCGTAGCTCAAACGTCTAACCGAATTCAATAATCTCGCGAGGGGGTGCAGAGGGAGAACGAAGTCAGTCGCTCACGATGACATATCCCTGAATCACGCTCGAGACAAAGTAATGGTTCCACAGTGCGGCGGAGTCGACGACGGGAGGTAGGCGCGATCTCGCTTCCTCGTTGTCTGCATTTCTCTCTCTCTCTCTCTCTCTCTCTCTCTCTCGCTCGCTTCCTTTCTCCCTCTCTTATCTTCGTCCAGCTACGCCCACACCATAGTCATTCGCCTTGATGGTGGCCCATACCATTACATGACTTTTGATCGCCGGCCGTTACCCCGTGTATTTGCAGTAGGTATTTGCATACCTAGTTTGTCAATGTTGCATCGGCGATCTTCGAGGCTCGCTACGCCAGCACGTCGTCCTCGTCGTCATCGTCGACGTCGTCGTCGTCGTTGTAGCGTCTGGAGGCACCATGGCGACGACGACGACGACGACGACGACGAGGAGCATGCAGTGACGACGGCATGTAACGAGATACAACGACGATTTCACACGGGCATGCAAATCCCCTTCAGTATCGAGTTATGTCGGCTCTCCTGTTGACCAGACAGAGAGGATTCACGACGAGAGAGAGAGAGAGAGAGAGAGAGAGAGAGAGAGAAAGGCGGGGGAGGGGGGCGGGGGGAAGCAGAGTATAAAGAAAAAAATAAAAGAAAGAGACGCGGGAGACTCGCCGACACGCCTTGCTCTTCGTGCCAGAATAGATACTATCTGGACGAACCGTGGGAAACGGTACTTTTCCAGTCCACTTTCGATACCTCGCGAAGGACACGTCTCGTCCGAAGCCTTGATTTATTTCGACGACTGATGAGATCTCAGTCGACACGGCATTGACTCTTCTCAGTCTCGCTCACAACAACCGTCTCCGTCTGACTCATCGCGGTCAAATTTACCGTTCGTTCGAGGAAGACATACTTGGATATTAACGATCAATATGGAAATTCGGTTATCGGTGTTTACCGCGGATTACTCGTCGAGGTATTTTAACGGCGTTAAATGCAGCTCGGTCGTCCCGGCAAGTCCTTGCCTCATGCGACCTCAGAGTCCGTCGAATGCGACACTCTCCGAGCACGGGGACGCATGATGAGATCTCGTGAACGCGAAGAGGGAAAGAGAGAGAGAGAGAGAGAGAGAGAGAGAGAGAGAGAGAGAGAACGAGAGAGAGAGAGAACGAGAGCCATACGTTCCTTCGCGTTTCTGGTGTCAGTGAGATCGAACCGACGATAACGCGGCACCGAGAGCAGCAGATGCTGATATAAGTATAAGAAGAAGGGTTCGTCTCTTGGCGCACGATGTGATCCGCGATCCTTTCTTTCCCTCCGTCCTCCGTCTCTCACGCGCGAGAAACGAGGGGGACGGGTTATCATTAAGTGAAATGCCGTGTCCACACTATCTCTCGGCTCTCACGCGGAGCTGCTTCTCCGCCGTCGCGGCCAGGACTCGTTTCCTACGACTCCCCGGATATCGTAGCGGAGCGGTGCTACGTCGACGACAGGATAATCCTTCCTCCTCCTCCTCCTCCTCCTCCTCCTTTCCCCGGCCCTTCCCGCGTTATGCGACGATGGCTGCGCCACGAAAGACTGCGGGGGTTATTAATAAGACCGTCGCTATCTAACGCAATTAGAGACGCAAAGTCCCGAGTCTTGTCGCGCGCCGCTGCTGGGGACTACGCGGGAAGATATCCGCGAGTGTGCTCTCTCAGCACACTCCAGCGCGTCGCGACATCCTCGCCTATTATCCTGACCACCACAGCTCCTCCTCTTCCTCCTCTTCCTCTTCCTTCTCTTACATTCCCTCCCTCCCCCAGCCCGATACTTCCCCAGTCCAATTTATTCCAACGTTCGTGATATTTGTCGCTAATAGAGGTGTCCGTCCGCGCGCGATTAGAAATTATTTCCGTCAGTGTAGGACGTGCGATAAATAGGTAATCTTTGCGATCCGTCGCGCGATCACGCAACCGCGAATCACGGCTTCGAATTTGCAAACAAGTCGTTGATTACACACGCATTCGCGGCATCTCGGTTCAATTTAGAGAGCTTACGCTACGCTTTATCGTATTTGCTTTCCTCCCCTCCCCCCAGCTCTGTATTATACACTAAGCACGTCGAAAGGATTAAGTTTTTATAGCCGTCGGCGGCAAATTATTCTAATCCGTCGATGATCCCCGTCATAGAGCGGCGGTTATCGCGCGGCAACGGACGACACGAGACAGCGGTCGAGAGCGCGCTCACGCGGCCGCAATGAAGAAAAAAAGAAGAAAAAAAATTCGGCATAAAGCGCAGCCTTGTGTGCCTCGACGAGATCGAGATACCTCGCCACGGTGGAGCAGCCAGCGATCATCGCTGCCTGCGTCATCGGGCGCAGATACGATCTCACGACTACGAGGAGAGCCGCCGCCGTCGCCGCCGTTCACGTACGACCTTGCCGTTGCAATTGAAGATACGCTCAACACACACACACACACACGCGCGCGCGCGCGCGCGCAGCCGCAGATCGCCCGGTTTCACGGGTGAATGCAGTCGGCAATTAACGTATGATCCTTGAGAGAGCACGTTCGGCGGCGGCCGACGGGCGAGCGGGTGTGGGGAAGCGCGAGGGGGACGGGGGCGCTTTTAATTCAACGGAAAAAATACCGCGGCGTAATTATAATGAAGAGACGAGTAGTTGATCGATGCTGATTATATCTCGGCGACTTAACAAACTCCACGAGAGAGACGGCGAGTGTGCGTCGCTCTCCTCCTCCTCCTCCTCCTCTTTCCTTCGCGTCGTACACCCCCGTTCTTTCATATCGACTAATCGCCGAGAACGGACTAGGCGCCGAACGACTAATTAATTATGAGCGGACAAGCGGCCGGGACCGTCGTCGGGAGCGTTCTGATAAACGAGATTTCGCGGAAAGATTTATGAACGCACCTACGGCAAATTAACCGTTAAAGCGCACGCTCGCTGACGAACGGTAAGACTCTCGGCCGCTGCTTGCTCTTGCTGGGTCATGTAAGATTCGTGTTACGTCGAGTTAAATATTCGCTCCCAATCTCCGTCGCCCGCCGAGTATTTCACCTGCGCGATTATTTATTCATACGGAGGACGCGCACGCGCACGCGCGCGCGCGCGAGCTATGTCCTGCGCGCTGGCGAATTCCACGGAGTTCCGTTCCGCGCGCGGCGAGATCGGGTTGTCGACCTGCGGGATCGCAGCCGAAGCTAGCCGAATCTGATGACACCCGCGGTGTGACTCGATGCTCGCGCGGATGTGAGCGGAGCACAGTCTCATCGCCGTGGCGCGGATATCAGACTCGTGAATTAATCAGCATCGCCATTACGTATTGATCGAGAGAAGTTTGAAGTCGCGTTGATAATGTCTCGGGAGGCGTCTCGAGGCTCGTCGGGAGAGCGAAATGAACGAACACACGATCGATCGTAAATATGAATAGGAAGAGAGAGGACCGCTCAAAGACAGATCTATAAATCGCCAAGAGATCCTGAGAGCCCGAACGAAAGCGCGAAACGATCGCGTCCGCGCCGGCGAAGTGTAATTGAGAGACACTATCGCCGGGCGATTCATTCAGCCGGAAAATCGATGTCAAATAACAAAGTGCTCTTGTAAATCATTTATCACGCGCTAATTCGCGGTAGAACTCGGCGATTGAGGTGCGATGATGGGCAAAGTGCGTCCCGGCGTCTCTCACGTGAGCCGACGAGACGACGACTCTAGGAATCTGGTCGCTTTGACGAGGAGCGCGCGCGCGCAGTGGGTCTCGCCGGAGGATGCGAGGCAGAAGATGATGAGGAAGAGGTAGCGGGAGGGGAATGAGGAGGAGGAAGAGATATTTCTAGCGCATCATTACGGCCGCGCGAGTGGAGTGCTAGTTACCGGAGGTGTCTCCTCGTAAACACTCGGACATTTACATAACGAGTGACATCTGCCGGCCCAATCATACACGCCACCGCGCGAGGTTAATACCGTCAGCATACCACTCCGCGTGCCACACTGTCTCCAGGACTGGTCTTCGAGGACTCACCTGCACACACACACACACACACACACACTTGCGTGGCGGTGCGTGGCGGCGTATTGTGCACGTCCGCTCGCGCCGCCGCCGCCGCCACGTCGCGCGTCGCGCTTGTTGACGAATACCTTCGTCGAAATCGAAGAAAACACGTTTCCTCGCGCCGAGGAAGAGCGAGAATGCCTCCTCGTTTGCATGCGGCAATACCAATTCCGGGTGGGAATAACGCGCGGCCGTGCCGCGCCGCGTCGCGCCGTGCCGCGTCGCGTCGCGGTACAAGGTGACTTTTTCCGGGGGGAACGGATTACGTTGACCCTTCCGGGACTCGCCGTTCGCGTCTTCCCGGTTGCAACTCTCGCCGCATTAACGCCTCGTCTGACTCGTGCTCGGGAGAGACGACGGAGCTGAGAGATATCGGTGCGTGCGGTAATTGCACGGCGGGGTCGCGGGATTGTAATTCGTCAGTGGGAATTAATCGGCCGGCGAAGCGCCGCTGAACGCGGAGGGATACGTTCTTCTTCTTCTTCGCGGCCTGTTTTCTTACCGATAAGCGGAGACTAGTGTTTCTTCTCAAAGCGAGCACGAAACGCGACCGACTTCTCTCTCTCTCTCTCTCTCTCTCTCTCTCTCTCTCTCTCTCTCTCTCTCTCTCTCGCTCTCGCTCTCGCTCACTCTGCCTCTCTCTTTCTTTCTCTCCTGCTCTGTCTCGTAATCCTGGAGACTGTGTTTTTGCAGCCGCCACCTGTCGCTCGGGCAACCGCCCTCGATCCTTTATTCCGATCATCCGCCCCGATCCGCTGTCATATTTCTTGCCGTCCGCGGTGCGCGACGAGGCAATTTAGCGGAGCCCGCGAAAACCGGACGACTATCACAGTGGCTCCGCCGAACGTTGTCGCGTCGTTGACGCGGGGCTCACCGGGGTGCGCCGCCACCGCGGTGGCGCGCCGCGCGCGGTAATTAGCGGTGCTGTCGTTGCCGCGGCGACGATCAATCCGAGACTCGATTCGCGGATGCGCGCGAACCAAGATCCGGCTTGGACGGTGAAAGAAGCGGACTGATTAGGGAGGATGATTGAGTGACGAGGACATGCGAGGGATATGGAGGTCTGAGAATATCGAGAGAAAGGGAGAGAAAGCACGACTCTCCGCTGCAATTACCGCGAGACTTTGGCCGCGCCGCGCCGCGTCGCGTCATGTGCTCTCTGCACCTTTATCTTCCGCTACCAAGCGCGCAGTTAGAGCGAGAGATCCTTGGAGCATTGAGGACGGGTTCGAGAGGGTTCGGGAGCGGGTGTGGCAGCATATAATTACAGTCATTAGCGGACAAGTAATTAATTAGGATCGCACGTCGTTTGTTATTTCTCGCGCTGCACACGCTGCACCTTGCGTGCGCGCGACCTGAAGGGCGCCTAAGCTACCCGTGGGATACATGTAAGTACTGTTCACACGTGTCCTGGCACGTCCGCGTGTTCGAGGGGTTACGTCTTGATCCCAATTAACGCGAGCGATTTTTTAGCGAGCCAAGCGAGGGACCTCGGGAGGAACGACGAGCGCACGTGGAGCGAAGCTGCAAATTGCGCGACGAGCGCGCGGCGCGGCGCGGCGCGGCGCGGCGGCCGATCGAGAGCGATTCACCGATCGGAGGCGCGATCGTGAGACCACCGCACGCGTCGCGTTCACCGCATTAAACGAGGCCGATGATGCGGCGGAGCGAGATTCGCTGAAGGCGACGTTCCCCGAATCGGTTCCCCGATTCCCCGAGGCCTCTCGTCGTCGTACTCGTCTCCCTTTCAGAGACGTGCGGCACGATTTTTCGCTCGCGTTTCCCGCGATAAAGATCTTCGACGAGAATATCGAAGCTCGCGCTTTAGATTCGTTTTCTCGGCTCTTCGGCTCTCGCAAGGCGCGGATATCTTCGTTAGCCTGACACGTTTATATCGAGCGACGACAAGTTAAACCCGCAACTTATTTTCAGGGCGCCGAGTGTTATTTCGGATATCGACGTGATAGCACGGCGCCGCGTGAGCATAAAGAATTCCACAGCCAAGCTCGGAAAGAAGAGTCTCGCGAGCAAGTTGGCAGCGCGCGAGATATATCGCGCGAGAATATTTCCCCCGCGCATCCCGCGTATATGATCCGGAAATGGCCCCCGCGAGATTCCCGCGCTCTCCGCGAGTCTGTCGTCGCTTCTTCGGCCGAGAGCGCTGCATCGATCGCCGCCACGACAATTAATCGCCCGGCAACTTGAACTGCCGCGGACGAACGTATATCGCGGGCCTCGCATCGAATTACCCGACGCATTGACTCTTAGTACAGCACGGACGATTGGCCGTGTCCTGCGTTTGCCGGACATTTCGGGCTCTCCCCCTTGCGCACGGCCAGTCGCCGGCGACACGCACGCATGGACGCACGCATGGACGCACGCAGCACACGCTCCACGCGCGCTTCGCCGCCAATAAACATAATGGCGCGCGCGTCCTTAATTAAGTGGATTTTCAATCAAGATTCAATCAGTCTCGTTGTAAATGTAAATGCGCCGACCCAACCCACTCGTCGCTTCTGTTCGTCGCCGCTCGACGGCCCGTCGACGCTCCCTGGTCACCGCCGTTGTCCGGGCGTGGATCTCTCGCCGGCTGTAGATCCACGCTCGAAAGTGCGAAGGACGCTTCTCTTCCGGTTCGACGTGGCCACCACGCTGCTTTCGCCAACGTCCTCTCCGTGTTCCGACGACGACGACGACGACGACGACGACGACGACGACACTGAGCGATGTCATTCGGCTTCCGGTCAGAACGTTATCGCGAAAGTGTGATACTACCGATGTGATGCGCGACAACGAACGATACAACGGGCGATAGCGAGCGAACGGGGACTCCATGATGCGGCCGTCAACGTACAAAAAGCCTGGGCGACGCGATATTATTTATCATTCTCCCTCGGGCGCGAGAAACGCTGCGCGAGAGACCCGGCCCGGCGAGGCCGTAGGCGACCACTTATGCAGATGCACGCGCGTCTCGTCGTATATCGCGCGCTGTCGCGTCGTGCGCGAATCCCGGCGACGAGGCCGGGAAAGAAGGAAGGCGCTTGCTCTCGGCGGGGCGGAAGGTACTCCGCCGGTGCGCTTCGTCGGGAGAAACTTACGAGCCGGTATAATAATCCAGCGACTCCGTCGCGATGCGCTCGCCGGAGAATCGAAACAATGTGCGCGCGAAGCATCGCCGACGAACGACGGCGACGCAGCCACACCTCTCTCTCTCTCTCTCTCTCTCTCTCTCTCTCTCTCTCTCTCTCTCTCTCTCTCTTTCTCCTCTGCGTCGTCTTCTTATACTGCCCCGACGTGTAACGACCGAGTCGAGTGGTACGCGCCTCGAATGGTGACGGAAGAGCGTCGGCGTTCTCGCAAGCGTCGCGCGTTCGGGATTACCGCGATTACGCGCTTTTTATAGGCGAGACAAGTCGCGTCGCTCGCTCGCTCGCTCGCTCGCTCGCTCGTTCGTTCGTCCGATCGATCGATCGATCGATCGTTTGATCGTCTCTGCGCGCGATTCGCGTTCCATCGACTCGACGGACACGGCATAGCTCTCAGCGCGCGAGACGAATCTTCTTGAGGCATGAAGCGTGAAAGTGCGTGCGCGCGGCATGTTGAGATCGCAGGGATCGCGTGTTGAAAAAAAATACCTTTGAGAAAAGATACATGCGCAAAGCACGCGCATGTATCTGCATCACGCGCTGCGAGAAACGCCGATAACGAGGCCGATTAATTTCGGTGCGCGCGCGCGCGCGCGAGCGTTCAAGCGGACATCCGGACCAATAACGGAACAATAACGGAACGGTTCTCTTTCTCCGTCTTCCTCTGGATGTTAATTGACGAGTCGTATCAATGACGCTCGTGCGAAGAGTCGCGCTATCGTAATGCCGGCGATTCGCAGCCTCGTAAAAAAGATTCGATCGTCGTGACGCCCGCGCACGATTGCATTGCACTCGCGAGAGAGCGGGTGCTGGATATGCAAATGTCGCGGTGGAACAGCGAGCGGAGGAGACTCTCGGCTGGGGGTCTGCAAAGTCGAGACAAAGTCACAGCGGGATCCACTCTGCCGTGCCTGCGCCTCGGCTCCCCTTCGCCCCTGTGCCACCACCGCCGCCGTCGCCGCGGCCGCCCTCTCTCGCTCCCTCGTGCCTCGCTCAAATGAAATTTTCCGCAACATTGCATTCGAATGCGATTAAAGCTCGTATAGCGCGCTGATACCCCGCGGAAGAGCGGGCGGAGAAGCCGAGTAGAGAGAGAAGGAAAGAGAGAGAGAGAGAGAGACAGTCGAGGCCGGCTCTCTTCTTCCTCCTCCGTTTCTCCCTCCCCTCCGCGCCACTGCGCTGTTCCCGCGCTGCGTTGCAACCCTCCTCTGTCTATTTGGAGAAATCGAATTGTAACTTGTAGCCACCGCGGCACCCCCCCCCACCGCCCCGCGCTGCTATCACCATCCCGCGCGACAAGAACGCGCGTGATTCATCGAGCGGCGACTGACGCGGCGCGCCGGCTAATTCGCCTTCTCTCGCTTTTCCGCAGGATCTCAAGTCGCCGTCGCAAAACGCCGACGCGAAGCGACGTCGCTCTCCTTTCGCGGAGAGATCACTCGGCACGGGCGCCGGACTTGGCGAGACGTCCCGCCCGTCAAGATCAGGGAGGATGTGTGACTCACCGTTGCGGCCGAGCGCGGCCGTGTTGTTTGTACACGGACACACATTTATGCAAACGCGATTAAGATGGATTATTATAATCGCCCCCGAGTTAAATGCTCGTCGTGTCGTGAGCGCGGTAAAAAACGTAAACACGGTGCGACTATTACTCCGATCATTAGACGCGCTCTCGCGCGGAAGGAGCGTAGGACGGCGACAAGAACTCGCCTCTCTCCGTGCGTTTAAACGCCGCTCTCGAATGCTCGCGGCAGCGAGCGGGAGGCTCGTCGATGTATATCGCGCGCGAGAACGCTCTTGGCTGCGACTAAGTGAGCGGTACAGCCGCGTTTTGTACGTCTTTACGCGACTACCTAACCTAACCTAATCTAACCAAGAGGCTACCGACGTCGTCGCTCGCGAGAGCCAGCCGCGCCGTCAATTCCGGCCGGAGACGTTCGCCGGTGCCTGCCGTGCGCGCGCGAGTGGCATCCCCCGGAGAGAGCCGTGGTAAGGGCGGCGCGCGCGCTTGGATGCAGCTTTGACAGTGACGGACAGGTACTTAATGCGTGAAGTCGCGCTGTGTGCGCGCGCGCGCGGGCAAGAGAGAGAGAGAGAGAGAGAGAGAAAGAGAGAAGCGCAACTTGCAATCGCGATCCCGCATTACGGGGTCGTCGTCGCCGCGTACGCGCGGTTCCTTTTTGCGAGACTGCTAATACGGTGTTCTCGCGGACGCGAGAAATCGATTGTAACACGCAGATATCTCTGTACGACTTTCTCCGTCACGAGTGCGAGCGCTCGAAATTCGCGCGCTGCGACGAGTGGAGGGAGGTTCGCTTTTCGGGAATAAACGCCGGCCGTTCTGCGGAGACGCCAACGCCGCGGAAATCTGATCTCGGGCGAGACCGGGAGAGACCGCGGTTAAAGCGAGAGAAAATTTGCGGGGAGATAGGACAGTCCTTTGGAGAGCGGCACGCGGAGATGATGAGGAAGGCCGAACAGGCGAAATCCGAAGAAGGAGCGGCTCCTCAACGGGCTCGGCGAGCCGCGGGAACGAAGTATGCTCTTCGGGAATAAATTCCCGCGGCATTTCTCGCGGAAACCCGATATCGGAAGGAGAGCGGTTACAGCGGTGAAAATTGGCGAGATACAAAAATCCTCTCCCCGGGGATATGGGGAGGGAGCGGAAGATGGGGATCAAGATAGTCCGACGCAGCGTCTCGGACTCTCGAAATCCGAAAGAGGAGAAGAACCCGAGGAGAGGCGCGTCCGAACTCGCCCGCTCGAAGATCCGCCGCGCGTCCGGGCGTCTGGAAATAAGCGACGACGTGGATATAGGATCGCGCGCGTAGGGATAGAGTGGCTCGCGGCGGTTCGCGCCGTTCACCAAGAGCAATATACGCGTCATATATCACCTGGCTGTAGCTAATGCCCGGGGAAGGTGTGCGTGAGGCTATCTGCGCGCCATAAAACACTCGCGCGCTCTGCTCCAGGAGGGGTTGCTGGCGGCTCGGTGGCGAGTGTCACCACAGGTGCGGACATTCTCATCATAAATACCAGCCCGGCTACAGCCGTAAACCGTCTGGTGAACCTAATTGGGGCGTGGCTGCGGTTACACCTTCTCGGGACTTCATCCCCCCTCCTCTCTCTCTCTCTCTCTCTCTCTTTCTCTCTCTCTCTCGGCGCGTTGTCTTTCGCGCCTTGCCTTGCCTTGCCTTGTCTTCCTTCGCCACCTTCGATTCCTCGCGATATGCCTATGCGTGGCTCATTACACATCCGAGCGACGTTACTCGTTACATCTCGCCGTAGCTTCCGATAGCCACCGTCGTTTGACGCTTCCTCGCTCCGTTCACTCTTCTCTCGACCGTCGTCGTCGTCGTCGACCGCGCGATGGCTGATGAAGACCGCGCGTAAGACAATTACGATTCTCTCTCTCTCTCTCTCTCTCTCTCTCTCTCTCTCGAGGAACGTCCCAGTAATGGTCTAATCGAGAGAAGGGCTTTGGGACGGAAATAAGTAAAAAGTAACACTCGCGAAAAATTGGGAGCTTTAGCACCTGCGCTTTTCCGAGATTGCTTTCAATCTGCATGAGATTACTACTCGTTTGAGACGAAATATCGAGCCTGGCTGCGGAACGCGCTACTATTTTACGCTTGCCGTTCGAGCGGATCGGCTTCGACGAGCAGAGCGTTGCGAGCGTGACAGCGCATGAAACAGGATTTCCCATCGGAAACGATCTGGGCTCTCTCTCTCTCTCTCTCTATCTCTCTCTCTCTCTCTCTCTCTCTCTCTCTCTCTCCTCCTCCCTCTCTCTCTCGTACTGCGTACCTCATGTGCGAAAATACATGTCCGATGTTGATGGAACGAAAAGCACGGCGAAGCCGAGAGTCACAGATGAGGTGGACGATAGCCGGGGCACTCCCAAGGAACTGGACCTCGTCCTCATCCACGTGGGCGGAAGGTCGGGTAGATTGCGGGAGATAAGGAGAGGAGGATACAAGGATAAGGAGATAAGGAAAGGAAGAGTATCGATATTCGCTCGGCAAATGCGCGTCGACGAATGACTTCCAATTGCCGATACGAGAAACGCGCGGTCGCGCGCGCTTTGCAATTATACCGTCGAGCTCATTTACGCGACACACCATGTCCAGATAACGCCGGTGTACGGGAGAAACCTGCGATTAACAGGGTAAATTTCCAGTATCAATCACGATAAGAGAAGAGGGGAAAGAATTGATACGTACAGATGCGTACGGCGTCGGAAAGCGGAAATATAATCGACAAGCCGCGTCCGTGACAGAACGCAATGTGCGAGCGGCGGTCGTTGCCGTCGATGGTTCGAGGTGTTTCCCCGCTCGTGATGGTCAACGTGCGTGTTTTCCCGCGCCGGGGCTGGATGCGAGAAAATGTTAAAAGGTAGGCTGGGCCCGGCACACCTCTATCTTTAACCGCCCCGAATCATTTCACGCTCTCGCCTTCGCCGTTCTCGCCTACGCCGTCTCCGGCTCTCCGTCTTTATTTCGTACGAATTTATAGCGTCGAGTATCCCGCGCGCGAACCTCGGCCTTAACTGTCCGCTGGCATGAACCTGCGAGCGATAACGAGCGCCAGCAACAGCAACAGCAGCACCAGCAGCAGCAACTGGGCACGATGATTCTCTCTTTCCACCCTCTCTCGCTCTTCCTCACCGTTACCCGTCCAGGTGAAGGTAACGGTAGTGAGAGAACGAGTACGTGCGATCAACACTAATGGAAGCGACGAAGTCCTCTCCTCGGACGCTTCAATTTCGGAGAAATCTTCACGCAGCTGTCAGTGATATATTAAGAAAACATCAGTAGGCATCTCGAGCGTGAACCGGTGCGTCCAAGTTCATATTGGCAAATTTTAAGCGACACGTTCATTATCCTTTCCATTTTCCCCTTTTTTTTTTTTCGGAAAATGATACCTTTTAGGGAGAATGCCGAGACGTTTCGTACAAAAGATCGAGTCACGTGAAATTTTCAAACACAAAAAGGCGCAAGCTCGCAGCGTTATGCATTACTGGCGATTTATTATACGTTCAGACTAGATTTCGAATTTCGATTCCCCGCGCACGGGGAAGCGCCTTGTCGTGGCGCGCGGGCTGAGTAACCTCCGCCTCCAGCAGAGGTGAAACCAAGCTACCCCAGAAGAGAACCCAAGACAGTGTGCCGAACATTGCATCAAACTCAGCACATACGAACGAGAAGTCAACAATTCAACGGATATCACACATATCAAGATATTGGCGTTTGGAATGGCGTCGGGTGTCCATTAATCGTCACAACGAAGAAGAAGAAGAAGAAGAAGAAGAAGAAGAAGAAGAAGAAGAAGGAGAAAGAGAAATCTCGGGGCTCCGGCGAAATCCACGCGCGCGACAACCTCGATAACTTTACCCCAAGATCTGGAATGTTTTCAAAGTGTTGTTTTGATCTGCCGGACGACGACGGCCATTGTTTTAACATTCTTGTGACTCGCGTACCTCTCCATAACCGAATCATTGACTTTCGGGCATAAATTCTTGAAATGTCTCATCGGGCGTCGACTCATCGCGTTGACTGTTGCGTGTTTTTTTTCTATCGAATCGTATCTACGCGAGTGACAATGTTAGTGTCAGTGTCAGTGCCATGAGGGAGTAGTCAAAGTGCCACGACAGAGCAGCCAGGAACCAGAATGCTGAATCGGCAAGCCAGGAAGCGAGACGCCGGACAGCGCTACATCGTACATTTCCAAGTACGTTAAATCATTTTTTAAACAGAAGGTTCCCATTTTTTATAAACTTGTCGAAGATAAAGAGTCGAAATTTAAGCCGACATTCACAGTCCGCCATCGTTTGACAAATAATTATAGCTTCATGAATACACGATTATTCGCCATTTGCATATCTGTGCTTATTACCTCGTAGAAAAAAAAACGTCGATCCACACACAGCGCTGAATAACGGTTCATGCGAATACGAATAATTACGCTTTCGATAAAAAATCTTACATAATTCATGACTATGAGCATCGGCCTTAGAATATAATATGAATCTTGCGACTTTGTTGATTTTTATGTCTAATAATGCTCCCGCTAGTCTAATAATGTCTAATAATGGGCCGCGCATGCGGTCTTGTTTGCACACCGCCAACGCGTATTCTTTTCACTTCCGTTTGGTCTTGTTATCGCACGATATTTATACCCCAGCATTATTGGGCACTTAACTGTTATCTTTAACTTTACAGCTTCTTTCTTATCAGCTGTTTTAAGAGCTTCAAGTTCCATCGAGACATTGCAGCACCAAAGAAAAGAAAAAAGATTGTGAAAATAAAGCCGTGTTGTTTCTTCGCCCAATATCTACCTTTAATACTATTATATATCGTTAAATATTTCTTTCGTCTCACATACTTTATCTACAATTAAGTAAATTACGTAATCAATACATCGTGAAATTAAGGAGAGATTAAATGCAGATGAAATATGGAGACGATGAAAAATTAAATAATTATATCTCGAGTTTCTTCGTTGATTCTTCAAGTTCGATGGAACTTGCAGGGTTCCACCGAACAGAGAAGCAGAAGCCAAATTTCGACTCGAGTGGAGAATCTTGGAAGTATCTTCTACTCTGAGACGCCGCCCGCGCCGTCGAGTACCAAAACGAAACGAAACTTAACGAAAGGTGGTGCAAATAGGTACGAACGAGGCAAACCTGCAGGCAAACCATGTTCGAAACTTCTTTCTTGTTCAAGTTGGGCGCCAGGCTCAGATCGGTAGATAACCCGCGGCCGTACGTAACATCGTTATCCGCTATGTGCACGGTTACCGAATCGGCATTCGTTTCCGCGCGATCTCGCGCCGTATAAAATGCGTCGCGAGGCGGGATTGCATTCGCGCGATTGCGCCGCTAACCGGTTCGTATCTCCGGGGCGACGAAAATTATTCTCACCTTGCACGCACGCACGCACGCACGCACGCACGCACGCACCTACGAACTAACGAACGCGCGTACTTTAGCGCGCCTCGCGGATCCTTAATTATCATCGCGATGCAACGAGACAAACACGCGCGCGACAGTCGGAATTCACGCGACGGCCGGACTCAATTACCGCTTCGATTCACGATTCGCGCAATTACACGAGTGCAATGCGAACGAAGCGCAAGCAAGGTCACAGCCGTGACCACAGCCGGGGCGCGTGAGGACGAAAGCTGCGCTCACGAGGGAACGGCGATTTCGGCATATCCCGCTGCGATTGCGAGAGAAGCTCGCTTTCGAAGTGAAAGTCCTGGAAAGCGGGACCTGCGGAAAGCTCCGCAGGTTACCGAAGGCTCAAAGTCGCCGTTCGCTTCGCGCTCGCCGCGAGAGGAGCGGAGGCACGAGAGACGCACACGCTGCGAGGAGAGCACTCGGCAGCGGAGCTCGACAGAAGCTGTTGGATTAGGATACCGCTGGAGAAGGTTTGTCGCTCGTTCGCACGAGTGTCGCCCCGTCCGCCGCGTTCGAGCGTGTTTGAACATATTTGTAAGGTCCTCGACGAGACGGGATCTACTCACGTTATTGGCTCGAAACTTTTCACTAGCGGTCGCGAGCATCTCCTCCGTCGCATCTCGCCTCCGCACCTGTCACTCTCCTCGCCTCCTCTTGCCCCTGTCCGATCGCTATATGTGTGTGTGTGTGTGTGTGTGTGTGTGTGTATCTTGAGCCCGTTTCATTCTGTTTCGAGGTCGCGGGGTGCGAGCTATCGCGGATCGACAAGGCGTCGCGCATCGCACCGCGACTTTCGCCGTCGGTATTAAACGGGAATTATTACGAGTACATTCGTTCGTTCGTCCGCCCGCCCGTCCCGTCGCGGACGGCCGTGAAGTGGCGAGCTTGAAACCAACGATCGGTGTTTGCTAACCAAACGCGTGTTTACCGATGTCTCCTCGATGTTTAACGATCGATGGATACGTCGATGAAGTTTCCGCCTACGTGCCCCGGCGCGTTCCGCTTTCTTCCCGTCCACGTGGAAGCTACCTGTGCACATCCGTGGTGCTGTCTCCTCTTTCCCTCCCCGCTCTCCCTGCCGCCCTTCAACCGCTCTTGTCGCGGCTCGAAGAGCGCACTTGCGAGTGAAGTTACGAGAGTCGCGTCGTTGCTTGTCGTCCATTGTAATATTTTTCAGTCGAATTCGTTACGAGGCGCTGTGCGAGGGAATTCGAGCGGGTCGAACAATCGATTAATTTAATCGAATAACTCGCGAGACGCGACGAGCGCTGAGCGCGCGAGCTAAGGAGCGTTACGGATAATGGCGTTTCTCGGATAATCGGCGCCTATTATGCCATTGTAAAGGCCCCGAACAAACGTTGCACGCCTGAGAATGCCTAACGCCGTCTATAAGTGACAGGTACAAAGCGATCGCCCTCGTTTAACGCCGCCACAATGTATCCCAGACCTCGCGGCGCGATCCGTAAAGAGGCCGTTTCCGTTTACCTTTTTAATGGCGGGCGGCTAGACCGCCGGGTGAATCCACGTCCAGCCATCGGTATTATATCACGTATTACGCACACACACACACACACACACATTACGTACACACGCACCGATCGCGCGCGCTATCATTCTGTGTGTATGTACACGCGCGTCCAACGCGCACACCAAGAGCACGAAAGATGACGACGACGACGACGACGAAGAGCACAGCTAACAGGGCAAACACGAAGCCAGTTACCCGCTCAAATATTTGTACCTGGCCAGATCCCAGAGCGTTATCTCGAACACGCACTGGCTCCTACACGACGGCGTAGGAAGCAGGGCGAAGAACGAGCAGCGCGAAGGAGAAGGAAAGGAAGAGGGAGAAAGAGAAAAGCGCATACAGAGAGCAGGTTGATTCACCTTGGCTCGGGCGAGCAGATCCTGTTAATGAAAGACTCCCTTTCACATCCAAGCACCGAGAGCGGAGACAATAAAGACACCTCTCGTCGGCTCTACGTTCTCTGCCGCCCGTATCGCCGTCGGTATCGCCGCTTCCTCTTTCCCTCTTTCGGGGGGAAGAACGTGGGCGCAACGGTTTCCTGTTCTCTCGCGCGACCGCGAAAGCACCGTAATCTAATCTGCGTTTACACGGGGGGTATAAGCCTTATCTCTCTCTCTCTCTCTCTCTCTCTCGTCCCTGAGAGGATAGAGCGCGAGTCTCGTGGAAGAAAAGACGTTGTTGTTTTCGGCAGGTTCGCGCTTACGCCACGAGGCACCGTGAGAATCACTCGAGAGCTGCCGTGAATGAGACAGGACGCAGAGTGTCGCGCGTATCAGTCTCGTAAAAGGGGAGTAAATAGATAAAAAACAGCGAGCGTGCGTTTAAAGTCGAACAAACTGCGGGCCTCTCGCGAGATTGAGCGTGCGTGCGCGCGCGCGCGCGCGAGATTGCTGCCGGGGGAGGGCAGCAATTCTCGCGTCGCGAGTAACATCGCTCTCGTCGAGGTATCTCTCTTTCTCACACAAAGCGCTCTTTCTCTTTCCGTCTCGTTGATCGGCGCCTCGATCACTCGAACTCGAGGGAAGTCACGGCGTGGACGCCGGGGGGAAGAATAAATCGCGGTTATTAGCGCGAGATTACGCGGCCTCGGATTGCCTCGTATACGTAGGTATACGGGGGTCCCCAAATCCAAAATCTATATATCCGGCGATTCACCGACAGCGGCGTCCGTGATCGCGCACGGCCAGTGGTGGTTGTCGGGACACCACCCGTGAAAGATCGAGAGGGACAGCGACGGAACGAAGAAAGAGAGAAAGAGAGAGAGAGAGGGAGAGCGCGCGACGGGTGGCGGCGGGAGACGCGAGAGGGATGTAAGAAGATTCCGACGCGTGCACATTGTTAGGGGAATCAGATTAGCCGGCGAGCCTGATGTATGTGCACCGTCAGTAACGTATCGCACCGCGCTCGGTACTTCGCCTCCACCACCTCCTCCTCATCCTCGACTTCTCTCCTTTCTCTCCCTTTATTTCGCCGCGGTCTATCCGGCGAGTGATGGAAGCTAATACCGCGATATTGGACGCGGAACCACTGTGTTGCTGGATTAAGATCGATCTAGCGCTGAGTAACCCTAAGTACGGCCCGTCGCCGCGCGATGCGCTGTTCTTCTTTCCTCCGCGACCGACGGCATGTCGTGGACGCGCGCGATCGCGAGTTCAACGACACACGAGAACGCAAGAATAATTATCGCGGATTAGACTGCGAAATTCGCGCGTGCACGCGCGCGCGCATGTGTGTGGTCTTTTATTATTGCCATTGTTACCGTTGTCATATCGGGAAATAAACTTGATATATCGAGATGAATCCCCCTCGGACGCTATTGAGAGCCGATCTCGCTTAGATACGGTAGATAGAGTGTCTATCTTCGGCTGCCTGCGCGGGACTATAAATCAACGACTATTTAACGCCGGGTGTGCGCCCAATTAAATTAACACGAACGGCCCGCTTTTCGCGCGATCGCCGCCGAACAGTAACGCGTAACGAGAAGAAAATACGTATATCCAGTCCGATTCTCCGCCCACAAGGCGCATAAACTCGCGATGATTTATCGTTCTGGTATCCGGCGTTCGACGATGGAGAAAGCGAGAGATAGAGAGAGAGAGAGAGAGAGAAAGAGAGAGCGGGGGAGCGGGAGGAGGGGGGAAAGAGGTATTTACATCGCGAGAGCAAAGTTTCGCCTTCGCACGCGGATGTACGACATGTCGGTCTAATTAGACTCGGTGAGACCGACTGCGACGCGCGACAAGCGCGTCAGCGACGCGTCCCGTTTCCGAAGACTCGCGATACCAACGGAACCGCGTTTCCGCGTAGCACGCTTAGGTCTCCACATAATACGCTCCGCGTGTTTCTCCGCCGCGGTGCTATTCGCGGCGGAATTAACGGGATCGCGCGCGACCGCGCAGATCCGCGATGCTATCGGATCAATTGCCGAGCTAAATAATCCGGATCGGATTATTCAATCGATAAGAATTCCTCGACACCGCGCCCCGTGAAAAATCAATGGCCGCGTCGTGGCGAACTGTTTCAGCGAATCGGAATGCCGGTCGAAGCGGGTGAATGGATCAGCCTTCTTGCTCGGCTATCGGATTTTCGACGTGATCCGCCGCGAAGGAAGGACAGAGAAGGAGAAAGAAAACGAAAAAAAGCGGGAAAGAGACAGCGCGCTGAATCGTACGAGGCTACGTCGAAGGCTACATCGAGACCCGAGTCTGTGAGCGTCGAGTGCGCTGTTACTTTGCGGAAAAATGATCGGTAGGGAAAAAACGTGGAGACTGTCGGGAGAGATGATGGAAAGGGCCTGCTGCACGTGTCGAGCCCGCTCGACGTCGTCCTACGCGTCTCGGGGATGATCCTCGCGCGCGGAGGATCTCGTCAGCGAACTAGTCGGAAGAAACGTGGGAACAGATGAGCGATTTGCTCGCCGATGACGAACACGCGCGGTTCGCCGGTGCGAACCTGCGGATTCGCGTAAGTCGCGGTTTCTCGGTACTTGTACCGCGCCTCCCTTGATCGGCGGCTGAGAAACAGAGGAGAGAGAGAGAGAGAGAGAGCGTCTCCTCGTGTGGGTAGAATCAATTACGCGGCGCGAGCTCCACGACAGCGACACCTGGCCCGGTCGGCACACACCGGCCACGCTGAGATTTAAATACGCACACCCACGGCGCCCGCGTGCCGGATGACGCGCGATAAATCTCACGAGGGAATCGTCAGGGGATAACGGCGACAAAGGCGCTGACGTTGTCAAGAGCGGGGGAGAGGCCCGGAGGATTAAGTGGCCACGCGCGTCTCCGATTTGACTAACAAAAAACTAACGTGCCGCGCGCGCGGGCGACCGCGCGATGCGAGACGATACGCCGAACGCTTGTCGATGATGCACTTGTGTATTGTCGGTCGCGCAATTACGTCGTGCTAATTTGCATTTTAATACGCGCGACACCTACACACATAGACACACGCGCGCGCGCGCGCGAACGCACGCGGCGTACGTGTGTTCCGTCAGCCGTCATTTTCTTTGATAGATGCTATCTTAGTATTTAAGGATACGTAGTAAATTTCTCTTAATTGAGGTACTGACAGCTATACTTAGCTGTACCTCGCGCGCGCGCGCAGTCGTCAGCGAGTTGTCCAATTATTTCCAGGCAGTGGTGTAATTATCGAACTGGTAGCAACGATCGCTAGCAGGCGCGCGATGTAATTACAACGACACCGAATGACTAATGTTCTTTTTATCTGAACGGCGACCCGCGCGCGCCACCCTCGGCGTCGCGACCGACCGTCATTACGCGTCGTTAATGTATCGCTTCTTGCGTTCGCTGCGAGCACCCTCGCAACAAATCCATCCCCCCTGGCCCAGCCGCCGACTCCCGACAACCGTCGATAACGCGCCGTGATTTCGTATGCGAGCAAGTCGCGGTTATCGGCTAATGAAATCGATGGATCCGCGCTCAAGTTCAACCACGACACAAGGCACCTCGTCCTTCGAGAGGAGGGTGCCGCTACCGCGAAATCTCGAAGGGAAACCGCCGCGAGACTTCGGAGCCGCTCCTTGTCTTCCTCCTGTCTTTTAATTTCCGACAGTCGTTAGATCGCGAGGCACGAAGGCGAGCGCAGTCTCCGGTAGTAACCGGCGCTATTTCTTCAGCTTCCCCTCCCTCATACCCGTCCGATAACGTCATGCACGGAAATTGACGGATGGTTTTACTCACTGTCTGCGGGAGTTGCGGTGCGCATGAAATGGCCGACGTAGAGAGGCTCGTACTTACCTGAAACAGAAAGCAAGTGAAATTCTCAATTACGCGCTCGTTGACTTTCGACGTTTCTCCTCTTTTTCTTTTTTCTCGTCTTTACGTCCGCGCAAAGCAGGCGAGCTATGAACGGAGGAGGAGGAGGAGGAGGATGGCGGGGGGGGGGGGAGCGCAATAGCGCGCGTAAAGGCGCGCGGCTAATAAAGGCCTGCGCTATAAAATTCAATCCTCGGAGAAGGATCGCGGCTGGGATGGGTGAGAGCAACGTCTCGGTATCGCGCGTTATACGCTTCCTCGAGTTTGACGCGACTCGAGCGGAGGAAAAGAGTCGGAGTTCGAGAGACAGAGTGCTGGATCGGTGACGCGAGAAGCGCCTTGTCGGAGGGATGATTCTCTCGTCGAGGAGCGAAAGAGAGCCGCGACGCGAGACGGAGAGAGAAGGAGCATCATGTAGACCGCGCGCGCGCGCGCGCGCGCGCCTACACTCGAACTCGCGTGTACACCTACACGGGGCCGTGATACCGTCGCCGGTAATGGTACTTGGTGGCAAGACTCTTTTGTGGTGTGAGAACGGTATTGTCTTTTTACGGCCTGCGCAGGCACCGCCGGTGTATCCCCGACGCCCGAGGGAGAGCGGCTCTCTTCCTCGCCTTCGTTCCCGAGCTCCTTCGGCATTATCCGAGAGAGATCACCTTTTTACCGGTCGTTGCGACCTCGTCATTCCGCCCTTATCTCGAGACCTCCCCCGACTGCTGCTCTTTCTCCCGGTTTCTCTCTGCCGATCAGGGGAAGAAGCGCGCCTCGCGCCGGGGAAATCGGATGAAGAGAAGAAGACGGCGCGCGCGCGGCAGCCCTCTCGATCTCGCCCCGCTCGGCCGAGAGTGCCCGCGAAGGCACGGAGGAGGTGCGACGCAGAGAGAGAGAAAGAGAGAGAGAGAGAGAGGAGGTGAGCGAACAGCAGCGAGACCGTGACGAGGTCGTCAAATTCGTGGGGCGATTGAAAATTATACAGGGATCGGCTTTACGAGCGGACGCTTTAGCCGCGCTGACGTGCCCGCACTTATCCGCGCACTATGTCCCTATAACGTCGCGATATCTCGAGCAACCCTGAGTGAAGAGAATCGCGACGACAGTCGGAGGATCCCACCGTCGAAGTTTATGGGATCGCGGCTCTCTCTCTCTCTCTCTCTCTCTCTCTCTCTCCCTCCTTCTCTTTCTCTCTTCGGTATCCCAGGACTGCGACATGGTCAAAACGGGACACGTCGCGCATCGAGAAGACAGGCTGCCGACGTGTATCTTTACGCATGACCATCACGTATCGATGTGCGATCTCCTCGCGATAAAGTGAGACGTTAATCGCGAGAGGTGACGCAACGATACACCACCGACAGCTCTCGCGTTCTCGCCGACTCGACGGTCGTTTTTTTTTTTGTTGCCTCCCGTGAGCGCACTTTCATGTCCGCGAAAGGCTGAGGAATTCCCCCGGCGACCGCGTTCGGCGCTTTTATCGTACTTGCGTACGTTGGTTATCGCACACGGCGCACTTATGATTCAATGAGTGCGCGAACGCGCGGCGTTCGCGTATTTATATATTCGACAAATGACAGGATTGTCTGTCGCGCGGAAGCCCTGATAAAAGTGGCGGCGGGGCGATTACGCATTCCGAACGGTACGTTTCGAATTCGTAATTCGCGCCGGTCAATTGTAAATACAGGAATATTTAATTGGCGCGATAAAACGGCCGCGACGCGCGGCCGAAGAACGCGTTATTCGATTATCTGCTCAACTTCGTAATTGGCCTTTCTACGTGAGCGCCGGCGCGGATTATAAATTACGAATTATACTGGCTGGCCCCGAGCGTCGTAAATGTCGTATTTTCCTACGTTGTAATATGCATGAGCCTGACGAGACTTTATATAAAATGCAGCGCGACGGCGCGCGCGCGGCGATGCGGCGTCTCTCGTTAGACGCGCGCGCGCGTTTCGCTCGCACGATTTACTCACGTACGTTGTCACGTCGATAATATAACCACTCCATTTGGCCGAGACTGTAATACAAATAAGCGATACCTCGCGGGACGTTAATCTCGCTTTGATGACTCGTTCTATAAATTGCGTCGGACCTCGCCTTATACCTCACTGAATAGTAATCCAACCGAGCCTCGTGTCGTCGTCTCGTATCGCGCAGTGTTTCGACATGCCGGCGAGGCGAAAATAGACGCGGTGCCTTATCTCTTTTTCCTGTTTTTAAGACCTCAGTAATGCGCGCTGCTTTATCTCGGTAGCGAGTCCCAATAACGAAATTCACGAGTCCGTTGCGATTAGAGACAGAGAGAGAGAGAGAGAGAGAGAGAGAGAGAGAGAGAGAGAGAGAGAGCAATCTTTCGCCGCGAATTAATTCCACCGAATTAATTCAGTGAGCGAAACGCGCGATATGTCAGGCGTGTATACGTGAAGAAGTTAATCGGCATCGCACGTTCCGGAATTACGAGAAGCGAATATTGCGACTTCTCTTTTCCTCTCCCCCCCCTCTCTCTCTCTCTCTCTTGCTCTTTCTTTTGAGCCTCGTTAAACATAACGGTAGCTCGTCGCTCCTTCTTCAACGCGGAATCCACTTGTCGCGCGACGCGAGCGACCGCCTCATTATCATTTCCAACGTGGCGATTCCCACCGAATTCTCGCGGCGATAATCCGACCGTGCTCTATCTAGTCGTTGAATGACACTCGTCGCGTTCGTTTCGTCAAATGAACGTCGTCGCAAATTGTCCACCCGGTCGTATCCACGTGAACGAGCCGGGCCGCAAAAGTTATCGCGACGTTAATGGGATACGCGCAAATGCGCGTTTAATATTTATTTATTTTCGTGCCCGTCTCAGATTTCAACGTCCGTACATTCCGGGTGCCCGTTCTCGCTCTTTTTCATAGCGATAATGCGGCCGACACGTCGAGTGGAATCGCGTTCACACACACAGACGCCGCGCCCGGGCGCAACTTTTCCGACGATAGAGATCGGGTGACTACGAATGGACTTGAGATTTCCTCCTTGACGAAGGAAATACGGCACAACGGGAAAGTTAATGCCAGCCGGCGGTAATGGGGTACCTCTGCGAGTACGCTCTCTTTCTCCAACCCGCCCACCCCCCCGCCATCCCGCTGTCTCTCTCTCTCTCTCTCTCTCTCTCTCTCTCTCTCTCTCTCTCTCTCTCTCTCTCTCTCTCTCTCTCTCTCTCTCTCTCTCTCTCGTTCTCATCTCTCTCGCCCACCAAGCGCGCGCACCTCTTCTCCATTACATCGGAGCAACCTGCAGACTCCATACGTTACCCACCGTAGACAGCCTCAAATTGCTTCATTAGCCGCGAGATATTTTATATAAATTGGGGACTAAATTACCCCTGCGGCCGCTTCGTGCGCCCGGCATCGGCGAAAAATTTGTAATTAGAGCAGGTAAAAGTCGACGTCGTCGCGCGCGCGGTCGGTTGGTGAGGCAGGAAAGTGAGGGAGAAAGAAGGAAAGAAATGAGAATAGTGGACGCAGAGAGAGAGAGAGAGAGAGAGAGAGAGAGAGAGAGAGAGAGAGAGAGAGAGAAAGAGAGAGAGAGAGGAAGGGGAGAAAACGAGAGGTCCGGAGGGCCATTTCTTAATTATTTACGCGCCACTGTGCGGCAGCATTGTTCGTTCGCGGCGCATAAACCGTGGCGAATCGCCGCGCCCTTTGCGGTTTCGCCGATCGCCGCTTTACGTCTTCAAGTCTGTGAATGGAGGAATTAGCATTCGGTGGCAGCTCAGGGCGTTAAGGGGTACATTTTGTTACGAGAGACGTTCTCGTCGCTCTCACGACTCGCGACGCGTCGACTCGATGCGCATTTTCAGCACTAACGAACGAGATGCTGCTTAATCGAGTCACTATTTAAAAACCGTACAGCCGTTTATATTACTGATGATTCGAAAAGTGGAACGCTGGATAGCAGCGGAGCTGTGATCGCGAGACAAAGAGGAAGAGAAAGAGAAAGAGAATTACACGTTTATGCGAATAAAGAGGAAAATAGAGGACGAAAGAGAGGTGAGACAGAGGCGTTTAAAAAGGGGGAAACATTGTGGCAGGGGTTGTCCCCGGCTTTCCTACGGGGCCGCTTTACTTAATTTCCTCCTCGGACGAACTTCTTATTATTATCTCGGGCTCTCTCCGGACTTTTTTCTCACCCCCGAGTTCGCGGCTTTCACGGGGTGACACGACAGTAAGACAAAAGGAGAAGCGACTCACCCTCCACCCGCGCGTAGGGCACGCTCATACCGCCGACTACGTCTCTCTGTAGTGGCCGAGTTCACGGGGTGGAAACGACGGGCGAAATGAATTGGCAACTTTTAATTAAGATGGTATCGTCCTTCGCTCGGGCCTCCCCCTCGTTCCCTTCGATTCTCTCTTTGGTTCGTGGAAAATCGACCGGGAGCCGGAAGAACTGGCTCCGTCCTGTGCTGCTCGGGGGCTCCAGACTTTGGGAGGACGGGGGTGTCACGGAGAGGAGGAGGAGGAGGAGGAGGAGGAGGACGCGAGGGGGAGAGAAGGGGGGCCAAGGGACTTTAGGTCGCGGAGTAGCGGGGACGCGGTTAGCATTCTTTTTGTTCATGCCAACTATTCATCATCGGTGACACTTCTCGAGATAGAGGGTACCGGCACTCCTCGCCCCTTCTCTCCCCCTCGCCGTAGCCGCCTCGACTCCCCCTTGCTCCTCTTCAGCCAACCTTCCTCGCTCTTTCCGTCCTCTCCGCGCCCCGGCCTTTTCTCTTTTCTTCCAGCTCGATCTTCTCCCTTGCCCTGGGGGTTTCCTAATGGAGCCCGACTACGTAGAGCGCCCCCGCCCCCTCCCCTCCTCCGCCAATCTCCTTGCCCACTACCCGTTCTACCGCAGCTCTCCTCCTTTTTTCCCGCCGTGCGCACACGAGAGATCTCTCTATCGCTTCCAGAAAAGACTTTACGAAGGATTTTAATTTCCCGGCAACTCTCTCTCTCTCTCTCTCTCTCTCTCTCTCTCTCTCTCCCGCCAACCCGCTCGCGCTCGCGCTCACCCACCCCCGACAGCCCTCCTGACTGCCGCCGCCGCTGCCACCGTCGTTCTCGCGGTAATTCGTCGGCAGGCTTCCAAGACGTAAATTTCTACGTTTCACGTCGATGCCCCTCCATGAAGTTCCACCGCGGAACTAACTTTTAACGCGCCAGCGGTTCTATACGCGGTAACGGACGAACGCGAGATTTCACGGCGTAAATCGGTGAGATTCGAAACGAGCGTCCGCTCCGTGAATCGCGTCTCTATTTTCATACAGTCGCCCGTCCGATATCAGGCTTAATTTATCATACAACTTCTCCTCGTATCGACGCGATCTCTCAACGAATCGATCGCGACGTCTCGCATCAAAGAAGCGACGTTACGCGACGGCGAAACGCGAGGCGGAGGCCGCCGCCGCCGCCGCCACCGCCGCGCGCGGAATCCTGTAATTATGACACATCGTAAACATTATTTTTAGACTGGTCCCCTCCTACGGTCTTCCCGAAACCTGCCTCTTTCCGTGCGAAGCACGGAAAGGGATACAACCGGACCGAGCGTCGAGAGAGAGAGAGAGAGAGAGAGAGAGAGAGAGAGAGAGAGAGAGCTTCCTCGGCACGAAAGGAGACCACACGATCGCGCGGAGCCCATCCTACCCTGCACTAAAACAGCCATATAAACTCGTGCTTGCCTCTTTCACGCGACGACGGTACGAACGGTTGCTCGCTCGTTTATATCGCGAATGCAGTCTCTGCTGCGATTTGTGATGCATTTGCACAATTTCATCGTATCCAGACTGTCAAATGCTGTCAAACGAAGCGCTGCAAATATTACGGCCCGGAAAGCGAACTAGAAGCTCGCCCCCTTCAAGTTGAGCAACGCGTCGCGTCGCGTCGCGGAGGACGCGTCGCGAGATATCCAAGAGCCTCGGAAGAACGCAGGAGGAGAGTCGAGGCAAGGGCACAGGCGTAAATAATAGATGCAAGTCGCGCGAGAAGAGAGCGGGAGCAGGGCGCGAAATAATATAATCATAATGGACGCAACGCGTGCACGACAGCACGCGTGCCGTCGCGCGCGACCTCGACCCTCCCCTTGCCTCGCGTACCGCCACCGTACCGTCGCATCGGAAAAGGACTTTTTCAGGACGCGTCTTTCGCTCGCTCCGCCGCCGTCGCTCCCCCGAGGACTGGGGTAAGCCGCATAGTGTCTTCCAGATACTGGGTGCAGGACGGAGGGGCCGGCGGAGGGGGAGAGCGTGTGAGCGGAAAGAAAGACGCGGGCGAGCGACGTACTCGGCAGGTGGCTGTTAACATCCCACGGGAACCGCTGATAAAAACAAATGGCGGCACGAGGTAGGAAGGGGAGGAAGGAAGGAAGGAAGGAAGGAAGGAAGGAAGGAAGGAAGGAAGGAAGGTAGAGAGGAGGTCCTCCGCACCCTACGCGATGTTGGGAATAAAAAAATTACTCGGCGTCGAGCCCCGTGTAAACAGAGCCGATGAATGAAAAGGGATCTATCTATCGGCGGCGCTTTTTAATTTTTCAGAGGATCTCGTCGATAAAGAAAAAGGGAGAAAGAGAGAGAGAGAGAGAGAGAGAGAGAGAGAGATTCAATCGGGCAGATTTATATTTAAGAAACATTCCGCAGTTGAGAAATTTCCCCCGGCGCGTTTCCTTCCTCATCCTGTACAGACTTTCACAGTTTGTTTCTTGTTCTAGTGATCTCACGCTCGCGAATGGAAAAGATCTCCAAGTAAAATCCCGCGCGATATCGGTGCGCGAGTCATCATCTCCGTAATAACGGTAACTGCGGCTCCCCGTTTCCGGGAGGGCGAAAAGGGGAGGGGAGTTGATAAGTCGAAGATTGCATTGCGCGCTCTGGGGAGAGGAGAGGTCTCGCCACGAAAGACGGCAATATAAAGTCGCCGTTCGTCCTCGTAACGACGCTTCATATAACTGTATCAAAAAAGCGGGTCGCGCGACACTCCATAGAATATTTAAGCTTCAATTTCATACCTACCATCGCCGCGGTAGGTGTCTCCGTAGCGGCAGCATATTAAAAAAGAAAGTAATAAAAGCGCGGACGCGGGGGAAGAAAGACGAAAGAGAAAGGGAGGAGGACGAGGAGGAGGAGGGGGGGGGAGAGAGAGAGGAGAAAAAGCGGGCCAAGATCCAGACGGGGGAGAGGAAAGAAGAAATTACAAGGAGGGCACCGATAGACTCCCTCACGCACAACGGGGGTCACGCACGGAGGAGGCAAGGGCGACGGTAGACTCTTCCGCAACCTCTTCCGCAGAGGGTCCGGCGTTGCAGGCGATTATTATTCATTATATGGCGTCTCCCTCGCGCGCCTACGCGCGTCTCCGCGTCTCCGCGTTTCTGCGTTACGCATCGCATAAAGCGAACGGAACGCGCTTCGGTAGCGTCTTGCGCGGCGCCCGCTTCTCATGCGCGGCCGCGCGAGCGAGCGAGAATCCGTTGAATTGCAAATCGCGCGTTGCGGTACGGCGAGGGCGCCGCGAGAGTCAGCGCGGGATCGACGGGGTGCGAGACATGTCTGTAAAAACAGCGAGAGCAGAGAGAAGAACAGGAGCCAAAAACCGGCGAAACTTTGCATACGCGAGCGCGTAGAACGTCGTCGTCGTCGTCGCCACCGCGCGCCACCCTACCTACCTCGCTCTCCTGCTTTCACACGACAAGTCCGCTGTTTTCGCTTTTCTCTTTCTCGCGAGACTCGTCTCTCTCTCTCTCTCTCTCTCTCTCTCTGTCCCCGCGCGTCGTAGCTCTCGCTGTGGCGTATCGTTATGGTTATGGCATTAGGCACACGAGCCGGAGTACAAACGGTTATTTCGCCGAAACGACCTCGCGCCGCTTCTTACAGGAAATGCCTCCTCCGCCCAGCCGGAGGGCTGGAGGGCGATAACGAACGACGAGGGTGGGAAAAGCCGCTCGAATTTTCCGCTCAGAGAGCCGAAAGAGGCTTTTGGATTTATTAATAGCGTGACAGCGGCGCCGAGCGGCGAGGGAGGCGCGCACAGCAGATAGAAATAATAATGGATACGAACGACTCGAGACGACTCACAAATTTGCACAAAAATATAAAAAAGAAAAAAGAAAGACCAGTTCTCTCTCACTCGCTTGGATTTATCCGATTAGATATTCCAACCGTCGGAGAAGCTTCGCCTCTCCGAAAGGTTTTCTCTTTTCGCTTTCCGCGTAACTAGATTTACACGTAACTGATACGAGCATTCGTTCATACGTCCGAAACGTCGGCGACGCTTCGTCATTTCCGCGAAGGTCGGGCGCGAATTGAAGCAGCGACCATCGTGAGCAGCATAGTGAAACGAAAAGCACCTTCCAGCGGCGAGAAAGTCAGGGCGCCAGCCCGAGGGCGTAATTTCGATCATGCCTGAGCGCGCGCGACGGCCGCGACGATCGTCGTTACCGGCACTGTACATCGCGCACGTGCTTTGTTTTACTCTCGCTATTTCGCTTTTTATTACTTTCGGTTAGCCAACTAGTTAAAGCCGCGGCTGCCCTCGGCGCACGCCTAATGACTCGGCGAGTAGAGACAAAGGGTTCATTTGCGAAGCGGCAGGTGCACGCTGCGAACGAGAGCTCGACGAGACGCCATGCGCTCTTTCTCTCCCTTTCTCTCTCTCTCTCTCTCTCTCTCTCTCTCGTCTTTCGTCTCTCCTCTCCCGATTCGATTCTACCACCAGCTCTGTCCACGCTACGAGTTCCTTTCGAGGAGACGAACTACCATCATCACCTCCTCCTTCTCCGCTCCTCTTGTCTCTCTTTCTCGAACGACTCGCATCTGCTTGCGAGAGACTGCGACACAATTCCGATTCGAGGATCGATCCGCTCAAATTGGCGTCGGAGCGAAAGTAAGATGCAACAACGGTTAATAAACGAGCAGAGGCAAATTATATTCATAACCTATTTCTGAATGGTAAACGAGTACGTCTCGCGCAGTTTTCAGTTTTACTCGCTAGACAATTTTTAACAACGCTTGTAACGGTTTTACTATATCGATATAGTATATCGATCCACATTTTATTCATCACTTCTTTAAACGAAGTCTTTAGCTTGTACTTCTGAGCGAGCGAATATAGCGAAGGGCATAAACAGTTCGACATTTTCGTCTACGTCATGATCTTCGAACTAAGCTCTACCTCGGTAGACACACAGAGCGTCTAGAAACCTCTTCGATGCATCGTGACAAATTTCGCGATTATCCTTGACAGACTGTCAGTCTTCGTTCGGTTCTTAAGGTCGGTCCTCTCTCTCTCTCTCTCTCTCTCTCTCTCTCTCTCTCTCTCCCCCTCCTCACGTCTTCGGGATTTCGCGTAGCCTTGCTGGAAAATCAAGGTCACGAGGTATACGTCGCCGATATCTCGGCAAGTATCTAACACCTGCAACTTCACGTCTATCCCAAAGTCCTGCGGGCGAGGAGTGCCTGTCACCCGGAGGCGTCCTCTTCATCAGATATCGTGACACGGGGATTCAACCCAGTAACCGAGGAGGAGCCTCCCGCCTGCTTGCTCAACCCTCTCCGACTCTCTCGAACTCGCGTCCACCACCCCCCGTCCACCGCCGCCGCCACCGCCACCACCACCGCCACCACCATCACTATAGCACCACCGTGTCCGTGGAGAGTCTCCCTGCGGCTCGTGGCAAGCGGGCCTGCCGACGTCTCCGCGCGTACCCGGCAACCCCAGCGCCGCGTCGGTCTCTCGTCCGACCTTAAGATATTAAGTACTTCACCCGCGATTAGATCTCTCATTGTGCGACGCGGTGTCAGACAAGCGGTTCGTTAGGCCCCGAGGACAGAGTGAGTGAGATAGAGCGAGTGGCGGAGGGGGAGGAGAAGAAGGAGCAGGAGAGAGAGGGAGAGAGAGAGAGAGAGAGAGAGAGAGAGAGAGAGAGAAAAGGCGAGAGACGAGGGATGACTCGGGAGAAGACAATGCCAGCCTAAGAGACAATTGCTCGTGGCTAGAGCGAGAAAAGGAGCGAGGACGGGGGAGGTTCTCTTATAAGTGCTGTATAATTTCCTGCAACGACACCTTCATTGTACGCCCGGCATTTCATTCTTATCGCGCCGGGGCCACGAGGCTGGCGACGACGGGAAGGCAGGGGTCGCGTTTTCTCGCGACGCCACCGGGAGACGTCCCGGACGAGACCGACGCCGCCGGAGTGGGATCGATAGCGCGCTGATTTGGAATCGTCGATCTTCCAATCTCTCGGACCGCTCGGCCGTTTTTATTTTATATCTGCTAGTTTTATACCCTTTTGTGCCTCGCCCGTGTCGTCGCCGAGTCAAATCACCCGCGCGCCAAGGAGGAGCGTCATCGATACGATCGGACTCGACGACCTCAACCTCCGATTCTTGATACGAGACAGATCTTCTCAGCCGATCTTTTCAGCGACGCTGCCGGCGAAATTAAGCACAATTAAGAGAACGTTTCGCACGAGAGCCGGCCAATTCCGCGCGTGAGAATTCCGCCCTAACAATAAATAACAGTGGCCGACTGTATTCGGAGCCGCGAGCGAGCGCGTGTTTACGTCACGATCACCTGGGAGAGATAGGCGCCGATTATAATGCGGTATCATATACGAGGTAAATGTCTGCTGCGTCGGTAACAAATCGGGGCCCGAGATTCGAGCGACCGACCTTCCGGCCTAATGAAGTCTACGCGAAGATCAAGATTTTCTCAAGCAGCATCGTATATTTATCACTCCCACGTCCCGATGACGCGAAACACCCGAGCGTGATCCATTAACGAAGGATTCGGGCTACGTGATAACGACGTGATCCGACGAGATAAAGGACGACAAGTTGAAAACGCGCTCGCTAGGACGAGCTTTTCGGGCTTCTCGCGTGAATGATGCATTTCCACGCGTACACTTTGGCCCAAACTTCGCCGCTAACACTCGTATATTCAACGGAACGACGTCGAGGAGAGCGCGGAGAGAGTCCAAGACCTTCCGGTTCTCTCCCACGATCGGAAGAGAGGCAGGATCGTCGACGCACTCGAAAACCCTCAATAGACCCAATCTCACAGACCGCCGCGATCCCGCGCGTTGTCCCCTTCAGGATCGAGGGGGTCTCACTCTCTCTCTCTCTCTCTCTTTCTCTTTCACTCCATCTATCCCCGTCCCCCACTTGACTACGCGAGCTCGAACCAGATTCACAGTTTGTTTTCTCAGGGCAGGCTGAATCCGAAGAGACCCACTCGTTGCATCGCTCGATCGCACGACACAACAAACACCGTCGAATATTTGCGAGAGAGAGAGAGAAAGAGAGAGAGAGAGAGAGAGAGAAGGGAGAAGAGGAAGAGAGGCTCCTCTTGCAGATACTATGGTCGTTGATTTGGCGCGGGGGGACAAACTCACCGAACGGCGGGGTCACTCGCCGAGGAGGACTCTCTCGATGCGGCGCGATCGCGTGCGCGCGCGAAATCGTGGGAATTACGCAAATTCCGGCAGAAGTAACCGCGGCGCGAGAGCGGTAGGCGGATCAGGGGAACCGCACACCTTCCACCGTTGCGTAAGAGCCAGGCGGCGGTAATTGCGTGATTAGCATCGTTATCGGGGAAAATCTCCCGGGCGACTTTCCTGCCTCGAGTAAAGATCGAGCGAATCGGCTCCTGCAACGCGATACTCTGGCGTTTGTGATTGCGTAAGAGTGAAATTGCGCGTGTCGTTCGATAATCCCTGAATCGAGGGACAGGCAGAGAGAGAGAGAGAGAGAGAGAGAGAGAGAGAAAGAGAGAGATGATGCGCGCGCATTTCGTCGTCGATATTCCGATGAAAAATATGTCGATATCGCCGTCTTCTTGACGATACCCAGTATCGTCGAAAGTGTACGTGTCATCAACACATTCGTGATATTGATCCCGAAGACGGAGCTTAAGGGACGAGACAAAATGACTTGGATGGCGGCTCTCCGCCACGGCATTACGGCGGATGACGTTAACAGACGTGTCATCGAGGGCGACGACGAAAAGCACGACGCGTGATGTGGTGTCGCCGCGATAATCACGCGAGTTTCTCACAGGATCAACGAGCGTCCTCTCGATACAGCGACGGAGCGAACGAGAGAGAGAGAGAGAGAGAGAGAGAGAAAGAGAAAGACGTCGGTGACCAGGCGACGCGGGGGACAAGCGCGCGCGAAAGGCGAGGAAAACGCGCGTCGGCAGGCAATGAGGGGGGAGAGGGAGGGTTTCACTCACGGTTTTCGTGAATTCGCTACGCAAGTCGACCGCAAAATCAGGAATGAATGAACGAAGAAGTGACACAATGCAACGCCTTGCAGAGACGAGCAAAATCGCCCCGACGTCCCCTCTCTCCCCCTTCGAGAGAGGGAGAGAGAGAGAGAGAGAGAGAGAGAGAGAGAGAGAGAGAGAGGGAGTCTGTCGCAACGACGCGTCTCCCCCGAAAATCCGCTCGGCTGAAACCATTCACCGTCGCTCGCGAACGAAGAAAGGACGACGAAGAGGAGCAAGAGGAGGGAATAATAAAAAAAGTGGAAAGAAGACGGGGACGAGACGAGGGGAGGAAGACAGAATGGTAAAAGAGCAGGTCCCCGGCCTAAAGCGAGCGGCGATGCGTGGCGGTAGAGCCGGGACCCGACTGGGTGGTTCTTTCCCCCTTCATTGTATCGAGAACCGCGCCGTATTACAAGGGCCAACGTGGGGCTCGCTCTCTCTCTCTCTCTCTCTCTCTCTCTCTCTCTCTCTCTCTCTCTCTCTCTGTCTAGGCATAGAATGGTATCTGCATGTGACGGATCGCCGTCGCAGGGATCCGTCAAGAGTCATCCGGATGCGGGGCCCCCGCAACTTTTCGTTCCGCTCGTCGTCGCTAACGTTGAAGCTTCTATTATCGAAAAGTGGCGAATTTGTTGCGCGTCTCCCTCTATACAGGTGTACCGCGGATTCCCTCCTCTCTCTCACTCCTCTTTTCCTCTCGCGCGCACGTCAACGCTCTCCGTGCGTTCCTTTTCTCTCGGCCGTAACGCGTGCTGCATTTCCGGTGTACGTCGTTTGCGAGAAAAACTACGTTTATTCGGGATGTACATAGTTTCGCGATGAAGAAACAACAACAACGGCTCCCCGACAGCGGCTGCTAAATGTCACCGTTATCGAGCGTAATTACATTTCATGCGCGGGGCTGGACGAACGCGGCGGTGTGTAGGCGGAGGGAAAGAATAGTGAGCACACGTAAGCGCGACCGGGCGATTTCGCGGTGTGACGTAATCGGGCGTAATGGCGTGTCTCGAGCATTACATCCGAGCTCGTCCATCCCACCCCCTTTGCTTGCCCCGTTCTCGCCCCCCCCCCTCCCGTATACTAACAGCTATTCTGCCGCCGCCCTGCGTTTTCAATCATACACATCGGTGAGTTTCATTATTACCGAATTTAGGGCTACTCCTCCTCGCGCGCGCGCACGCGCGCAGTCTCGTCGTTCTTCGACCTCCTTTTATCTCTCCCCTCCCTCTCTCTTGCTCGTTCGCGTTGACTATGCGTCGAAATAACGAGTAATCGATTGTCGCTTTCTTCTTTCGTGTCACGCTCGACGCCCACGCTTCGCGCCTTCGATGTCGAAAGAAATTAGAGGCACCGTTGCGCCACTCGGAAGAGACGAAAAAAATATTGACCCGCTCGCTCGCGGAACTCTCTCTCTCTCTCTCTCTCTCCTCCGCTCATTAGCGCGTCATCCTTACGGAATCCCCGTCCGTTGACGTCTCGATGGTGGTGACGCCAGTCACGAGAATTCATACCGACAACGACGACGACGACGACGACGACGACCACCACGACACGAAAACGGCGGCAACCGCGACGGGGTAGCGGAAGGCACGAGGCACAAAGGAATCCCTCTTCTTCGCCGCGACTTCCTCCGTGTGTAGGACGGTAGTCCAGATGGTGTATCGACTCGTTAAGTTTACGCCATTCGAAATTTAACCGTGGGGCCCTAACGAGATAAAGCCACGTTCTTTCCCCGCGCTCTTGACGGCCGCGTTTACGCCGTACACGCAATAAAAGTCACGTCGGAGGACGACGCCGACGAGGGACCACCGACAAAAAATGTCAGCCCGCCTGCGCGACCGCGTTGCCGTGGCTCGGCTTGCGGAGGGCTTCCCGCATATCTATGCGTCTTTCTTCACCTTCTCTTCCAACACCACCACCACCACCACCACCTCCTCGATCTCGTGAGAATCCGAGGGCGAGAGGGGAAAAGAGTAAGTGGGGAAAGAACGCGTCTTTTTCATCCGCGTGCTCCTCCGTAAAACGCGTGACGTGCGCGCACGAGGCCCTCCTTTACGGCCGTACTTTGTGGTTTTCGAAAAGTTTCTTACGTTACCACTCCTCCATGCCGCCGCAACGACGGCGGCGGCGGCGGCGGCGGCGGCGGCGGCGGCGGCTGCGGTGGTCGCAGTGGTTCTCGCTTTGGCCGAGTTAATCGCTCGACGAGTGATGAAAAAAGGGAAAAAGGGAACAAGAGCAAAGTATCCTTCTTCTCGGCAAAGTGCCGCGTGACGCGCTCAAGAAAAAGTCATATACTAATGGCGGCGTTTTTTTAGTCGTCGTGTAACGCACGCGCGGTCGCTTTTTTTCGCGAGTTTCAATCGTTGCTGCAACTCGCATCACGTCGTCGTTTTTCTTGAGCCGCGCGTCGCGACTGCTTGCTCTGGGCGCCTTTTAAAAATGTCCGAAACCTCCACGGAGGAGGAGAGGAGCCTCTTTGCCGGCCTCTTCATTCGCGCGAGCTACGCTGACTCGCAAATATCACGTCGCTTCGAAAAAGCCGGCGGCCGACGGCCGCGGCGTGTCTGTTTCTCCGTCGCCCACGGCGCGGAGCGGAGAGTCGCTCGCGGTGATTTCCGTGGACGACGCGAGTTCCGCGTGTTCTAGCTAGCGCGCGATTTTACGACGTGAGCGGACGCCTTCCTTCTTCGGCGCGGCGAGAGAGCGCCGGCGCGATTCGCCGGCGAGTCGACCGCCGCTGTCACAAAGTAAAGACGCATCTTCCATTCGAGGCCTCGGCTTTCCTCCGTTGCACACTTACGTGCACACGTGAGTGCGTGCGTAAACGCGCCTCCGCGCTCGTGTGCGCGCGACCGGCGGCGAACGAGCATACGCCTTCCCTCGTGAATCGCGGGACTCGGCCTCTGCGGTTATTTTAACAACGTGGCAACCTCTTTGTAGACCACACGCTTGTAAACTAAGAATGAAGTCTGTTCGGCAACGACGACGGCGGCGGCGGCGGAGAGGCGAAAAAAACCGTCGGCTCTCTCTCGCTGTTGTTCGCGAACCGTCCCCTCTCCGCTTCGTTCCTCCTCTCCTCACCTCGCCATTCTTCTCTGCGCCGTCGCTTTATTTTTTCCGCGCGCGAAGGAATTCGATCGATTCAAGAGTTTAATGGGAACGTTGCCCCTCTCTCTCTTTCTCTCTCTCTCTCTCTCTCTCTCTCTCTCTCTCTCTCTCTCTCTCTCTCTCTCTCTCTCTCTCTTTCCATTTATCCTTTTATTTATTTTACCGATCCCCTCGCTGCGTGCGAGACACCGAGAGATCGAAAACAGGATTAGTCACGCAATTGTTATTTCGAAGAGAAACAGACGAGCGCGCGATTATGGTATTTTTGCGCTCGACAATGACGTCGCTCTTCGCCGGGATTAAAACGCGTCGCATGAACGATGAACTCGCGGACGGTCTGCGGCGGCGTGGCGCGCATCGACGACGACGACGACGACGACGACGACGACGACGACGATAAAGAGAGATACAATCGACAACAAGAGAGGGAGAGGACTCGGGGGAGTCGCGCGCGAAATGTCGCGGATAAGAGCCGGCGCGGTTAAGTCGGATGTTTATACGAACGCGCGTGAAAGTGGACGCGCGGAGGACGCCGGCGAAGTGCGAGCGAACGCGCGTCGAGGTTAGCACGAGCGGTTCGCGCGAGTTCCGACGCGCAGGGACGACACTCTCTTCTCGGCCGCTGTATTTTTGCACGTCTCCTGTTGCCTCCTCCCGTCTTCCCTCCCTCCCTTCCGCCCTCTCACCGTCCTCCTGCCGCCTCCTACGCGTCGCGTCGTGAGTCACGCTCTATATTTAGAAGCTCGTAGAGAAGAGAGCGCGTATCCCGCGCTCGTATTCATACTCGTTCGTACTCGCTCGCGGCATCGCAAAAATATGTCACGCCCGTCTTCATATCCGCGCGACCAGCGCCGCGGGATGATGTGTCTTTTATCCCCGTGGCCGCGATGTGTGGTCCGTCGTAAAGCCGCTCGAGCGGCGTCGCGGCGCCTCTTCTCGTTAGGAACCGCGCCGGCCGGAATTGACGCCGTCTGTATTTTTGAGCGACGCGACCCAATCTTGAACGCGCGGTCTCTCTCTCTCTCTCTCTCTCTCTCTCTCTCTCCTTCTCTCTCGCACGCTGGCTGTGTATCACCGGGATGAGTCTATTTCAACATTTCTATCCTACGAAACACGAATCTCTCCTTCTCCCCGTCCCTCCCCGCCGCCCTCTCGTCTTTTCTGCCTCCCTCTGTCTCTCTATTGGAAAGTTAGAAAATAGAGTTGCACAGTCAGCCTACCCTACTTTCGACGCATTCACCGCGAGGCGAGATGATTTGCTACTGTAGCGAACCGCCGCGCGACGATTATATCCGAAGAAGCGAGAGAGACGTCGTTCTCCCGCGCGAGCGCGGATTCTCTCTCGATCCGACGCCAAGACAAAGGTAATCGCACAAGTGGTCGGGAAGCGCTCCCCGTCGTCGGCCGCCGCGCCGTGAACGGAGGACACAAGAAGAATACCAAAGCCGCGCATTTAAAGCCAGAACGCCGCGTGTGCTGGAACAATGGCCGTGGCACGGACGAGCGGGGTTGGCGGAGGGTGGAAGGAGGAGGAGGAGGAGGAGGAGGAGGGTGTGTTACCACGCTCCCACGCGGATGGATAGGAGGAGGGTGGGTTTAGAGGCGAACGGCGTGACAACCCCTCTTTCTCGTCACGGCAAAGTTTCATCACCGCCACGACGCAAACTCATTCCCAACCCCTCCGGCTGAACTTCGACCAACAACTTCGGGTCTCCTCCTCGTTTATTCCGGGTGACTGCATTTTCGTTCCATCGTGCGCGCACGGGATTGTCCTCTTCTTCTTCTTCTTCCAGCCTCCCTCCCTCCCCCGCACCCTTCCCATCCTACCGCCTGCCGCGGTTTCCTCCTCTCGCTTTCGCCGCCTGTTATCCACCCTCTCTCTCTCTCTCTCTCTCTCTCTCTCTCTCTCTCTCTCTCTCCCCCCCCTCCCTCCCTCTCTCTCTCTCTCCCTCTCCCTCTCGTAGGACCGCCACACACATTTCAACCGACGCCAACGCCACCGCCGCCGCCGCCGCCGCGGTGCGCTCCACGGAAAATCGAGTGTGCTCTCGATCGTATCGAGTACCCTCGAAAACGCAAAGTATCCCCCCGTTTCCGCATCCGGAAGACCGAGCGCTAGAGGTCGTTGGGAAATTACAAGAAACCCCCCGTGGTATTCGACTGACTCGCGATTTACGTTCTTTCCATTGCGTGTCGCCGATACGTTGAAAAGGGAAGAAAAGAAAACCGCATCTGGAATTTTGAGAGCGCGCTGTTCGATCGCGTGGTCGCTCCTCGCGACGCACCGAGAGACGTGCTCCCCGCGAAATGCGAAGCCGAGTAGCGAGAAAGGGTCTCTGCGCGAGAGTCTGAAGGCTGGCTGAAGGGTCCGATGGGAGAGCGCGAAATAGGATGAGGCTAGGTGGAGATGGAGGAGCGGGGGAGAGAGAGAGAGAGAGAGAGAGAGAGAGAGAGAGAGAGAGAGGGAGGGAGAGAGGGAGGGAGAGAGAGCCGAAGACGAGCACTATGGACGGTAAAAGGGTGCGCGGAAAGGAAGACGTTAGGAGCGAGGGAAGAATTAGCTAATGGCGCACGATGAATCCGTAATGGGTTTGCGCTGTTCCCGGGGCCGCATCGGGATTTGAACGAGTTCACTCGCCTATCCTCACGACGGGGAAAGCCGTGGAAGAAGCCGAGGAAGCAACAGCGACGACCGCAGCTGCCGCCGCCGCCGCCGCCGCCGTCCGACTTCTCTCGCGCGCGCGCGAAGGCGAGAGGGAGAGATGCGTGGTGCACGCTGGGGCGTGTAATACCCCAAGGAATGCGGAGAGAAGATGGAGGTACAGATAGGAAAGCGCGCTTGCTGGCGAAGCGGAGGAGGGAGTCTAAGAGCGCGGGGAAAAAGGGCGACGGAAGGGTAGGTAGCGGTCGCCGCGGGGGTGACTCAGGCGAGGGATGAATCCTTGCCGAAGAACTTACAGGATTTTCAGACACCGTCAGAACGAGACGATGTTTGCGGTCAAGAAGCGCGCTTTCCCTACTCTCTCTCCCTCTCTCTCTCTCTGTCTGCCGTTTTTACTCCACCACGAGCGTGAAATTTGCCCGGCGAATACCGAATACGTGCCGACAATGTTCCGGCGACCAATCGCGACTGGTGCTGCTCTCCCGACGCTTTTCCGACCGCTTCTCCCCACATATATCAACCTTAGGATTGAGAGCTGCGAATGGGTGCTGTGATTTGGAAACAATGGAGAATATCATGCAAGCAAGCGAGACTCTACAATCCTTGCTCTCTCACCTCATCGTAGAACGCATTCTCGCAAGATCGTCGCAGGCGCTATCGCGCGTCTACGAAGCGATTGTATCGAAGGTCTCTGCGGCGTTACGTCGTAAGCGGCGGTAATCGGTGCGAAGCAACGACCCTGGCCGAATTCTTCGCCGGAACATCGCGTCGTTGTCGCTTAACCGCGCTTTCTTCGCGCTAAGGCGTATTACGGCCTTAAGTGACATGGGAACGACGCGTTTTACCGCGCCTTACGGTACTACGCCGCGATGCTATCGTCCAACAGAAACATATTCCCCGGCTGGTCTTTGGGCGCCAAACGGCGGGAGTCGTGCCCGTTAGTCCTCGGCGCGGAAGAGTGTCTCGTAAGGATAAGATTTTACTGCCACCGCGGGCATAAAGTCGAGAAGAATACGTTTCGACGAGGCGTCACGTGAGGCTGCCCCTCGGGGACCCGAGCGATTTACGAGCGTCGTCGAGACGAGACAAGACGGGACGGGACGGGACGGGACGGGACGGGACGGGACGGGACGAGGTAAGACGAGTCGGGGCCAGAACGCGACGACATCACGAGTCATTCGCGCGCAATAATATAGCCGCGAATACGAGCGTATCAGCGGCTAGACAGCAAGCCGAGACAAGTCTAATCGAGCGACCCCGCGCCGTCGTGAACGGACGGGCGAGAGAGAGAGAGAGAGAGAGAGAGAGAGAGAGAGAGAGAGAGAGAGAGAGAGAGGTCGCGTGTCCGCGATTCGATAACGTCAAGCTGCGCTTTCGTCGGTCTCGTCGGCTTTCCCCTTTCCTCCTTTACCCCGGCGCGACACGCGTGACACTCGTCACGGGATGGGCGCAACGAGCTCTCTTCTCCTGGAAACAACCGCTTCCAGGAGAAATTTCGCAGACTCCGCAACGGGGTGATACTTGCGGACGGTGGACGCGCGCTAATTCAGCCCGGCAGCTTTCTTTCGCACCGTGGCGCGCACAATAGCGAAGGCGTTTTCGCGGAATCGGCCGGCTAGAACGCTGCCTTTTCATGAGCTGCAGCGGCTTTCGCCGCATCGACTTTCGTGGCGGACTTCGCGGTAATTCGGTGGTCGATCTACTAACCGGCTGACAGGAAGGAAAGAATCTCGGTGCTTCCGAGAAGACAATCAAAGGAGCCCCGGCGTGGCGGCGGCGTGGCCGGGCCATTTGGGCATGACGAGCGACTTAAAAAATACAAACTACGTCAATACGCACGCGAGCCGACTACTACTAGGGACAGCGCCCGGCTGGTTTAGGTTATCTTACGTGCGCGGAACAGCTGTCGGTCAGAGGTGCTCAACCGCGACAATGTTCATTTACGCGACTGGTCTCTGATCGCAGGCTCAAAGTCGTCCGCGCTCGCGCCCTATCGCGCGTTTCAAGGCGAAGCGGAAAATTCGGTGGCGTGATGACATGAGAGGGTGGCGGAAGAAGAGAGAGAGAGAGAGAGAGAATTCGTTTCCTCCGAGGATCACGACGAATCAGCGGTCGGGAAATTGATAAGCCCGATCGTTCCACCGAAAATCTAACGTCGATTTCGTTGGTTTCCATCAATCTTCACCCTGTCCCGCAGCTCGTCAGGCTTTTCCTCTCATTTCTTCCACTCGGCAAAGAGGAGAATGCCGCATTTCCTTTATTTACCGTACGCGGTCTCGCGTGATGGCTGCTACCATCCGAGGGAAATTTACTGCATGCGATGAGCCGCTCCTCGCACCGCACCGCGGCGATCTCCGCCGCTGCTTCCTTCGTCGCCGATATAGTATCTCTCCTCTCTTTCTACCGAAGCCGACGGGCATTATTCATTATAACACTCCTGACAAGTCGTATTTTTTAAGCACCGGCTCCCTCCAACCCGTTACTTCCCGATACAACGTTCATCTCCGGCCGCGCTTCCGAGGCACGCAAGGATCGCGCGCGCGTGAATAAACAGATGCAAAATAGCTCAGCGCTCAATCAAACTATGCCCTAACGGGAACCTAACGCGGCTGAGGATCGCCTCGTCGTTTCGTTTTTACGAAATAGCGCGGCCCGTCCGTCGCGCGCGTGTAAAAGCTGGTTCAATAAAAATGCGGTATTTTTCCGAAATCGGGACCGGCGACACGCGGTCGAAGACGACCAAGAACGACAAGGAGAGACGAAAGAACCGCACATTGGCTTCATCGGTGACAATAATTTACGATCGACTCTCGTCGAAACTCCGGGATTCCGGGCAGAGAGAAACAGAGAGAGGGAGAGGGGGAGAGAGAGAGAGAGAGAGAGAGAGAGAGAGAGAGAGAGAGAGAGAGAGAGAGAGAGAGAGAGAGAGAGAGAGACAAGAAGCATCTTCGATAAGCCGGTGCCGGTGCACCGCGGCGTATAACGCGTGCGTGAGAAAAGATAAGCCTCGCTCTCGGCCGCCGCAGAAAGGGAGAGAAATAGAGCATACACGTACGTATCTCGGATACGCGTATAAAGTGTAATTAATGTCGTGTTAGAGCTAGAAGATTTCCGGCCGGGCGATAACGGCTGACGAATGATCGTGAGAGGATCGAAGCGTCGAAACCGCGAGCAACACGGACTTTCGCGATAAAACTCTCTCTCGTTCATCGCCGCGGTTCATGAAGCGGAGAGCGCGCGACGTGTTGAGGTCGCGCGAAAAGATCAAAGAAAAAAGAAGGACGCCAACGCAACGGATTCTTACGGATTTTTGCCGCGTTTATCAACTGATAAAATACCGAGCAACGCGACATGCTTTTTATATCTACGTACTCGGGCGTTTATCGTTTCGCGTTTAACGCAGCCGAAAATGTTTCGTTGTTGACGCCATCGCGGCAACCCGGCGGCGGAAAATCAGCGGCTACGAGACAGCGTTTTTCGCTGCCGTTGCTTTTCCATCGCGAGTTTCGCCGCGGCGCTGCTCTTGCGAAACGCGAAAGGCAGCCACGTATCTGTCGATCGCGAAACGCGTTATCGATCACCGTGTTTCGCAATCGGGCTGGCGGCTCGCCCCGCTAGTGGAAAAGGATCTCGCGTGCGATCCCCCCGGATCCCCCGTGCACGCTCCAGCGAGCGCGGTAATGCCGCCGCCGAATCGCGTAATAAAAATGCGCACGCTCGATGAAAAGCTGACGGCGCGCGAGAGAGGATTGCAGCTGAAATCGACACGGCCGAGCGCGGGGAACGTTTGATAATGCGGCGGCCATCGATAGCTCGACTAGATTTGGCAATCGCGCGTAATTGCGCCGATATTTCACATAAGCCGCTTAATTGATTTTTCTGCGGCCCGCGCGCTCTCCACGCGCGAGTACACGTGCGAACGCGCGCGCGAGACAGAGAGGGAGATAGAGAAAGATAGAGAAGCGGAGAAGAGCGCGCGCGCGCGGAAAAGAGGAAAAGAGAGACGGTGAGTGAGAGGAACGAATTTACGACTATTTTTAAATCACCCGGAATATACCGACGTTTATTAGGACGCCGATGAAACGAGGCGAGAGAGAGAGAGAGAGAGAGAGAGAGAGAGAGAGAGAGAGAGAGAGAGGTAAATATTCAGAAATTTGCTCTTGGCAAACGGCCGATAAATAATACCGTCCGCGTGAGCGTTTATTTATTTTTGTTAATTATCGCTACGATTATCTCCATGCGCCGGCGATACACCGTGAGAATAATACCGCGGACGAAACGCTCGCCTCCTCTCCGACACGCTCGAGCGTGTTCTCTCCGCGAAGAAAAAGAAATTATCCGCGGTCTAATTAGCCGGTTGCGCAAGACTACTCGGTAAGCGCGAACGTTTTAGGCCCCCTGCAGCACGAGGGAACGAGAATATGCGGATATTTCTCTCTCCCAGTCTCTCTCTCTCTCTCTCTCTCTCTCTCTCTCTCTCTCTCTCTCTCTCTCTCTCGTCGGGCCTTACGACACGAGCACTCGTGTGCGCGCGCGCGCGACTTCATCATTATTCGTTATACGGAGAATTAATCGACCAGATGGCGAGCGTCTCTCGTTTCTCCAATTTACGCCGCGACCACGCGGCCGTTCCGACGCGGCTTTCCGCGCCTTATCGCACGGATGGGGCCGATAAGGAAACTTTTTCTCGGCCGACCGGCCAGACCGAGGGGCACTACCGAGAATCGACCGAGGAAGAAGATAACGCGAGCGAGCCGCTACTCGAATCAATGAACCCTAACGAGTTACTGTGCCTGCGCGCGCGAGCCGCAGCCGCAAAAATCTCGGCCGGAGATTAGAGGCATAGTAAACAGTAATATTAATGAGAGAATGCCAGCCGCTGTCGCGCGCGAGCGCGTCTCGTCCGCCGGCTATCGCGAGGCGTCCCGAGAGTCATCGATACCCCCGCGAGAGTGACGCGAGTTTATTATTCATTAACATGCCAATTAACTTCAATGTCGTCGTGTTCGGCCTCGGCCCTTCCCGCGACCATCCTCCCTCTCTCCTTTCTTCCCCGCTCCGCCCCGCCCCGCCCCGCAGCCGGTCACTCGTCTCATAAACTTTGTACGCGACGTGTCGCGGGGCGCGGTGTCGTTGCGGCGCGCGAATGTACACATTTCATAATTTAATCGCTTCCTGCTGCCATCTGCGCGCTATCGATCATTCCCCGCGTCGCACACCGCGTGCACGAGTTGAGAACCGCTCGCTCGCGTCTTTACCGCGCGCTTCCGATGATGATAATAATAAGGCGTGTTTTATGCCAATTTCTGCAGTCGCGTCTGCGGACACGTTTCCAGCTCGTAACGGGCCGTTAAACCGCACGGTCTGCGATTCGTGAGACACGACGCTGCTAATGATCGTTACTCGCGTCTCCTTTCGGATTTGATGCTTCGCCCTTTGGAGTTTTCATCGAAACGGCATTCCGACGTGTCGGAGTATCGAGAAAGGAACGGGATCCGGGGGATCTTGCGTCACTCTAGCGAGCGGATCGAAAATATTCCACTTTTCGAAGGTGTGAGGCGTTCATCTACGCGCAATTGAGGCGAGCGCAAACGTGATGGAAAAAAAAAAAAAGAAAAAAAGAAAGAGAAAGAAAGAAAGAAATCAAAGGACAAGTTTTGAGGCGCACGACGAAAGAACCGACGCGATGTTTCTCGCAGGGCCGAGTTTACCCTCGGTAGAAAAAGGGGTACAAGGCGCAAAAGTTCACGACATGAAGGCCTCATTATGCCGCGCGCGCGGGAACGAGAGAGAGAGAGAGAGATAGGGACTAGCGCGCGGAGGAGAGAGCGAAACGAGAAAAAAGCTACGGCCCGATAACCGACCGATATCGCCGCTCGCTGAAAACACAGAAAACAGAGAATCAACCTCATTACTTCTATCTTCCTTCTCCGACCTCTCTGGTGGCTTCTCCCTCCCCCCCCCCTCCCTCTTTCTCTCTCTCTCTCTCTCTAGCGCTCTCTCCTCTATATAAGCCGATTTCCAAGAATTCTCCGTGATCTTTGGTCCTCGTACACGCTTTAACACGCTCACCCTTTCTCCCCCCTTGCTGCCAGCCAGCCCCCTTTGCCACTTCGCCTCTTTATTCCTCGGCCGACAACACACCCGATAGTTGTCAGAAACCGGAGGATATCTAACTCCTTCTCCCTCCTCCTCCTCCTCCTCCTCCTCTTCTCTCACGCATCATGCTCCCTCTCCCTTTCTTTACGCGGAGAGAAAAGAGAGCCCACCGACCCGGTGGGTGAGAAAAAGCTGAGGACGGGGACGACCAAGTCGACGACGAGCCGTCGATTAAGGATCTCGAGAGGCACGAGAGAAGTCCGAACGCGTCGAAGGTTGTTACGAAGGGACGGAGTCGTAGGTTGACAGGACCCGTTTCGTCCGAATCGAAAGACCCAATCTGCTCGAAAGTGTCCGAATACGAAGAAAAAAGGGCGCGGGGGACTCTCCTCCGACCGTCTGACCGTCTCTCTTTCTCTCTTCCTCTCCTTCTCACCCGAGTCGCTCCAAAGGAGCGATAGCGCGTACTCTAGAGATAGAATGATTGATACGGGTGTCGAGATCGTTTCGGAGATAATAATTCGTGTATCCGAACGAGAAAGTGAGATGTTAATCGACGCTCTGCTGCTCTATTAACCCGAACGGAAGGTTCCCCGAAAGGACGTTGCAACCGACCAATACCTCTCATATAATTAGGTAAAATCGTCTCGCTCCCGCGCGTACCGCGCGCGTCGTACGCCGAATTCGCGCGCGCGTAAAAGTGTTTATAGCTCCGCATTCGTCGTAATTAAGGAGCGCTCGAACGTAACGGATCTGTAGATACGCACAGGATCGAACCGAGAGAAACGTTCAGGTCGCTCGACGTCGCATTTGCATTCGAACATTATATATATATATATATACACACACATACACACACACACACATATATATATATATCTCTCACGTCCAATGCGCGCGCCTATCTATTAAACGCCTGGAAAACACGCTCGCGAAAGAGCGCGCGAGATTAGATAAGCAGATAGTTCTAAAAGGACTATCACCATCTACGCAAACTACGCTTAACGATCGCACTATGTAGCCGCGCGTTTATGATCGTCGAGCGCGATACGATTAATGCAAAGGAAGGTGGAAAAGAAAGGCGAGGGAAAAAAGGGGCACGGTCAGATAAGTATCGATGCGTGATGGTGATGGTGATGGTGATGGAGGTGGCGGTGGCGGTGGCGGTGGCGGTGGCGGTGGTGGCGGTGGCGATGGTGGCGGCGTAAAACATTGCCGCGCCTTTTGAGAACAAGGTAGTGCCGCGCGCAATCGGCCGGCGGGGGACGGAGGGAATTAACGTTCGCTCGTTCGTCCGTTCGTCCGTCCGTTCGTTCGTTCGTTTGCGGGAACTAAAAAAGCGCGAGGTATATCGCGCGCGCGCGCGCGCGAGATAAATTTTACGAGTGCCGGCTATCGCGCGCTCGCTCGCTCGCTCGCGCATACAAGTATACTCGCCTCGTTTCATAGCGTACGCGGCGCGACGCGCATAGTTTCCTCGAGGCCGCGTATCGCGATCGGTCGGTCGGTCAGGCCGAGATAGAATCTTTTATAACCTCCGCGCGAAGAGGAACGCGTGTTTATATATCCGCGAGCGATTGCTGCGCGATATGTTAATGCCCGTACGGTGCTCTTCCCACGTGTCACACGGCGCAGCGCGCGCGCGCGTGTTTCCAGAGCCCGTCCTGGGAAACATCCCGCTGACTGGCTGACGCGCATGACGTCTCCATCGAGGCTTTCACGAGAGCGTCGCCGGACGATGGATGAAGCGACGGGGGGAATGTCGCATCGCATCATGTCGCGGCCGTGCGAATGTCAAATGTATCGCCGTTACCTTGATTTTTATTGTGCACGCGATCTCCTTCTCTCCTCTCCTCTGTCTCTTGCCGCGCTAGTGTGAACCGTACGATAAATATAATCAATCTCTTTGGCGAGATCTCGCGCGTTCTATCGTAAACGTAGGGCGCCGCGGCTTACGTACAAACTCGCCATTTTCTTCGAGACAAGAATACACACGTATACACACGCGGACAATTTTTAGACGACCATACTGGCTCGCTCGCTCGCTCGCTCGCTCGCTCGCTCGAAACTCGACGTAAAATCGACCGCCAAGTCCAAGTGCCATTATGCCGCGGGCAACTTACCTCTCGTACATAACACACGTCGCCGAAGGCCACGGGAAAACGTCGGCCGCGAGCTAACGGTAAAGCTACGCGGGGCTATCGTTTAACGAGTGATGGAATACAAATTAGGTCCGCCGACGATGTCGTCGGTCTATCGGCGGCCGTCCGAAAAACGGACGTCCACGATGATATCTCGCGGCAAACAAGCTGGCACGTTAATGAGGGCCCACGACGACGACGACGACGACGAAAGGAAGAGGGAAAAGACGAGAGAGGAACCGTGCGGGTTAGACCGAAAGGAGGAAGGAAAGCGAGCCGAGCAAATACCTCGTCGTACGCTGACAACCCCGGATGCGTCGATAGCATCTCGACATTAAGTAAGCAGCCAGCGCGACTGACTCGCGCGCTACGTACGAGTAACTAAGTCTACACGCGTCAATACTCGCCGTGTAACGCGAGGGTGAGACTCCCTAATCGACCTGTACGGTGGCTCACGCGAAACGTCGCCAAGAGTCGCTGGTAGATGAATACCGACGATACCGTCGCCCGATGTTGTAAAGTTAAGCCTCTCGTTCTCTGGCTAAATGGATCAACGCGGCCGGTTGCCGGCCGTTCTCGTGAAGAATTTATCAATTTTATTTTTATCGTGGGAAAAAGCATGCGGTTGTGTGACGATCTCGTCTGGTTTCCCGATGACTCGACTTTGTCCCGAGATTGATCGTCGTCGGCGGTTGGAAACTCAAAGCGCGAGTAATAATAAACGACGATAATGGTAACTTTATTAGAGTGCTGGAGAGGAGAGAGAGAGAGAGAGAGAGAGAGAGAGAGAGAGAGAGAGCGCGGGAGAGGAAAGGAGCGAAAAATTGCAAAATGCGAAAGAGGACAAACGAGAAGGTTACACCGGCGCTGAAGATTGACGAAGGGGCATTAAGACGCAAGAGGAGTACGCGCTTGGTCTGATTTGGCTCGAGGGGGGCGCGTCGAGGGGTGAGTCGCCGCGTCGACGGTGCGCACCTCGGTGACATTTCGGGGCGCGAAGCGGCGCGATGTGCGAGCGCGATTACCTCAACCTGCGCGCGCGCGCGAGCGGCCGCGTTCGTTAATATATTCGTCGCTCGTATCGTTTCCTCGCTTCTCCGTGCTCGCGAACGTGCTTTCCCGTTAATGACGTACACGCGCGCAGCAACAACGGCAACAACAGCGGTAGCAGCAGCAGCAGCAACAGCAACAGCAACAACGTTGCTCGCACGCCGCGGTCGATGAAGCAATGCGAGACGCGCGCGCGCGACATAACGGATAACGTCGCGTTACGAAATCTCCGCTCTTTTTTTTCGAGAATCCAATTAAAAAATCGCGAGCGCGTGTACCTGTCCGCGATATCGAGAACGGAAATGTCGTATTTCTGTCGCGCGCGCGTGCCATCGCGACACATATGCTGATAATAATAATTCCGCTAATTGATAATTACAACGACGATGTGTCTTATCGCAAGCAATGTAATTAATGTCGACAGATATAAGGATTTCTGCGAAACTAATGCATGTCGATTGAGTATCTCTCGATTTCTTCCTTTTTTGTTCCAGCGATCAAATCTCCGCGATTAACGGACGCGGTCAAACAGAACAAGACGCGAATATTTACATTGTCCACGTGCGTTTCACGTCGGAGTCGATCTCGCGCTCTTCCGAAAAGAGACCCGATCGAGCTAATTATTTACCCCTGGAATCCGAACCGGTACCTGGCGAGTCGGACAAGAGGCGAGCATGTCCCATCTCTCTCTCTCTCTCTCTCTCTCTCTCTCTCTCTCTCTCTCTCTCTCTCTCTCTCTCTCTCTCGTGGAAACGTTCTGGAAACGCGCGCTATCGTCGCTCTCGGTGAAAGCACCGATTGCGAATTATCATCATGTTCCCGTCGCCGGCGCGGGAGAGCCATCAATTTTTTTCCCCCTCCCTTGATCTCGCGTGCGTCAACGCGACTGCACACTTTCTATAGCTCCGCCACGTGCGAAACGCTCGGGCTCTACGCTCTCTCACGACAGATCTCGCGCGGAAGATCGATATCTCGTCATGAGCCAACCGCAGCCCGCGCTTGTGCTCGAGCGAATATTAAATCTAACGATGACTTAACGCCGTCGGAAGCGCGCGCGCGCGCGCGCGCGGTCTACGTCGAGAATCTCGCCGTCTTGGAAAAACGAGCGACACTGCACCGTCGCAAACGACGAAGCAACGAGAGACGATCGAGAGAGAAAAAGAGGGTGAGCGCGCGCCAGGTAACTCTTCGTTATCCACCTCCCCTTGTAATTTTCCTACGAATTTGTAATTAAACGGAGAGAAAAGCTCGTAAATACCGGGCGACACGCGAAATTTCCATTAGACAATATCATTAGCTCGGCACGTGGATCGGTCGACATCATTCTGTAATTTGTGAAGGCAGCGGGGGGAGAGATTGTACTTTGCGCGTTTCCATCTTATTGCTTCCGCAGTCGCGCAGAGTAAAGCTGATATAATCCACGTTTCGAAACGCGCATGTCTCTGTCTGTCTGTGTGTGTGTGTGTGTGTGTTCGTGTCGATGATGGAACGAGACTCAACGATCGCGCGCGTACAACCCCCCGCGAACCTCGCGACTCATCGTGTTGTCCTTCGCGGAAGGATCTCTCGTGCGTACGCGCCGGTTACCGTTGCACGCTCGAGACACAAACGATCAGGCCGTTCACCTCCAAGTACAAAGTGAGGTGAACTTGTAGCCGACTAAATGAAAAGGACGCGAGCGCGGGCGAAAGAAACGCCGAGGCCCTCGCCGACATTTTTCCGCGACAAATCTCGCGACGGCAGATACGTATCTCGTCACGAAACGGCGACTGCACGCGCTGCATTAACATCGTCGAATATTAAAGCAATAACGCAAGGATGCAACGACGACGACGACTTAAACTCGAGCGTTACGCTCCACCATTCATTCCTCCGGCCGTTTCTGTCCTCTCTATATCTATCTCTCTCACCGATAATCGACGCCTGCCTTCGTCTCTCTCCCTCTCTCTCTCCCTCTCTCTCTCTCTCTCTCTCTCTCTCTCTCTCTCTCTCTCTCTCTCTCTCTCTCTCTCTCTCTCTCTCTCTCTCTCTCTCTCTCCCTCGTCGTTCGACGTAACCCGCGCTTATGATTGTTATTGATCAACCGTTTTGTTTCTCGCCCATGTGCGCGTGTATGTATGTGCGTGCATGCCCGGCCGAAGTGGCACGCCACGCGGCACTATAATGTTGGCACGACAGAGCGAATATAGAGAGACGGCGGACCTTAATGAATCTTTATGGGATGATGTCGTGAACTTGTATACCCTCCGGTGACTGACTGAACCCGGTCGCGCTAACCATTGGCGCGGCGAGTCGCGCGGCCGCGCGCTACCGGGCTCTTCGCCGGGCCGCGTTCGCTCCGCGCGGACGTTCTCCTCTCTCTCTCTCGCGTTACAGCGCCCGTGCGCGGCGCTCTAACGACCCGGTCGAATAAATCGCGAGAGCTGCGCGCATTTACGTACGGACGCATTTTAACCTCTCCGCCGCGCGCGCACAGGCGGCCCGCGCGCGATCATTGTCTCGCGGCGAAATATGCCCGTGCTGGGAGCGAACGTACGACACGGTCCGGCGCAGCAGCGACGTTTTCCGCGCGGCAATGTATTAATCGGCCGGGAGGCGACGCTGCAACAATGTATGTCGCGTATAATATCGCGCGATGCGACCTACTGATTATTATGCTCGTCGCGCGACGACGATTACGCCAATGCGCGACGGACTTGCTCATTAGTCCTCGACGCGGTGGCGTTGCCGCCGCGAGTTTGATGGTGTAGACGCTCGCGCGCGCGCGTCCGTGTTCGTAAAATTTGAAGGGCGTGTAGAAGGTCCGTGGGGTCCGGGCTAGCCGCGTCTTGATTGTCATCAACTCTCGTTGCTCGTCGCGTGATATTGTCATTAGCCCGCCTAGTCGTCGTCGGCCGCGCGACGTCGCTCGCGTTTCTCGTCCCACCAGAGAGACAGGGAGACGAGCGAAAGAGAGAAAGACAGGGACCTACTTTAGGTTCCATCGATCCACCTCGAGCGATCGACTCGACCGAAAATTCCTCTCGGCTCGTCACCTGCGCGCACGTGTGCCCCGCGACCTGCGCGACCTTCGGGCACGCCTTAGGTGGGGTTTCCTCCGAATGTCTCTCCTCTTCGAGACTCCGGCGAGAGTTTTGCCCCGGCTTCGATCGGCCGAAGCAATGAAACGCGTGCGATTGTCGCCGTTAATAAAGCTATCGCGCTCCCCGTGATGAATGAAGAGAAATCCTGAGGTTTTCTGCACGCATGCACGCGACGCAAGTAAGATCGCCGCTTCGCTACGCCTCGTCTATCCTTTTAATCTCCTCGTCGCTACTTACCAGGATCCGATGAGTCGAGGCTAGCCGGTGCTTGCTGGCTGAGGGGTCCGGGTGTGCCACCACTTCCAGGACTACGTGCATCATCGTTGGCACCCGCGCCCGGATACGAGAGCGACGAGGAAGGTGGCCTCTGCAACGGCAAAGAAAAGAAGTCGCGAATTACTAAAAATTCACGCAGGTCGTCGCGTCGAAGCGCAGGAATCTCGCGTTCGCATCATCGTCGTCGTTTTCGCTTTCGACGGCCCTGCTCGGCGCGAGTCAACGTTTCAGACTCGCGGAGCGTGTCCGCGTGATTCGTGGACACGCGCGGCGCACACGTACACAGTGTCCAAAGCTCCCGCAGGAGGAGCTTTTCTTTCGGCCGCGAGTAACCGCGAGAGTGGAACATCACGTTTCGGCGGAAAAATCGTGATCGACTCGGCGCGAGCGCTCCGGGGACGAGACAGAATTGAGATTAACGAGCGGGCGGATTTTCGCGCCCATCTCTGTCGATTTTCATTCATTTGTTTCTTGTTGAAAGAAAACGCGCCGGAGACAGCCGTGGCACACACCGGGTATGCGCGCGGGTGCGGCGCGGCGCGGCGCGGCGCGGCGCATCGGCTTCGGATTTCGATCTCGATTAAAGACGGAGCACACGTAGCTCTCGTCGAAAATGCTGCCGGCATACCTAAATAATTCGGGGGAGCCCCGGCTCCGGCGACGCGTGTACGACTTACGAATCAACGGGTTTACCGGGAGCGCGCGCGAGCCACGAACGTAAAATATTCGATCGTTTATTCCGTGGGTGTAGCCGTGTGATAATGACGCTCGTACCGCCGAGTGCCCCGGCGTAAGTGCGAAAGGGAGGAGGCGACGAGACGAAGAGCGCGAATGCGTCGGGACACGCGCGGAATTACTTTCGCCTGCGAAACGCGACTGACTTGCGGCTCTGCTCTCCGCGAGTCAATTCGTCGGCGAGACGCACTGCGGTGTGGCCATAAACCGGCGCGTACGTGTCTGCTGCACACGGCAAAGCGGTGATCAGCGGCGATAAGCCGAGCGGGACGAGCAAGTATTTTCTGGATCATCGGGACGGGACGGGACGGGACGGGACGAGATCGTCCCCGGTATAGATCGAATCGAGGATCCAAGGGTCGGGTTTGTTCTCCGCAAGAACGCGCGAATGAGTCTGATAAACCCGCGGCACCCTCGGACGGCGATACGCGAATGACAAAGCGTGCATCTCAATCTGAGGCAATTCGCCGCTTCTCACTGATGCGCTTCAAAGTGTGTTGTTAGAGCCACGAGATGCTTGGACGAGGAGAGGATACTCATTGAATGATTATTCGTGACGATTGCGCGACGAACGAACGAACGGGCTGAGCAGCCTCAGGGTCGCCGGCTTTATTTTTCACCCGCGAATCGGATTCCTCCGCTGCGAGTGACGACACCGTCGACATCCTTTGGAGAAGTAGCGATCGCTTCGACGACGATTTTTTATATCTTTTTATGGAACGTTATATCTCTGGAAAAAAAAGGAGCCGCGCCAGCTTGTGTGTGTGTGTGTGTGTGTGTGTGTGTGTTTGCACGTGCCGGTTTATTGATCTCGTCCCGAGGTCGAAGGGTAAGAATTTGAAGCGGGCGAATCTCTCGATATCACGAAGCGAAATGTCTGGGTATATCACGTCTGGCCAGGCAACAATGAGTGACAGCTACTCCCACATGCTGTCATAGGCGTCATCTTTGCGATAATGTACCGACTCCGCTCCCTCTCTCGATTGCCTGCTCTCGTATCTCGCCTGGAATCGTTACACGGTCAACTCCGGAGGATCTCTGTCGCAGGGAACGTGAATTTACTGCCTCGCGCGGCTGGCAGCGCGCGCGGACGGACGGAAATTCGGCAAAATTTCAGCCGCGATACCAGCAACAACCGAAATACTTGTGCAACATATGACAAGCTACCGAAAAGAGAACTGCCGATATCATTTGTGAGTTTCTTTCTTTCTTTCTTTCTTTCTTTCGTTCATCTCAAATGTATCCATCTTTCGCTTCGATGGAAAAAAGCCCTTTTGTCCTGCGACGCGATTAAGGTAGAGCAGCTTGCACAGCGAATAAACATGAAGATGGTAAACTCGAGGTGCTCTCTCTCTCTCGCTCGGCTCGGGAAATCTCGAGCGAATGCAAGGTGGACGCGGGTGCAAAAATCGGGAGCTCTTCCTCCTTGAATGGTTATTTGCAGAGGGTACCGCGGATCGCGCGGGCAACAGTAAATATAGTATACGAGATACGTGGTAACGAGTCAGGGGGACATTAATAATGCATCGGTCGTCGCCGGGCCGTTTCCTACTGGCACTCGGCGTGAAACGAGGGAGATCCCGCGGTCCGTGAAGGCGGATGATTCTCGGATCGTGCTCGCAATAATCGGCCGGCCGATATCGTTTCAATGAGATGCTCTCGGAGGAGCGTCTTGTATCGGTCGACCGGCCGACCGCTTAAAAGCGAACCGCATCGACGTCTGTTCAATGGACACGAATTTCTCACCGCACGAAAGACGACCCTTTTGTCCACGACCGACGACGATTACCGTCGAGATCTCTCGACGACGAGTGTGTCTCCGCCGAATTCCCGTTGTCCGCTCTCGCGCGACTCGCGCGATCACTCGGGATCATATCGCGACGGAAAGAAGAAAAGCAAAAAGGAAAAAGAGAGTGGGAGTCGTCGAGAGATTTACGTCGCGCGTCGATACAGTCGCTCGTACGAGGTGTACCTCAGTCAAAGCTGACGTCACTTCCTACTAAAGGCTGAATCGCCGTTTTTTAAGTGGCCAGTAGGGTCCACCGCGTGACTCGTGTCGATGCAATGATAAACGGTTAACGGGTCGACGAGCTACGCGCTCTCGTTCCACGTCGCGTTGCCTCTCGCTCGCACGCCCGCCCCCCTCCCCCCCCCGTAGTCCGTCTCTGTTTGTATCTGTCAGTCCGTCTACCACGGCCGCTCTTAAAGCGTAATTCGACAAACCGGATGTCTGGCCTGCCCCTTAAATAAATCAGTCGCCCGCATCTCATATTCCACCCCCGCTCGTTCGTGCCGTAACGTTTCCTTCCCGCCGCACCGAGGGAAAAGTGTCCTTTCTGGACCGTGCGCGCGAGCGCGAATATGTCCTTGAGAGGAAGTAATAGTCATCGAGGAACCCCTCGAAGAGAGCGATCCGCGGAATATCGGAAGGGGAGACGAGAGCGAGAGTGTAGCGCGACAGTACCGGTTCCCGCTTCTTCCATCGCATTCCGCCATCGTCGTCGTCGTCGTCGTCGTCGTCGTCGTCGTCGTCGTAGTCATCGTCGTTACGTCACACGAAACATCCCGACGAAACCGCGCGAACGCGGTTCGGTGGCGGGAATCGCTTTCGATGCTCATGCCATAAAGCATCTCAGCGGCGACCGGTGCCGGTCGACTGTCATCCTCGCGGACGATAAATCATGATCGCTGGACGCGCACGCAGGTGCGTCAACGTCGCAAGCGACAGCGTATTCGGCAATCTGGAGCGTGACGATGCTCCTTCGCGTGCGCGGGGATCGCAGAGAAGGACGCGGCTTACTTACTGGCTCTTCGCGCGACTCGCTCTTCGGAATCGTTGTACGCGCGTATTAATTGGCCGTCGTAACATAATGCCATATAATTATGTAATTAGAGGCCAGGCATTAGTCTCGCTGACTGGTTTACGGGCGAGATACGTAAATCTCCGCAATTAATTTATTGGTGCTCGAGAGCTCGGAGGAGAGGAGCTAGGAGAACAAGACATAAACGAGGCGGACGGGCGCGATAAAGACGGAGAAAACTAACGCGGACCCGAGTCGCTGGGAGAGCGAGAGCGAGAACGAGAGAGAGAGAGAGAGAGAGAGAGAGAGAGAGAGAGGCCGAGGAAAGGAGAAAGGACTATATATATTCCGGTCGCGCCGAGACGCTGACCGGACAGAGACAACGATAGATTATGAAGGCAAGGCAGAGCGCCACATTGTAAAGCATGCCCATCGACTGAACCCAGATCGAGAGAGTCTCAGTCTTCTTCCCGGCCATTCCACGGAGCGAAGCGGCTGCTCCGAAAGGAGCGCGATGGCGGGGAACAGAGACGGAGAAAGGGCGATGAGAGAAAGCGAGACGACGCGAGCCGTTCAAGACGGTCGCGCGAAGGAGAGAAAGAGACGAGTCGTCCTCCCTCCCTCCCTCCCTCCCGCCCTCCTCCGAGCCTCCGTCGTCCGCGTAGTCTTGAATTTCTCGGCGATACCGGCGGGCGTATATATAGGGATCATAAATTACGATTTATTGCAGTGGCAGCGCCTCCGCTCGGCAGATTATCTTACGGTTATGTCAGCACACCACAATTATATTTACATTTCCTCCGTAATGGAATAGCGCGCACGCTGCCGATGACCAGTCGCACGCGCGAATCGTCATCGTAACGAGATCTCCGGAAAATTCTCTCACGCTGGTTAAACCTAAAACCGAGTGCGGCTCAGTGCGCGCATTCGCTCCCGAGACAATCTCCTCTAGGATGGAAACGCCGCTTTCCGTCTGGTCGACAGACGACGACGATGATAGCGCGTAACTGACTCAAGAGGCGATATATTCTTTCTCCTTCCTCTTCATCCATCGATCGCGCTCCGTCGCGTCGCATCGCGTCGCGTCGCGTCGCGTCGCGTCGCGTCGCGTCGCGTCGCACGCACGCATCGGCACGCAGAGGAGACGTAAATTTTGCTACATAACGGATTTATGAAGTAAAGGAGTGAGACCTACGCGCCGTAGGTGGGACTTTAGAGGTCCGCGCGCTAACGATAGCCACGAGATTCGGGCGATTAAATGGCCACGAGTTTAGGCCTTAACAAGGTGTACACCTGACCGGGGAATGATTTTAAAACGGTCGTATAAACGAAACAAATTTATGACTGGCGAGGTGAAGCGAGAGAGGCGAGAGAGGAAACAGGGAGGAGGCGGGCAGCCTGTTTTGGAGCTCCTCCGGCCGGCCGGCCGCGCGCGGCGTCCGTCTCCTTTCACGGGATGAACGCACGAGCGACGGCGTTAGGTACAACACGAGGGGAGAGACAGAGACGGAGACGGAGACGGAGAGAAAGAGAGAAGACGTCCGCCGGGCCGGCCATAAATATGGAATCCGGGTATTTGGCGCGTTGTCAGTAAAACGAAGTCCAGATTCGTGCTGTTGCTTTTACGACTCCTACTGCATCCGTCGCTTTCGGCCATTGGCGGCGAACGCGCGTTATCGGGAACACACGGCCGCGCCAACGAGAAAACGGGTTTCGATCCCTACCCGACATCGACGACGACGAAACAGCGACGCGACGTCTCACGGCTCTCGGATATTCGACGGGCGATATTTACGATATTGATTTCCCCAAACATTCGATTACTTTCCGACCGCGTCGACGGCCGGATGAAGCAAGGAAATATGCGCGGCGATCCACCGCGATCTACGCGTTTGAGAACGCTCCGGAGCGTTATTGGGAAAGATTAGAGCTGCCGGGAGGAGACACGTTCTCACATCGGCATCTCGCCGTCGGCCGCTCATCACAGGCGTTATCGTTTTTTGTCGCGATGAAAAAAAGAAACCCGGAAAGAAGCGAGAAATGAGAAAACGCACCGTGACGAGAGAACTTTCTCCACGGTGACGTGTGTATCAAGAAATATATTACACGCGCACACACGCGCGCGCGCGCGTGCGCGCATAATGCAATTTTCATCACGTCTCTGATTGAAAATTTATCCGTAATTTTCAGCGGATTTAATTTCGGGGCTATCGCGCAAAGAGAAAACCGTGCGCGCGAGCGCGTGATGAAAGCGACTTCGGGAACAGGAACTATACACGCCTACGGGAGCGGAGTCGAGTTTAGGTCAGAAAGACTCGCGAGGAGGTGGGCGCGGGGGGAGGGGGGGGCAGGCGGGGGAGGGTTTAAGAGGCAAAAGGTCCAGCGAAGGAAGGAGGGTCCGCACTCGACCAGCTGATGGATCTAATCAACATTCCTCCCTAATCACGATATAGTTCCGTCTCTCTTTCTCTTTCTCTCGGGGGGTATTCTCCTCCCCCTTGTTCCTCCTCTCTTCACGTAAGAGCCTCTCGACTTCCCGGCTCTGTGTATGCGCGCGCCTGCCTTTCGTTCTTTCGTGGGGCCCTCCTCCACCTCCTCCTCTTCCTCCTCTTTCTCCCCCTCCCGTTGTCTCGCTCGCTCTCGCCCAAGTTCCATCCATCGTTTCGAGACTCGGCTCGACTCGACTCGACTCGACTCGACTCGACGCGACGCGACGGGGATTTGCAGATGCGTCCACCTCCTCTCTCTCTCTCTCTCTCTCTCTCTCTCTCTCTCTCTCTCTCTCTCTCGTTCCACCGTCGCCGCCACCGCAGTCGTTTTAATTTAACCGCCGTATAAATTAGACTCCCAAATGATCGTCCAGCTGAAAAAAGCGCCGCGACCGACGAAAAACCGCGCGCGCGGTCGGTCCTGCCGTGATCGCCGACGATCGTTGACGAGTGCCTCCGCCGAGGCTCTCCGCCGAGAGAATCTCCGAGATTTATAACTCGGTTATAGCGCGAGGATCCGCGCGCAAGGAGAGCGCTCCTACGTTCCTACGAGGATAATCAAGATCGCGCATTATTATAGCCTCCGCTCGAGCTCGGAAACACTAATTAATTCTGCGGAAACGCGGAGGCGGCACTCTCTTTTCCGTTCTCCCGCCGCGAGTTGCACACGTGGAATTTATAATTTCATATAAGGGCACGCGACTCGCTTGAGCCGAGATATTGGTATGCATACTCGAGTAGGAACGCGGAATTATTCAGCACCGCCCGCTGAATAGTTTTCGTAAGAATTTCTCTCATTCACGTCAACGTCACTTTTAATATTATCACTCGCGTCTCGAATAATTGTCCCGAGAGCGGCTCGAAGAGTCAGATTATTCAAGTCGGGCTTGCTCACGCGCGCGGTTACCGAGCGTATACTATTTTATCTTCACGATAGAGAGAGAGAGAGAGAGAGAGAGAGAGAGAGAGAGAGAGAGAGAAAGGGACGTGGGATTATTCTCTCGCATTAAGGCGGTATCTCGAGGTGGACACGTCGACCGGACGTCGTCGGGGACGCTCGACGACGGGATTTTAATTCCCGTGCGTCGTCGATCTCGCCGGACCGCACCGGACCGCGGGGTTGAATGCGGCCGGAGGTAGGGCCCACGATTCGCGGGTGCCGATAACAGCGGCCAACGTACCGGCAACGACACGGTCGAAACCGGCAGCAATGGCCAACGGGCGTACTATCGAGCTCGCCTCATATCTAGCGGCACGGTGGCGGCGTTCCTCGGCTAATTGGTTTCCCATGTTGCCTCCGCTCCCTCGGGATAAGGCGGCTTCGCCAGCCTCCTCCGTCGTCCTCCTGCCCCTCCTCTTCAGCCTCCTTCGCCGCCACCGCCGACGCCGTCCCGCCTCGTTTCTTATGCCTCTTTTCTTCCCGGTTTCTCGTACGTGTCTCTGACGTACGCCCGCCCGCTTTTCTCACCGGCCGCCGAAATTTTCGAGCGACACGCTCGATACACGTCTGTGTTAAGGACGATGCCCTTGTAATTTCCATATCGGTCAATCGAGAAAATCTATGCGCGCGATTTCTTTCGGCGGCTTCTCACCGAGAGAGAGAGAGAGAGAGAGAGAGAGAGAGAGAGAGAGAGAGAGAGAGAGAGAGAGAGAGCGGCACCGAGCGCTCGAGTGATCCAGCGATCGGGCACCAACGAGGCGAGAGAGCTCGCCCTTTGGGCAGCCAAGTGTTCAAGGTCAAGGGTGGTCACGTCCACGACGCGAGGGATTTTAATAAGATCGAGAGCGAATTTGCACGCACACGCGCGGAAGGTAGCGTGTGCGTGTGTGGGATCAGCGAGAGGGGCGCAAGCGACGCTAACGATTGCCAAGAGGCAGCATCTTATCGTGAACTGCAATCGCATTAAACGCGGACAGTGACACCCAGCCGCACGATATGGTGCGTATATTACATGTACGTGTATACACACACACACACATATACGTTCATTAGCGCGAAAAATAATCGAGGGTTCGCGAGCGACGCGCGTAGGAACGAGACCGGTCGTTAACGTTCCTTGTTCGTTACCGCGGCGAGGACCTTACGGCGTTACGCCGGCAGAACTTGGTATTTCGATAAGCCTGGCTCTACCTGGCTGCCAAGGATGCCACCTCTGCGCACACCTCGACCACGTTGCGCGCCCGACATGGCCGACACAGGCGGCGTGTAGCGATCGCGCTCGCTCGAAAGCGCGGCTCTACTCGACGCTCGAAATCGGCAACGCACCGTTGAGCCTCTCGACATTAACGTGCGCGATTATTGCGCTTTCGAGATGCGACGCTGTCAACGAACCGTGAGAACCACTGTTCGCGTCAGACAGCGAGATCGAGAGAGAGAGAGAGAGAGAGAGAGAGATGAGCCGGACGGACGAAACCTTGATAGCGGCCACTCTGCCCACATGTGTTAAACGCGTTCGCACAGGCATCGCGTGACACACAAACTACGGCACGCATACGGCACGCACGTGAACGAGGAAGGGACGTATTGACAGCGACGGTACTCGACCTGAAACTCACCGAAACGTTTCACCGTGGAGACGACGCTTCGGCTCGACAGTAACGTTAGCCAGGACTTCGAGAGAGAGAGAGAGAGAGAGAGAGAGAGAGAGAACGCGCTACAGACGCGTCTAATCGCCGCGAGTATCCGCCAATCGAAAACGCATCGGCGAATTTGAGATAGCGCTGCCCGAAAATAAGATCCCCGTGATGTTTACTCTTGCTCGAACTCGCGGAACTTGGATTGGTCGTCGATACGAGTCTCGAGAAACAACGGATAGAAAGAGAGCGAGAGAGAGGGAGAGAGAGAGAGAGAGAGAGAGAGAGAGAGAGAGAAAGAGGGAGAGGAGATGAAATACGCGCGCGGGAACAGGGAAACGTAATCGAGGCTAATACTCGTATTTTTGCACGGCACGGCGGCCATGAGGCGCACGGAGGGCCCTTCGTCCTCGTCGTTCCCTCTAACGAGGGTGGATTCGATCCAAAGGCGCGATAAGGTGAATTGGAGAGCCACGCGTACGCCGTCTGTCACTCGACTTGTCGGTGTGTTACTTTACTTACTTACGCGCAGATATACTCGGCCGCCGCCGCCGCCGCCGCCGCCGCCAGCTCCCTTTTCCGGCAAAGGGAAAAAGGGGGCGAGAGAAGAAAGGAAAATATGGATCCACATCCGTAGAGAGTGCATTCATATTTAACGAGGTCGTCACCGCACGCGCGAGCCTCCTCGGCGGAGTGCGATGCAAATTCCCGCGAAAGCCTAGCCTCCGACCGACCCTCCAACTCTCTGTCGCTCACGGTGCATGTCGGGGACGACGGTCCCCTGTCAAGGATACCGACGACGCCGCGTACGGACGCACGTACGTGCGCTCCACGTGTGCTGAAAAATACAGGGACAGACACGTGTGTCGCGATGGAGCCGATTCCCCGTCGCGGTGAATTCGCGCGACATTACTCGAGACGGACGCGCGGGGCGAGAGAGTCGCTGCGGAAGAGTACACCCCGTGTCCTCGGGAGGACACCGGGTGGAATCCTGTCCGGGCCGATCTCGTCCATGGACGTCTCGCTCTGTTAAATAAATAATCCGTCCCACGTAAGATATCGCCCGGCAGCGACGTGCAGCGGCGAGAAGTCGGTCGCGAGGAAAAAGTGCGAGAGAGATCGACGTCTCGTAACCATCGCCGTTGTAATTAATTGTCGCGTGTTAGTTTATATACGTAGAACGCGCACACAATGCGGACCGAAGCAGGAATACGCCCCGAGATACGCATCGGCAATCGATCATTATACACGCTCGTACGGTTCGTTATACCGCGGCGCAAAACGCGGTGTATAATGAGACGTGGCGGCGGCGGCGGCGGCGAGCCCGCTAATAATAACGCACGCGCGTGCAATCAAACGCTCGAGTTCGAGAGAGGCGCTGTTTCTATTCTACCGGCATACAGGAAGAAGAGCCTCGGTCCAGAACTGTCCGCGGTCGACGTTGACCACACAGCCGCCGTCACTTGTGAATAGATGGACGCGCGAACGATACCTCACCCTCGATTCGCGCAAATTGGCCTTTAAGAGGCCGACAACGTCAACTTCCGTGCGAGCGAAGACAAGAGCAGCTCTCTGTCCCTCCTTCTCTCTCTCTCTCTCTCTCTCTCTCTCTCTCTGCAGCCCTGCAGCCGCGATAATTAATTGCTGGCTTTTTTCACTCGCTCCGCGCCCGCGCAGCGAAGCGTCGTGAAAAAGTTAAAAGTTAAAAGAGGAAAGGAGGGAGAAATACACGACGAGATACGCACGAATCGCGCACAGGTCTGCGGCTTCGTCTCTCCCGCGGAGTAGTCTTCGGAGCGGTCTTCGTGTTAACCGCGCGAGAATAAATCGTGGGATACTTCCTCGAGTGTCCAGTGGACGCGATCGCGCTTCGAATTCGCGCAAACGAGGCGATACTTGCGCAGCAAGTAGCTCTCTGCGGCTGACGCAATCCGCAAACTTCCGCAACCTTTTCGTCGCTTTGGCGGCTGGCGAGAGGGGCGGAGGGCGAACGACGCGCCGAGCGGACGACCGCCACGGGCAGAAAGCAGCCACGGTCGTTAGGAGGAAATGGTTTTTAAAAGGGGAGTGTCGGAAGGGAAGCGAGGGGGTTGTTGCGCTCGCTCACCTCCTGTCCTTACGTCTGTCACTCGGGACACGCAACGCAACGCGTCTCTCTCTCTCTCTCTCTCTCTCTCTCTCTCTCTCTCTCTCTCTCTCTCTCTTTCCGTCGCACGCCACGCTATTATTATACGCCGCGTTGACCGCAGACACCAAGAGCCGTGCTTGTGTATGCTTATTTACGCGCACAACGACTGCGCCGCGAGGGTGTTAAGGGCGGCCCGCTTCCGTATCGCGAATAAGGAAAGCCGCAGGACTCGCGCACCTGTGCCGAGTGTTCGTCTCGGAAGTGTTGACCGAGAGACGTCACGACGATTTACCCCGCTCGCATCGCGTCACGTACGGCGACTCTCTCGGCGTGCCTCTCGACTCGAGTCGACATTTTACGTTTATGTTAAAAGGCAACAGCCTGTGCACGTCATATTGCAAAGATATCTACCGCTCCTTCGAACTCGACAAAGCTTGCGCACGACTGCTGTGGAAGCTGCTCTACGTCGCGCTCACCGGTCGTTACTTTCTCTTTCTCGCTCTACGTCTCTCTGCCTCTCTTTCAGAGATCGCGAGGATCACGCGACCCGGACATCGCCGCGCGTCCGTCCATCTTCTCTCTACTCGAGTGTCCGCTGAAGAGTTACGAACGGCGTGTAAACAATGGCCGTAAAACACGAGGTAGACGCGTACAGGGTAAACGGTGAATAACGATCCGGCTGTATCTTAATTGCCGGCCAACCGGCAGATAAAATAAGGGCGCTCGTAACGTAGGGTGCGCGGAACGGAGGTAGAGGAGGCGGAAGGTGAATGTGTCGAGAGAGTGCGACTCTCTCCTTTCAACGTCGCGAGACGATCTCTCGCATCGAGGTTGCGCGTTTAACAGGAGGCCTTTTACGCTTCTTTGTCGCTCTCTTCCAGACCGCTCTTCTAGTTTCGCACGCTTCGCCACCGCCGCCGCCGCCGCCGCCGCTGCCGCCGCGCCCAGGTATCGCCAGTTAATGCCTACTCCCACCCCTCCTTTGCACCTTTGCGCTCTACGAGACCGCGCGGAGCGCGGTGGGATCGGGGTCTACCCGACGCCGTATAATTATCATATTACGATTATGTTTATGGCCCGACGTGACTCTAATTAAATGTGTATCCAAGCCGAAGCCCGTAGCCGCAGCAGCGAAGCAGGAAGCTGCTCCGTGTTTACAACGACGTGAACCCACGTGCTGGCTTCCTCTCCGCCGCCGCGCCGGTCGTTGCGACAAGAGGAAGAGGAGAGAGAGAGAGAGAGAGAGAGGGGCTCAATCTCTTCACCACGTGACGCGGACGGAGGGAGCGACTTTCTGGAAGCGGCTACGATTTTAAGCAGGGAAGGAGATTAATCGTTCTCCGCCGGGAGCTGCGCGATGCGTCTCATTTCCAAGCGTGACGCTGTCACGGCGAACTCTACTACTCTCGTCGAGGCTTGATTTTTGACATTCGTCCGATCGGAATCTCTGCGAGCGAGCGAGCGAGCGAGCGAGCGCGGGAGCAATTGTCCGTTCCGTTCTGCACGGGCAGTCAATAGGATCGGGAAAAGGACGTAGGTTGCTAGAGACAGCGATCATCGCACGGACGGGACGAGGCAGCTTTGCGCGAGCGCGATTATCGTCCGCGGGGATCTGCGACGTCGATCGTCGCCGATCGGCGAATCCGGTATATCTCCATGTCGCCGTGTATAGGCACATAACAATATCCGAGGGAATAAGAGCCATCGCGGCTCCTAGCTCGGAGCGTTTACGAGCGCGGCCGGGGTAGGAAAAAGGGGAACGTCGACGATCAGCCATTGAGATTTCGTTCTCAGCGTCTCGGGAGCTCCGTGAGGCTACATGCATATACGATCGGCCGTTATTACGCGCGTATAGGCGCGTTTCTCGCGAATCAAGGGACGACATTTTCGATAAGCGGATCCTCGACGACCTGGGTCGTCGCGTGCGACTTCTTGCCGACGCTGCTAGCACGAGGCAGGATCAGTTGGCACCAGAACCAAGTTCTCTCACGGCGCTCCTCGGACACGGGGACACTTTCGCCAGAGACGTGCGTATCGCGCGCGCGCGCGCGCGCGCGCGAGTTTGTCGGTGAGGCGTCAACTCTCGCGGCGTCGGAAAGTTCATTCCACGGGAGGTAGGAATTATAAATAACGCCGTCGGACGCAAATTTCATCCCGCCCAGCTCGCATAACGCGGCGCGCTAACACAGATCGTTGATAACCCGAAGTCGCGACACGGCCGCGGAAAGGACTCGCGATAAAAGCGTAAGTGATACGCGGTTTCCGTTGTGCCACAATTATTGCGATACGCCGCTAATTCGCATTGCGTGCGATCGCTACGCGGTGCGCCGCTGCGAGAGATTTTTTTATCGGATAATGTTCTTTGCCTGACAAATAACGTGGCGTCTAATTGCGATAAAAGGCCGTAAAACGCACGCGCGTGCGCGCGCGCGCGCGCGAGAGAGAGAGAGAGAGAGAGAAGGAGAGAGCGAGCGCGCCGACGGTGTATCTCTGATGCGAATCAGCCGCGCGTGGTGACGAAGGACGGGAGATTAATCCCGGAATACGCCGATCGTGGCGAATTATGTCCGCTTTCTCTCTCTCTCTCTCTCTCTCTCTCTCGCTCTCTCTCGCTCTCTCACGTATACGAGCCGCGTAAACGAGCAGACGACGTGCACGCGTTGCTTCGCTGCGTACGCGAGAGATACAACAATATGCAGATAAGCGTAACCCGGTGAGAGGGTGGCGAGAGGGAGCGAGAGAAGCGCGAGACGAGGAAGAGAAGGAAGAGGAGGAAGAGCGAGGAGGGAGGACGGTGAGTGCAGAGGTCGACCGTGAGATAGACGAAGAGGGCACTCGCCAATGAGGCGAGTCGACGGCGGAATTGGGGGACGTGCTAGAGACGGCTAGGCGGATGCGGCGAGAGTGATGAACTTCCGGTTATTGAACGCCGTCTGAAGCCGCTCGGCCGACTCCCGAAAGTTTCGCCGCGTGCTCGTCGCAGAGTCCCCGCACCGACACCTGGAGTCGTCGTCACTACCACCGTCCTCGCCGGCGCAGCACGCCTCGGACCTTTCGTCACCAGCGGAAAGCGGCGCGTTTACGGCCTCCTGGATGTAGGTCCTGATCAAATACACCCGCCCAGGAAGAGAGCACGGCGTGCGCGCGGCGCGCCACTGGAAACATCTGCTTGGGCTCTGATCCGCGCGCGCGCGCGCGCGCAACGTAGCGCACCGTTCGCAGTCCGAGAGGAATCGCCGTGACTCGAGAGGAGAAGAAGAGAAAGACGGAAACCTCACAGAGATTATCTGTATCCACGGGGATCGACAAGTTGAGACGACGGCTGAGATAACGGTGACTAATGTCGTTCCGCGCGCGCGCGAGAGAGAGAGAGAGAGAGAGAGAGAGAACCGGAGGTATTCCGACGAATATGTCGCATTCGTCTCAATGTAACACTGTTCTTACCGCTGTGCTCTCGTCGCGAAGTCGAGGAATGATACCGGTTGTCTCAGTTGCGAGATAGCATTGAAATTGCACGACCGCGCCAGAAGAAAGTTGCGGAATACCGACGCGCGTAGAGCGCGCACGCCCCGTATTATTATATCGTTAAAAATGTGCCATCAAAGTTTCACGTCAAGTCGCTATCTGCTGTGCGTTAATGTTCCTTTAATATCGAACGATATAACGTGACGATAGCGCGAGGCTGGGGAAGAGGAGGTGAGAGAGAGAGAGAGAGAGAGAGAGAGAGAGAGAGAGAGAGAGAGAGAGCGCAAGCGAGCGAACGGGCGGGAACAGGAGGAGAAAAGAAGGATGCACGATCCGCGCAAGATCCACGCACGGAGCGTTCCTCACTTAGCCGAATCGCGTTTCGTAATTTCTCGCCGCTAAGTGGTCCGGCACTGCGGGCGTTTTAACATTCCCTCTCATTACCGGGGCCCGAAAATATTTTTTCGCCACTCGCCCGGCGAGTGTGCGCGCCGCGCCGCGCCGCGCCGGTCGGTCGGTCGGTCGGTCGGTCGGCCGACCGACGGAAATGCGTTCCATTAAAAAAAGCGAAGCGATACGCACTCGCTCGCTCGCTTGCTCGCACGAACGAATGCACCGACACGACCGAGAGTCCCGTCGATCGTCGGCGAGCACACCGGCGACGAAAAGGAAGAACCATGTGGGCGGTTCGTGCTTCAACGTTGCGATAAATCACTCCCGCCGCAGTAATGAAAATTTATGTCATAAACGCGTAGATTGTGCCGGCAGATAATTACGTCGCGTTGCAACCGGCCCCTCGTGTGCGTTACGAAAGCGCGGAGACGGGACGATGGGATTGATGACGAGGCGGCTGATGTGATATTACACATTGTTGCTGAAATTGTCAATACGAGTCGCTCGCGCGAGGCGCGAGTGTCCTCGAGTTCTCTCTCCCTCTCTCTCTCTCTCTCTTTCTCTCTCTCTCTCTCTCTCGTGGACTCGCGCGGACGCTGACGTTTCGAAGAAAAAAAGAAGACATAGCTTCTCCGACACGTGTGTGTGTGTGTGTGTGTCGACGCGCACGTAACATTTCCGATAGTCGTCGAAATTATTCGCGAGAAAAACACGACGTCTTGTTGTCAGCCGTTTACTTTTTACTGCCGAGGCATCGTTTGTACAAAGTACGCGATGACGTTAACTCTTCGTCCGCGGATTTTTATCTTAATAATATAGCGCGTACCGTCATTTCCTGTTTCTCTCTTTTTTACTCTCACTGCCTCTCCCTCCGCTTCCCTCCGTCTGCCCGCACCTTCCCTTCGACGTTAAGTGTTCGCCGGCACGCACGCTCTCTCGGTAGCCCGAACGCTTCATAATCGCGGTATTGCATTAGATATATAGCAGGCGATACCCACACGAATTCAATTCTGCGTTTAGAGAGAGGAAGAGGGAAAGAGAGAGAGAGAGAGTGGAAAGAAAAAGAGAGCGCAGCCGCCTCGCTCCACGTCGTCCATTCAGCTTCCGCGGCGCTCTTCTCTTTTTCTTCCTTCCTAATTCCGCGCGAAAGGCCGGTCGGTGTTTATGACTTCGGCTAAAAACGCTGCCGGCCACGAAGGCGAGGCGAATTACGAGTAGCTCTTACGGCAAATCAGTACTTAATGATACAATGAACCGTCTTCTCTCCTCTCTCTCTCTCTCCTCTTTCTCTTTCTCTCTCTAGCGCGCGCGCGTTGCGACTGTGTCACGTCTCGACCGACGCTCTATAATTTCGAGGATACGCCCGTTTAAACCTAACCCGACGATTAAACGCCGCGAATCGCGCGACACGCGGCCAATGGGCGACGTCGTGCGCGGAATGCGCCAAGCAGATCCGGAAGCAGGTCGCGATGAAATTTCGTGATTTCGGCCGACAACAGACGCGTCGTCCGTCCGCGGAGAACAAACGCGGTGCCAAATAAACGCGTTGACGCAATATGCCTTCTTTTTTCCTTCTTTCTACGGCAACTAGCCGATCGTGAAAAGAGGTCGAATCGGTACACACACATGCACACGTGTATCGCGACGTGTATGCACACGTCGGTCAATTTAGGATAGCGTCAGAGCGTGACGGTGGGATTACGCAACGCGTGCGTATCGACGCACGCGGTGCGTGCGTGCGTGTACGTGCGCGTGCGTGCGTGCGTGCGTGTGTAGTTTCCGTCCGTAGTGCGCGCCGCACGCTCTCGAGGAGCAGTGTATCGTTTGTGGTTTGCCTCGCGTGTCCTTTTTTCAGCCGGCGCATACGATGACTACGGAGGGAGGGTGGACAACGTGTGTTTGCGTATGCATATCTTGGAGGATTTGTTGGCTCTTTTTTTCCCACGCAGGCAATAACAGCCTCGCGGGTGTCACGGCGGTATAGAGGCGCGACGCGGCGCGGCGGGCTGTGACACGGCAGTATTCTACCGGCGCTTTTTGTCAACCCGTTTGCATCAGCTCGCGCTCGCGGGATTTTCTGCGGACGCGAAGGCGACGCGCGCAGCTCTCGTGGGTCATTGCGACGGAATATTCCAGCGGCTCAAAAGTCGATGATGCAAATGCGCCGTTTCGCGTTCGCGAGCGAGCGAGCGAGCGAGCGAGCGAGCGCGATAACGCCGAAAGCAGATTAGCCGCGGCGCTTGCATAAAAACAGACGTTGAATAATTGTTCTTGCGTCATGCGTCGGAGTGCGCGTATGCAAAATTTCGATTGTGATGTGCGAGCGCGGCTGTATCGTTTGCGCGTGCGCGCGCACGTGTGCGCAAAGTGAATTCGCGCCAAGAGAACGCGAGCGCACGTCGCGTTTGAGAATTGGAAACGGCTGCGAGGAGGAGGGAAGAAAAGGCCCGCTCTGTCGCGCGATCTGCGCGCCGAGCGAGATAAAAATGTCGAGGTAAATGGCCGCTTTGGCGGAACGAAATCTCAACCGATCGTTCGAAATCGCCCGCGTCCCGGCGCGGTCGTTTTATTCAAATGATGATACACCACGTCGGCGCGTTCTATCGATCCGCTACGACCAAATGACATCGCGTTATAGTGGCGGAAGGTGAGAGGCAGGGACAGACAGAGAGAGAGAGAGAGAGAGAGAAAGAGAGTGTGAGCGTACGCACTCGTCGCCGGTCATTACGACACGTCAGTCTTTCGCTCCTATTCTACCTCCTCCCTCTTTTTTCGCTGCATTCACACCTCTATCAAAGCGTAACGACTCGAGTCCGGCGTTCAACGGGGCGTTTCACTGCGCTCGTTTCGGCGGTCGGCGCTCGCAACAACGACGACAACGGCAACGGGTGCGGTCGTTACCGAAAAGATGCACGCGCACGACTCGCCGTGTAAACGGCGAGCCGCGCCGACGGAGTAATGACGATTTAATGGCACGCTCTGTCGACGTAATCATTTCGACGCGTACACGTCCGGTCGCGCGTTGCCATATGGACGCGGACGAGCCGCCGCTGCCGCGCTGCAGCGTTCTTCCGCGAGATCCCGCGAGTGCGCTAAAACTAATAAATCGCGGCGGGCTAGGAAACGGCACGTCGAACCGTCGTCGCGTTGCTGAATTTGGTTACTTTGGATACGCGCGAACAAGTACGCGAGAGTATCGTATGCGCTTGCTCTCCCTCTCCCTCTCTCTCTCTCTCTTTTGTTCTTCTTCGTCGATGATTAATACGTTCCTTTTACGTCGCTCGCTACGTTCGTCGAGGAGCGACGAGCCCGGCGTTCGCGACCCCCTCTTGGCCGCGATTTAATGAACGGCCGTGAGCAAACGAGTACTTATCAGTGGATTAACCCGCGGCGCGGCGGCCCCGCGGCGTCGCATCGATCCGGCCGAAACACGCGATGGGCCCTTCGTGAGCGCCGTTCGCTCGTCATCGCTATCGGCCGTGTTCCCTCCATTAGGAACGATCATTGCCGCGCGGCGCAACGCGGCATTCCCTGCGTCTCGCTCGCTCTCGGCTCTCGGACCGCGAACGGGCCGCGCGTGGAACGCGGAGGAGATTCCGCGAGTTTCATAGGCTCATAAGTTCGATAAGACCCGACATCTCGCGGGATACGACGCCCGACGCCCACGTAACGGAGCCGATCGCGCGCGCGGCGCGACCCTTCGCCCGTAAACAGCCTCGCTTTCGGGAGCCCGTTTATACTCTCGACGAGGTCTCTCGAGAAGGATGCGAGGAGGCCGCCGGCCGGTTAAGGGAGCAGAGGAGACGTCTTCTGATAGATACCGCGGGATATAATCGCCGTCGTTCGATAAACGAAGGCGACTCGTCCGCGCAGCGCGTTGCGCCGAGCGGCGTAAGCGGAGTATACTCCTCGTGCGTGGTGAAAATGACGGCACGACGTCAGGACACGTCGGATAAATTGGAGAGAGCTCCGCCGCGCGAGAGCGGCATTTCGAAGGGATTAATAAGTGATAAAAGTGAGAGAGACAGCCGAGAGAGAGAGAGAGAGAGAGAGAGAGAGAGAGAGAGAGAGAGAGCGCGTCGTCGATTTGCATAGGCTAATGAATATGTTAAATCAATTTCACAAAACGAGCGGAGAGAGTCCGCGAAGCGTAAGTGGCCACCGGTCGGCCGCGCGCGGCCGCGGAACGAGGCGCGGAGGCCTGTTATTATTGTAATTGCTGCGCGTGTAAAACCGTGTGTGGAAAATGAGCCTAATGTGACGTGCGCGGGCGGCCGTGGCCGGGCAGCCGAGCGACGGCGTATACGTAACGCACACTCGCTCGCGCTCGCGTTCGAACGCACGACGAAGGTGCCGAGGCTACGATTCAATCTCCGAGGCCGACCTCCTGCTGGATCCTAGAATCCGCGAGGACACTAATCCAGTCGCCGTGTGCAGAAGTAGAGCCGAAGCGCGCCGCTGTAGCCTCCTTAAAAGTTGCCTCGACTCCTCCCCCGAAGGAACGCACCTCCGCTCGTTAGGAGCGTCCACCGTCCATCGTGGACGAGCGACGCGTCCTCCGAAAGATGGAAAAAGACGGGAGGAGTAACACGTACACATGCACACACACGTGCGCGTGCGGAGGAAGGACGACGAGAGAGAGAGAGAGAGAGAGAGAGAGAGAGAGAGAGCCGGCTCGCTGTGCGGTATGCAAAGTCTCTCGTTCGTTTAACGAGGGAAGCGAATCTCGAAGACGATTCCCGAGGCCTTTTTCGCGTGCGACGGAGGCGTTCTTCGTGTGCGTCCATATGTCGAGTAGCTGGCGGACGGGAAAAGAGGACGGAGGGAGAGAAAGAGAGGAGAGAGCGAGAAAGAGAGCGAGCGCGCGCAGGAGTGCAGTCGGGAAGCAGAAGCGAGTCGAAAGACCGGCGAGAGAGCAAGAGGCGCCCCTTCTCGCCTCGACCTCTCCTTCTCTCTCGCCCTGCAGCTGCCTCGAAAAACTCCTCCGGGTGTACCCTGAAAAACTGCTCTGCCTAACGAACCATCGCCCATTCCCATTTAACCGAGAATGCCAGTTACGTTCGCGCGCGAGAGGCAACGCAATGCGACGCGACGCGACGCGACGCCACGCGATGCGATGCGATGCGATGCGCGCCGACAAATTCACCCTCGTGTCTCTCTCTCTCTCTCTCTCTCTCTCTCTCTCTCTGCGCCTCTTACTTCCTTCCGGACGCTTGAGCGACTGTTCCATCAGCACCGGAGTATCTCCGGGGTTCGAAATCGCGTAGGATAGATTGACAGACAGATGGATCGACTTATATCACGCGCTCCGAAAAAGTTGCCCTCAAGTGACGAACAAGAGAGACAAGAGGTATTTACACAGAAAAATAGGAAAAAAGGAAGAAAGGGAGATGAGACACAGAGAGTACGAGACGAAATTAGCGCGAGACGTTTCTTCCGTTCTCCAAAGTGATCGGCTGGAGACGACCACCTCTTCTCGTTTCGGACAGAGCGTCGCGTACGAAGCGAGCTAGGGTTGCGGGCTCCGGACATGTGATATTTGATTGTTCCCGCGCTGTCGACGCGAAAGCCGAGCGATACGATTAGACTTGAAATGACTTTACGCCGGCGAGACGTCGTGCCACGTGGGTCGTTTATACGCGGCGGATTAGCGAGGCCTCGCTACCGCGCGAAACTTGCGCAATCCCTTATCACAGCCGGTCGTATCCTCACCGTAAATACGGTTGCAACAGCTTATAATCCGAAGACACATAGCCGGCAACGCGACGTTCCGCACTCCGAAACCCTCTCTCTCCCTCTCTCTCTCTCTCTCTCTCTCTCTGCTTCTCCTCTGTCGGTTTCGTCCCGCTATGCAAATACCGGTGAAGTAATGGGTGCCCGTCGCTCCAATAAACACGCTCATCCGCCTGAGCGAGCGAAAGAGAAAGAAAGCAAGACAGAAAGAAAGAGAGAGAACGCGAAAACGAACGAGACAAAGAATCCGAAACAAACTAAAGGCGAGAGATGAACCGAGGGCACATTATTACTCCCGGGACACCTCGGGCTTGTCGACGATTCCACAAACCCGCGCGTGGAACGATAGTCGAACCATCGAATCGGCTGCGCGAAATTGCAACCGGACCAATATCTTCGTGTGAATTCTCGCGTTATCGCCAATACAAAGACTCTTCGGCGCGCGTGCTGTTTTTCGCAGACGGGAAACCGGTTCGTTTCGCGTAATGGCACGGATAAGCGACGATTGCGGGCGTGAAACGCGTCGAAGAGAATCCATGCGATTGTTCGCGTTAATCGGGCGCAAAGTGCGCGAGGCGGATTTCACGCTGAGGAAGGCAAGGAGATAGAGAGATAGAGATAGAGATAGAGAGAGAGAGAGAGAGAGAGAGAGAGAGAGAGAGAGAGAAAGAGAGAGCGAGGAAGGAAGCTCGAAGAGGGAAAAACTGCGCGCCGGAGCGCGGAGTAAATAATTTCGTTCGGTATCCAGCGAGAAGCGTGTCTGCGTATGTGTGTGTGTGTGTGTGTGTGTGTGTGTAATTATTCGTTTTAGCAAGATAGATAAATACGCGAGCCGGTCGCGCTGTAGGCAGGCAGGCAGGCAGGCAGGAAGGAAGGCAGACAGGCGGGCATGTAGGTAAAGATACGTCCGTTCGAGTTAATATCCCGCTTTATAAGTGTCAACAAGACAATGAAGTGCCTCGTAAAACGCGTGAGCTCGTTTAACGAAGGATCGCCGATCGCCGGCGATAGAGAGACGCGTAAATAAACATTTTCGATCGCCGCGCGATCTCGATGAAGTAGCGTATACGATGCCCGATAAACGACGGACGGTTAAAGAGAGCGGAAGAGAGTTGGTCTCTTTCCACGCGTGCGACGTTCTCTCGATCCTCCCCCCGCCCTGCAATATTAGATACAGATTCGCGGCAAGACAGCGGCAACGAGCAGTCGGAGCAACCCGAGCAGTCGCACGTCGCTGGTGGTCGCGAGAATTTCCAATAGAATTCCGCCGACGACGTTCGAGTTGTGCTTGTCGTTTCGTTAAAACGCTAAATAAGGCCCATTTATAATTCCGCAGACGACATCCCGAGCGGTATCGATCAACCTGTTGCGCGATCTCATTTTCCTAAATACTTAAAGGCAAGTCGCGCTTCGAGTCAGCGTCCGTCCGTGCGCTCGATCTGTTATTTCGCGGCGTGTGTGAAATTCACGCGACACGTTGGATACACCCTGAATCGCGAGAGAGCGGAGCGGCGCAATTTCCTTCCCCGATTCAATCGGGACGGATAACCGGGACGGAGGAAAAAAAGAGAACAATTTCGCGCAGTTTGTGTGATAACATTGAACGATTGCGCGCGAATTTAGCCGGTGTATTGCCTGACAGTCTGCGACTCCTTAATAACTCGGTTGAATTTCATCGACGCCGTTCGTTGTTAACTGCACCATGGAGAGAGAGAGAGAGAGAGAGAGAGAGAGAGAGGGAGAGAGAGATAGAGAGTGTCATCGTACCGTCCGTTCGTTCGTTCGCAGCTGAAACGATCCCACAAATCGCGGGGATACGGATTAACGATAAACGCGCCTGAATCGGCCGCGTCGGCACGTGTTCGCCGATCCCGGCGAGCACAAACACCTGTCCCCTCCCCCGAGGAGTTATAAACGTTTACAACGCAGCATAAACCCTAATTAATTCTCGATTAGCGTAGTGCGATCGAGCGCGTCCGTCCGTCCATCTATCCATCCTCCGGGACGAACGACCGCGCGTCACGATACGCGAAGGCGCGTTCTCGCGCCTCTCGGTGCGAGGAAATCAAAAGAAAACGCGAAGAAGAGACGGCGCCTCAATCAATAAAAAAGACGAGAAGAGAAAAACGCGCACATAATGACGGAGTCGCGCACGCGCTCCGCATCGCACATCATGCGGGCATGGCCGACGACGCCGAGAATGCAGACGTGAGGCCCCGCGTTACGCGTTATTTATAACGCTCCGAAGCTGAGAGAGAGAGAGAGAGAGAGATAACGTCGCGAGAGCCTCGCCTTCGTTCCTCGCTTTCGTCCGCGGCCGATCGGTCGCGTCGCGTCGCGTCGCGCTTTATCCGAGCCGTGTCCATCGACCGCGCTAATCGCGGCTTCGTTCGGCCATTTTCCAATTTTACGAGGTCACCGGCACACCGGCTCGTTCGAGCCCACGCTGAACACGCTGTGTTCTTCCTTTGTCCCCTTTTCACGTCGCTTCCTCTCTCCTTCTCTCCTTTTCTCCACTCCCTCTGTCGTTCGCTCCTTCGCTCGCCCGCGCTATCGAGATCTTTATTATCGAGTGTGCATTATCTCTCCCTCCTCGCGCCCCGGCGTGGTTATAAACATAAAACTCCGTCGTCCCTCTAATTGAAGATTCATCGGGGTAATTGAGCCGGGGTTTTATTACCGGCTACACTGTGTATGTGTGTGTGTGTGTGTGTGTGTGCGCGGATGAGCGACGTCGCCTCTCTCGTCGTCACCTTTTGTCGCTCTTCGCGTGCAACGAGCGTGAAAGAAGAAAAAACGGACGGCAAGAGGAAAACGTCTGCGCGAGAAGTCGGGAGAAAGAGAGGAGTTCGCCGCTCGCGGAATCGCGAGCACGGCGCGACGGAGACCGGAAGCTGCCGGCGTCTCGACAGAATAAAAAAAAAAAGAAAAGAAAAGAAAGAGCGACTCCGCCGGAGAGAGAAGTTTAGGACGGTACACGCGACGCGGAGGTAGCGTTTAAAAAGAGTTTAGTGAAAGTCGCAAACACCTGCTCACCGGAAGCCGCTCTCGCGCGTCGTGTGCGTTTCGGCTTTTTGCCGTGTGCGCGACGATGAAATACACTCGGTGAGCTCGCCGCGTTCGACCTGGACGACGCTGCTCGTAGTTCCCATCGTCGAGGATATCGCGCGCTCGGGCGAACATGAGCGCGCGCGCGCGCGCGCGCGATTCTCCGCTTTCCACGAAGCATGGAAAAGCGACTTCCGACGAGAACGTGCGCGTGCGCGTGTAATCGGAGACTCTCGTCGACAATCCGAGGCCGGCGTCTTTCCGTCGTGAGGGTCGCGTCGTATTTTCCCTCCTGCGCCCCGGGAAAGCGTAATCGGAGAGCCTTCGACGCGGCGGCTTCGTGGTTACGCGCATGCATACACGCGCGCGCCCACACACACACACACACACACACACATACACGTGCGTATACAAACGCGCGCAAGCACGTGGGCCCCCCGTGGGGTAAAAGTCTTTCTCCAGCGGGGTCGTTTGCGCGCCATGTGTTTCGGGCCTCGGGTTGCCACCGCTCTCGTCCGCGGAAGGAAGATGCTTGGTAGCTCGGAGAACGAGAACGGCGTCCCTTCTCCGAAGGCAGCGGACGGTGCGCGACTTTTTGAAAAAGTTCTTTTCCGCCGGGGGAAGGGCAGAGGAGAGGAGAAGAGAGAGAGAGAGAGAGAGAGAGAGTCTCTCTGAGCCGAGCCTCCGTCGCGAGACGATCCGGAAGAGCTTGGATTTCACGCTCGTAACGACGAGCGAGTGTGAGCGGCTATAAAAACGACATAAAGATCGGCTATTTTGACAATCCAGCCAGCAAAGGCGAGATGCGCGCGTCTCCTCCCGCGTTCTTTCCTCCCGCCCGCCCTCCGTCCTCGACTCATCGCTACAACGACGACGATAAACTTTACGACAGCTCGTTTCTCGGCGAGACGCGAGACCGAAGAGTGTCGCTCTCGGGCGTGCTTCTTCCTCCTTCTTCCTTTTTTCTATCGCCCGGCGCACACCCGGCGCCAATGAAAGCGACATTTCCGCGTGAAACCGATCGGAACTGATTTTTCTCCGGCTTTTTATGAAGATTCGATTATCGCGTTCTGCCGTAGGATTCGTCTCGCCCGAGACGTCGTCGGATCGGAAGGCAACAAACTTGTCGCCTCGTCGATGTTCGTTCAATCGCTCGCACCGCTGAGCTGCACTAATTCGCACGGCTCGAGAGGATACTGACCTCGATTACAGCAGGGAGGAGGTACGTACCGTGTCGAGATCGCGCGTAGACGCGACAGTTTCCGCGACAACGACTCGCTTGGTCCCCGGGAGAAAAAAGGAGAAGACAAGAGGAGGAGAGAGAGAGAGAGAGAGCCAGCGGTGCCGCCGAGTGTATATAATCGCGACACGTGTCGCGCGATTACCTGTCGCACACGGGACAACGTCGCCCGGTATTTACGAACGCGGCCGCCCGGTATATCGAGCGGGAACAAGGGAGTCGGCGACGCAGCTCCCCGGGCCGAATGCAAAAATTCACGCTCGGCGAAGCGCCGTGGTAACGACGACGATGACGATGACGAGAGAGCGAGAGAAGGCGGAGGACGCGAGAAGGAAAGAGTGGAGTAGAGAAAGAGAGAGAGAGAGAGAGAGAGGACTATCAGGTCAGAACGAGCCGTGGGGTGCAGAATGCAAGTCACGCCGGGTAATTGCACCACGCGACCATTACCTCGCGTGCGGGCCGCCTCGGTAGGTGAAGGCTGGTCGTAGGTAGCGCACCTACGAGCCGCGGCGATACGCCGCCGCGAAGAAGGCTGACTGCTATTCCTCGCTTACGTTAGATCGCTGGCAAAGTCCTCCTCCTTGCTCGCGCACGAAGCAGCGGGAAATCGTCATTCGCGGCGACGACGCGACGCTTGTTTCTGTCCGCGCGTCGGCCGCTCATCGATGACGACAACAACAACGACGACGACGGCGGCGGCGGCGGCGGCGGCGGCAGTGGCGGCGGCGACGGTGGCGATAACATAAATCACAATAATCGACATTTCAGAGTCGGTTCTCATTAAACACGCGCCTACTTCCGAGAAATCTCGCAAATCGGTGATTTGCTGAATTTACGATATCGCGGAATTAACCGGCAGGATTGTAAAAGGGGATCGCCGGGGGACACGTGTCTTCCCTCATTCGCGGCTGTGATTTATCGGCGATCGTACGACACGTGCGTTTGATTTACAGAGAGACGCGGCCGTCTCTGCGCGTGTGTGTGTGTGTGTGTGTGTGTAGAAGCGACGCGTTATTTGCAAACGTGTTCTCGATACGATAAGGACAGCGGCCGTCTAAGCGCGCGCGCGCGCGAGCGTAAACCGGAAGCGACCATCTAAGATCCTGCGCGGCCTCGTGTAAATATTATGCTCAAACAGTCCGAAACATTAAACATCTTGCCGATGGCGCAAGGACAGCGTGTTTGTATACCGGCCTGTGGTTCCCCTACGATCTCTTCGCGTTCCCTCCAGTCACCCTGCTGCTTCCCCGCGCGAGCCGCGCGATATCCCGACTATTCCTCGTGTTCGACGAACGCGCGGGGATCAGCGCGCGATGATCGTTGCGGAAACGCAGGGCGTACCTGCTCCCGCGGAAGAAACTTCCCGCGGGCAAATCGATTTAAAAAAACGGTGAAAGACCCGCCCCTCGTCGTCGGCTCGAGCTTAGCCGTCACCGCCGCCGCCGCCGCCGCCGCCGCCGTCGTCCTGCCGAGCGAGTGGGGTTGATTTTGCAAAGAAAGCAGCTGACTAGAGACTCTTCGCCCTCCCTCTTACAGGACCAAGGAGGATCAGGCTTTCAGGGATTCTCAGCCGCTCGAGGGGCGACGCGACTTAAAGTATCTCTTTATCTTCGCGTTCCGCTGTTTCTCGACGGACATGCCGACGGGAGAAGAGACTCGGTTGCTCGCGTGAGCGTCGGCTTCGACGTGTGAGCAATCAACGTTCGCTTCTACGATCTTTGGAATTCCAATTGCACCGGTGATATTCTTCCCCAAAAATATACAGTTGCGAAATGTTCGGTTCAAGTGTCCATGCAATTCACTGCGCTAAAAGAGGACGCGAGAAAGATACAATGAATTCGAAGCGTCGAGCGTACCTTCGTGAGAGACCGACGGAAGGAGAAATAAGGATGAACTTACGCAGGATGCATCGGCACTTTGCAACGTTGAGAAACCCTTCACGAAAATATGAACGCCGCGTTATGAATCGTCGCGAGACAAGGCGCGATGCAACGAGCGAATGACAGCCACTGACACTGGACGTTTCGACACGACGCGATTGCCCTTTGCCGCAGCCTGCATCAGCCGCTTGGGTTTTCGTTGCACTCGAGACTGCATAAGGCAAGCGTGACAGCGGCGGCGGCGGCGGCGTTCTCCGATCTGGCAATCGCTCTCTCGCGAGAGAGCGCATCGACGCACAGCCGATGCGATTCCGAGAAATCAACGAGAGCGAAATTAACCTACCGACCGATGGATAAATCGCCTTTGAAGGAGACCGTAACTTGGTCGTTTCTAGCGCGAGTTAAACTAGATCGCGCTGAAATGATTCGGCGAAACGACGACGGACGGCGATTCTCGCACTTACGGCCGCCACCGCCGACAAATTGCCCGCACAGTCTCTCTATGCGATTTTCCGCGAAAGCGCTCGTACGCTCGTTGTCCCCTCATTTGCGACTTTGAGTGCGATATGTGGAAAAAGCAAGACTGAAGGAAGAGGGAGGAGAGGTTGCACCCCAAACGCCGTGAGACGCGTTCGACGGGAGAAGGAAGAGGGTCCGCGCTCTCATACCTGAAAACGATCTTGCGGACGAAACTTGACGCGATCGCGAAGCGATCTGGAGCGTATACGCGGCGCCGATAATTATCCGAACAAAGCCGCACGCCTTTCGCGCGATCGTTCCACACGCTCCACGTGTGTCCCCCGGGGGGACGTCCTAGGGCGCCGCGCGCAGGGCCAAGGGCCAAGGGACCCGAAAAAGTGACCCCCCTCCTGGCTCGGCACTTCGTATCTCGCGCCGAATTAAGCTCGCATTATTATACCGATAATGAAATTTGACGATATTGTGCATTTTACAGGCGGTGCCCGCCGAGGTCCGTCAGGCCCCCCGTTGCGCGACCAGCGTCCCCTTTACGCCGGCCATTGTGAAAAATCAAGACCGCGACATCCCCCCCCTCCCCGCCGCGGCAGCCGCCACCCGCCGCAAGCGCGCGTTTCGCGTTATTATTGCGGTGCGTGGCGGCCCCTCTCTCTCTCTCTCTCTCTCTCTCTCTCTCTCTCTCTCTCTCTCTCTCTCTCTCTCTCTCTCTCGCTCTGTTTCTCGGGTTTTGCCCGTATCCGGCCGACCAGGAGCGTGGCGGGACATTTAATCCCGGGGACGGGGGTGCACATGCGTGAAATCTCTCGCTTGTTACGCGTTTTGTTAATCTCGCCGAGCGATCCGCGTCGGGCTCGCCGGTCGCGCGCGCTCGGACCCTCCCTCCCATCCTCTCTGCCTTCACCCTGACGCGCCCGTCGATATTAAATGTGTTGTGGTCGCATATCTAGATTCAAAGTCGCTCTCTCGCTCTCTCTCTCTCTCTCTCTCTCTCTTTTTCTGTCTCCTCTCTCTATACATGTGACTGTTATCATCCCTCGACCGACTCGCTAATCAGTCAATCAGTGAGCGACATGACCCTTCCGACGCCTCCCCACTTTACACTCGGTTTAAGAAGTCAAGAGAATCTCTCGCGTAAGTTGACTCATGTTTCCGCAAATTATCCGAGTTGTTAGATTGATATTGTTTTCATCAATTGTTGCTCAAGCGCTGATAACCGGTCTTCCTTTGAGTGATTGACAATTTCGAGAAGTCGCGGCAGGTCACCGGACCGAGATGAACGACGACGACGACGACGACGACCGCGGTCGTCTGTTTGTTGACCCAAGCGAAGAAGGAGAAGCCGCGCGACCGATAAGCGAATCCGCTTCCGCGAAGTGAACCACCCTGCTCCGGCCGGCCGTAAAAGTGAAAATTCCAGCAGTGGCCGCGGTTTGTTTGCGGGAACGGGAGCCTCGCGGCGGCCAGACTCGTGGAAACGGTGCTTCCACGAGGCGGCGCGCGATCGTTACGATCCGTTTTATTATTCGGGGTCGGAATTAAACGCCGCGCGGGAGTGAGGAACGACGTACTGGCCGGCTCGTTCCCGGTGAGCTTTGCTTGATCGGGAAAAGATACTAGGATCGCCGCCGCGTCGTGTGTGGTCCGCTCGTTCGCGGCTCTTTATTGGGTTTACACGGTAATACGGCACGCGAAGAAAAATATATCGAGCGCGCGATACACCCTCGACGTCGTGAAAGTCGCACACACGTGACCGCCTCGAGCCGCCGCGTCGTCTTCACGTAATCTCTCGCGATGCCGCCGGGATTATCATCCGCCTTGAAAGCCGCGCGAGAAGCGATTGTTGGCGCGCGTCTCTTATTCGAGACGTTGCTCGCGCGCCCTTCTCGAGTGGATCAGCCGGCGGAACAATCTCTGAATCTCGTATGCTCTCTTTCTTTCCTCGCCGTATTAAATGCCATCAACTCGGAAAGACTTATCTCGACGGTTTATCGAGTCCCGGGTTATCGTGACGTTTCATCACGAACTTGGGAATCCGCGGACGCGGGGACGGTGAAACTGAAAAAGTTTCGAAAGGGACAGAGACGAAGCGAGAGAGAGAGAGAGAGAGAGAGAGAGGGGGGAGGGAGAGGGAGAGAAAATTGCTAGAGAGCAGTTTGCTTTCTCAACAAGACCTCTTCTTCCTTCCTTACAAAGTTAGCGAGGCATGTGAATTCGCTGCCGAGAGCGTCTGATCATCCGCGAAGTCTATCATATCTGCCTCTCTCTCTCTCTCTCTCTCTCTCTTTCTCTCCCCCCTCTCTCTTTCTGTCTCTCGGTCCACTGTATTCTGTGTACGTCGTGGGATGTGAATCAAATCGCGGCATGACGTCCTCTTCCGACGACTCGGCCGCGCACGCTGATTGGGATGCGAAACGCGCGACGACCACCTTTGCGCGCGCACATTGCCCTCCTTACCAAATAACCCCGTCCTTTAGCGACGCATTGTAACGTCAAAGCCCGGGATTATACCCGCTGCCACGTAGTTACGCGGGCACGTTGAAATTACGGGACACGGGATCCGCCGGTCTCGCGAGATTGCCGTGGAAAAAAGAAAAGAAGTCAGGCATCGTCGTTAGAGAGCCGGGCGATACCGCCGACGTCTTTCGTCGGGGAACGACGACGACGACGACGACGACGACGACGACGACGACGACGACGACGACGACGACGACGACGACGACGACGACGACGACGACGACGACGACGACGACGCCGCAAGCGAAGCATACACGGGTCACGAGTGGAAAGCGAAAAGCTGGGCACGCGGCGAAGAGCGAGAGGAGACGAGCAAGTTACGCTAGCGGACTTGGAAAATTATTGCCGAAAGAGAGGGAGAGAGAAAGAGAGAGCACGCCGCGAGCAAAAGCATCGTGGAAACGCCGCGCGTCCTCGAGCAGAGCGACATTATCCTTGATTACGGCACGCCGCTCGGAAACGACGCGCGTAAAAAAACTGTTGCGCGCCGGTTGAGAGAGGAGAAAGAAGAGATCGGACGAAGCTAAACACACAAGGTGACCTGAATTTTGCCCGACGCCGTCACCGCGTCGGTTGTCAATTATTGTCGATTCATCTCCGGAGATTTGGCGTAATCTTCATCGCACAATCTTCATCTCGCGCTTCTCAGCGGTTTATGACACGGCTCGGACACAGTCGTGAAAACTTTTCGGAGACATTTCTCGCTCCTCGGACGCTCCTCCACCGGGAGGGACGAGGAGAATAAACCGGAGATAATAATCGGTATATACCCCGTCGTTGCGCGGTGGGCAACGACGGGGAAGAATTACTCGTTCGAGGCTTATCGATGAGATTTTCCGAGCCGGCGAGCAGCGTCGCGGCAGTGCGTACGTGATTGGCGTACGTGAAATTATTCGTAACGCGGCCCCTCTCTCTCCCTCCCTCTCTCTCTCTCCTCTCTCCCGCGAGAGCGGCTGCGCCGCCTCCAGCGCCGGGAAAGGCACCTGCAAGGAATCACAGCCTACATAATAAAGACGTTCGCCGAGGGAACGTCGGGGTGAGAGGATGGAGGAGGTGCACCGCCGCATTCGGCCGGATAATTAATCGCGCGCCCGATTTAGATTTAGAAGAGCGCTCGCGATCGTCTCTAAACGGTTATTTCGTCATGCGGTCGAGATCGCCGCGCGTTGAGAAAACGAAACGCTGTCGTCCCTCGCCTTCGGCGCTTGCTGCTCGCGCCTCGGTCGTCTTTCTGACTGGACAGTTCGACAAGTATTATTCGCTCGATATCGCGAATAAGCAGCAAGACACACAGATCCTGGAGGATCTCGCGCACCGAGATCCTAACCTCTCGCCGGTGCGACAGTGAGAGAAAAGAAAGAGGAAAAAGATCGAAATTACTACGACGGCGAAGAATCGACGAGCGGCTCGAGCAAAGGCGAGAAGGGAGAAACGCGGCGAGGGCGGCGATCACGAGCGGCGATTCGTGGCCGGCAAGGTGCAAGGAGAACGAATTTCCGCGATATCTCTCTTGACTCCCCGCAGCGCGGCACGTGGATATTGTTTTTAAAAACACCATTAACGAGGATGACTGTCAATCGCCTGGAGGAGCGGCGGAGCAGCGCGCCTCGTGTAATCACATTACGACCGGGCGGCGCGCAGCCTCGTATACACACGCTCGGCTGGGCACAATGGCGAGTGTTTTTGTAGTGCGCTCACGGCGGCCATTGTTACATTATTATTCGTATCTTGCGTACCGGTGGAGGAGGGGGGGGGAGGGGTACGGCACCGGCAGGACGGGCCCGGTAACCGCGGTCGGATATCGTCCGAATCGAACCTGCGCCCCTCGCTGTTGCGCCCTGCGCGAACGAAGGGAGGCTCCGGCCGCCTCTCTCCCCTCTGCCTTTCCCCCTCTCTCTCTCTCTCTCTCTCTCTCTCTCTCTCTTTCTCGATGTGTACGCTCGAGGTGTTACCGTCAACGTCGCGACGAGGGGAAGCAGAGGGGGGCCCTTATTTTCTCCCCGGGTCCGTGCAAACCAAAGCGGAACGATCCGCCGACCCTCCTCGAGGCGGCACACAGCGCGGCGACGCGTTCGCCGGAGGTAAGAGCGCAACAATGAGGAAGACGTCGTGGCAAAAAAGGAAAAGGAAAAAAATTGTTTGTCGGTGCAACCGACTTTTCGTGCTTAGGTAGAGCACGGCAGCTGCCTCCGAGAGCGTTTCTCCCGCGGCGCGGCGCGGCGCGGCGGTTTCACGCGTTTTACGCGGACGCGAATGATGAGATTACGCTTTGCGCGCGCGCACACGCGACGATCGCGCGTCAATCGGGCGCCGCTCACTTCGCGCGGGTGGGACACAACGAAGTTAAACCCTCTCTCTCTCTCTCTCTCTCTCGCTCTCTCGCTCTCCTTCTCTCCTCGACCCCCAATGAATTTCAATGAAACATAATATCTCTCGCCGATATATGCGAGCCCGCGTATATACGCGACGCTTCGTGCGAGACGGCCGAGTAGTCGCGCCGTCGTCACGCGGTTCGCCGTTTTATGCGACGAGCGCGGGGTTGACGGTCGCATCAGTCACCCATCTGGCGCTACCCTGGAACCCTGGACCATCCATGCGTGCCGGTTTTACACCGTACCCTGTTATACATTTGACTACCGACAATGCGCGCAACATGCCGAGATGGTCGAGACGGAGGGTGAGCCGGCCTAGCCGAGCAGAGGGGAGGGGAGGGGAGCGCGGTGCGCTAAAGAAGGCGAAAAAAGAGAGCAAACACACGACGGGGGACGGGCTGCGCGAGCGGCTTGACCTGACGCTCTCTCGACTCTCTCTCTCTCTCTCTCTCTCTATCCTTAGAAAATTAGCGTTTAAATCCTCGAGTTCGCTCGATCGACAACCCGGAAACGTTCCCTTCGTCGTCGGCGCGCGTGTTGAGATATCTCTCTGTGAGTGGAGGGAGAAGAAAGAAGTCGCATCGGTCTTCTCCTCTCCGTAAAATTACGTCTCGCGATCGAGAGCCTGGGCAAATAGGGAAAGCAGAAAAGTGAGTCTCGCTGGTGAGCGTTATTAAATCATCGATAATGTGAAGCCGAAAGGACGAGCTAAGCGTTTCTTCAGCAATTTAGCAATAATCTGGAAGCTGCAGTTTCGGGAGAGTCGTCTTCTCTCGTTTGCCTCCTTAATTCGGAGCACGGCAAATTTTCATCCCATCAGTGTACGTGTCCTTTCGACGTAACGTCGTTTGCGCCGCCGCCGTAATAAAGCGAAGCAGAGAGCAAGAGCTAATGCCCGGGTCTATTTCGAGGCATCCGCGCGGAATTAAAGCTCTAAATCGGTTGTTCCGAAATAACGAGCAGTAACGACTCTCCCGAAGAGAATCAATTATTAAAGCAACAGAAATACGAGGCGAAACGATACTTTCGTTCTTTATAATCGGCTACCGGCGCTCCGCATGCCCGTATTATTGTTAGCCCGACGGGAACGAATGTTGCGCGAGCGAAAACACAGTTAGAGAAGCCATCATTAAAATATTGTCCACGGCAGCGCGTTTACACAAACACCACACACGCGTGTTGTTCCGCTATTCATAGCAATTTCACAGGGCGATGCGCACGAAGCAATTTCTGCCGCATTACAAGACCGCGCGCGCGCGCGCGCGCGCGCGCGCGCGTGAGAGAGAGAGAGAGAGAGAGAGAATAGTTCGGCAAAATAACGGGCAATCGGGCGAATGAGTAATTTATCGGAAAACACGCAATTCGGAAAATGCGTCTCCCTCGCGTCGCGCAGGAGCAGCGACTTCTCCGCGCTGTCTCGCGCCGACGTAAACGTCGCGTCGCTCCTATTTCGTCGCTTTTCCGTTCGGTAATACCGGGTCGCGTTGTCGGCCGTACGCGAAAGGGCGGTGGTAATGGCCAGAAGGGTCCCGATGATGGGTGATCGCTCATTGAGAAGTGACAGTGGCGATGAAAGTGTGCCTTATCGTTGAATAGGCTGGAGTGCCACGTAACGAGCCTGCGTGCGAGCCCGCAATATTATCGCGCGCGTTGCAAATAATAAACAGCGTTGAGAAAAAAGACGCGAGAGAACGCGTCGACAGCTTGGCGCGGCGCTGTCGATTTTGCCGGACAAGAGCCGTCGAGAGACATCGCGACGTACGGCGAAGAATCGAGGAACCGTTCCGTCAACGCGGAAGGTGACTCACTAAAAATGTGACTTTTTCTCTCTCGATATATTATATATATATATATCGTGGATACGAAAGGACGAGCACGTGAGGATCTCGCGAAGCTTGCACTTCGCGGTGGGGAGACGCGGGTTTTGCAGCGCTTCCAAGGCCCGAAATTCGATTGAGAAGCGTTCGCGTGACAGCAATTTTCGACGGAGAGATTCCCAGACGATCGGGCGCGCGCGCGAGGCCGGCCACTTTTCCCGCGTTACATCTAAAGGGATAAAGGCGGAAACCACGAGTAAGACGAGGGACGGCCGCAAATCGAGCATTCGCCGGCCGCTAGAGTCAATTGGTATTATTAGATTGGCACCCTTGTACGCGCGGCAAAGAGAGGAGGGAGGGGGAGGAGAGGAAAGGCGAACCATCCCCCGCGGCCGTCGAGACGAGGCCACCCTCGAAAGAGCCCGGGCTCTCGTGGTGCTACGTTACCGGCTACGTGCGTGATGGTTGGCGGTAAATTTCATTCGAGGAATTATCATGATTGAATCAGCTGTGCTCCGCGCTCCACTCCGCCGCGCGCGGTGGCCACTTCACTCGAGTTAGACTCGTAGCCCCTACACGCTCGGCTACGCCGACGCGCTTCTCGCTCCCTCTCTCTCTCTCTCTCTCTCTCTCTCTCTCTCTCGCTCCCTCCTCTATCACCCTCGGAGAGAGAGCTAGCGGATTCGAATTCTTCCCCAAATGCAAAGCAGACCGATTCGTCCGCAAATGCATGCAACTCCACTCCGTCGGCACGCGATGATGAGTTATACTTCCCCTCCCCCCCTCCGTCTTTTTCTCCTCTTTCTCTTTTTCAAATTTCCTTGCTTCGATCCGATGCTTCGGTCGTGGCACTTGATGGGCGACGACGCGAGGAAAAGTCCGCGCGGATCCACCGCACGCATCTCGCCCTGATCGACCTCAATCCGCCGCGGAATCCGACGTGACCGGCAACGCGGCGCTCGCAATTCCCGCTCCGCTCGGGCGATCCCGTTCGATATTTCTCCGATCAATTACATCGCGTTTTCCGCGATTTAGTCACGTTGCTGAAATGTAAACGGCCAAACCCGGTGTGGTCCGCCGTCGCCGCTTCGCCGGCGAGTCGTGCGGGATACGGCGCGTATCGAGTGTCGAAGACCGGCACTCCACCGCGGCTCGGCTCGGGCCTCTCTCGCGAGGCCGCTCGCGCGCTTGTGTGCGTGCGTTACGCCGGCGCGGCGCGGCGCGGCGGTCCTTCTCGGGCCGCAAGAGTGATTTATGCACGCTCGTGTCACGGCCAACTTGATACAGTTACAACCCGCTAACTCACCTCGCCACTGGCACAGCTACTGCCGGCACACCGCTCCGGGTGACTCGGACTTTTCGGGGCTGCCATCGACGACGGAGTCGGGATTTTCTCGCAATCGATAGCGGAACGCTCACCCGTGTGCGTGCGTGCGTGCGTGCGTGCGTGCGTCGATCGTCGACTGATCGCCGAAGAAGCGCGACGAGCTCTCCTCTTCCCGACAAGGAGAAATCGCCCTGGGCTGAAGTTTTCCTGAAGTGGAAATCTTTGCCTCGCTTGGACTCGCTCTCTCTTTCTCTCGCTCTCTCTCTCTCCCTCTCTCTCCCTCTCTCTCTCTCTTTCTCTTTCTGTCTCTACAATTCTCGCAACGCAAAAATGTGTCTACAAAAGGGCAAAGATCAGCGCCGATTGTTTTCGTTTGAAAATTCGCCCCGCTATGGCGGCACGGTCAATTAAAGCGCGCGACGAGTTCGATTCGGGAATGTGATTTTCGGACGCGCGCGCGCGTGCGGGGACCTCTCGTGAAACAATAACGCGAATTGATATCTTCACGCGCGCTCTGCAGTTCTTGCAGAATTCATTTCGCGCTGTGTCACGCGATATTTCAGTGCGCGCGTGCGTTTCCCAATAACTCGTTACTCGCAGCTGTGCGTTTTTAAAGGCGAGTCAAACGCGACATGAAATTAAAAAACAATTGTAATTGGAGATTGAACGGCCCGCGGTTGACAACCACTGCAACGTAGAAACGCAGCGCGCGACGCCTTTTACAAAGGGCGCGCTCGCCGGCCGGGCCGGCCGGGCCAGTGAGCGCATAAATGCAGGAGCAATAAATCAAGTTTAACGCGTGTGTATAATATTATATTCTTTAATTAAAAATCGAGGTAGAGAGATTACACGTCACAACAGTCGAGGCCGCGACGTGCGCGAATGTGCGTGAGCGGCGCGTTTCTTCTCCGGCCACGAGCGCCGCGGCGAGGCGAGCAATGAAAAAGCGATTACGCAGAAAGCTTCAACACGCTCGTCGATTTCCGCGGCGACCAATTTTCTGCGTATGTTGACAGCCTTACCCAAAGCTTTATTAGATTTATATTTGTGTAGAAAAATCCCCGCGTTAATACGCGGCTTTCAGACCGTGGCTGTAATACTGGCACAAAATACTGGCGACTCGGAGAGCGAGTCTCGGCAGCGCGAGATGTACGCAAGAGTAATTATGAAAAAGACGGGAAAACGATAAGAATCGGAAAAAATAAAACTCTCCCGCCGAAATATCGCGAGAAATTCATTCGAGCGGATGGAAATTTCTAACCGTGAAATTGGCGAGCGCCAAGAATCCGGAATATAAAGATCGTCGACGAGGCGATATTGCGTTTCGCTGGAGATTTCTCGAGCGAAACAATCGTGCAACGTTCGATTGTCATTATCGCCCTGACCCTCCCGTTCCGGCATCGATTTGTATCGGCGGGATTATCTGCCGTGCGCGCGCGTTATCGGCGCATTGTGCCCGGACGTCGCGGTCGCAAGCGAAACCGATCAATCGGCTATTACAGCGATGTTATCGCGTTTCCGCGAAATGCGAATCAATATCGATGAGCGGGCGATTAAATTCTTCGACGTTGCTGCCATTTCCGCCGCGCGCGAACAGTCGCAGCCTCGATCGCAACCGCGCGGGTCCACGCGGGGCTGCGCCGCGGGGATTCCTTATCGAGCGGCGATTCGCGCGCGCGCGCGCGCGATCGTCGCGCGCCGGATTAAGCGACGATTAAACGGCACCGGCTAATGATCTCGTTTCGCTCGACTCGGTTTTATCAGCCTTTAACTTTTGTCTGTTTATCGGCCACGGCGGAGAGATTACGACGCGTTACGCATCGCGCTCGGCCGATCACTCATTCAGCCGGAGAATCCGACGTGTCATCGTAATAATAACAACGGCGCGCCGACGCGCTCGATGACGCGTGCTTTTCACCCTCGCCCGCGCGAGTAATCGGGCCGTCGCGTCCGTGACACTTAGAATGTTGCATCGCTCGCACACTTGCTCGGGTGAAAGGCGTCGCGTCGGAAGCCGGGTCGGACGATTCTCGGCCGGAAACACCGCGGCGCGGCGCGAGCGCGCAGCGCAGCCGAAGACGCGACACGACGTTGTTACAATGCCGCAATAACAATTACGCGCTAGTCTGGTATTCATAGTCGCGCCGGTTAATGCGATCGGCGATACGCAAGCAAGTTACGGGTGGCGGTGCGCTCCGCAAACAGTAGGGGTGGTTTGTCGACGGGCGCGCAAACACACACACACACACACAGGTCGCCGTCGTCGCAGAGTGGGGTGGGATTCCGCCGGATCCTGGATACACCCGTCCGCCCAGGCGAGTCCGAGAAAAAAGCTGCCGGCGGGCGAATCGAGGGTGCGCGCCGGCACAATGGACGGCACCCCGTGTGAGAAACGCTTGTGATGTTGTTCCACGAGCCGCCCCTGTCATCTGGTGGTGACTTTTGTAAACACCGCCGTGTACCGCGCGGATGGACAGAGGCATGCGAGTGATGGGAACACCGTCCCCCTTTTTGTACTTCCCACTCTCCCCCCCCCCACCCCAACGCTCACGTTAACCTATATACCTTCTCCAGCGTGGCGCAAAGGAGGTACACACGAACATCGCCGAAAGAAAATGGACTATCGCGTATCGTTTGATCTGCGTGGGCTCCTCCATTTGCCCGCGTCGCGTCGCGTCGCGTCGCGTCGGCTCGATCGCCATGTTCTTCTGACTGACTCACGGAGGACGAAGGCGACCCGACGGAATCCGCTAATCCTGAGTCTCGTGTACGAGCGCGCGCGGACGTGCTTGAATAACGCACATGAACACGGCTAGGTGCGCACGTGTGTGCGTTTACGTCGTCAAATTAGCGTGGAATCGGCGGCCGCAACGCCACGTGAGTGACCGACGAAAATCTACTGTCGCGCGTTCGCGCTCTCGCTCGCGCGCGCGCGCGCGCGCACGCGCAGGAGCGAGAGCGCGGTTAAGGCATCATTGTATCCAGAATACACGCGGAATATGTACACGCGCGCACGGCCAATGAAACAGCCTGCAGGCTTGATCTCTCAATAGCGAGCTCACGGCTTAGAAATCCGCCCCGATCTCGCCGTCCCCTTTCAATCTCCCCTCCTCCCCCCCCCTCTAAATACTGGTATTACTGATTACAGAACCGCAGCAGCACGTGGCTCGCGTCTGCGCCCGTCACAGTCACACCGGCCAATTTGCGTTTCCGTAATTTCCGCCCGACAATGGACCACCCCGTAAACGTATGTACGCGCGTGTGTACGTACGTGCGCGTGGTGCGTGCGTGCGTGCGTGCGTGCGTGAGCGGATTGATAATCACGCACACGCGGGCGCGCGCTCGCGCGTTCCGGATTGAACGCTACTGCCAATTTCGCGTGTGGTCGACAGCGACGATTGTTCTTTGCCCGTATACGCTCGCAGCAGAGCGACGCCGCGAGAGAGTGAAGAGAAAGAGAGAGAGAGAGAGGAAGAGAGAGAGAGAGAGAGAGAGAGAGAAGCGTTCGTTTTCACACGCTCCTCTTTATCGACGCGATTGCGGAGCGTGCCTGCGTCAGCCGACGACGCCAGTCATCTCGATAAAATGACGCGACGTGTTTGAGTTGTATAGTATGTAGGTCGATCGCGATATATATTCGCAAAATGAATCATTTAGCGTGAGGAGGAGCGTTTGCAGCTCGTCTCACCGTGCCGATTTTCGTTGCCACGTTAGGTCCGTTCGCGAGCAGTTTCTCGTTAGGGTACGCACGAAGGTAATCTTGCGGAGAATCCAATGAAACGAACGTCTCGTCTGTTTCAATACGCAATGAAGGACCATGTCTGAACGTCGAGCTGGAGTTTCAAGGAACCCCCGTGACCATGCGACCATGTTGCAAACTGCTCGCTTCTTCAGAGAGGGACTTCGTTGACGCACGAAGCGGCAACAAAAATCCTTCCGTGAGATCAAAATCGGCATGCCAAAGGCTCCTGACGCTTTACCCGCACACATTTTAGTTGAACACGGACAAATCAGAAAGAGAGCAGGACGCCCGCTGAGAACATTGCGCACGAACAATGAGGACCCCAGCGGGGGTGTAACGCGCCGCCCATTCCCGGTCCGTCCCGTCCCAGTGGCGGCTGGTTTCTCTAAGGAAAAATTTGGTAGGAATTTCCTCATCGCGACAAAGGAACCTCGACTCGGCCAGAAGATTTCGGTGTGACGCGCGTTCTCGACCGTACCGGGCACAATCGCCGAATGTTGACAATCCAGCCCTGGCGAAAGAGCACCCTGCCCCGCCAGGGGCAGGGAACGGTGGGAGGGGGGGGGGGAGAGAGAGAGAGAGAGAGAGAGAGAGCCGGAGCGAAACTGGAATACCACGATCCTTCACAATGGCATTTAATACCACAGAAAATCCGTTTAAAGACGCCAGCCGCGCGGTAGTCCGGCCGGGTCAAGCGGTCGAACAAACGCCCGAGATCGATATATTCTGCGCACGGCCATGTGTTGTGACGGCCGACGAACGTAAGCAAACACAGAATCAGCGCTCGGGGACTCGGCGACAAATTCGATCCGGTTTTATCGCGGCGGACGCGTGAATTCTGGATAATAATGGATAATTCCCGCCCGACCGTCGGGCGCAAAGTGCGCGACAGCGACGACGGCGGTTGTTGATTGAGAACGGACTTGACTGCGTCGGCCTAGCCGAAGGTAGCCGTCCGAACACGATTCGTCAGTTATCCTCCTGCGAGCCGACGAAACTCGAAAATCCACAGGAAAATATAAGCGGATCTTTACTGAGCTCCTCAACGCTGCGATCTGCGCGCGACATTTGGAAAATTGTATACACACGTGCACGAGCAATGATTCGCTGGAACCGCAATCCCGCCGCGAGCCCTTCCATCCTCTTACGCGCGTATTTAACAGCTGAGCCAATCGCGCGGCACGGACGCGATCGCCGACGGGGTCTCCTCCCCCGCAAACGCGCTGCGAACACAACGAAAAAGAGAAAGAAGAAAAAGGAACCTCGAAAATCAGCCTCGGTTCGATATGTGACTCGAATAATGGGGAGGGGAAAAAAAGAGTCGTCGGTGGGCACAATGGGCGACGGAGGAAGCGCTCTCGAGGGCCACCGGTACCGAAATGAAATCTAGGCGAAAGGGGTTTGCGGCGCGCGCGCGCGCGCGCACGCTCCTCCGCGGTATCTGTGAGAGCACGGCGGTACGTACACGCCGGTACATGCAACAGGACTCGCGGCTGGAGTACGACTCTTTATTTAACTGGAGTATAGAAGATGTGAATGCCAGGACGGATTAAAAGCGCCGTGGAAGAGAGCAGGGGAGAGAGAGGGAGGAGGAGGAGGAGGAGGAGGAAGAGAGGAGCGAGCGCCAGGGGCCAAGAGGGGGGGAGGGAGGGGAGGAGAGAGAGAGAGAGGGAGAGAAACATGGAGAAAACGAGTGAGCGAGAGAGCGAGAGAGGAGAGAGAGTATGTGTGTGTGTGTGTGTGCAACGCGGGGGGAAGGTGAAAAAGAGGGAGAGGATCATTTGAATGAGTAATACTACACCTCGCGCACCCACCCACACCGCCATAGAGAGTCCCGAGCACAGCAGCTTTGTTTGATACGGCGCATTGTGCTGGCTGCCACCGGTTCACTTTATACCGGCGCACACAGCGGAGCGTGCGCGGCTGTGCGCGCGTATCCGCACATACTCTCCGCGCGCGTATTCCCTCTCATCGGCCGCTCTCTCCCTCTCGGTCTCTCTCTCTCTCTCTCTCTCTCTCTCTCTCTCGCCCGCGCAGCGCGAGCGCAAGCCCGGCCTTTCTTTCTACGAGCCGGGATACCCGGTGCTCCCGGCTTCAGCTTGAACCACTGAAAATTGTATTATAATGCGAGCGAAGCGCACGACAATGAGGCGGCGGCGCGGCACGGTCAAGTCGCCTTATGCCAATCTCGGGGCGGGGGCGGTTATGATTTCAATGAGAAAGAGCGAGCGAGAACGGCTGCGGGCGGCGACGGACGAGAACCGTGGACGACGCGTAGAGTGCTGGGTCCTCGCGGCGGTTTCCCGCTTCTTCGCGCTCGCAAGGACGACGTCGAAAATCACACATCGCGGAGGTGTTCCGTCGCGTGTGGGAAGTCCGAGGAGACGTACAAGTGGGCGAACATTTCGAGATGAGGAATCCGCGAAATTCGCAACGACGAGACACGACTATACGAGTCGCGCGACGCGACGACGCGCACCTCGAAGGACACCGGAAAAATGATTCCTCGCGGGACGTGGGGCGCGCGCGCGCGCGCGTATTATTTGCCATCGAAAATGACCGAGGCCCGCGCGGTTTCCCGGGCGCAGCTTGCAGCGGCTTCTCGCGATAAATCCCGCAAAAGTCACGAGTCTCGTTAATACCACATTATTGCGCTATCCGCGCTATATTACCAGCGCGCGGCAGTACATAAATCCGTCTCGGGGGGGGTATCGGCGGGGGTCCGATTATCGCGGCCGGTGCGGGCGCGCGTGTAAATCGACCTTCGCGAGAGGCTGCCGCGCGCGCGCGACGTGTCTAGGAACATCGTAGATAAGACACGTGCGATTCGGCTGGCCGGGGCGTACGTACCTACGTACACGTCCGTACGTAAGCGCGAGCGTGCTCTAATCGCGCGTGGGCGACGCGCACGTACGCGCGGCAGCGGTACGAGTGTGTGTGTGTGTGTGTGTGTGTACACACGCGCGCGCGGACACACGCTCGCCGCCACCCTCTCTCGCTGCACCGACGGCGATAACGGAATGCAGTATTCGCACGAACCTAATCCGGGGGTCCGCGGGTCCTGCGCTTTCGCTTCGAAATTTATCTCACGGTGACCGCAGATAAGAACGGACCGACCGGCCAGCCGGCTGGCCTGTGGTTTATCCCAGCGCAGTTAATAGTGATCTCGCTAAGCTCTCGAACGAAAGGTAGGTTAGGTGCGTCGCGTCGTTCTCCACCGCCCCCGTCGCCGTCGTCGCAGCGCCGTCGCAGGGATAAGCGTGAATTTCGATTAATTGGAGCGACAACGAATCGTTGTAATCTCGCTTGTTATATGCAATCCGCTACTTTTGGGGAATGAACCGTACCCGCGCATTACTCCTCCTTTCTTCGCCCTCCGCCTCCAACAATCTCGATCCTCCGATTCGGAGGAGGTCCGAGAGACGATGCGCGACGTGTGCGCATCGTGAGTCGCGTTCGCTTCCGTCGAGACATTTCAGGCGATTTATCGCGCGAATTATGCGTTTTCCGCAAATGTAAACAGAGATCTTTCGCGCGGCTCCTGCGGCGGATCCGCCCGCTCCGCAGCGTCGCGACGTCGCTCCTGGTCGAAGGAAGAAAAGCGGAAGGCTTAAGGGGCTTGCGCGAGATAGGTGAAGTTAGACAACGAGGAGGATGCACGCCCGGCTTTATCGCAGACAGCAGGATAATTAAATTTGTCGGGCTGATTTATGGCGTTGCACGTTGGGGTGGCGCGCGCCGTGCGCGGGGGTGAAGACGGAGACCGACCTCGGGGTAAGGGGCTGGTACCACACCGGCGTTCTCTCTCTCTCTCTCTCTCTCTCTCTCTGTTCCCGTCTTTCTCTCGCGGGCCATGTTACCACCACCACCCTCTGAGTCGCTTTCGTGGACTTTTCTTCGGGGTGCGAGAAGCGAGAAGAAGAACGATATCGCAACCAATCGCAAAGTCAAAGTAAGACGGTGGCAAGGGGTGATTTTTTAAACCCGTGATACCGTCCGACACGTTATAACGACACGTGGCGGATTGCAGTCGGAGGAGAATAGAGCGAAGAAATTTCGGTTTCGACGTAGCTCTTCGTAATGTCGCCGGCAGACGACGTCTCGAGACGTCGGCGAGAAGAGGCGAGTTAAATTCGTGGGGGAGAAAACGGGGGAGCGGAACAAGTGTAATATCCGAAGAGCCGATTATTTAAGGCGCCGCGCTCAATAATTCATGGCGCTCCGCGGTGACTCGGCCGGGTGTTCCGACTACGTGCATTAACTCTCCCGAGCCGGAGCGAGCCAGTGACACGTGAGAGGCAGACAGGAAAGGAATATCGCATCGCGTATATCGCGCGGTGTGCTCCCGTAAAAAATTCGTCCCTCGCCTATCGCGAAAATCGAGGCGAAAAGAATTAGAGGACGGGGTTTGCCGGCGGGATATATCTCCGGGGAGCGGAGAGGGACCGCGAACTTTTTACCCCTCGTGCCAAGTGTCGCCGGCCTCATTAAATATTCAACCCTGTAATACAATATCCGCCGTGTAGAAGGCACTGTACAAGCGGGGTAAACGATTTGCGAGACTGAGGGCGGTAGGGTCGCCGAGCGGAGGACGGGCTTTCGCGAAACGACGTTCCCTTTTTTCTCTCTCTCTCTCTCTCTCTCTCTCTCTCGTCCCGATATAAGATCTTAACTCCAAAGTTTCGACGAAAAAACAAGTCGTATGTATCACGGATCGAAATTCAGCGAGATACGAATAGATAGACATACGTGTGTGTGTGTGTGTGTGTCATTACTTTACACTCGTTCCGCCAGCGTCTCTTTTCTGCGTCTCCTTTCTTCGTAAGAAGAACATCAGAGAGAGAGAGAGAGAGAGAGAGAGAGAGAGAGAGAGAGAGAGAGAGAGAGAGAGAGAGAGAGAGAGAGAAAGAGAGAGAGAGAACGCTTGTCTCGATAAAATACAAGTTGAAACGTAACAAAAGTACAAGAAAATGCGTGCGCAGAGATAGCGAACGATTGAAACGACCGTCGCGGGAGATATCTACATCGTTAATTGAAACGCGATAGTAGAGGTTGCGACTTTGACCGATAAAAAAAGAGAGAAAGCGCGAGGCGGACGGAGGCCGTATCTGAGATTTGACGGGAGATAAAAGTATCGACCCGAGTCGCGCGCCGAGACGTAATTGTTGTTGTTGTTGTTGTTGTTGTTGTTGTTGTTGTTGCGGGCAAACAAGATACGATGCTGTGATACGGGCAGACGTCGATACGAAGTTGCGAAGAAAATGCGATAAATACGTTCGCGTTACGAGCGAAAGAGGAGCGATATCTTTTCACAGCTGATCGAGCGAGCGCACCTCCTCTTCCTCTTTGCCGCGGAGGGTCTCGCGAAGGGCCAGGAAATTTGCAATATTTTTCAACGGAAAAACGCCACCGATGCGAGGGTGCGCCGGCAATGAAAGAGAGGGATTTCGGTTCCGGGAGGGGTTGTCGAGCAGCTACGGGGGGTGCCTCTCTTCGAAACTCCTTCGAAGCGTATTTACTGTGGCGTAATGACGCCACGTGAATGGAGAGGGGGAGGAGAGAGAGAGAGAGAGAGAGAGAACCATCACGAAAGCCGCGACCTTGTCGCCTCCGCAACGTCCTCGTCGATATCACCGCTTATCGATCACGCACGCTTTGTATCCGCGCGCCGCTCGTCCGTGAAATTTCCTGCGCAGCGAGATACATTGTTACGCGCGCGTCCCGCAAAAGTTGTCCGAAAATATCGGCGGAAGGCGCGCTGAAAAAAGAGAGAGAGCGAGAGAGAGAGAGAGAGAGAGAGAGAGAGATAAAACCGAGAGAGCGTTTTTATTCTCGTAAATCTTGGACTCTCGGCCGATTACTCCCGCGCGGCACGGCAGAAGTAGCCGCGAAGGCGGGCGTGGCAACGACTTGGCAACGGCAACGACTTCGGCGCGGAAATTCGTCGAAGCCGCTGAAAAATCCACGCGCACTTAACGAGTGCTTTGGATCGAACAGTTTGCTGCGACGCGGACGACCGGCCGTCGCCACACACCGTGTGGACCGTCGCCGTGGCGGAGAAGCGAGACGTACGTCGGCGACGCGAGGAGGGATTTTCGCGAGCCGAGGGCCGGTTATTTTAATAATGTTATAATAAGACGTCGGGATTGATGCTAAACTATTCGCTGGCAGCCGACGCCAAAGCGCCCAAAGAGGCCTCGCGGCGAGAGCGAGCGTGCGGCGAGCTTGAAAGCAACGCAGAGAGACGTCTAGATCTAAAGGCCGTCGCCTACGAGTCATTAACATACTCGCACTGCCGTGCCGTGTCGAGTCGCACGCGCGCGGCGAACGCGCGAGCACGGCCCGATCTTCTCCACGGGAAACCGTCGCCGTTTTCCCGACATTCCGATTGAAGCCGCTCGGCAGGAACTCGGCAGGAGTCGCTTGAGCCGATACGCGCGGAACTTGAAACTTTTCAACCCGATCGCTCTGTTTCTCTCAAATCGATCATCGATCCAATCGTTATCTACGATAATACATACGTATTCAAATTTATGTATTTATGCGAATCGGTTTATATTACGTAGATACTTGTGTACTCGATCTTTTCATGAGCGTCTGTCTCGCGAGGCAAACGCGAGCATGAAGCGCGACACGCAGCAAGTCTCGCGGAATTGCATTCCGCGTGGACTGCAAACCGACTGCGCGGCGGTTAAAGTTCGACGATCGAGAAAGTGTGGTTTTACAGTCGGCCGCGGACGGTCGTATTCACTCCGGCCTAATCCGACCGCATCGTCGATAGGAGTGATCGCCGCGGCCCCGATGACTTTACGGGCGTCGATGCTCGTTCCCTTGATTTACGGCCCCCCTTCCCCCCTTCTAACCCTCGACGTGTTACCTACATTGTTTCCCCCTAGTGAGGCCTTCTCTTTACACGCGCTGCCTCCTCGCTGCTCTCCGGACCCGCCGAGAGAGCCCGACCTCGACCTCGGTACGTTAACGGGGTATCCTCCGTCTTCTTCGTGGGTTCGACTCGCTGTAAAGCATCCGCCCGGTAAACCAGAACCCGTGCTCTCGCCGTGTAATCGATGTTCCGTCCGAGTTCCGTCCGAGAACCTTGAGGCTCCCCCCCCCTCCCCCGACCTCTATCCAAGTGCGCTCTGTCCAAGAGAGACTCTCCGGTAGGAGGAGAAGGGTGGATCGGTAAACGTATCCATTGACGTCTATAAAGCGCAACGTGAGCGCTCCGGAGGACGACGGAGGTCCGGCGATTACGAGATTACTATCGATTATATCACTGCAACCACACGCGTCGGGTTACGTGGTATCCATTACAGCCATTATGACCATTTTCGTAGTCGACCCGTGTGGCTCGAAATAACATCATAACGATCAATTCTTAATATCCATCGAACATCGTCGAAATAGAAACGAACGAGAGCCGTCACGGCGGCTCAACGCGACCATGTTGCCATGTTGCGTTTTCGATGGGAAACTAACTCCACACATTCTCACTTTAATCCTTCCCTTCGTTCGTCCCAAACTCAACTTCGACACAGCTGCGCCCGCATGCGAGGAGCGAAGGACGCGCCATCGGGTCGAGAGTGAGAGCATGGCTGCAGCGGTTCCCGGTTTGATTTCTTTTCCGTCGACTTATACGGGGCCGGATGTAGGATCAAGTGCGATACTTGTCGAGGGAATTAAGATAATGACTTGGCGCACAAAGCTGCTCGACGTACTCGTGTCTTCGAACTCGCTCGACACATATCGCGTGTGAGAGGAAATATCAGCGTGTTCACGACGCTCTCGAGGGTAAAAAAGAAAAACGCCGCGATTCCAACAGGTTGAATTCCGTGATCCGGTCACCGATGATTGGTCTTGTTAAAAAAAAAAAAAAAAAAAAAAAAAGTCTGTTAAAAATTGTTGCATCACATCGTAAATTGGTGTAGCAGGAAAACAGTGTAATTAATCGGAAAAAAAGAAAAACTGGCTGTGCTACAGCGACAAAAAGATAACGATCCGAGACGAAAGGATCTATACAGTTACACGTATCAACCGTATCTTCAATAATTTAACGATCGCCGATGACTTAATGGTTACGCTATTGCAATATTAAACGGCAGTCAGCAATGTCAGGTCACCCATATCTGTATCCGTGATACATCAAGTTCCAACTCCCTCTCGTTTTCCACTCGCGCGCGATCGAATCGCAAGAATTCCAAAGACGACTTCCTCGGAGTCATCGTCGTCGTCGTCGTCGTCGTCGTCGGACGCAAACGCACGCAGACGGATCTACGCAGCGTTCGCCAATATTTTCGACCAGCGCGCGTTTTCGCGCGCTCATCGCACAGTAACTACCGGTTGGCTGGCTGGTCCGACAGGACCGGGGGCAGTTGTTTTGCAGCGCCGGAATAGATATCGGCGGTAGCTGGCGCGGAGACAGGGAAGTGCCACTATTTCTGACGAGCGTGAAGGAGCCGCGTCCTCTACCTTTCGCCTCTCGCCGCCGCCGCCGTCGTCGTCTTCTTCGTCTTCGTCGTCGTCGTCGTCGTCGTCGTCGTAAGCCCCTCTCACCCTCTCGGACGCTTCTGACCGACGAGACCAAGGTGTCCCTCGCGGCGCGAGAGCGGCTTTAATAGAGGGCAGACGCCGAAGCGGCCAGGAATAACCGTCAAGATGTCACACTTCCATATAGACATCATGCCGAACGCTTCCACTCGATGATCCGTCCATTCGCTCGTCCGTTCTCTCGTTCCTCGTGCTCGCGCCGCGCCAGCGGTGGCGTCGGCGGTTCCTCCTCCGCTGGAGGAACGGAGTGAAGCACACGCGCGTGCGATTAATGAGCCGCGGCTTCGCGATCTCACTTTGCGCCGCGGAGATCAAACGCCAACGACTTATTGTCGCCGTTAGCCGCGATTTGGTTAGCTGCGAAGGAGACGGCTTGTGTCTATGACTGTTTCCTCCCAAACGAGATAACGAGATAACGAGACGCTGTCTTTGTTCACAATCGATCGAGATTACGTGTCGAAGCGATCTGTCCTTTCCGCATCGCGTCTCTCTCTCTCTCTCTCTCTCACACACACACACACACACACCAAGGGTGCCCTGGCAAGTTTTTCCGCGACGTTTCTCGGTGCCGCAGCAAGTCTGGCGAATCTTCAATGAGATCATAGACCGAAAATCAAATAGACGCGGTTCAGTTGGCGCCAAATGACGCAGATGTGAATGCGGCTCCAAGAATACGACGTGCACTTTGTTGCACAAGCGCTCAAACTAATCGCGCGGCACCGCGAGAGAGCAGCCTTTTTGGATCGCGCGCACGTTAAATGAGACGAATGGCTTCTGAAAACGGGACATGTGTTAAGCGCGGAATTAATTTCACGGCGCGCGCGCGCGCTCGCTCGCTCGCTCGCTCGCGCGTGTGCGTGCGAGCGCGACGCACACGCTACTGAATTATACGCGACAAATCTGTATCGCCGGCGCCGATTAATCAATCGAGGGGAATACTTCGTGCGACGGACCTCGCGTCATTTGCGAAGGACAAGATTTAAGCGTGCGATAAAAGTGGCAGCGCGCGCGCGCGAGAGTGAGAGAGATGAAAGAGACAGAAAGGCCGAGGAAGAAGAGACAGAGAACGAGAGAACGAGCGAAAGAGACAGAGAGCGGCAGGGGGAAAGAGACGGAAGACCCCTTGGAGCGAGTTCGCGCTCAGTTATCATCTGCCGACCGTGAACGCTCGCGGTGGGAAAGTCTTCCATCAAAATCCCGGTTAATAAGCAGCCCGCGCTCTAACACCCGCGCGCGCGTTTCGGCAGCGCACGGGGCGGCGGCGGCGGCGGTGGCGGCAGAAGCGACTCGCAGATCTACGAGTGCCGTTTGTCATGGTAACGCGACTGGGCCAAACGAGGCGTCGATATAACAACAAGCTTACTGCCAAAGGCGTTGTTGCGTCCGTCGTAGCGGTCTATTCTCGACTGCTCGACGAGCGCAAGAACGATGGTGACGGGACGTTGAAGGCGCAGGCGAGTAAAAAAATACGAAGAAAAGAGAGGGAAGGGGAGGGAAAGGGACGAAAATGAGAGGCGCGTAAACAGCGTTGGATTCTCTTTCGTTGCCGGACAGTCTACATTGCGTCGCGATTCTGCGCGGGAATGAACGTCCACCGAGCGACGTTTCGCTCGCACCTGAGAGAGAGAGAGAGAGAGAGAGAGAGAGAGAGAGAGAGAGAGAGAGACTCACGTGGGTGAGGTCGGCACTCTCACGTTCGTCCGCCGCGCCGTCCCGGAAGACGTAAATAATCAGCGCGAGCATGCGCGCTCGCGCGCGTTATATCGTGCGCGTCGCCGCTTATTCAGAAAATCTTAAATCTCCCTCGGAACAAGTTTATCGTCCGAGACTGTCGCTGGCTGCGTCTCACGGCGAGGCGAGAGATCGTCGCACCCTCGAATACGACGGCTTCTTCCTTCAGCTGTCCGCGTCGCAGGTAACCTCGCGGACACGATGAAAAGAAGTCACCGAGGCCGCTCGGTGTCTCGTGCGAAGGTGAGATCCGTGAACCTTCTTAACCGAGTGGAACGAAATTTCGCCGGTCGTTGTCTTCCTTTTGTCTCTTTGAATCTACCTACTTTTGACGTCACACCTCTTGATACAGCCGCGCAATGTCGTCGCTGTTGCGGCGAGAATAAATTCATGAATTACACGCTCACGCGGAACGACGCGGGCGGCGCGTCATCATCGAGATCTTCGCGAAAATATTGCCGCGCGCGCACGCGCGCGCGCGGAAATCAGCCGTGGAAACGGCTGATGAAAGACGCCGCCCGTTCCAAATACACGCGACGTCGCGAATATCCGCTTTTCCCGCGCGAGGTTCCGCGTGCGTGCACGCGCGTCCGCCTAAAAACTCGCCGGGACCGTCTCTCTCTCTCTCCCTCTCCCTCTCTCTCTCTCTCTCTCTCGCTTTAAGTGGCTACTAAGTTTATCCGAAGCCCGGTGTCACGCGAACGACCGTTTTACGAACCGAACACGCCGGCGTCCACGAAACGTCTTCCCGCTCGTGGCCAGAGGAGGACTCGTGGCGGAAGGACCTCGCCACGGTTGTCCCGTTCGGTGTATAGTTGACACACCTGCCAGCATTCCTGCCGTACTAACCTCACCTGGTACTACAGCTCGTACTAGCGCGGGGAAGCGACGAGGGACGACGCTCGCACACACGTGCACAGGACGCGCGTTCGGGACAAGGAAATCCTTTCTTCGCGACGTTCTCTTTCTCTCTGCCGTCTCTTTTCGTTCGCCGATATATCCCCGCGCCCGTCGCCCCGCCGCATTGAATGGCGGCAATTTGGAATCTCTCGCTGTGGAAGTGAGAGATCCGCGCGCGCGCGCGCTTACTCGCGACGAGAGTCGGTCGAATCCATCGGCGATGACGATAAATGTACAGTCGTTTAATCAGGCTTGACGTATGTAATATCGCGGAATTCGGCTCGATAAGGAGCTCGTCGACTGTCGCAATCCTGACTTGGCAATCTCCGCACGAGCACGGATGTGTCACGCGAGCTATCGGAAGAGGAAAATCGTCGCCCGTGTCGGAGATGGAACGCCCATTGTCGTGGCAGATAAGCGAAGCTTGAAGGCTTCGACAAGCGTCCGTTTCCCCTCTGCCTGTCTCTCCTTCTCGCTCTCCTTCTTCTCCGTCCCGTCTCCGCATCTCCCGTCTCTCCGGTTCTCCTTCACGCCTAGCGATAGTCAACGAGTGACCACCCAGGCGAGATCTCGTGCCTATTTGTGAATGACAAATGCGTCTCCGGCCGGTATATCGGGCGCACGTTTCAGTACCGTTCGACAGGACATAAACGCTCCGTGGGAGCATGGACACGAGGCGACGTGTTCGTCCTACGAAGGATCGGCGGCAACGAGACGATGCGAGCGAGATAGGAAAGTCTCGCGTCGGCAGCGCCCTAGGCGCGACAGGCGCGGCACAGGCGTGAGAGGAGAGAAGCGGGGGGGAGGGGGGGAGAGAGAGAGACTGCGCGCGATATCGAAAAAAATATTTATACTGTTAAACCGTCGATAATTTATAGGCCGTAGCGCGACGCTGTCGTACGCGTTTCCAGTTATGTAAATACGCTCCCACTTAGATAGAGCATAAATATAGCGCGGTGGGTCGTAAAATTCGGCGGAAGCGAGAGGGAGGATGAGCGCGACTCGAGCGTTGGAAGTCGGCTGGGAGGGACGAGAGAGAGAGAGAGAGAGAGAGAGAGAGAGAGAGAGAGAGAGAGAGAGAGAGAGAGAGAGAGAGAGAGAGAGAGAGAGAGAGAGAGAGAGAGCGAGAGAGAGAGAGAGAGGGAGAAGCGCGGTAAGGTGGACGAAGACTTCGTTGTCATTGAAAGAAAGGAAAGAAAGGGTAGGCGCGCTGTCGTTCCGGCCTGGCAGCCGCTCGCTCGCCCACACACAAAGTCGACAGAAAGAAAAAGATCGGGCTGAGATGCGGCCGTGGTTCACACCGCGCCGAATGACTGATCCTCTCAGCGGCGCGTCTTTCAATGCGATCACGGACGAACGAACGTTGATTACCATCGCTCGTGCAAAGCGCCACGACGCGCCGAGCTCTCCTCGTGCTCCCACCTCCTTCTCCTCCTCCTCCTCCTCCTCCTTCACAACTCCTCTCTCACGCTCCTTCGCGCGCTCACTTTCTACCCTTTTCGACGCACGCAGGGCGGCATTGTCGTCCGATGACACCATGTGGTACCGCGCGTAGCTGCCATGCCAAGTCGATCGAAGCCACGGGCGATCGATCATCCGCGCGTGAGTAAATGTGCCGGCAGTCGTTAATATCGAGAGATACGGCGTAGCGGAAGTCGCTCGCTTCCCCGTAGACAGACACGCTGGAGGAGAGACATCGAGAAAGGCAGAAAGAGAAACGACGACTCGACGATTGCTGAGCGCCATTGTCGGGACAGCCAGCAGAGCGCGAGGAGAGGAGGTGGTGAGGTCAATGTCGCTCGAATTACGTGTCCGCTGATGGACGTTCGCCTACTTGGCCGCTCGGTTACGCGCAGGGGAACAAAAGTCTTCAACTGCAGACTATATCGACGGGGTTCCCCATACTTGAGATAAAGACCGGTTACTGTGTCGTTCGTAGTTTCCAGCCCAGAAACGTAATCGTATGTTAAAACGACGCATACAATCCCTCCTCTTGCTCTCTTTCCCTCTTTCTCCCTTTCGACGGACACTCATTTTGCATTTCAAATAAACGAGAGAAGTACGATTTCCACGGCGAGCGATACCGCTCCCCTCGAAACGTCACGCTCGCGCGCAATTCGCTATTGCCACGTCCGCGGATCGGAGTTCGCGATAGATCGGCGCTCACGCGGCCGCTGACACGTCGCGTCGCGTCGCTCTGAACTCTGAAATACGTTGACGGCTTACAAGACAGCGCAACGCAGGGGCCAAGCGCGCGTCTAGCACTTAGCGCCGCGCCGCGCGACGCGACGCGACGCGACGCGCGGATCGCCAAGAATCCCTATCGAGACCAACGAGCCCACGACCTCTCGTGGTGCTGATCGCAATCGAATCGATATCGGCGCGGCTCGTGACGACGACAACGGCCAGCCGCCATACTGCGCGAGCGCGACGTACTGTGTGGCTGACTCTTGTCGGATTGCACGTGAGGAACGCGACGAGACAAAATATCGTCCGCGACATCAAAGAAGGCGTAGGTGGACGAGGAGGCGTCCTTTTGGAAGTACGACTTCGCGTCGCGTAGAACCGCGTTAAATTTAGCGCACGCGAGTGAGGCCCGCAGAGACGATCGCGTCGTAAGCATCTGCGCGGTAGACACACACATTCTCTCTCTCTCTCTCTCTCTCTCTCTCTCTCTCTCTCTCTCTCTCTCGCTGTCTTCTTCCCTCTTTCCCTCTCGACGAGAGCGGCAACGAGATCGTGTAGATAAGATTTAGAAACGTTACGTGGAGAGACGGGGATCGAGCGGAGCCGAGAAGAAAAAGGAAGAGAAAACCGAGCGCTCCTCGCGTCGGAGGAATAAATAGCGGAATTTCCAAGCGGCGTAAAGAAAAAAGGAGCACGCTCGCTTCGAACGCGCATCCGAAGAGTAACACGCGATTATGACGGCTATACGTGTTGTTCCGGCTGATAAATGCGAACACGGACGACCGTCGGGATTCGGAAGCGAGGGGCTATATATGTGTCGCGGCGAGCTTACGTCTCGCTGAAGCTATTACGAGGCTAATAGAAACGAGAACGATCGCGAGCGAAGTTTGCGGGACGGAAAGATTCGCCGGTTCACGCCGCGGTACGCGAACGGCCCTCGACGTCGTCAGTTTTACTGCTCGCGAATCGAGTGTCGGGTTCCTCTCTCCCTCCCTCTTTTTCTCTCTCCCTCTCTCTCTCTCTCTCTCTCTCTCTCTCTCTCTCTCTCTCTGCTCGTGCGCTCGCGGCAAGTCGAAAGAGAGATCGCGAATTCGGAGGGCCGTTCTCGCGCTCGATTTACCAGAATGCATCCGGTACGCCGCGCTCGTCGTCGCGTCCTTTATGCGCGTTTACGACCACGAAGAAGCTCTCTCTCTCTCTCTCTCTTTCTCTCTCTCTCTCTACTGCCTCCACGGAGAATCCGATATTCCGTCGAAACTCGCGCGCGCGTGCGCGCGCGCGCGCACCGTTCTTCTCCATCTCCCTCGCTCTCTCACCCTCTTCTCTTTACGACGCTCGCGCGGCGCCCACGAAAGGGTACTTGGGGGTTTGCTGTATATTTGCATGAGGATGCGCGCGCGAACGCAAGCACGCGCTCTCGTATGTTCGCGCACACGCGCGCTCCCGCAGTCGTCTCCCTCTAATCCTCTAATAGGATTTATACGCGCGAGCTCGATTACCTTCAGTCAAGGATATACCCCTCGCCGAGTCGGGCCCCGACAACGCGTATTTACCACGGTAATTTCGCGCCTCCACCCACGCCGGTGACTCCCCGCGACACGCCGCGTATTAAACGCGCGCGGATTAAAGGGGGCTCTCGCGTGACGCTCGGTTGATTCATTTCAGCGAACGTGGCCGGTGAAGAAGGAAAAAAAAAACGAGCGGAAGAAGAGCCGCCCGTCGCTGTTCTCGTAGTGGAAAGCGTGAACACTTCGGGGATGATTGCCGTCGGTTTCGATGAACCTGCGTGCATGGACGAGTGAGGATGCGCTAATCTCGCCGCTAGTTCTCGAGAGACATGTGAATCGCGGTGACGCGATGTTTGTGAAAAGGACGTGCAATCACAAAAAGGTATATCGACGAAGGTAAAAGTGATTAGCAATTCCGAATTCTGAAGGAACATTCCCGGGAATGTCGGTCGGATCGGTACGCTGACACGTACCGTGTAACGTGTTCGGTATTCCGCGAGAAATACGCGCGAGTTTCTTCGCGGCGCGAACTTTATGGAAGTCCTCGGGGGAAGTGCACGTCGTCGTCGTCGTCCACTCTCCGCGTCGCCGCTACGAATGTCGGAATTTACCGCGGCAAAAAGCGAGAGCGCGAGAGGTGAACGACGGCGACGACGCGAGGGATCCGATCCGATCCCTCGGCAATAACGATAACATCCGCGACGTGGTGGCTTCGGCGGCGATCGCGAGAGCGCAGATTCATCTCCGTACGCGGCTCACGTAGTGAGGAGTCGCTCTTCTTTCGCGATCGTATATCTAAGAGCGCGTCGGGCGCGCAAAAATCTTGGGCAAATAGTTTTCTTCGCACCTCGGCCACTTGTCTCTTTCTCTCTCAGGTTACCGAACGGTGCGTTCCGACGGTGATGGCATACCGACGCGTGAGAAATCGCGGTTCTCTCGTGGGACATCAAAACGTGGACCGTGGATCGAGGGTTTGCATGCGAACCGGACAACCGCGAGATCGTCCTCGTTGCCGTCGACGACGTGACATCAGCGAGGACGGCGGCATCGATGCATTCCACGGAATGCACCTCCGCGCTCGGCTCTGTCCCGCTTCTGCCGAGAGAAGAGAAGAGAAGAGCGGGCGAGCGGTAAGACGAAAGAGGAAGGACGAGGGTGCACCGTCGAGAGAGAGAGAGAGAGAGAGAGAGAGAGAGAGATGCCGATTTCTTCTCTTTTTCTCGGCCCAAAGGCGCTCGCTCCCTCGCGAATAAACGCGATCGGTTCTCTTATTTGGCGGCTGGACCGAAGCCGACCGCTCGGCAGAGCTCGACGAGGATGAGAAGAAGTAGTGGTAGGAGGAGGAGGAGAAGGAGGAGGAGGAGAAGGAAGAGGAGAACGAGGAGGAAAAGGAGGAGAAGGAAGAATAGGAGGACAGAGCGAAGAGAGAGAAAGAGGGAGAGAGAGAGAGAGAGGCCCGGAGAACTTGGAATTGGCGCGACCATGGCGAAAAAGAGAAAGAGAAAGAGAGAGAGAGAGAGAGAGAGACCTCGTCGACGCGGATGCAAGATAGACTCTCTCTCTTGAGAGAGAGAAAGGATTCTCCGCGCCTTCCTCCTCTTCCTTTCATGCGAGCCGGCCCGTTAATCCTCCACGGATCCCGGCAGGATCCCACGGAGATGCACCGAGGGAATTTGCATACAAGATCTTCTGGCATCTCCTCCACCGCTGACTCGTCCTCCCGCATCTCCTCGTCGTCTCTCGCATAGCCTCCTCCCTCTCTCCCTCCCCCAACCCCGAGTTTACCTCCTCCTGCTGGTTTCTCGACGCCATCACGACCCGCTTATGTGCCGTTTGCGCGCTACTCGCTTCCTTCCTATTTGGATTCCCGACACAAAGTCCTGTCTCTCTCTCTCTCTCTCTTCTCTCTCTCCCTCCCTCTCGCTGTCTCTCTTCCTCTCCCCGGCCGCTTTGAAATCGCGAAGAACTTTGCTCAGCAGTCGGTCAAGTTTCGAGAGGCACCTAACCGATCGCATTCTCCACATGGAACAATGGAGACAGCGACAACGACCCTACGGTCTCGATGGAAACTCTGGAATACGCGACTGACCTTGACGGTCGAGCTTGGTTAGCAAGCGCGGGGTACGATCGAAGGAGGAGCGAACACGGTCTCGATAAATCCGTGAAACCGTCGCGGAAAAACTGCCTCTGGAGTTGCGGCATTAATTCGGCCGACGAATTAGCATCGTCACCCTGTAATCGCGCTCGCTCGCTCGCTCGCTCGCTTGCTAGCGCGTGCGCGCGCGCGCGCGAGCGTGATAAATTTGCAAGTATATTACGCCTTCGCCGATATGAATATTAAATGCGTCCCCGGAATAGAGAATTAAAGAGCATTTTTGCTTCCCGGAATTTGAATGCCAAATACGCGGTAATGATATGTTGCGCGCGAAGCGTCCTCGCGCGATGCATTATTAATATCGAATCCCTTTTCTCTCTGCCCCCCCCCCCCCTCTCTCTCTCTCTCTCTCTTCCTCTCACTGTCCTCCCTCCTTCCCCTCCCCTCCCCGCTGCCCCTAATTTTATCTCTGTTCTCGCAGCGAGCGGCGATAAGCGCGCTCGGCGATTTTTCCGCCGCTGTCCTGCCGGATTTTCCGGACGGACAGTCGCCGACGCGCGTCGCCTCGTCGTCCGTTTGGAAATCGCGTCCGAGAGGAAAACGTGTCCCGTAAATCCCGCAGGAAAACTCATTCGATCCGATAACCCCGAAGAATTTGACGTGGGGTTTGGTCCCCTCGCGCGCCGCCCCTACCTACCCCGGCGGAGTTAATCCGAGCCATATACGCGAGCGATTATCGTTAATTATATTTTCCTGCTGGGCTCTCACGAGCCTCGCGCTCGCGCGCGGCTGTGCGCGTCCACGTACACACAATTGTCTATCTCTTCCTCTCTCTCTCTCTCTCTCTCTCTCTCTCTCTCTCTCTCTCTCTCTCTCTCTCTCTCTCTCACTCTCCCCGGGGCTTTCGCACACAGAGAGAGAAACACGTGCCGCTTGCGTGCGTGCGCGCGCGAAAGCGCTTAGGCGTCGCGGCGTGGGTGTGCACGCGTGTTTTCGTAGATGACGAAGAAGGGATGGAGAGACCGGGGGTGCAGACCGGTGGCAACGGCGGCGGCGGTGGCGTGGGAAGGGCGAGCCACCCTCCCTTCGACGGCGTTCCTCCCTTAGCGTTAATACGGGCTACGTCGGGCGAAGGGCAGGATTAAATTGGCACCAATTACCAGCAAAACACCCTCCACGCACTTTCTCTCCCCCTGCGCGCTGTCTTCCTGGCCCGCGCTTCGGAAACGCTCACGGCCCACCCTCTTGACGCCCGCTCGCTCACCCCAAAGAAGAGAGGAGAGTCCGCCCCTTCGCAGAGCCGCAACGATATTACATTATGAAATACACATCTACACAGCTGACGTGGCTGGTCGCGGGATAATTATATCGGGGTATTCGCGCGGTGCTTAAGGATCTCTCGAGAAAGAAGCGTGCCGATATGTACGGATGAATGTTAAATCTCGCGATCGCGTTGGGGGCCCACCATGCCTCCTTCTCCCCCCCCCCCTCCTGAGTGTTGATTCGGGGATTGCTTTTGTTTGATATCGCTGAAGATTACGAAGACGGGGCGAGAGTCGATGCGCGCGTGTCGGTATTGTTGACGATTCTATTGGACGCGCCGCTCATTTTACATTCACATACATCGTAAGAATATATTTCATGAAGAAAAAGGATCTTTATAACCCTGACTAGAAATTTATCCCGTGTTCCTGATCAGGTTAACCTCATTTGGACATCAGGTCCCAATAAGGTAATACTATCGGATCCTAGTAAGTCATGTAACGCAGCGTGGATATCAGGACCTTAGTAAGGATTCATAGTCAGGTCCTTATTGAGTTACCTTATGGAATCCTTATCGTTCTTTTTTTTTGGAAATTATGGCTCTTGATTACTCGCCACGGCTATATTGGATGAGGACATTAGAAATAAGAAACGACACGCTGAAAATTCTTTCGTGTCGTCTCCAAATAAAAAGATATTTGCATGAAGTAATATTTTAGATCGCTCGAGCATACTTGTAAAATGTTTCGGAAAAGAAACATAAAATGAATATCATAAGATCATAAAGTATCATAAGGCGACAAGACGTAAAATAGTGTTAAAGAGAAAAGTTGTGACGTGTCACGTTAATTTGACTGCTAAAAATAGCTAGAATAGTTTCTGTAACATTTTACAAATATATTCAAGTGATCTGAAGTGCTTTTTCAATGCAAACATCTTCATATTTCGAAATGACACCCAAAAATTGTTTTGTTAAAACTTGATAATGCAAATCATATTAGGTACAATGAATAAGATCCCGACAAGTACCTGATTAACTGAACCGCATATTATATCATACATTAAGGTCCTAATGTGAACCCGATCATTATAACCTTATAAAGGTCCTCCTTACTCTCATTTGTCGTTAGGACATTATAAGGACTGACTTACTTAGGATTACCTTTCATTCACCCTATTAGGTCCTTATCAATGTTAAGTGAACCTGGTGAAAATTTCTAGTCGGGACGCGGAGCGGCCACTCGCGGGTTTGTGAAACGCGGTTCGGTCGCGAACACACGCGGTAACCACGTCTGGTACTTTTCCGCGAGACGCAAGATTACAGTGAGCGCACCTAGCGACAAACGCAGCGCCGATGGTCGACCGCCCATCCTCCCCCGTCTGCGCTCGTGTGTGCGCACGCGCGTGAACGAACACACAACGTCGCATCTCGCGCGAGACGGTCGACCACGACGACGATGACACGACGACGACGACGACGACGACGACGACGACGACGACGACGACGACGACGATGACGATGAAGACGGTGGCCGCATTTGTGCATACATAAATGGGCGGTTCTGAAGCGAGGAATACCGCGCGCTGCAATTGGTCGGTCGAGTCGTTACACTTATCACATTACTCGCGCGCGATGTACCGCGCGAGTGCGTGCGCGCATACGTGTATGCGTGCGCGCACCTTGAGAAACGCCACCACCTCCGTCGTGGGTCGTGGGTGTGGGAATCGCTTTCGCCGGTAACATTGGTGCGCGCCCATATGTGTGTGCGCGGCACACGCACTTATGTAAATATACGGTGCTGGATGCGTGCATATCGCACCGTATATGTGTGTGTGTGTGTGTGCGCGTATATTTGCACATATCGCGAAGAGCGCCATTTACGGAACGACTCAGCGAGTACGAGCGAGGCGAATTTCGAGATTCTCCATCGCGCGACATTCGCGCGAGCGCAAAAGTATCCCGCGACCATCAAGTGGCCGCGAATCACCGCCAAGTAGGAACGTCGTCGCCGCGCCGCGGACGAGCGCGAGTTTTATGGTAATAGCGTCGGGCTAATTAGACGCGATCGATGCGAGCGCGGAGAGAGTCGTCCTCACCCTTGCACGCCATGCGAGCGAGCGAGCGAGCGAGCGAACCCGACGACTTCGACTCTGGCGAATTTATGCAATGCGGTTACTCGAAAGGTCTTCCTGCCGCCGACGATACCGCTTCGTCTAACTAATCGCAACGATCCTTCTCGAGTGTCTCCGCAATTGCGCCGCGAGGATATTTAGCCAGGAGTGGACACTTTGCTCGACATTGCGCGCTCGAGCCTCGGCTACGGTTCCGTATAGAACGTTCTTCGTCGGGGAGAAATTGTCGGTCTCATCAATTGGTGTCCCAGTGGTTACCTTCGCCGCGCTTGGCTACGCCAAGCCGCGGCGTCGCTTTACGTTTCAATTACGGTATCGCTTCATTTCGTTATAATTTCACGTCGGTAACTCGAGAAAATCTCAATTTGACAACTGGCCCATTTCTCGCCTTGCTGACGACACACCGCGACTGTTTCTCTCTGTCCTCAAGGCGTCGCGACGCCTTACGCCGAAGCCACGCGCGAACAGTAGCGCGATATCACGCGATTTTCGCGCCGACTGTCATCGAGATGATCGGCAGGCCGGGTGTGTCCGCCCGGAAGCAGCGTGTATCGCATTACGATGCGCGCGCGAGCTTACGCATACACGCAGACACGCATTTCCATTCCGGAGACGTGGAGTAGAAGTCACGGAGGCAAGAGGAGAGAGAGAGAGAGAGAGAGAGAGAGAGGATAATTTATTATGCTGTCAGTATGTCGCTCACAATGACCGCCTCCTCGATTTTAGTGACACGACGATTATCGTCGCGGCCGATCTCGACCGATCATCGTTAGCATGAATAACGTGACAATGGTAATCCCTTTCGTGAAAGTGCTAACGGCCATACGTGCTTTGACGCCAGATGCCGTCCCGGGTATGTAGAGATCGTCACCGTGAGAGGGACACATCACGAGGACGGCAAGATGGTGGCGGAGGAGGAGGAGGAGGAGGAGGAGGAGGAGAAGGAAGCGGAGGACATTCACCACGAGGAGCAGACGCGGACCGGAGGATCTCCGACACGTGGCACGTATACACGCTTCGCCCGGCGATTCGCTTCTAAAAATATTTGCCGCTGCGAGAGGAGAGGAGAGGAGAGGAGAGGAGAGGAGAGAGAAAAAAATACGAGGAAGAATAGGGGACGTGTGAGGGAAACAGAGAGAAAGGGAAAGAGAGTGAAAAGAGGAAACAAGCGAAAAAGAAAAAAAAGGAGAGCTCTCGCAGCCGGAGGTTTTAATTTGGCCATCGGAACGCGACGATACGCGACGCGGCGCGACGTCGAGCGTCGATCCTGGGGCGATTTCGTGCGAGCGAGGGAGCGAACGAACGACTTTATTTCTGGACCGTCGTCCCGTCATTCGCGACAACGCCGATATCGTCTCTCTTCGTAAAAACCTCTCTCTCTCTCTCTCTCTCTCTCTCTCTCTCGTTTACCATCTTAACGCGACGACGGCACGCGTTTATTCTCTCTCTCTCTCTCTCTCTCTCTGTCGCTTCGTCGTACACTCTCAACACTACTCGCGCTCGCTCCCTAATCGGCCGTTCGTGTATCGACTCTCAATAGCGGCGATGTCGGGATCTTAGGCGCGGGTCGGTGGTCCGCCTTTAGGCGGATACCGCTAAAAATAGGAATACCGTTGACGCAACCGCCAATAACGGGGCGTCTGCGGCCCTCGGCAGAAGACGAGGCGAACGAATGTCTATAACGCTTACGCGAACGATGATAACTTGTAGAGCGCGCGTGCAACTCTAGCAGGAACAGGTCGCGAAAGTGGAGCGTCGACGACGAGGGGGCGGAGGGTGCGCGGGTTAACGGCGAAATAAGCGACGCAATCCCGTCCGCTCGTATACGGACACCGGTTTTCCCGGAGAATGGTGTCGCCGACGACGCGCGTTCCCCAGGAGGGAGATTGCCGGCTGCTGGCGGACCCGGCGGCGACGGCGGCGGCGGCAGAGGGTGATCCGAGCGAAATATTCTTGAAGCACTTTCCAAGGGTTGATCGCGGCCGACGAGGACGACGACGACGACGACGACGACGAAGACGACGAGCACGCCCGTAAGAGGAGATCTGTCGGCGCACGGGGGTGAGTCGGGGGCTTCCTCGGAGTGGGAAAGTGGCCCCGTTACAAGTTTTACTGCAGTTTTGCGGCTCGGAACTGCGAGCGCGTAACGGCCGGCAATTGAATTTAAATATTCAATTATGCGATGTGTAAATGAAATAGAAGCCTTATGCAAATGGCTACACGCGCCCGGGAGGGTTGTTGCAAATTTAAAGGGTTAAATATTTATTAGCCGAGGGTTAACCGAGATTTATGGAAGCGGCGCGCGCGAGCGCGCGCGTGGTTGGCTCTCTTTTCGCTCTCCCTCGACGTCGTGCGCGCGCGCGCGCGCGCTCTCTCGCGCACACCTCCGGGAATTGCGCGATTAGAGGCCGAGAGAGCGTTGCGCGCACCGCGCGGATATTACCGCGATAATTAATAATGCGCGCGCGTCGCGTCCTTACTTAATCCTAGAGCTTGCAAGCGAAGGATACACGTAGGCAACTTGCACGCTCGCTGGCTCACACGGCGAGAAAAAGGAGCAGGCTCGCCGTTCTCGCGCGAGAGCGTCGGAGAGAGATTTGCTTATTGTTAAACGCTACGATACGCTCGACGAAATACGCTAATGACTGGCTAACGTGCGACGGATGAAACTGCCCTACGCGCAGAAAAGCTCGCCTGCGGCCGCGGTGGAGGCGGTCTTGGCCATCTTGGCAGATGTGTATCGTGTCGCGCGCCTCGAAATTTCGCCGTCGTCCGCCGCTCGACGACTCGACGTCTTGCGTCTCAAGTAATCCGCTCTCATCCGCCGCGAATGAACGTCACTTTTATCTATCGCGCGCGCGCGATTACGCGCGCTCGAGGAGGCGTACGATCGGGGGTGTGCGATCGCGGCGCACAGCGGGATGAAGGAGCCTGCCTGGTGCGACGAACCACGAGAGATCGTGAGAGCTGGCGTGAAACACTCGAGTGACAAAGAAAAGGTACGCAGAGTGTTTTTTGTTTTAACTCAACAATGCTAACATTTATTTATAATGAAAATACGTTGATTGAGACAATGCTATAAACAAGTATCATTATCGATAATATATTATCGCTATGTATATATTTATGTGTAATGGCTAATCGTATACAATGATCGTGTGAGTTTTTTTTTTTTCATCTTCGTTTCATTCCCTTAAGTCTAGTAAGTTGTAAATCGTAAAACACACATACATGCACAATGTCTGTTCTCCGGAAGTCCGTCTCTTCCTCGCGTTAAATGCACGTGCTAATGTTAAACACAGCGGTTGTCGGCTTTCGTCATTCGCGTCGTTTCTGTATACGCGCGCGTTTCTGAATACGTGTGTGTGTGTGTGTGTGTGTATTTCTGTGTACGTCAAGTGCGGTAGTTGAAAAAGTTGTAACATAAATTCAAAGCTCTTACCTATACCGTGGCTCGTGTCGACTGTGTTTCGTGTCTCTCGCACCGTCTCCGCCTGTCTAAGGTGCGTATGTGTGCGCGAGTGAGTGTACTTTTAATGTATGCGTACGTGTATGTTGTCGCGCGCGCACGCGTGCGTAAGTGTATGTGCACGCCGCATGCACCACATCCCGTATAAACATTATAACAATTGCAGAAACAATACGAAACAAAAACGTAACCATATGACACACGGCGGCGACGTCATCGCGCGTCAACAAACGCGCGTCTCCGCGACGTTCTACGCGCGTCTGCGAGACTGAAAAAAAAGAGGGGCAGCAGAGCAGAGCGCACAGCGCGCGTTCGCGCAAACCCGATAAAAGCTGATCTGCCCTCTTTCTTCTCTCGCGCTCCGCGCGGATCGCAGTCTCGCCTCGGAATCGACAATAATAATAATAATAATAATAAGAATAATAATTATAATAATTATAATAATGATGATAATAAATCGCGCCGGGTCGTCGCGCGCGCTCGCACACGAGACCCGCGCGAAACGCATAAAACGACGACGTAAGGAGGAAAACGTAAACGTGCCAAAGTGTTATAAAATTTGAAACGCGACAAAAATCACACTCTCGAGATTCTCGCGAGTCGTGCCTCCCGCTCTCTCCTCTTCACCGTTCCGACGACGATAGAGACGAGACGCGCGAAGAAAACGACAAAAAAGCGGTAAACCTACGTTTACTACCGAACGGAAACAAAGATCGAGAACACAACGTGTACATCTCTCGCTTCTTTTGATTATCTGGTAACGGTGTCTAAGCTTGAGCACTAAAAGAATTATCGGATGCTCCGTCTCCTCGCCCGAGAGTGAACGCTAAAAACCGATGTCTCCCCTCGATTAGTATTTAATTAATTAAGTACACACAGTCTCTCGGCGCGAATGCGCGCACGCTGCAACCTATGGCACTAAGTATTCACGTTATTTTCTGCGTCCTTTAATTTTTAAATCTCACGCCATCATCGCGAGAGTCGACCTCCTCACATCTCGTGCGATAACGCGCACGAGATCTCCGTAGTTCGCTCCGTAACGCTCGAAGACCTTCCACCTTCCGCGGTTGCGGTCCGACGCGAAAGACGAACATCAAATTATCCGTCATGCGGTCGCGAGCGCATTTGAGCGCGGTGTCGAAGACAAACCGCGCCAAAATCATCGTCAACCCCACTACGAGATCCTCAAGAGATCGCCGTGAGAGAAAAGCAAAATAAAATGCGGAACGCTTCGGTGGATGGTCTTCGGATTGGTTCTTGCTGGTTGCCGGCTTTCACTTCGCCTCTCCCTCTCGATCACGTCCCTCTCTTCCTTCACTGCGTTTCTCCTTCTTCTTGCACGTGTTTCTTTCTCCGTCGCAATAGCTTTCTCGCATTCGCAACAGTAACGAAAGCCGAGAGGCTGGTGAAACCTCTCGGCCCTAGGTTCGGCACTCGTAACTAGGGTTCCGATCGACCGGTGCCGAAGCCCACCTTCCAACCTCCGTACTACACACCCTTGCGTTCTCGCCAAGTGTCTCGCGCGGTTTGTATCGCCACGGACAACGCCGTCGCGCTGCGAGACGGAGAGAGCGAAAAGAGTTCGCCTCCCCTCCGGTGCCCTGGTGCCCTGCGTATTCGTATTTACGACGTATTACGTACCTGTCGTGTAGCATCGAGGATGCAGCCGTCAGTCGGCTTCCTTCGCGGAGACACGTGCGGAGAGACCGAGGGACTCGCGCGCACATATGTCTCGCGACGCGTATCCTCGTGTGTGAGTCTGCTCGTGGACGTACACGAGGAGCACGCGCGATGTCTCCGTTTCAACGAGTACATCGCGCGTACGGTGTGTGTGTGTGTGTGTGTGTGTGTATCTCTCTGCATATGCATGTACATGTCGCATATCCAGTCCCCCTCTTCGAGCAGCGCGCGTAACAAGCGGCGTGTGAACGCGCGAGCGCGCAGCACACGGCCGCTAGTATACGCGACGAGACCGCGTCGATGTTGAGGAAAGAGGATTTCCCGGAGACGCTTAGTATACACAATACAGCGGGGCACCAGTTCAGGGAGAGCCCGCAACTTTTTGCTCTCGCGATCCTCTCGATCGGAGGATCTCCCTCCGATCTCGAATTTGTTGCATTTGTCTTGTTTCCTCCTTCTGGTTTGCACCAGAAGATACACAAGGGTTGTTAAGTACGGGGGATTGGGGGTGGACCTCGCGCGCCCTGCCGATCAGGACTTGTACCTCACACAACTCCCTAGTTACGAGTACCGAGACCTAGTGGCAATGATTATTATAACTCGATCGTCACGATTTTGCTTCCCGCTGCCCGTCTATTTGCTCTCTCCATCTCCCTCTCGGGGTTCGTCGCACACCGAACGTGTCGACCGATGTCGAACGCGCGACTCACAAAGTTCATTCACTATCGCTACTCACGGTCCGCTTTCGATCCCGATCTCGCACAACCAAGGTAGTAACACTACCTGCGACCTGCTCTGTCTACCGTCCCTCTCGGTAGATCCCTCTCTTCTCTCGCGTCCCTTCACCCTCTCTCGTCTACCGACGTCTCCCTCCCTCCCTCTCTCTCTCTCTCTCTCTCTCTCTCTCTCTCTCTCTCCCTCTCTCTCTCTCTCTCTCTCTCGTCGACTCCCGATAACCGCGCTAAGCTAACAATAAGTTAAACGCTATAATTTATCTCGCTAACGCTACAAGCCTTCCGAAACGTAACCGACCTCGTGTTCTCGTCTCGCCTCCCTGCCTGCCTGCCTGCCTGTTATCGCATAATTCTCGCGAAAACGCCTCGCACGATGTGCTGCCCTATCTACCCTATCTATCTATCGCGCGCATGTCCCTTACTTCTCGATGTCCCGAAGGTTCTACTAAAAAATAGACAGAAACTTCGCTTTGTCACGCGTATGAGCCTTAATCCTATTACGTATATTCAGATCACGGTTAATAATCTTTCTCTCTCTCTCTCTCTCTCTCTCTCTCTCTTGCGCGCGCGCGCGCGTGCTCGCTAACTCGCTCGGCGAATTTAACACTAGTCCCTCGAGCGACGGTTCTCGATTAACTTCGCCCTCGCTGCTGCTAATAACCGCTCCTACTCGCGCGGTGTCTCGATCGAGAAAGACGCGCGCGCGCGCCGCGGCGTCACCCGCGCGTGTACGCCCACGAAAGGGGCTACCTGGGGAAGTAGACGCCGCGTAGACGATATAATGCCTGTCGTAAACACGCCTACCGCGTCGATAGTATCGATCATCGTCCAACGCGCGCGGCTACATCGAGGCCGTCTCTCAGCTACCAGCCGCGCCGCGCTCGCGCGTGCTCTCGTGCCCCCTTTCTGTGTGGATAGCGCGCGCGCGCGCGCGCGATACAGCGGCGTATAAAAATCGCGGTCAGTTGATGCGGCGGTTGATGAAACGAGCGAGGAAGAGAAAAGATCCAAGAACAAGCGGCGAGAAAAAAACGCCAAGACAGGAGAAAAACGGAACGAGGGCGCACGCGGTTGCGCCCGCCCTTCCGAAATCGCGATAATATCATCAGTTAACCGACTCGTCGTCCCTCTCTCTCTCTCTCTCTCTCTCTCTCTCCCGTCTACCTGCCGCGCGATATACACACCTGGCGTGCGCGCGAGTATGCCGCGGTGCTCGTTTCGGTGCTGTTACATCGCCGCGCACACCCGTGTGCGTATTGTTCCTCCCTCCCTCCCTCCCTCCCCCTCCGCAACCTCTTGTTGCTCCGAAGCGATCGCTCGTGTTGAAGACGCTCAGCCGAACTCTCAGTCGAACTGTGGCCAGTTCGATTCTCTCCACGTGTCCCTCTCTCTGTGTCTGTCTCTCTAACTACCCTGATCGCTCTAGCTAGCTCCGCTCTGCACGACCTACGACTACTTAAATTCGCGCCGACGCCGACGGCGACCAAGTCTCGCGCGCGGGAAGACGCGCGCGAACGCGCCCTCCTCTCCTAATGCCCGCTCTTTTATACAAATATCTCGTACGTCTTCGTGCGTCATGCCGTGCCGCGAGAGACCTTGAGGAGAGTCGCGGGAGGGAAGGTTGAGAGAAGAAGAATGAGAAAGAAAGAGGGAGCGAGGCGCGGTCGCGCGCGAGAGATCGGACCGACGCCTCCTCGCTTCTCGGAGCGGTTTATCGACGCGCGAACCGCGCGTCTCGTTATTTCCGATAACTGCCAGGCCCGCAGATGGGTAGAGAGAGAAAGAGAGGAAGGGGAGAAACAGAGAGAACCCTCCCCCCCCGCCCCCCTCGTCCGACCGAACGCTCCGACCGCACGAAGAGCAACACGCGGAGAAGAGGATCGGTTGCATAAGGCTGCGCGCGCGCGCGCGCGCGCGCGGAGAGCCCGCGAGCGGCCGTTCGGCGCTCTCGCGCCGATAATAGCCCATTACGACTGGTTTCCGAGTCGGTTTCGGCCCGTGAGTATCTCTGAATATGTTTTCAAAACGAATCGTTCCCGAGGGCCGATGTCAACGGACGACCCCGCTGCTGCTGCTGCTCTCTCTCTCTCTCTCTCTCTCTCTCTCTCTCTCTCTCTCTCTCTCTCTCTCTCTCTCTCCCCTCCCCCCCTCTCTCTCTCCCTCTCCTTTTCTCTGCCTCTCGAAACGAATTTAGAAACAATCTTCGGCGCCACGTGATGGGACGGCTTATGCAATCGCGAGAATCCGCGTCGGACGTGCATCGCGCTCGAGCGGAATTACGGACGCACCGCGAGAGAAACACGCAAAGGCGGTTACACACCACGTCCATGCGACGACGGACGAGCGCAAGACGATGGAACTCTGGCAGCATTGAACGCAGAGCAAAGTGCTCCGTGCGGCTGATTGCCTTGTCTGCTGGCATCGACGGAGAGAACCTGACGCCCAGGGCTAACGCTTAAACGTGAGTAAATGTAGAGAATAGCTTGAGCTTGTGAATGTGAGAGCAGTTGCGACGGACTAATATAAACCGTACCGCGCTGTGCCTCTCTCTCTCTCTCTCGCTCTCTCTCTCTCTCTCTCTGTCTCTCTGTCTCTGTCTCTGTCTCTCCCTCTCTGTCCCCTTGCCGGGAACGCGACTCGTGACTTTGTGAGCGAGAACGTAGTGAGAGAAGAGAACGAGAAATGAATGAACTCCGGAGCCAACGGCCGAGCGCCGAGAGCTGAGGGAGAGATCGGCGCTCGTCCTCCACCGTTCGCTGGAGCAATACGAGGCTGTTGACGGAAACATACCGAGAGAAGAAGAGTGCCAACAAGTAGCGCCGGTCCAACAAACCGCGAGTTTCTAGTTTCCATAGTCGCGCGGCAGGTTCTGCGCGCGATCTCTAGTGAGATCTGTCCACGAAACGAAATCTCGACGGTTCCCTCCTCAACCTCCTCTTCCTCCTCCTTCTCCTCCCCCACCTCCCGCGAGGAGAGTTAGCCGTGTGTTAACGGATAGAGAACTGCAGAAGTCGCTGCCCACACGTGCACTCGCGTCTCAAACATCGATCAGCGTAGCTGATGCGCGGGCAGGTGTGCCAGCTATGTCTTCCTGAGAGAGAGAGAGAGAGAGAGAGAGAGAGAGAGCACAGACCCTTTCTGCTGGACCTGGACTGCTGTTGCGTTCAGACTCCCACACACGTTTGTGACCTCGAGTCAGAGAGCACTGTGCGCATCCGACCTGACGACTCGCTGCTCTCGTGGTTGTCAGTCGCGGCGGAACAATCGGATCGTTCTCGATTTCGCGATAGAGAAGGAGAGACAGGACACGGGTCGACCCGTTCGTTCGTGGCGGATCGCGCCAACCGACCCTCGACAACCCGACAGCCCGAAAAGTCCGAGCGAAACACGCGGCGGACGAGGTAGCGGAACAACACGACGTACGGCGGCGTAAAGAATAATAAAAAAGAGGTAGAATTATACGGGATAAGCGGCGGCGAGGGGGGATGGGGGAGGGGGGATGGGGGAGGGGGGAGCAACGTCGCGGGAAGGACAAGAGAGTCAGAAGTGGTCTCGCAAAATCGGCACGGAAGTCGCGCGGTGGTCTATTACGAGCACGGATAGACGGCCGAGTTGATGCTGTGGTAGGCGGCGAGGGCGTGCGCGTGCGCTGGGGGCGCGGATGCGGCTGCGTGCGGCGAGGTGGCCATCGCGGATGCCGCCGCGGCTGCCATCATCATCTGTTGGTGCGAACGCTTTAGGGAGTTGGGAGTTGTGGCGGCGCTACTTGGGGTAATAGCAGTAGTAGTGGTGGTGTTCGACTGCGGCGCAGGGTGGTGGTTTTGGCTTTGGTTTTGGCTCAGTTGCAGGGGGGTGGTAGCGGCGGTACTGCCGATCCCGGCGTGATTATTATTATTGTTGTTATTATTCTGGTGGTGGTGGTGGTGGTGATGGTGATGGTGGTGGTGGTGGGGGGTGAGCGCGTCGTGCGGATAGTAAGACGATGACGATGGTGAGGTACTCACGACGTCCGGCGTGCTGGCTCCGTCCGTGTGGCTGGTGCTGTCAGCGGTGCTCCTAGGTCCGCTGCCGTCCAGACCGTTACCCAACTCGGGTGGCTTCGAGCTCTCTCGGTCGTCGATTACTAGGTCTATCGGCATCTTGCCCTTCAAACAGCTGATGTACCGATGGCAGAAATTGTCGCAGAGCTCATGTACCTGAAACACGAGGAAGACAGAAGGAACGTTCATTAGTCGGCCGGTCGTGAGCGTAGACATCGAGATAGGTACACTACACCCTCGGCTCTAGCTCGGACCAAGGAGCTCATACAGATACCGTTTCCCAAAAGACATCTTCCACATAACTGAGTGCGAAGGCTGATTAACCGCGCCGCCGGATATAATTAATAGACGGATTCCATCGAATGAATCGACAACCGACCGTGGTTTCACCGAGGTATGAGGCACAGACGGAGAAAGAAGGAAGGGAGAAAGAGAAAGAGAGAGAGAGAGTGGACGCGGCGTATCGATACACGAAGATGGAGGAGGCTGGTGTGGGCATCTCGAGAGATCGTGGAAGCGGTCTGGTAGCTGAAGAGAAACCGATGCGACGGACGGAGAGAGAGAGCGAGAGAGAGAGAGAGAGAGAGAGAGAGAGAGAGAGAGACAGAGGGGAGGGGAAGGAGGGAGAAACAGAGTCAGAGAAAGAAGGAAAGAGTGAGAACGAGAGAAAAGAAGATAGAGGAGGAGAGGAGGTCTGACCGGTGTCCAGTCGACCAGAATGTTATGTATGCAAATGAGGCCTGACAGGCCTATAGGATAGCCAGTCCTCCTCCGTCTCCCTTTCGACTCATCCTCTCTCAGCCGTCGCCCTATACTACCTCCGTCCACATCCCGACCCTATCGTCCTCCCGCCTCTGATTCGCCTTCTTGATTCCGTTTAGAATAAACGTATTATATAAGCAAGAGCAAATAAAAATCGTTATCTTGTTATATGTAAATCGTCGGCGAGCCGAGACGAGGCATTATGAAGAAGCCGCGTAGCGGTCTTCTTCGCGAACGTACACCCACCCTGCGTCTCTCCCCCATCGTCCTTCGTTCCCGGGGCAACCTCGCGCGAGCGTTACCTCAACCGTCTCTATCGGCCCGCCGGTCACTTGTAACGCTCTTATTAGGCATTTATGTATAATAGAGAAGAAGACGGCCATCTTTGCCGTAGGCGGCACCGTCCAATAGTGGTGTGCATCGAGAACGCACGGACAATGCGCGTGCTTATCGTGGAGAGCCATGTACGCGAGAAGAGCCGCGATCGAATTTCCCTCGGCCGATCGAAGAGGCAGAAAAAGTCGGCTGAGAGAGACAGACGGACAGACAGAGAGAGAGAGAGAGAGAGAGGAACGAGCGGCTTCGCGTATCCTTTGCAGAGACTGGAAGCTAACTTATTACTATCTGGAGTTCGTGGTAATCGACACGATTCGGTGTTACACGGTAACGCAAAGGGTCTGAATAGAGTCCAATCTAAGCGGGCGCTTTGCATATCGGGGCAAGATTGTCGGGGGTGGTTGCCGGGCGCCGATCGGTTCACGAGAGGTTACTCAATGACGATATTATTAGGGGCGATCAATGAGATCGTTATGGATTTTCTGCCGCGTCACCACGAGACGACGATACATTTCGCGTCGATCAGCGAACATTCGTCGCGCTCGTTTAACTTCTTTCAAAAATGAGGGGCCCTCGTCGGGAGTGATAATGCGCCGCGGCAACCTCGGTCCCGCGCTTCTTCCATGCGGGGTACCGACTCCCCGCCTCTTCTTCCATGCCGCTTCCATCGCCCCAACGTCGTCGTGTACCACCGCGACGCGGTAACACAATGCCCGCTCAGGATGACTAGACCCCCCCTCTCCCCCTCCCCACCCCCCTCTCTCTCTCTCTCTCTCCCTTTCTCTCTCTCTCTCTCTTTCCCGCCCTCCCTTCTTTCGCTCTTTCTCTAGTTAATGGAGAGACCAAAGGGCGGTGGGAGGAGACGAAGGACTCCGAAGGACAGCGGCTATAATGCCGGACTGGTTAGAATTTGATCCGCCGGGAGTCGAGTCGAACCGAGCGACAATGCTCAGCGATGAAGAGAAATAAAAATGCCCCCTTCGTACGCAGGGAGTCTGAGGGCGTCAAATCGATCCCGGAGTCTTGCGGATCTCCGGATCAACATTGAGGTATTTCAAAATACCTCGCCTCGATCCTGTGGCGTTTTGCGCAAATAATCGGTTGCGGAGTAATAAGAGATATACTCGCTTGTAGATCTCGCAGTATTCTCGCGCCGTACGTAGTGAAATCTCAAACGACGTTAATTCATGTGTAAACCTACGTACCGCGCGGCTGTAGCAGGAAATTATCGGAAAAGGCGTTACTCGCTGGGATCGATACTCCAACTACGATACTGAACACGATACGATCGCGTCGGAACACACGAGTTTTTGCAATCTATCCTACCATTGAATCGCGTCATCCTACACCGTGGACGATGATCTCGCAGGGAGACCGATACGGGATACAACAGGGAGGTCGTCCCCGGCGATACGACGCACGGGACGTTGTTCTCGATCGCCTGTAGCCTCCCTTTTCCATGGGCACTTTCGGCGGCGGCGGCGGCGGCGGCGGCGGCCGTGGAGCAACGGAGCAAAAGGACAACGTGCAGTTAGGTCCGATCCTCTTTCTCCCTCGAAGGAGAGAGAAAGTCGTGTCGTCCGAGGATATCTCGTGGCGCGCGATACGACAAAGTGGCCCGTTATCTGCGGACCGAGGCGAGCGAGACAAATTTCGGACTACGTCCGTAATTGGACGCGGTACGAAAATAGTCGCCCGGATGCGAATATCGCTGCTTAAAGTTTCAGCGCAAGTTAAATTACGATTCAATTTCCAATCGAGGCTCGGCATCGATCGGATTAAACTTTCACGGAGGACATCGCGATCGGGAAGTCTAAACGCTCGCGGTAATGCGATTTCTATCGATGTCCTCGTGCGAGGACGGAAACGAGAACTATTCGGAATCGATGAGTGACTTCTTCTTCCGGGGTTCGAATGCGCGCCATCAGAGTTATCAGTTGCGCGAGTGAAAGAGAGAGAAGCAGAGAGAGAGAGAGAGAGAGAGAGAGAGAGAGAGAGAGAGAGAGAGAGAGAGAGAGAGAGAGAGAGAGAGACGATTATTGTCATCGCGGGTGTCCGTGCGCGAAGAGAATCGCGCAGAGAATGGAACCTCGATGCGAGTGCCGCTTTCGGTATGACGACGTCATCGGTGTGAGGTGAAAGACGTCACACGCAAGAAAGTCGCGGTTAGATTCATCCCACAATGTCGCGGACGATGTCGCTGTAACGTGATATTATACCCGTTTTATGGGCGATTTAACAGTTCGAATGTGCTCGAGGATACCTCTTCGTACACGGTCGACTTAATGCGCGAGAGAGAAATCGTCGGGTCGCTCCGTCAAATTCCATTCGCCACAGTCGCCTCCGACAACATCTCCTCATGCCAAACGCACAGAGAAGCGAAGAGATGAAGGGAGCAAGGCAGAAAGGCAGAAAGAGAAAGGGAGAAAAAGAGAGAAAGAGTATCCAGTTTTACATCTGGGTCAGAATCTAGCTCGCCAATCTAACGATTGTTTTCAAGTAGCACATGTATACAGTCAGCAAGCACATAGAGTACGCGGGGTGCGCGCAGGGGAATTTTACAAGAAACTCGTTATCCGTAACGTCGCTCTCTCTCTCTCTCTCTCTCTCTCTCTCTCTCTCTCTCTCTCTCTCTCGATTATTCCCGTGCGTTTTCACGTGGTTTCAAAGAGGAAGACCGAAACCAGTTCCCCAATTCAAAGAGAACATTTAAACGATTCTCTCCCCTTTCTCTCGGCGATCCCTGTTATCATGGAGGGAGGAGAGGAGAAGGGGGAAATTCCACGCGGGGCGACATTATACGAACTCGAGGACCTCCTTTTCATCCGACCTCGAAATTGCTCGAAAATTTACGTAAACGAAGGAAAGAACGGGTGTAAACGCGTCCTCTACCTCTCTCGCGCTCTCTTTCTTTCTCCCTCCCTCCCTCCTTCCCTCTCTCTCTCTCTCTCTCTCTCTCTCTCTCTCTCTCTCTCTCTCTCTCTCTCTCTTTCCCCTCTATCTCGCTGTCCTCGCGCTACCGCACCCGCTCCTTCCGCCCTCTTCCCGCGTCTCTTCACGGACTCTCGGAAAGGCAAACGCCGAAGAATGGAACGGATCCGTGGTACGTACGAGCGAGAGAGTAGAAAAGGAGGAACGCAAGGAACCCCATTTACGGCACAATGGGCTCTTTTGAAGCCGAAGGTAATGAAGGTTTCGGGGTGTCTGTCTCGGTCTCCCTCCCTCGCGGCCTGATTCGCAACTTGACCACCCTTACGGCACGCATAGGATATACCGGGTGTACGCGGCAAACGAGATCGCCCGTTTTCTTCGTTTTCGCAGGCGCTGGACGGTACCGCGGTGTGGTATCGACGAGTCAATCGCTCGGCGATGACTCGATGATGAGAAACGCGTCGATCGAGCGATCTGCCGAAGCGAACACACATCGGGCGCGTCAGGCCGCGTTGATGCGAAAGTTCAACTTGAACGTTGAAAGCACAAGCAGTACACCACTGTGCCGATTCTTTTCCATGCGCGAACGCCAAGGTACGTCTTTACACACTAGTATGACTAGTTTTCCTCACGGCGCGCGTGCAAAGAGATCCCGCTAGTGTTTAAAGCGCTACCCCGTGTGGCGCACATTTCAGCGAACCGACCAGTTAAGACTTCATTTCTGCGGGCACCGCGTGTCGATCCGCCTCGGACGTCTCGCGGCAAGATCGTCGCGCGCGCGCGCGAGAGAGAGAGAGAGAGAGCTCGACAGAGCGGCGGCACGTACGTGCGCTGCGCGCAGGAACACGAGGATATTCCAGCGGGAGAGAGCGACGTGCGCTGGCATAGGTTTAGAACCAGTTTCCTGCAGCGCGTCCAGCAGGCTGCGGAGGGGGGGGGAGGTCGCGCCCGCGTGTTGTACCAGTACGAATCCCGTTGGTATGCACTGTGTACGCCATAATATCCCATAAGAAATTTACCGCTCTCTAACCGGTGTACGCGCGAGGCGGTTCTGCCCAGAGTCCTGCGCCGAGGAGGACGACGGAAGAACGGAGTGGAGGAGAGTAGAGTAGAGAGTAGAGAGAAAAGAAGAGAAGAGTACCGAGAGGGGAACTATACTATACAGGGGAGGGGGGGAGAGAAAGAGAAAGAGAAAGAGAGAGAGAGAGAGAGAGAGAGAGAGAAAGAGTCGCTACGTCGCCGTCAAAAAATACTCCACCGCGAAGGCAGAGAGGCAGACCGAGAGAGAAAGAGGGAGAAAGAGAAGGGAAAAGGGCCTGACCGGATCTTCCTTCCGCGCACCGGGCCCCGGCAAAACGTAATTATGCTAATACGCGATTGGTTCGAAAATGTTAAATGCACGAGGCGCAGGCACCGCGGGCTACCATGAGCCTCCCTCCATTGGTCCCCTCTCTCTCCCATTCTCTACGCTACGTTGAATCGTTCTCTGTCTCTCTCTCTCTCTCTCTCTCTCTCTCTCTCTCTCTCTCTCTCTCTCTCTCTCTGTCTCTCTCTCTCTTTCTCTGTCTCTCTCTTTCCCTCGCCGTCTTCCTCCACTGTGCGAGCACAGATATTTATGGAATCTTCTTCATCGCGCGCGCGCTGCATTCCGCTTCGCTCGCTCGCGTCTCGTCTCGTTTCGTCCCGTCTCGTCTCGTCTCGTCTAGAAGAGGCCCCGGGGACCAGAAACGTTTCAATCTCCGTTACCGTCGATGGCGTGCCAAGCCGCGCTTCTCGTGTCTCCGGGATTACGGGACAGAGAGAGATTCGACACTCGCGACCAGTCCCGATTTACACACGCCAAGAGCAGTATCGGAGTATCCCCGCCGCGAAAAATACACCACCGCGCCGCGTTTTATCTCACGCAGCGTGCTCGTGCGCGTATTCCGCTAATTTCTTTAATCGTGCGCGCTTCCATTAACGCGGGCGAATTTAGAGGCACGAGCAAGTAACGAGTAATAAGCGCTATCGCGATAAAATGAAGCGTCGCTGGTACCTTCGAGCGAGCACCAATTAGCGAATTCATTTGCTTCGACGCAGATAAGCCGACGCGAGAGTGCGGAATCGCGTTTCGGTGATTTATTCGCCGGCCTTAATGCTTCCCTCCCTCCCTCCCCCCCTCGCTCCCTCTTTCTCTCGTCCGCCGGTTTGAATCGTGCCACCCGAGCGCTCGCGTGTTCGTATAGAATCGTCGCGGAAAATTTATATTCCGTTCGATTCTATTTTACAGACAGATACTTCATTTGCGTCACGCCGCGTCAGGGAGAGAGAGAGAGAGAGAGAGAGAGAGAGAGAGAGAGAACCGAGCCAATTTTCCGTCGAGGGTAGAGACGCGCGAATCATGTCGGACGAGAACTATAATACCCGCCGCCGTCGACGATCGCAGTGCATCGAAAACGCACCAACAATCCCGACGATAGTCGAATCCGCCGCGGGTGATGACGCGGCATTATAATAATGTAATCGCCATAAATGAGGAAAATTGCTATAAAATTGCGCGATCGAACCGGACGAGCGGCCGGGGCCGGGGTGGCGAGGGCCGCGAAGAGGTCTCGAGAACGCGCGCGGCCAATGGCTGGCTGCCGCAACGTCAGCTGCCATTTCGATGGAAATGCGATGGATGTCCGCTATTTTGTATGATAAAATATCGCCGCAAAAAGCGCCTGGGCAAACCAGACCCGCCTCCGTGTCCCGCGGGCGCAGCCATTCGGCTGGATAGAGAGAGAGAGAGAGAGAGAGCCGGTCGAAAAATCCTTGCACGTTGCACCGAGAGAGCGTTATTATCCTTCCTCTCTCGGCGAAGCGTGCAACGCGAGGAAAAAGACGCGCGTTTCCGAGAACCTCGTGGCAACGAGCGAAGAACGAAGGACTTTGCGACGAGACAAGCACGACTCCTCTCGTTCGTCCCTCGCTCTCTCGCTCGCGCCGATGAAAAGCCCGGACGGTCTCGGAATTTCCCTCGACAGATGTCTCACTTTCACCGCGCGACCGTAATTCCACGACGCGCTGGCTGGCTGGCTGGCTGGCTGGCTGACTGGCTGGTGGAGTATCGAGAACGTATTGTCATTTCGCCCGGGTGATCGGAAAGAAGGGGTAGTACTCCTCAACGACGGACGGAAAAAGAAGTAGGGGGAGAAACACGAGAAACGGGAGCGACATCGCGGAGCAGACAACTCGCCACAACGAGTTAACGCGCGCGCACCAGCTGTTGAACAGCGAAATGACTCCACTTACGTTTTAGAATCGGTTCGGTTCGGTTCGTGTCCACGCGCCCGCGCGCGAGCGAGGCCGAGCTTTCACCGCAATTACGGAAAATTGCCCCCGCAGTCATAACAGTCGTTTTTTAGGTGTTAAAGGCGACTTATCGGCAGCGGGCGCAGCGGTAATCTCTTACAATGAGGCCGATCGCGAGAATGTCCAGTCGACCAGTGTACACACTGCACGTAGCGAGCAGGAAACCGCTTCTTGCGTCACACAGCGATTTTCACGTCGCGCGGCCTTTCCTTCGCACTTTTTTAGGCAGAAAGAAAAGTTACGCGAGCACGCGAGCGAACGCGCGCGCGCGCACGCTATCTTCAGTTTTCAGGCCAACATGAGACGAGAAAATACGTCCTCTGTGTGGCCAACTGGTAGAAATGGAAATCGCGACACCGCGAAACATCTGAATTCGACTCGAGTATACGAGAAAAAGGGGGACGGCTTACGGGAAGATAACGATCAAAATATGAGACCGAAGCAAAGATTTTATCGCTGATATCGCCGTCGACGGAACGAGCGAGAAAGTCTGATCTTTGGACAACGAGATTTCGTAAATAGGTGATCCGCGCCTCATCGGCGAATCCGCGCCAACATTATGAGCCTCGTAAGGTGGAAGCGAAGGTGGATACTCACCTTTTCGAGCTCGAGGAGGTGAAACCGGAGGACCTGAATCGCCTGAACCATCTGAAACGAGAAAAAAGAATTGAATAAAATGCATTCGACGGACGCGAAGGCAGAAAAAAGGCATCGGATGGTAGGAGCTGGTTCGGAGCTGGACAGCGGGCGGCGGGCGGCGGAGGAGGAGGAGGAGGCGAAGGAAGGGCGCGGGATCGGCAGGCCGAGGGACGCAGGGGGGGAAAGGGGTGGAAGGAACATGAAGCGGACATGATTTAACCACGCGCCGCCGCTGCAGCATCGTCGACAACGGCGCAGCTCGGCAACAGATCGCTCGACGGTCCCCACGGCTATTCCCGCGCGCGGATTCGGCCTTTTTATTGCGTCGCCGCGCCGCGCCGCGCCGCGCCGTGCCGGCGCGCTTCCATTTATCCCTTCCGGTAAATATCGCCGGTGAACGGCGATGGAGCGGCGGCGCGACGGTTATTAACGGGAATTCATTATTATTGCATCGGCTAAATTCCGCTAATTGCGCATCTCAACTCGATCGCGCGGTGCGTACAATCGCGGTTCGGCGACGGTGACGACAACGACAACGACTCGATATCGCGGGTGAACGACCGTGGAAAGAGACCATGCGAAGGAAATAAATAGAAAAAGACGCTCGCGTTAGTCGTTGTCATCGCGTCGATGCGTCTCTCCGATGCGGGTCGATCGCACGTGAGAAAGAGAAAGAAAGAGAAAGGAATAAAAAATCGCGAGGAAAACGCAAAAGTAACTTATTCGTCCGGCGAGGATAATTTACCGCGACGCACGTCCGATCGCGCAAACGCGCATGCAACGATCGTACAGACGCAGGTCGGATAACCGCTCAGCGTGGAAAAGAAGACAGAGGAAAGAGAGAGAGAGAGAGAAAGAGAAAGAAAAAACGCTTGAAGCGTTTCGATTGCGATAAGACTTTCGTCGGCTCGATAAGCGAGCGCGACTGGTACCAACCACTCGTACGACTTGCCCGGCTCGTCACGTTGCGGGGCGACGATGGTTGTTTTTCGACATGCGTCCGCGCGCGCACACGCGCGGTATCGAAGGCTCGTCTTCGTCGTCGTTGTCGTCCTCGCTGGGACCATCGGTATAATTTTCCGATACCGCCATTAACGTTTAAGCCCACCCGAGACCCCTCGTCCTCGCAATCTCTTCGCGAGGAGGTCGTACGTTGCGGCGGCGACGTTGTCCCCTCCCTCCTTCCTCTCTACCCTCTCGGGAGCGGCAAAAGCGGCGATTCAATTAGGCAAAGCGGCAATCTTAATTGTTAATTAACATTATATTTATGCAATTATGGTCCATTATGATTCCACGTGGCCGATAACGAAGCGGCCGCGATGAGTGCTCCCTGAGATAGTGGACTCTCTCTCTCTCTCTCTCTCTCTCTCTCCCTCTCTCTCCCTCTCCCTCTCCCTCTCTTTCTTTCGGGAGACTGCTGCTGTGCCTAATGCTACTCCTGTCTCTCGCTTCTTCGTCGTCATCGTGGTCCTTTCGCCACGATGGGATACGCTCTCCTCTAAACGAGAGGCAGGTATAACGCCCGAGCACAGGCACAACCCGAATACGAAATACGAGTGACGAGTGAACGAGATATCACTTCGGCGAGGTATATACTTCGGTGAACGCGTATGTATGCGCGCGCTCTAGATAGAACGCATTCCGAGCGAAATCAAATCGAAGTCTCGCGCAACGATGTGTCAGGAGACATCATCCGATATGTCCGAGCAGTCGAAGCAGCCCTGGCTGCGGAAGTCGGCCCGGTCTCATGTCCGGTGGCGAAAGCACAGCGCGCAAGCACGCTGGCGAAGAATCGAAATCGCCATTAGAACGAGACAATCGTTCGCATTGTGCAGGGAACCGTCGGCGTCCAAGAGGAATATGTATCGGGTCTTCGACACTTCAGGGCCCCTCCTCGTCGGCGAACGGACGGCGAGGTAGGAGAGAGGGAAGGGCGAGCAGATAAGAAGAGGAACAAGAACGCGACGGGGCAAGGAGAGAGAAGGACAGATCGAGCGAGAAATGAAGAAAGAGAGAGAGAGAGAGAGAGAGAAAGAGACCGACCGGGGGAGAAAAAGCAAAGATGGTATCGGTCCAGTAACGAACACACAACACAGAACACCCGGGTGCTCCTTCGCGAGATGGTGCGAGGAGACGATTCGCCACGACGTGTTTCGCGTCTGCCCTCCTCCTCCTCCACGACGTACACACAATGTGTTCTCTATATCCGACGGTTTTGTTGCTCCCCCGACCAATAACGACATAGTTGCCACGACGCAGCGCGAACTCTCGCGCATAGCCGACGTTAATCGAGCCCCGTCGCGCGCGAGGCCAGTGCGGATCTCGGGAGGTCCCGCGCGCGCGCGCATTGTGATACGTACAGATACGTGGAAATGATGAAAAGCATTCTTTTCTATCCCTCGTCATGCGCAAGGTGTGCAAGACGGCGTACGCGAGTCTCTCGTGAATCGAACGTAGAACTAGAGGCGCGTCGACAATTTGATCGCGGCGAGTGGCACGGCCTCTCCCACGGCCCTTTGATTCTAATAATTATGCGAGAGACTTGTAATTCTCAAACGAGATACGCACAATGTCTCCACTATTCCGCATCTCTTTCTCTCCTCCTCCCTAGGCGTCACACAACACCGTCGTGCTCTCAACACAACACCGCGTTTGTCTGTATCTCCAAGTACCGCCCGACGAGACTCTCCTCGGGATGTCTAGTCCGGGCTACGTCTCACGTCACTCACTCACTCACTCACTCACTCACTCGCTCGCTCGCTCGCTCGCTCGCTCGCTCGCTCATTCGCTCACGCATCATCTCGCCGGCTTTCCCTCCTTCTCTTCCCCTCACACTCACTTTCTCAGCTCGCGAGATCTTTCGGCTCGGGAGGTTTTGCCACGATCGCTCATCACGTGTTATTAATTAGGCTTGCGAGCGGTCGAGTATCTCGAGCAGGGGAGGTACCGGCCCGGAGGAGGCCCTGTGGTGGAGGAAGAAGCGGAGGCCGCAAGAAAAACTGAGAAACGCACGAAGAAACGGGGGAGATGGTGTTATTTATAAGCCGACAGGGACGACGCAGTCGGAAGCAACGCCCGGCGACGAAGGGGGTGCCCCCACTTTGCTCCCCCCTTCGCTCTCTCGTTCGTTCCTTCGTCTTCGCGTCGTGCTCCTTCCTCTCCCTCTTGCTCCCTCCGCGCCTCTCTGACTTCCACTCGAGCAGCACTGCACCGTGACGCGCGATGCATGCTGCACCGACGAATGCGTGATGTATGCGCGAGATACGCGATGCGTGCGCGTACCAGCGTAAATGAGCGCTCTGGTTATGATGCGTGCGTGCGTGCGTGCGTGCGTGCGTGCGTGCGTCGGGGCTTCGCGCCTCGCGGATGCTGCGCTTCGAACCGTCCGCCGGACATTTCTTAAATATCCGAGACCACCCGCTCGCTCCAGATAAGCGGAAAGACGACGAACTTTATTACGCAACTGTATTACACTTTCGTCGGCGACAGCTGGAGGAACAAATTCGCAAAGTTTTCCCGCGAGAGCCGCCGCGTGTGGAAACTGATGGTCGTTCCACTACAGACTACGGCTTCGCTTACGTCAGAGAAACTTATCAATCGGGAGATATCGATTATTCAAGTTATTAATGTTAATTCACTGCTGCGTAAAGCGGTCTGACGGGAGGGGGAGGGAGAGAGAGAGAGAGAGAGAGAGAGATATCGACGCGCTGGAATTGTGTTAATCAACGGGCGCGCGCGCGTCTTCACCCACTTCTGAGCGCGAACAATGAAAAACGCGAGCGCGAGCACTTGTTGCCGGGCTTCTCGATTAATTTATTCGGTTCTTTAAATCGACAAAATTAATTGGACGCTGTCAATGACGTAAATGCAGGCGTGCACCGCTGCCTGTCCCACTTTTGCGCCAATCGATTCTGCATTGCACGCGCGTCCATCCGCGCGCGTCGAAACAACGCGTCGTCGACGTTCTTTTATAATTCGCGCGTACATGTGTGTGTGTGTGTGTGTGTGTGTGTACACTCGCTCGCGTACGCGTATAACTGTCATTATTAATATAAACGATAACTCCGGGGTTATAAAACTCGCGCGCGCGCGCGTTATCAAGGTCGGACGAGGGCTGGGCGAAAAAAGTCGCGGTAAGGGGCAGGTCGATTCGTTACGGGGTGCAATTGGTTGAAGCGGCGCGCGATTAGCATCTTATAATTGATTGCGGCGATTTTTGAGAGAATTAAATCCGACCTCGGCCGCGCACCGCATAAATCTTCGGCGCGTAATACACCGCGCCGGTGTTTCAACACTTCCAGCGAAGTACGGTGAAGTCCGTGATTCGGCCTTGATGAGATCGTTATATCGCGCGCAACCAGGTCGGTATCCGCATATAGGTGGACCTTGCAGCGGCGGCAGCGCGGCAGTGGCGGCGACGGTGGTAGCGGCGGCAGGAAGATGGGGGCTCGTATACAGCTCATATTAATTAGTTCGCATACGTGTACGGCGGAAAAAGGAACCCGACGGTCGCTAACGAGCAAAAGTGAGACGCGACACTACCAAAAAGGTGAGAATATCGCTCGGCGAAGAGAGAGAAGCGGGAAGAGAAAACAAGCGTACGGTCGACAAGGCGTCGCTCGGGCGGAAAGGAATTCGTAAAGTCGCGATGCATGTGTGTAAACGTGATCGCGCGATGATGGCGTAGAGACATCGTTATCGATTCGAAATACCTAATTAATTAACAAGCTCTTTGCACCTTACGCACCGTTCGCGCGACACCGCCGCGCTCTCTCGCGCGGCGATAGAAGCTCGCGCGCGGGGAAAAGAGAAAATTTCACGGTGGAAGCGATCGAACGCGGAAAAGATAGCGGGGGGGGGGGGCCGAGACGGATGCAATAAATCTCGGGACGCGAAGCGCGATTCCACGCGGGAACCGAGATCGCGCGCTCCCGGCGCGCGAACACTCCAAGAGACGACGAGAGGCGAATGAGAAGCGTGCTCGCTGCGATCTCACCGTGCCGATTGCCGTGCTCGAGAACGAGCGCGACCGGTGATTCCGCGCAGCGCAGATCTAATAATCTTAAAGCAGCGCCGAGCAGCGTTAAAAAAAAAAGTAAAAAAACAAAAAAAAGAAGAAAGGAAAAAGAAAACAAAACCGGGGACGATCCCTCCGCGAGATTGCCGTGTCGCGCGGTGATACGAAGCGCGCGAGTCTCACGCTGAGCGCGTAAACGAGCGAACGTCGGCCGAGGATCGCGATAGGCCGTCGTTGAAAATAATCGCCCGACGAATCGACTCTAATCGAGCCGAGGCGGGAGAAAAGTCACAAACGAGCGTTGCGTCGCGCGTCGATGCGCGAAATACGCATTCCGCGGAGTCGTTATCGGCTCTCTCTCTCTCTCTCTCTCTCTCTCTCTCTCTCTGCTGACGCGGAAGATCGTCGAAAATCCGTCCGATAAACCGCCAGTACGAAGGCAGACAGAAGACAGACGGACGGAAAGACGTAAACTGCGTCACGCGCGGTTTACGAGCGCGGCATTCCGCGCTTGTGTGTGCGCGGTGCCAGCGGTCGCGCGCGTTGGCTCTCTAATGAATGACCGTTAATTGTATCAATTATTAACGAGGGACATTGCACGGACGCCGCGACGACTCTTATCGATGTCCGCTGATTTACGAGGCGAGCGTCCTCTTCCAGATTATCCACTTGCTCTCTCTCTCTCTCTCGTTCGCACCCACGTCGATTCGCTTCTCTCTTCATACTTCTCTCCGCCTGGCTCTCACTCTCTCTCTCTCTCTCTCTCTCTCTCTCTCTCTCTCTCTCTCTCTCTCTCTCTCTCTCTCTCTCTCTCTCTCTCTCTCTCGCTCCCTCTTTCACTTTCTGGCTCATCGGACGAACGTTTCGCAGCCGATTACAAACCGTCTTCTTCGGATCACCGGTGGTCACAGAGTCTGCGACGTCCGACCGCCTCATTATCGGCCGTATGCGCGCGCTCCCGGAGCGTGGAGCTTATAAAAAAAGTCCCAAAGGCAAAAAGAAAGAAGAGAAGAAATCGCGGCGAGACGTGAGCATTATCGTCGACGAACATCGACGAGCGTCGAGCGAGCCGCGGCAATTAATTCTCGATCTGCCAACGCGCGACACGACCGCGCGCGCGCGCGCGTGCTTGCGTGCGCTCGACGACGACGTCGTCGGCCGCGCGGCGGCGATCCCCGTGGCCCCTGGGATGAAAAATGGTGGAAATCCATATTTCGGTTCACGCGGGAGATATATACTTGCTTTCGTCCCTCTATACTCGGTGTGTACACGAAGAGAAGGAAGGTGAACAACCCGGCGATACACGCGGTTCGAGAGCGCTGTGCAAGCAAGGGACGGTTTATCTACGAGCTGGCCCCGCGCGCGCACGCGCGCGGAAGACGCGAAGACACTCGAAGCGACAATATTTAAACATTGTTAAATCGCGCGATACTTGTCAACGGCAAACATGTCGCTCCTACTTGTATTCCGCTAGTTGGCCGTGCACGCGCGCGCGCGCGCGCGCGGCTCCTCTTGATTACGTCGCTATTGCCGGCATTATGTTAAATAAGCGCTTCTAACGAGACGCTCGAACAAATATCTCGCGAGAAGATATCTCTTGCGGTCTCGTACCTGGCCGCGTCGAATACTTGCAAAAATAGCAAGCACCAGAGAGAGAGAGAGAGAGAGAAAGAGAGAGAGAGAGAGAGAGAGAGAGAGAGAGAGAGACGGGTATATACAAAGGACGCATGTCCAACGTCCGTCGATTTAGAATTTCATTATGTTCCAATTCTAAATTACTTGGCTTACATCCGTAACACACGCAACCAATTGAAAGTTAATAGCGTACATCACGAAACCTAAGGACGTTTTACCGACGTAAGCGAGATAGAGTCAAAAATAAAATACGAAAGATATTTTTGCGAGCAAGCGCGAACGACATTATACATTCCTGAGAATTCTCGTCTTCACGAGAAAAAAGAAAAAGGACGAGGAAGCGCGCGTTCAAAGTATTAATAGCGGTAGCGCACCGACAGCCAATCAGGACGAGACTTCACAGGACGTTTTATGTAGAGCGCAAGAACTCCGGGTATCCCGCACGTGCACGTAACGCGGTATTAAGATGATAGTGCGTCCTGGCACGGGCCATCAAAACGGCGGACTACCGTCTTAATAGCCGGAGATTTATAGTCCCGGCGACTCGGCGCAAAGTCACGGGGCTCCGAACGGAGAGAGAGAGAGAGAGAGAGAGAGAGAGAGAGAGAGAGAGAGAGAGAGAGAGGGAGAGAACGAGCGAGAAAGAGAAAGAGAGAACGAGAAGGTTTAGCCCGGCGTAATATAACCCAACCCAAAGTCCCGTGTATAGAAAGAAGGCCCGCGATGTATGTATAAGGGCGCGTGTGGCAAAGAAGAAACCACGAAACGAGGAGCCGAGGAACCACTACTACGACCGCCCGGATAAACGGAGGAAACGAAGAAAAACGAAGAAGGGGCGCGTCGCGTGATTCCTCGGCCGCTGACTCCGGCGGCGGCGGCGGCGGCGGCGGCGACGGTGGCAAGGAGAAAGGAGAAAATCGAACGGAGCCGAAAACATCCCGCTGTGTGAATAACACCCGGAATTACACGAGGAAGGAAAAAGAAAAGACAAGGCGCAAAAGTCCCGCGCGCGCGCGTTTATATATCACTCGAATGATGAATTTCTTTCGCTCGCAGGCACGCGGAACGAGAGGAAACGCCGACGACCGCGATCGCTGAGGCCCGACACACACACAGCGATCGTCAAGGTGCAACGGGATAATTCTCACCCGGAGAATCCAGACGATTGTGTACATTTCTCTCCCTCACGCTTCGCTTTCGAGGAGGCGCGCACAGAGTTCACGCAGTTGAGTTTAGCGCGTGTGTCATCGTCGTGTGTTTTAACCGCGCCTGCAATTTTGCAAATATTCTCGGCGATATTAACGTCTTAACGAGCGCCACAACGAAGCAGGAGGGAGGAGGGTCTCTCCCGCTTGCTCTCTCCGCTTGCTTTTCCTTTTCCCCGACGTCGCTTTCGCAGGAGCGAAAGCATAAAGAGCAGAAAGCGAAAAGCGCCAGGTACGCGAAGGGAACGAGACGCGCACCAGGACGCACGCCGGCGGAGGAGAGCGTGGCACGCACGCCGCGGGAAGTCCTCTCGCGACCGCTCCGAAAGCGCCTCGCCTCGCCTCGTTCGAAAATGATTTTACGATGCGCCCCTGATCGGCCGGTCGACCGGCGATCCTCCGCTGCGCCGGGATTACTCTCCTCCGATTAGTCCCGCATGCCTCTCATTTTCTTGCCGAATAATCGGCCGACGAAACGACGTACCGTCGTAGAACTCGAGGAATCCGCGTCGGGTTGTGATATTCATCCGACACAATGTCTCGTTTTTGCCGAACGTTACACACCGTCGACGACGTCGCCGCTGCTAATTACCGCGCGCCAAGGGAATTATAAAATCAATTTTTACGTCTCTCTCTCTCTCTCTCTCTCTCTCTCTCTCTCTATCTCTATCTCTCTCTCCTTCCCGCGCTCTGTCTCTCGCTTAAAGAATGTACGTCGTACAAATAAAATATTTCCGGCCTTTACGACCGGTAGTCATAACGACGAACGCGCGCGCGCGCGCGCGCGCGCGCGATCTTCTCTCGCGAATGAGCGAGCGCGGGCCGTGCGGTTGAAATGCGTTTCAGTATATTCGGTAGCACGTGCTCACGACCTGCGGACCTGCGGCGCGTATGTTTGTCCCCTCTTATCGGATATCTACGAGCAGCTATGAGGAGCACCGGAATTTAATCAGTTCGAATATTGATACGCGATGACCCGTGCTGATAAGAGCGACGCGACGCACGGGCGGTGTGACTTCAAAACGGGTCTCGCGATTCCGCGCGCGCGCGCACGCGCTTAATTAATTCGTAGTCGCGTTTCAACGTAGTCTCGCGTTTATTAAACGACGACACGCGGTCCCCCGCTCTCGCTCGCGCGAATGACGTACGCGCTTTGGCTCGCTTAAATATTTAACATGCTCGCGAGCAGCGGACTGATAATCGTCGGTCACGATCGGCACGTGCTTTCGTTTCGCATCGTCGGAATTCCCGAACTTCGCGTTTGCCAGGCGAATAGAAGAAAGAGATTAAACGGGAGAGCCGCTTCGCACGAGAGCGCGCGTTCTCCGTTTACCCACACAAGTATTGTGTCCTAACTAACTCGTCCAAAGCTTGCAGCACGTTCAGAGGTCAACCTCCGCGTCATCTTGAATGGCGAGCAGATCGCACGCGGTGAGAATAAAGTTCGCGGCGCAAAAGGGCCGGCTGCTTCTCGCGGAGAGGTCGAGACGACGTGGCGCCGCGGACGGACGGATGCTCCAGCTTTGATGAACGTCATCACGCGCGTCGCAGGACAGTCAAATCGTGTGCGTGAGTTGGTCGTCGCATCGAAAGATCCGCGCACATAAAGGACCACCGGAGTGGCGTGTGTTCGGCAGTCCCTCTGTTACATTATACTTTACACATTCGCTACGGTCCTCTCTCTCTCTCTCTCTCTCTTTCTTTCCTCGCTTCGTTCGCCTGTCCGAGCAGTGTTTCCCTTTCGAGTTCGAGGAGTCTCTGCGGGGCACTCTCGCGACCCTTCCACCACTTCCACGCCCGGCTCCTTTATTCCTAATTCACAAACCGTCGGCGCAAAAAGAGCGTCACGGCGCCCGAGGATATAATATCGCCACCAGCGTGAGACGGTCCTGGCGTGGGCGGAAGAGAAGCTCGGCGGAGAAGGCGAGCGTATATATACGTTCCTGAACCTCTGGGACCAGATAAATATCTCTTTTTGTCCGTCACTCGGAAGGCACGCCTGTTTCTCGACTTCTCGGGCTACACGAGCGAAGATAAGAGCAACATATTTCTGCCGGGACGATGTAAAAAACCGAATACGCACCGACGACGGTGTGTTTATCAGCGCCATGCTTGCATCGGCCGCGACGGAAGACCGGCGACGGCGGGGGTAGGAGGGAGGGAAGGGTACGAAGAGGGAAAATACCGCGCGTAGTCCGCGTGGTTGCTAACAATATACGGAGGAACGCACAGAGTGCTACTTCGCCAAGTAGCACCACGAGTCTACTAGCGAACGACACGAGTCACCGCGGCGTCAGGTGGAGCGCGAGCACGAGGACACGCGGCCGCGTGAGTCGTCCCCGAGTCCTGCGCGCGCGCGACACACACACACACACACATATGCAAACGTAGAATACACGCGATCGTAAAACGTTAACCACGCGATTACGATCGTTTCTTTCAACGTCGTTGCGAGACTCGTTATACCCGCTGAGAAGGGAAGCGTCGGAGCGAACAAGATCGCGGACGGTTCATTAAATAACGTTAAATAATGAACAGCATGCTCGTCGTAGATTCAATCAACGGGGAAAAGCCGTTGACGTGCTCTCCGTCGAAAGTCGCGCGCGGGAAAGTCGCCAGTGCCGCCGCTGATGACGGCCGACAATCTTCATGTTGGACCGGCGACCGCGGCCTGCCGACGGAACGGAACGGGACGAGACGAGACGAGACGAGACGGGACGAGGGGGTACGGAGGGGGTTGCAACAAAATTGCAATAATCAGCGATAATGTCGGCCGCAGCGAGCGAGCCTGGGAACACGCGCGCGCGATACTCGGCCGCTGCTAATCGCGTGCTGAACGCGCCGACGACACGCATGCTGCGAGGATACGCGAGGAGGTTTCACTCGTCGGTCCTCGCCGCACCGCTTGCTACCTCTCCATGCTCTCTTTCTCTCTCTCTCTCTCTCGTGTATGCGCTCTCGCATCCCGTCGTTACCGCCATTGCACGCGCGGACTCTCCACCGCCGGCAAGCCGCGCGCGCAATTTTGTTTAATCCCATTGCCGACGCACAACAATGCGAAGCGGTAATCCCACGTAAAACCTATGCAATCCCCGGGCGCACATTATCCCCGTCCGCGAAGATGAAGTTCCACATGGAGTCGTTTGCACGCGGTTTGCTTTACACGCATCCCACCCCCCCCCTCCCTCTGCCCCCGCGCAAGTCGCGACGTGGTCGACTTGGTCGGAAATTATGCGCGGACGCTGAAATATTCGAGTCCGAGGCGCGAGAGCCGGACCCGAAGCTCATCGATTAACGGGGATTCTGCACTTTTTTTTTTTTTTGTCACGGAATATTCCGGACTTTGAAATATACGACGGAATTCGTGTAACGTATGCGCAACAATTTCGAGAGTTCTACGCGAGCAGAAAAAAAAACAACTTGAATGCGAATAAATGCGAGATAAATTTGACGCAATATGTAAAAACGCCGTGTATTTTATCGGGCTCGGCGAACGGCAGCGTGTCGCTTCAACAAATGATTTAGATTGCGGGCAATTTTACGCTCAAAGCAAAAAAGGGAGTGGGAAAAGTAAAAAAACGAAAACAAGCAAAGAGAGAACGCACTTTGACATCTGGCGATGCATCAACTCGCGATGTTTTAGCCTCGAATTGCATCCGCCCTGTCCAAGTCGCATCTACCGGAACCGAAGCCAACGCGGCAGATTCTCAACACTCTGCTTGCGGAGTTTTCGAGAAGTGAGAGAGCGAGAAAAAGAGAGAGATAGAGGGAGGGAGGGAGGGAGGGAGGGAGGGAGGGAGAGAGAGAGAGAGTGAGAGAGAGAGATCGCACGACACACGGAATCTCGCCAACACGATACTCGCGTCGGCGTAGCACAATTAATATCTGAAAAATTAATAACCGAGCCAATGTCACTTCTTGCGCACCGCGCGGCATCGCGCGTCGCGTCGCGAGTAAATCACGAAGGCAGATCCGACAGAGCGAATAATGCCCTCGCAATAATAATTATTCTCCAAACGCAAGACCGGCAATTAGCATCTCATTGGCTCATTTCTCGCTTATGCTAATGGGAATATTATTTAAGCGCGTGTACGAAGCGAAGGGCTGGAGAGCCTCCTCTCCCCCCTGCCGCTCCGTCTTCTTCTCTGTCTCATCTCGCATGTGCGCTCTCCTTCTTCCTCTTTCTTGTCCACTTCAACGTCGGCTTTTTCTCCGCGAGCAAACATACAGTTTTGTGCCTCATCGCCTCGCGTTGCTCGCTTTGCCGCCTTCCGCTGCCGCGCGCGCGGAAGACGCGTCTCGCCGTCTTTCCGTTTACGACGCGCGGCCGAAGAGCCAGAACGGAACGCTGTTCTGTCCGCCCACGTGGTGTCTCCTCGCGCGCGCGCGCGCCCGCGGATTCCCCGTTTAGCCACGGCAGGAAATTCCCCGCGATTTAGCGGAACGCGCGCGCAAGAGGCCCTTCGCGCCCTCCCGAACGCCCGCGATCGTACTCGAGACGAGACCCTCGCAAGACTCGCGAGACTCGCGATACTCGACATACGCTTTCAAAAGGCGGGATCTTCTCTTTGAACGAGCATGTAGCTACGTGTGTAGCATTCGGAGAAACGGTTGAAAATGCAGAAATCGCCGGTGCCGATCTTTGGAAGCACCGTTGAAACGTCCGTTCCCTGTGCCGCTCGATTGACCGTTGTTTTGCAACGTTTGCACGGATTTTGCATTTCGTTTGTCGGGATCGGTCGGCGGCGCTTACGAGGCCCGGCCTCGCGCTTTAACCCGGACTTTCCCCGGCATGCAATTGTTTCCCCAGGCCAGAACAGCGGTCACAACCACACCGAATTTTCCGCGCTTCAGAGCTCTTTCACGCTCACTCGGCCGTGCGTAATGGAAAAGGAAAGAGAGAGCAGAGGAGAGGAGAAAAGACGAAAGGAATGGAGAAGAGAGAGAATAGACGAGCAAAGGTCTCTCAAGCGCGCTCGGCGTTGGTCGTCGGAGAGACCCGACGAAGAAAACGGTGCTCTTCCTCTCTTTCTCGCTCACTCCCTCAGAACAGAGAAAGAGATAGAGAGAGAGAGAGAGAGAGAGAGAGAGAGAGAGAAAGAGGGAAGAGAGCAGCCGGCTCAGAAGGCAATCTCACTCGGCGACTTTTCCGTTCTGCGAAATTATCGGCAAAAAAGCTCCGCTCGATTGGCGTCCGCGGGACGCGCACGAGAAAGGTGAGAGAGAGAGAGAGAGAGAAAGAGAGGTGAAGAGGGTGAGAGAGTAGCTCTCTTTCTCTCGGAGAAGATGGAGAACGGCCGGGAGAGAACGCCGGGAGAGGAGAAGAAAAGAACTGTGCGGAGAGTTCGAGAGGCCGAGGGAGGAAGAGAACGCGCGCGAAGGGTCGCGCGAAAGGATGCCAAGCCGTGCGCGGAGAGGCAGAGAAGAGACGTGGCGGACGAGACAAAAAGCGCGAACGTTACGTGCTGCTTCTTTACGATAGAAGCTCATTGCTCGTAGATTGCGATTTGCCACGGACGTAATGAAGCCACGCCACCTTCCGCCGGCCTTTCTACTGCGGCGACCGGTAAGCGACTACTACGCGGCGCTGCTGCGGCGCGGTTACTGCACCGACCGACCGACCGACCGGTGCGCAACGACGAGAAGCTGCACACAGCCCCGAGCAGCCCTGAGGAACTCTGAGGAGAACCGTTCCTTCTCTCCAACGTTGCGCCACGGCAGGTAGGTTGGTCGGCTGCTCGGGCTTGCTTGGCCGGCCGGCCGACCGACCGGACGGAGTAGTAGACGATTCGACAATTTTTCTCCGCCGAGTCCATTTAACTCCCTCGATTTACTACCCGCAACACCTGCCAGAGCCGGCTTTTTGCAAATGTACAGCGCACGGGGATAGCCGAGAGCTATAGACGAACGAACGAACGGACGAACGAGCGAGCGAGCGAGAGCGCGCGCAATCGGCACCAGAGGCAAGGACAGCGCGGTCGCGAATAACGTCGACGAGAGGTAGGTAGAGGTGCTTCCTCGCTCTCTCGCGCGGCGCAAAGAGGATCGCAACATAAATCACCGCTGATATTCGCTTCTTATATGATCGACCGAGAGTTAATAAATGAAGTCTCAGCCGAGCGCGAGTTCCGGGCGGGAGAGATCTCCGAAGAAAGCGCATTCCGTCCCGCGACGTGTTCTACGTTCGCGACGTTTTCTACCTTGCGAGCACGATCGTTATTATCGAAGATTAACCCGACCGTTTTCACTTTCGGACTTTCTGCAGGCGCAGCGTTATTTTCGACAGCGGAATCAGTCGACAGTTGTGACAACGGTGGTGAGAGACGCAAGTTGCACTTTGCACGAATATTCGCAACCCGATGCGGCCGTGACGAGAGGCCAGGTAACGGACGTGACGTTTCGAAAAATTGTGGGCAACGGTGCGAGAACAGCGTCGACGAAATGCATTCCTCGCTTCCCCTTTTCCCGATAGCAAAAAAAAAAAAACAAAAAGAGGAGAGAAAGAAAAAAAAGCCGGCCAAAATAAGTGCAACAACGGTTTGGCATTAACTCCGCGCGCCGATCTCCAGAGATATAGCGCTCGAATATTTTTTAATAAAAGCTGTCCGTGCGAAACCGAGAAAATCTTCGCGCGAAAGTAACGCGCTCGTGATTTTTGCACCACTGGAAACCAATGGAAACATATTTGTCGGTTCGTACTTGTGTCCGTTAAGCAGAACCGGGGGGAGACTACTGATTTCGGAGGTTTAACAATTTAGCAAGGAACAAAAGTATATTCGCGCTCCACAATACCGCCGATTTGGGGGAAGATCGCTCTTTGTATATTTTCCAAATGTCGACGCTCGACCGAATTTCGTTAATATCTCGCGCGTTCCATTCGGGACAAAGAGTCGCGTTTACCCGCTCTAATTACATCCCCCGAATGATTTATTGTTCATGCTAATTGTGTTACTCAAACACCGAGAGATACACTTGAGAATCTGGGTTGGCAGATTCGTCAAGAGACAACTGTATAATTCACCGAACGACAAATATATATTCCCGCGCGTCTGCAGCCGGCGAAAAAATTCTCGTGGAAAATCCCGCGAGATACAGCGAGCGCGCGGCAACACGATTCCACGAGGAATTCGTAATGGCGGATCGGTCCTAAGTCGTCCTTAGCCGCACAGCAGCGCGGTGAGACCGCGCGTGTACGCGTTCTCGCCCGACTCCGGAATACACTCGGAGTTATTTAAAAAGCCCACTCTACCCGTTATCTCGATCAGAGAGCGCGGAGGGTCGCTTAAAATATTTCTTCCTCGCGTGTTTCGGAGATCCGCCGAAGGTTCACACTCGAGTGGCGGTGAGAAAAGGACGGAAAAAGGGGGGTGGGGGGGGGAGGGAGAAGAGAGACAGAGAGAGGAGATAAACAAAGAGAAGGACAAGAGGCGGGCGAGGGAAGGGAGGCAGGGGAAGGGGGGAGGACTCACTGCTATCCGTCTGTGAGAGAAAACAATACCGTGAGGGGCAACATCGCCGCGTGTTAGCCCGCGAATCTCTAATTACCGCGCTATGAGTTACGTCTCTTAGCGTAGACTTAGCGTTACATCACCTATTTTTCGAGCGCACATTGCCATATGCCCGGCAGACGAAACCGCCGCTATATCCCACATATTACACGTGGAGCGCTTATTTACAATAACATTTCGGCCGGTCTTGCATAAAACATTACCCAGTCGGTCGACTCGATCTGTTAACGAAGGAAAAGTTAGTCGGGGCCGATTATACCGCTTTAACCTCGTTCGTAAAATGACAGAGGAATTCGGCACGGTGGTTTGTTCCGGTCAGTGGGGCGCGCGCGCACGGATAGAGACAGAGAGAGAGAGGGAGAGGGAGAGGGAGAGAGACACACACACACACACACACACACTGTCTTCCTTATCGCCGTATCTCGTAACGAATGTATCCGCCCACACGAAATATTCGTGTATTCGCGTTTCGAGCGAGCCGACGAAGTGACGACGAAGCGGAGGTGATGCGCGGAGAACGGTTGACTGTGCCGCCACTGTGTGTGTTCCGTTAATTATTCCACCGTTGGGAGAAGCGCGGAACACTCGCGCGCTGTCTCGCTCTCGCTCGTCGTTGCTTACTTCCCGGGCTCGTTATTTCGTCGGACCGACATGGCCGTATTTGGGTATCTCGACGGGCGATCGCCCGATGAAATTGAGCGATTAGGAACCGCCGGAGAGCCGTCAGGGAAGACGGAAGAACGCGCGACCGCGACTTCTCGCTATTTACACGCCGCTACATCGGATAACGTGCCGCTCTTCGCTCTTCCCGAGGCATCTCCCACTGTCTCTCTCGTCTCGGCTTAATTGGCCTCGTAATTAAGCGTCGATGTCTCGCGCAGGAAGGAACGGGCGAGCGGGCGAGCGAACGAGCGAACGCACGACGTTCCGCGCGCGATTTTCGCGCTGGCGCGCGTCGTCCCGAGGAGAGAAATCGAGCGACTCAATGATAGAGAGAGAGAGAGAGAGAGAGAGAGAGAGAAAGAGAGAGAGAGAGAGAGAGAGAGAGAGAGAGAGAGAGAGAGAGAGAGAGAGAGAGGCGTCCGATTTCTCGCGCGAGCACCGAGGACGAAATTATGCGCGGAGATAAACGATGTATCGAGGAGAGGAGAGCTGGAGGAGGGGGGGGGCAAGGGGGCGGGCGAGGGGGACACCAAAGAACGTCTCGCTTCTCGCGCGTGTACGCGCGCGCTCGTGCCAAGCGAATAAGGAAATACTCACTAGCGAGTCCACCTCCGGGTCCGCGATGTAATACGGCTTCTCTTGTCTGATCTGCAACACACGGACACACATGTATGAGAGCGTTAATAATTGGATCCAGGGTAATTACGGTGTTAAAGCTATACACGTACGATCGTATCGCGGTGTATATGCATATATGTATAGAGGATACACACGCGTACGTACATTGACACACACGCATGCACGTTCACACACACACACACACACACACACACGCAGCCAAACCCATCCCTCCACCTCTCGTTACCCTCTCCCACTCCCCCTCCTTCTCTTACTCCCCCGCCTCCCGCTCTCATCTTTCTCTAAGCGATTTCCTTCGCGTGCTTCCTCTTAATTGGACCCCCACTGTTCGATTCGTGCGTACAGAAACGGAAACGCGTCGGAGAACGCGCGATGGAGTTGCAGCGGCGAATCAAAGAAGGGAGAGAGAGAGAGAAAGAAACACCGAGGAGGAGTCGGAACAGACGCGCCGAGATTCTCTCAGACATTTTCGTGGCCCCGGCACGAAAAGCACGAAGAGAAAAGGCGCGAGAAGTGAATTTTTCCGTCGAAAGCGCCAAGTTCTTCAGACTTGTTGAACAAAACGAGTCGTCGTCGGGGTGTCGTCTCAGCGCCGCGATCTGGCTTCAGATCGCGTGGAATTCACGAGACGGGACGAGCGCCACGCCGCGCGACGTCGTCAGATCGAACCAACAGATTAGATTCTCCAGGATATCGTTAACTCTCTCTATGGGGCCAATTATTTGCGCCGCTGGAAAAAAGCTCGCACGCTGCCAGCCTGCCACGCCGGAGGGAAATTAATTACCGAACGGATACATATCTCCGTCGATTCTTTCGCCGCGCGCCCCCCGTCTCTCATTTTTACGTCCGCGAGAACGCAGAGAGCGCGAGAGATTCTTAATGTTGCTATAAATATATCCGCCGTACAAGTGAGTTATTTCGCTTATTTATTCATCGCGCTGCGCGTCAGCGCTCACCCGGAGACGCGAGGAGATTCTTTCGGGGAGGAGCGAACTCTCGGCGGTATGTACGAGACGTCGAGGATCGGAGGAGCAGAGAAACACGAGATTCAGTCAGTTGGGAGAAGCGCGTCGCGCGCGTTTGCCCGAAAGAAAAAGATCGGATAATGAAATATTGTCCGCTCGCAAGAATTCCCAGGCAAGAGGCGCGCGGTATTCATGAGCCGGAATTCTGAATGGGAGTCGTCCTCGGCCTCGTCTCGTCTCTCCTCTCCTCTCCTCTCCTCTCCTCTCCTCTCCTTTGCTCGCCGTCGGTGAGCACCGTACAGGTAATGAAGGCGTCTCGCGCGACAAAAATACTGTCAACTCTGTTCCCGTGGGGTGAGGACGCGGGGGGAGGACTAGTTCTTGTACGACCCTGTCATCGCGCTTTTTCGACCTAACGTCATGCAGGTAGGCAAGATTACAATTTGTAAACAGCCCGTTCCATTTTCTACCCGACCGACTCCCTAGTCTACCCCTCCCTTTCCCTTCCTTCCTTCCCCCTCCCCCGTCGTCGTCGTCACCGTTCGTTCTTTGCGCGCCGTTTTTCCCGAAACGAGTAGCCGCGGCCGTTCATACTCCGACACGTGCTGTGACGCATTCGTAAGAAGACATCATGTCCGAAAGAGAGTAACGTTGAGAGAATCTCGGCGGGATTAGCTGGCGTTTGTGGAACAATAATTATTGACACGCAAAATTCACCCGCGCTCTTAAAACATAATCAGACAAGAGGGCGGTCTCTGTTAAACAACGTTAAAACAACGAACGGAGCAAAGAGAACATTTTTCACAGACGGAGAAACTATACGATCATCGCGCGTCAGAGCGATCGAGGCGTCGAGGAGGGATTGCGCGCGCGCGCGCGCGCGCGCGGGGGTGTTCGATGAGAAAACAAACAGCGATAGATGCGTATAGAAACGTCAGCAGTATTCGCTGGCCGTGTCGGACGGAGGCCGAATAACTCAGCGGCGATGGCGGTAAAAATATTGCGCGATAATATTTAGAGAATGCTCTCTCTCTCTCCCTCCCTCCCTCCCCCCCCTCTCTCTCTCTCTCTCGTTCCAGCACGCGTGTGGTGTCTGTCGGGTGCTCGGGATCTCGGCTGCGCCACGTACGAGAGCACCACATGGAGGGCGAATAATACGTACACGCGCGCGTATTCGCCTGCCCGCGTGGCGTTAAGGCTTTCGTGGTGTGCGCCGATCCTGCCGAGATATACACGAAACAGCTGCTTGGAGCTTGGCTGTTGCTGCTTTCTTGATTCTGCCACCCCCTCGAACCCTTCCCTACCCGAGAGCCTACCGAGGACTCTACTTATCCAGATCGAGATATACGTGTCTCGATAAGTGACACGGTCGGATATTTTATCGACGATAGGCTGAGCTAAACTTTCATGTTTTAATAAAGTCGGAGACTAACAAACTGAAGGGATGTATTATTTAATTTTTATAACCAAAAATGTGTCGTGTCAGAACTAAAGGATACTTGAGGATAATCTCACATTTTCTGGTCTGTACACACATAACGAGTGTTTATAATTTGTATGACTTTCCTTTGCATTTTCACGAGTTTTTCGTCCCTCCACTTTTACGAACGTAAAGTACTTTTGAACTTTCCAACACAACTTTTCTTTATTCTTATTATCTTGCGTCACTTTTTTTTTGTTATGGTAATGTGTTACAGGTATTACATGGAAATAAAAAGAGCACAAAATATTTTTCCCTTAGCTTACAAAGTGATGAATACGACAGATCGTAAAAGGCGAAAGCTTGTTCGTGATGAGTGAGTACAGCCGGTGGCGTGGATTTTGCAACATGTTTAAACGGCAAACACGCGTATTCAACCATGACGACCACATACTGAGAGGACTGAACGGTTACGAACAAAATCACGAACGGTCCTAATAAGGTAGAAAACCGGTATGAAACTTTACAAAAAGGACCTTTTACCCTAAAAGGTAATTTTCTGCAGAATCCCTAAGAATCATGAAAAAAAAATGTTTCCAGACTGAAGATGAGGGAGAAAAGCTGTTAAGGAAAAATTTCACCAGCGTGACGAAGAAGAAAGTATACAATACGCACAACGACAGAATCTGTCCTTTATGCACAGCCACATGCGCCACATGCTTAAAGGCTTAAAAGTGAAAGAAATCGGAAAGGGTAAAACGATCGTTTCTCAAAGTTCGTGGGTGAAAATCTGAGAGAAGCTGAGGAAGAAGCGCGAGTCGACGTTTCACGGCGTCTTCTCGGAGCCAGAGATATTACAAACAGTACTCACTCCAGACACTTTCTGTTAATTGTATTCTGGCCAACGACGTTCGCCTGACATAAAGACGAAACTACCGACAGATCAAAACGCACGATACACAGTCTCGAGCGTTTCGACGGACAGCTTAAGAGCGTGACCGAGAGAGGGTGAGCGGAGGCACCACGAAAGAGACCGCACACGCGGCACGTCGGTTTTTGCAAAAGGCCACGAGGAGAGACTCGCAGGCAACCGACTCGCCGCGACGAGGAGAAGAAGAGGAGCGAAGAGGAGCGAAGAGAGAGTCGCGCGTGATAGCGCGTGATCGCTATCGCGTGGTGGCGCACGTCAAAACGAGAAGATATTTACGCTAGAACGCGATAATTGCGAAATTGTAGCCCGGCGAGACCGCCGGCAATGACCACCGCGCGCGCGCCGGGCTCGTAACAACGGAATTAGCCCGCGTGTACGCGTTTGCTGTTGAAACGATTAAAGCTGAGAGTGACTTTAGTCGCGAAGAGGAGGAGGGACGCGTCGTCGGGGAACTTGACCGAGACTTTGGTGTTCGGAAACTGAGCGAATTTACAGTTTCTCAAAGTCTCGCGGCGAAATTCTCATATTCCGTGAATTTCCGAACGTTCGTAATGACGCTCCACCCGATGCCGCAACATCATCCTGCTTCGACCGACACGCAGGAATGCAAAAATGAATAAAAGATGTGTCGAAGAAGAGGAGGAGGAGGAGGAGGTCGTATCAATCTCGGATTAACGATCGAGCGAGCTCCGGCATTCAGCTGCATATTTCTAAATAAAATCTCGAGTCGATCAAAGTCTCGCTCGCGCGACGCGACAATTCCAGATATCATTTCGGTTTAACATTGTACTTTCTGACTAATCGTCCCGAGCGAAATCTCGCATCGTCATTGCGCCCAGCGCATACGGTGGACACATTTCGCCGTATAGCCGCAGCCTAATTCGCCGATGACATCGCGAATGACGTCACGAAGCGGAAAACCGGTCCGAGCGTAGCCGCGTCTTATTCCACTTCTTACGTGGGTTTCGTTAATTGACTTCGAATCGCCGTTCAAACAGAGCCACCGCGATCGCTGCACCGGTTCTCGTAACAGCTCGTTGGGGCTCTCTACAGACGGATCGCGTGATTAGGTTATCGGGGCAAATGCCCCGATCGAGAAAAAAAGAAGACGAGTTGTTTTTGTAAATAATATTTACCTATTAAGAACAGAGAGAGAGAGAGAGAGAGAGAGAGAGAAAAAGAGCAAAGCGCTCGCCATTTTGTGCATAAAACATAATTGCAATTTATTGGCCGCTTCGTGCACCACTTTCCCCAATATAAACTCACACAATCCCGCGGATGCGGAACGCTCGTATTCTTTTCGTCCTCTTTGTTTTATACATCGAGGCTGTAATCTGCGGAAATGAAGGGAAGAAAATGGAGCCCGGTGTCGGACGCGAAATAGCGGGAAGATTACGTTGGGAATAAGGTGCGTTTGTCTCGCGGTCGCATTAGGCACGGTGCATCGCGGCGCGGGGGTGGTACTTTACGAGGGTTTAATGTCCCCGGAGGTGCATCCTAATTGTGCCAATAAATCCCGATACGATCCTTCTCCTCTCGTTCCTCTCGTTCGGTTCTTGGCCGCGTGCGCGTTCGGCTGTGTGTGTGTGTGCGTTTATGTCTACACGGCGCGCGTGCACGTCTCTATGCCTGTGTCTGCGGACACGACACAAAATCGCGACGAGCGCACGCGGCGCACGCCCACGCCTCGTATATCCGCGCGCTTCTCGGCACTTTCCACTCATTGTTCCAGGCGCAATTACTACCGGGAAAATGTCTCGCTCGCGGCTAACAGCGCAGATATCGCGCCCGTACTTGGCGATACATGCATACAGAGTACGCCGCGCGACTCGCGCTAACCTTAATTCAAAAACGACGGATTCTCCCCGACGAGTTCCCCTCGAATAGAGACCTCGCTACGGTAGGAGCGCGCGCAGCGCCTGCATAGCTTTTTCAGAATCGATATTTCCCATCGGAGTAAAGAGACTTTTCATTGTGCGCTATCTCTCTCTCTCTCTCTCTCTCTCTCTCTCTCTCTGTGGGGTATCCTACCGATGCTATTACGATGACGAGTTGCAGGAACGCCGCGGCGAATAAAACGCGGAAAGTGTTCGGCTAATAGCATCGTTTCAAATATGTCGCGAGCGAGTAATCCAATATAAATAAATCGCCATGTACTTTGCGAGATACATCCACCTACATCCGTCTCACGTGAAGTGTCCGTTAAATAGAATTAAACATAGCACCGAAATACCGCACGTGTACACTTCCCATCAAGACAAATGATTGATGAATTTTTTTTTCCGTAAAGCGGAAGCGTGAAACTCGGTCGTTTATAAAAAGGGCGAGTATACACGCTGCGTCAAGACTCGCCGTCGCACACGAGCGAGCATCATCATCGACCGAGCAGATTTCAGAGGAGGCGACGCACGGGCGCGGAGCGACGAAGCGCGAGCGAATTTTTCGACGCGGCCGCCGATGATCTCGGGAAAAAAAAAAAAAAAAGAGAGAGAAAGGGAAAGAAAAAAGGGAAAAGAAAGAACAGAAAGAAAGGAAAGAAAAAAGAGCGAGATGCCTCTTTTGGCGGGTAGCAAAAAGAGGGCGCAACAAAGGCACGGCGCAACGCGACGCAGCGGGATACGACGCCGATGGCACGTTGCAGCCAGGCAACGTACGTCGAAGGTTGAACTCTCGAAAGCAGGCAACGTGTGCGCGCGCGAATCGAAAGAGAGAGAGAGAGAGAGAGAGAGAGAGAGAGAAGAGAAGTCGCGTCGAGGGAACTGAGCCGGACGGGGTGAAGGGGAAGCCTTCGCGCAAAGGGCAAAAGGGAGGCGCACGACGAAAGAGAGAGCGGAGGAACACCGCGCGGCCCCATAGGGCACACGATGCGTGGACCGCACGGGGGGATAATGGTGGACCCATTGAATAGATCAATTTACAATGGCAGAAAATGAGCAGCTCCCCCACCCTCCACCCTTCGTCACGACGCCCTTCTGGCCCCCGACCCCCACTGCCGCGCGCCGTCGCGAGTCGCCCGGGATCGACTCTCTCTCTCTCTTTCTTTCTCTCTACGCTTGGCCGCTTCTCACGACTCGTCGGTGCCGTGGTCGGGCCCCGACTGAGGATCACGCATGCGCTGCGCCTCGCGACAGCCATCGAGCATGCGTGAACATACGCACGCATGCACGCACAGCACGATGCAGCGCAGCGCGCAGTGCGCTGCGATACGGCACGCAACAAGAAACGCGAAATAATGCCGCACGCAGCGTGCGGCCCTTTTGTCGTACGGCCCTATTGCCGCCGCGATACCAACAGGAGGGGGTAAATGGGGGAAGGAGGAAGAAGAGGGAGAGGTGGAGGGAGCGTCACGACCGAGGGCTACACAGTAAGGGCTCGCTCGCGCGCGCTCTTTCTCTCTCTCTCTCTCTCTCTCTCTCTCTCTCTCTCTCTCTCTCTGTCTCTCTCTCTGTCTCTCCCTCTCGCATACGGCACGCCTCGAAAACCGCCGCAAGAGGATTGTCACCTGCTTATCTGCCGACGTGCATCGTCGCAGCGTCGCGTGTATGTGAGAGAGACGAGCGCCTAGTGACGGCCTTCAAAACAATGTCCGCTCGAATATCGATGCCGCTGCCCTTCGGGCAAACGCGTTAATAACGCTCGCACGAGTACCGAGCGAGTGTATGTGTGTGTGTGTGTGTGTGTTGGCCGGTTGACTGAATGCATGCGTTCAGCAGAAGCTGTAATTATATTGCGAATACTTGGGCTACTCGCCGAGTATCGTCATGCGCGTCTTTCGTTACACGTGTCTTGCGTGTACATTGTTTCTTTTAGCTACGTTATACTCGATAGGCTGCGGACTGCGAACGGCTCGAGGAGACAACGAACAAATTTGTAGAGGGAGCCAAGAGCTCGGGATAACGGAATTTTCGGGCAAACGAGCATCCGGAAGGACACAGTTGACCGGCTTTTGTCGCTTTTGGATACGCGTTGCAAGAACGTGCGCCGCTCTGGCAGGCGAAATCCGCCCTGAGACGCAGCTCGACGAGAGAGTTCATTGTTCGCAGCACACACATTTCGACTCGGGGAACACGTTTACAGAAATGTATTCATCTCGTGCGACCTCGCGCGATATACTCGACACGTCCTTTCAAGTTCTTTCGTTCCTTTTATATCCGGCTGAAATCGTCCAAACGATAATACGAGTCAGCCTTCCTGATCGCAATCCTTTCTCGGAGCAATTTGTCGAATAATTGGAATAATAATCTTTTCGAGTAATTTGCTCGTAGAGTGAAAACACGAGGACCAACGATACTTTGTAGCACGTGAGGAAGAGAGAAGGGCGATATATATTCTCTCAATTCATTTCGACAACCCCAATCCTTGAGTAATTAGAGCGATCGCTCCAAGGCAGGATGGTGATAACGCGCCAACAAAAATCTATTCATAGTAAGCGTGACTATATCGACGGTTCACGTACACGAGAGAGGGAGAGAGAGAGAGAGAGAGAGAGAGAGAGAGAATTCGCGAGGGAGACTGTTATCCGCCGAACATAATTTGTTTATCTACCACGGTACGCGGCCGTAATCTCGGAATTAACGCGAACAGCTACGCGACGGGACACGGTGGCGGCTGAGAGAACTGGCCTTTCGCAGCGCGTTAAGCCGCACACCGCTGTTAGTCGCGAATTTCAGATACGCGCTTTTATTGGCGACCACGTGGGCACGCGCGGTGGGGGCCAAAAATTGTGTGTGTGTGTGTGTGTGTGTGTGTGGGTATGTCGTTAATATAAGTTAAAATACGAGACCGGAGCGAATTTCGAGCAAGCCAGCGCAAGATCGACAACACGGCCAATGATGGTACGCACAAGCGACAATGGTTCGTGAAATATTTGAAGGACTTGGCGTGGTAACACGACAGAGAGAGAGAGAGAGAGAGAGAGAGAGAGAGAGAGAGAGAGAGAGAGAGAGAGAGATAAATTTTACGAGCTGTACATTTTTGAAAAACGCGTAGCTAAATGGCTGCTAAGATGATTGCCAATAAAAGTCCGTCGTGTGGCTTGTTTCACTCCTTTATTCGATTTTCAACAATCAATTAGGATTGACAGCGATCTTTCGGAACCGTGAGAGATTTACAACGTTTCCCAATTTTTCTTAATGCGAGTAATCCGCCGTATTTGTAAACTGTATTCTCCTGAGCGTTCGTAAAATATATCGCGAGCTGATAACGTTAAGTCGAAAACAACGCTTTCGGGCATTACCTTGATACGCGAAAGGTTAATGTATCACACTCGCCGGAATAAAAACGTTGAAATATCTGATGGAGATAATGATCGTCAAGTACCGATACGAATCGATGCGGCAAACGCGAGAGCGTCTCTCGCGCGGTGTTCCGTTTCGACGGTGATTTTACACACGCGCTCTAAACAGAGACGTACTCAGACAAGAACAGCGATGAGACTCCTCCTCGACGTTTATCTCACCGCATTATTTAGATCTGCCGGCTCTCGATTACTTCTCTAACTTGTCACGGCACCGCATCGCGCCTGCGCCTCTATAACGCGCCGGGATAAACAAGAAGGATTACACTGAATCGTTATTCTTTAGCTCCGCCGTTAATTGCCGACTTCTTAATTACGACCGAGAGTTCGGAACGCGTAGTGTGCGCGGGGCGGAAGACGGGGCAAGGGGGGCAAGTGGGAAAAAAATATCCGAGTAAACGGCGAGGCGATAGATACGCGCGACGTGGCGCGGCGCGGCGCGGCGCGGCACCGTCGCGAGGTAAACGTCCCCCGTGCGCGGTCACGAGCGTCGCTTTCCGTCGTCGCTGAGCGTTTTGAAACGCACCTTATGGCGCGCCTTATTAAGATGCAAATGTCATGTCGGGCTTTCGTAACGCCGACGGAATATATCCGCGAGTGCGCGAAGGCGTCCCGGCGGCGACGGTGTAATAACGTCGACGCGGATAAATAACGCGAAGGAAACTCGAAGAGAGGTCGACGCCGTCGTCGACGTTTCGGGCGAGAGAACCACGCTCCGTTTCGCTCGTTGTTCTCGAAAGCGGCAACAAGAGGGAAAAAGGTAGGCAGAAGGAAAAGAGAGAATGAGCGCGCGCGCGCACGCTCGATTATCTCGGGAATTTCGATACGCTGTAGTGGATTTCGAGCGCTTTTTATCGCTGGAAGTTTTTGGCGTCTAACGCGGCAAAACAATGTATACACACGGACCGTCATCACCTTATCCTACCTCGCACCGGGGCTTAACTCTTATCGTTATCTCGGTATAGCGCTGTCTCAAAGCCATTGCTACCGTATTACCAACGACGCCCTATATTTAGACGCATGTAATGCGTCGACGAATTTCTCTCTCTCTCTCTCTCTCTCTCTCTCTCTCTCTCTCTCTCTCTCTCTCTCTCTCACGCACCTTTTTCTTTTTACGCGCGAGGCGATGCGTGAAAATTCTTTTCCACACCGCGCGATATCGGCAATCTCTCTCTCTCTCTCTCTCTCTCTCTCTCTCTCTCTTTCTCTCTGTCGTTATTGCGCGAGGTGTCCCTTAAGAGACGGCCGCGCACGTGCACACCCGTCTCCGTTATCTCGATTGAGAATTTTAATTAACGCGTAATCCTATTGTCCCGAAGCCCAGCTGTGACCGTACGCATAATGCTAACGCGAAAATAACCACGGCGGCTATCTAACAGCTATCTAACGGTGCAGCGCGCGCGGGCGCCGATAGCCTTCAATCTAAATGTGCTGAATTCGTTTGCATCAGTTCACCATAAGCAAACGAGTACGATAACATTTTTATTGCCCCGTCTCGCCCGTCGCCTCGGACTTAACACACTGCTGCGCGCGCGCGGACCCGCTTGTATTTTTAGAAAACACGGGAAAAAGGAACACGGTTCGAGCCCACGGAGATACACATTTTTCACCTTCTTTTCCCTCCCCTCCCTCTCTCTCTCTCTCTTTCTTTTCTTCTCTTTTTACTGCGCGCGGAATCGGAGAAGAACCAACTTGCGCGCAAACGTGCGAGTGACAGCGACCACGGTTCAATACACGCATCTCGTTACGTAACGCTCGCTCCGCTGTGACAATTAGTTCGATATAAAGTGGAACAATGTTACCTCACGCTGGATAAATAACGGACGGAAGGTTCGCGCACGACAAGCTCAGATGTATCGTAAAACTCTCCAGCGGCGAGGCGACGCTTAATTTCCTGCGCGAGTACATGCGTGTCGGAGATCGTCGAGTTTGTCCGTCGAAAACACGCGGAAACGCACACTCGGAGCAAACGGTACGCTATCCGAGACCTTCGACAGAGAGAGAGAGAGAGAGAGAGAGGGGGGGAGAGGGGAGAGAGAGAGAGAGAGAGAGAGAGAGAGAGAGAAATACGAAGACATGGACCTACGTGCACGCAGTCCCGGCAGGCAGGACGGCGAAATGGTATGTTTTAAAAGGTCCAAATCGCTTCACGGCATGCGGCCCCGCAGGCTCTCGGGTTACCTACGCGTGTCCTTGAGGGGACCTGCCTCAGGTGAGCCGCTCAGGGGAAAGAAAAAAATAGGAAGAAGGGAAAGAGGGAAGAAACGCTCGCGCGAGAGAGTCTTCCGCTCGTCGTCGTTGTCGGCCTAGAAGAACCGCGCGTATATAACCGGGACCCTAGCTCTCTCGTGCTCTTTCTTCCTCTCTCGCTCAACGGCAATCCTAAAAATAAGTCCCACGGCGAATAGGTAGGGTCCTGCTGCCTATCGTCGACGCCTAAGAAGCGCGGATCTATCGTGCGCTTGTATGTGGACGGAGAAACGCGGAGGAACGGAGTCGCGCCGTGACTCGTGCGAACGCCCGAAAATCGCTCCAGGACATTCTCTCACGGAAGAATCGCGCGCGATTCCAGGACGAAACCGCGACGTTCCCGCGCAAGGACCACGTCCAGCGGAAGCTGAACGTACGTAAAGCGGAGCATTAGCCAGCCGACAAAATGTACATTTCGCTCTTCCATATTTTATCTGTCAAACGCTCGGAACGCGATAGCAATCGCTGCGTGAACGTCGAGTGACGCACGGAGAGGAAGGACCGGTTCAATTGACGAGCAAAATGCGCTTCGACCGAAGGAGACAAACTTTCTGGCGGACAAGAGACAAGATTTCGTTCATGAGGCCTCCTGCCGGGTGCGCGCCGCGGCCATGTTGGATATGATGACATCAGAGGTGAGAAGTGACAAGAGCTGGAAACTGTTGCGTGTCATTCTCAGATAAAACGATACTTTTGCGAAAAGATATCTTTAGATCGCTACAGCACTTGTAAAATGTCCCGAGTATTATGCTTCCCCCTTAACAGTCAATCAACGATCATCCGTTGATGAAGAGCCGTAAAAGGGGCAGAGAAATTTCGTCAACTCTCTCCCAAGCGGTCTTTCCCCGCCGTGCGAGTTCGCGTGCTGAACGCGAACTGTGATAATTCGCTGTGTGATAATGGGGGGACTCACCTGTTTTGAAAATACGGCGATATCCTCGTTGAAGCTCTCGGACGAACAGACATCTCCGCCAGCTACACCAGGTTCGCGTGGTGTACACGTCGCCAGTTCGCACTTTTCGAATATGAGCGCGAGCAGCGGGAACAGGGGATGTCTGAAAGAAAAAACGAGAGAACGCGTTTTTAATGATAATTACGCCATTACGTACAGACGAGTACACGCTACAGGCAAGAGCAAACGGCGACGGTGCCGGTCTCCGGAGCGCGGACATGCTAATTAACGATCGGCGATCTTTCGGGCAGAACACCTCCCCCTCCGCCCACAAGCCCGTCCCGATTCGTTCTCGCGACAAGTCGATAAATTATCCTTCGACGCTCTCGCGTCGTTACGCAAGCCGTCTCTCTCGACGCTTGCGAAAGGAGGCGCGCACGTTGCGAAAATCTCGAGCGAGACGCAGCTCGCGTTCTCCATGTAATTAATCGATATTGGTAATTAGCGAACGCCGCACGAGCGTGCGCGGTAACGCGTCCGAGAAAGGGAGAAGTTATCGACGCGATAACGGCTCTGTCTCTGTCTCCGTCTCCCTCCCTCCCTCCCTCTCTCTCTCTCTCTCTCTCTCTCTCTCTCTCTCTCTCTCTCTCTCTCTCTCTCCCATCGCGACGAAAGTCCGCAGAGGGACATCGCGCTGAATCCGCGCGCCGCGGAGGAGACAGTCCCCTCTCGCTCGAGGGTCGGCTGACGCGTCCGTAAACAACGTTTCTCGAATCGCCAAGGCGTGGTCCGCGCGAAAGAACGATCCGGATCGGCACAATGTCCCGTTCGCGCGCGCGCGAGCGAGAGCGCGCGGCGGTAGACCGAGCGAGCGAGTGCGTTTTTCTCTTATCCGCGCGCGACTTCTTCTCTTATCCGCGCGTGACCGACGAGCTGGGCCGCCTGTTAGCGCTACGAGGACGCAATTAAAGCAGACAACCGTGCGGTGTAGAAGAAGCGAAATCCAGCGTGAAGCGCTTAACCGAAAAGCAGGCGATGACCGGCGGAGGAGGACTCTTCTTTCCGCAGCAAATGGGAAAAATATTTCCTGCGTCTCGCTCGCTTCCCCGAGACTGTTCGCGCGCGGACGAGCGCAAACGCTGCGATTTGCTCTCCCCTCCCTTCCTGTCGCGCAGAGAAAAAGAAGAAAAATGCAGAAATATATGAAAAGGAAGAAAAAAAGGGGAAAAAAAAAGACACGAGCGCGAGCCTAAGGAACGCCAATTACTTCCGAGTTATTGTGCGGCGCGGCACACGACGACGCGTCGCGTTTCTTTCTTCTCTCCACGGTCCAAGATGTTAATTGCGCGCATTTACATGCGTCTTCATTATCGTTGTAATTATACGTTTCTAGCGATACCGCGTACATATGTGAGACGTCAACGACTCGAACTTCTCTGTCGAAGACTAAGTCGGTATTAACTTCTCTTTGCCTCGCACGATCGCGCATGCAATCTGGTATTTTATATCGTCCGCACAAACGAGAGACCGGAGGACGCAAAAAAGCCTCTACGCTGCTTTTAACTCTTATTTTTCTCGCCGAGTTACTTCTCCGGAGTAACGTTACATCCAAGGCACTCGACTACTCCTACGAGTCATCTCTATTTCTTTTGCTCTCTCTCTCTCTCTCTCTCTCTCTCTCTCTCTCTCTCTCTCTCTCTCTCTCTCTCCCTCGCTTGCTCGCGCGCTCACTCGATTCTGCTTATTTTGTCCGCCGGCGCAAAGCGATATACATATACACGCGAACAAATTGAATAATGACGGAGAATAATCGATAATACAAAGCGCGTCTCTCTCTCTCTCTCTCTCTCTCTCTCCTCCTCTCTTTCTTTCTGTCCTTTTCGCGGCGAAGAGCAACCGCGGAATAAAACACGGGACAGCGTTCGCTGGAAAACCGCAAATTCGATGGGTGGAGTGCGCTAAATAATAAACGGACAGCTGCGAATCATTTTTACTTTCCTTCGCGTCGCGGTCTCGCGCGGGCGGGCGAATCGTATCGATCGCACGACAAATCGAATCGATCGTGTCTAGAGACACGAGTCGCGAGTCGCCCGACCGCCATTGTTCGTCGGAATACAGGCCGCCGTTCGAGGAACATTGACGCTCGTGCGTTCTTTTTCAAGCTGTAGGCGGGACAAGTGGTGGTGGTAGAACGACGCGTCGCGGCAAATACTTGTATGACGATCGGATTGTACCGATAAATGAAAAATAACAAAAAGAAAATTAAATTTCTTAACGTCAATTGATCTGAAACGTAGGAGTCGATGGAAATGTGTCGCGCGCGCGCACACACACACACACACACACACACACACACACACACACACACACACACCGAGTGAGAAACCGAGGCGGACTCGAATTCGAACGGCACGCGAACGCGCGGAAATCCGCCTTCGGATTCGAGCCGGTCTAGCTCGTAGAGTAGCGCGTTAGATATTACGAATTCTCTCAGAATCTGTCCGAAACGCGCGCAGAGCGAGGAGATTGTTGCACCGCTCGATACTCCTCTGAGCGTACACACCCGCGTGTTACACACAGCACCAGCGCATACCGGCGCGGCATTAGGGGGATAAGATAAGATTAGGCGATGCTGTTGCAACAACGTTGCGAGCGAGGCCTTAATATCGAGGTTTGAAGCTGGCGGGACTCTGCATGTTCTGGAAACAATTATTTACGCGTGCCGTGTAACGTACGACTACCTATCGTGTGTGTTTGCGCGTGCGCGTGCGCGCGCGCGCGCGCGCGTGTGTTTGTATTGTGTGACGTGTAAAGGCGCGAGGAATTTTTCGCGAGTGTTTCGTCTCTCGGCGATCCGTATTAAAACGTTTACGCCACATTGTCGAGCTGTTCGCACGCATGAAATTTAACATGCTTCGCGTAAGATATGCGGAAGACGCGGGTGTATTTATAGACGGCCATGCAAATTGCCATCCACGTCATCTTGAAGTTAAACGAAGCTTACATCAACTTCTAATTTGCGTCCATGTGTCATTAACATTCACGTCGGAATTTGTTAAGTGTATTCAGCCGTATGTAAATTACCGTCTTAGAGATAGTTGGACAAGAGATGACGGGCATCTACATGTAATCTAAATGCAATCGGCGAGATAATTTTCCGCGGGAAACAACGCGTTTTCGTCATTCGTATGCGGTGCGGTTCAGGGCAATCTGCCCACGAATCGCCGGACGATGTTTAAACAAAGTAGTTAAGACTCGATGCGTCAAACGGAGCTGAAGGGAAAGAGAAAACGAGCGAATGAAAATATAGCCGGCGTTTCGACTAACGCGAGTTTCCACCGACGAGAGATAACGTGGAATCCCGAGGATAAAGGCGATACCCCGCCGTTACGCTTTCCGCAACGAAGTCGACGACGGCCGACGAGGCCGACGAGGCCGACGAGACCGACACAGCGGACGAATCGCGCTGGAAAAAGATCGGGATAAAAATAGATCGATTCTGCGGCAGACCCGGAACGTTCGGCGAATCCCGTTAACGGGCGATCATCGCGACGCGAATTCCCGGCGCTCACGCACGCTCTCTCGTCTCCGGACACGTCGCGGCTTATATACAATTTCAAAGACGGCGATGAAACCCTAGAGAGGGTCTCCTCTCTCTCTCTCTCTCTCTCTCTCTCTCTCTCTCTCTCTCTCTCTCTCTCTCTCCTCTCTCTCTCTCTCTCTCTCTCTCTCTCTCTCTCTCTCTCTCTCTCTCTCTCTCTCTCTCTCTCTCTCTCTCTCTCTCTCCCTCTTCGTTCGGAACCGATCCGTGGAGGAGGTTCGACGGCCGGCCGGCCAGCCGGCTGGCTGCGAAGCTCCATGGTAGCCGGCGAGGTGGAGGCGTTGTGTGCGCATGGTAGCGGGTTCGCGCGTCTCGCGAACGGCGTGGCGGACATAAAACGATTCGGAACGAATTTCGACAAATTGACGCGGCCGCCGCGAGCGACGACTCCCGCGCGAAACATCTAAGCGAGCTTGACCGAGCTGTGAACCCGAGCCGAGCACAGAACCGAAGCCGAGGGAGGTGGTGTGCGCTACTACCACCGACCGGACGAAAAAAGAAAAATATTCCCCCCCACCGCTCTCCTCCGCCCGCTCGTCGTCCCTTGCGACGACCCTTCGTCTCCGCACCGCCGTCACCGCGTAGGTCCTTTTCCCCGCTTGCTCCTTCCCCCTGGCTGTATCTCTCTACCTACGTCCTCTACCTACGTGGCCACGTCGTCCACGACGACGGATAATCGATTTAACGCCACGTGGCGCGGTAATTGTTAATTTTCCATCCTCCGGTCGCGCGGAAAGAGAGACAAAGAGAAAAATCGCGCCTCGCGGTCGCGATTTTACGCTCCCAATGTGCTCCCAATGAATCCCGAAGACGAGCTGCGGACGCGATTCACGAACTGGCCGCGCAAAGTCGCCCGTCCTCGCGCGGAGAGAGCGCGATGATCGCGCGGCGGCATTCTCTCTCCTCCTCGGAGCCGCGACGAGGCCAGCCGACCGCCATCTGTGCAGTTTCCCGTTTTATATGCGGTCAGGAAAACCGCCGAGAGCGCGTTGCGTTAGCGCGCGCGCGCTTCTTCAAAGACTGTCGGCGCAACAACAAAGTGCAATGTCGATGACAAACGGCGGGCAAGAACGAGGTGTCAGAGTGACGGGACCGCAGAAGGTAATGATATGATTGGGCCGTTGGACGCCGTACGGGGGATGTTTGCGGTTTTGCGGTTTCCGCCCCTCGAATCGGCGCGCCTCCTCTTTCTCTCTTTCTCCCCTTTTTGCCTCCCCCGCGAGATCCCTTTTTGTCCTTCTCCCTTCTCCCTCCGCACACCGTCTCGCTCTTTCTCTTTGCCGGCTCTTATTATTGCGCGCGCGCGCACGCGGGCGTCGCCAATTTCACGCCGCGCCGCAGTTTACGATTCGCTAAACGACAGCGACGCGTTTTTGCGCGCACGACTTTATCTCGTTGGCGGCGCCTCGATTTCCCGTCTTTCAATATCCTCGCGAACGAAGCGCGGACCATAATCGCAATAGCGCACGCCCGAGTAATTGTAACGGTCGCGCACGAAACGCGAGTCATCGGAATCGAAAGGTCGGTGGGATGAGAGAGGAAGAGAAAGAGAGAGAGAGAGAGGGAGGGAGGGAGAGAGAGAGAGAGAGAGAGAGATCCAGCGGAAGAGCGCCAAGAGGGCAAAAATGAGTGCGTAATTGCTCCGATTTACCGTTGCGTACAAACGCTGACAATTACACGGCACTCAAACTAATGGGCTAATTTCAGCGAAGCACGTCGCTCGCTTCACGTCGGATCGCGCGAATCGATCAATCCGACGGTGCTTGTCGATCAGCTTGTGCCACGTCGTCCGGCGCGAATGGGAGTTTTACGCGAGCGGGCGATATACGCGTCCTAAAATTTCGGCTATAAAGACGAGTGAGTGAATCTTACGACGCGATTACGTCAAGTTCCCAAGTGCCATTCTCCCCATCCCTCTCCCCGGCCCTCCTTCTTCACCCCTTGGCGGCAGTAACACCGCCCCGAGCTGCACGGAGCTGCGAACGACGATCGTGATAAAATGCCGCGGCGTGCGTAATTTTTACAACGCCCCGCAGATATTACTCCGCGCTCGAAAGAGAGAGAGAGAGAGAGAGAGAGAGGGGAGGGGGGGAGGGAACTACTGAAGAAAGAAGCGCGTGATGTTCGTGAATTTCTACTCTTCTTGCGAGGTGTCCGCGATGCGAAGACGACGGTGACTATCCGCATTCCTCTCGCGCAAGAAGTCGCGAGTTGTATCAATTAAATCAACGGCCGTGGAGAAACAACGCTCGGTCCGTAGATTATTATTATTTCACCAAGCGGCAGACAGGCAGGCAGACTACTGAGATAATCGGATATTAAATAATTCCCGGGTGCTTCCTCGAGTCTAAAAACAGCGACGCTAGCCATCTGCGGCGTGAAAAAGAAAATAATTCGTTGTATCTAGAGGCTTTCCATCTCGCGCGTGCCTTTAAGACGCCGATGGAATTTGCAGAGTTTAGTAAAACGGTGTTAAAATTACGAATATAATCTCGATTACGAATATAATGCTTACGAATATAATGCTAAATAAAACACGAAATACACGTTATTATCCGAATGATAACGCTGGGTGTGCGTTGGAAGCTTGTTACGATAAAATGTCTCTCTCATCAAGGGTTCTCTTTGCTGATGAGAATCTACGAACGAAAAATCCGCACCCGATCGTGGGGTACTTATTTTGTAAAAATACAGCACTCTCAGCGATGAGAGGCACAGACCTACGCGCGTTCGCGCATCGATGCGGCAGCGACGCGGTGTAAAAATCATCTTATTGAAATGTCTCGAAGCGTCCCTGACTTTTTCTCTATTTACAGCTCGTCTCGCGCCCGATGCGCCGACATCAATCTTCCCGCGCGGTGGAAAGCTCGACGCGACGGACCGATAGACGAATTAATCGATCCGCGGATGAAGCGCGGGACAAAAATGGTCACGTGGCCTTCCCATCGCCATCGGACGACTCAATCCGCGCGCATTCCGCAAAATTCGGGATACGAGCATAAATATTCGCTCAGCGTCGCGGTTTCTCTTTTAGCGCGGCGGCAGGAAAAAAGCCGCACGCGATGAGGTCGTAGGTGTTTCCGGGAACAACCCCAGAGCAACAGAGAGAGAGAGAGAGAGAGAGGGAGAGAGAGAGAGAGAGAGAGAGAGAGAGAACATAAGATTACGCGTTTCCGAAGATCCCAGATTTTTTATCGCGTGCGACAACGAGCGAGACTCCTCGATTGTGCCTTTTCCGAACGGCGCGAGAGCTGATCCTCTCGACGCGTCAAAGTGACCACAAGTCTACAAGATACCGCTATGCGACTGAAACGGGCTGACGGACGAACGGAAGAGGAGGAGAGTCCTCCACAGAGAGTCCTTCTTTCTCTTCGGCACGCCGAAACCGCTTCTCTCCGTCTCTCTTTCTCTCTGCGGCGGCGTTCCGAGAAAGCCCCGTGGAAGAATCTCCTTTCCTCGGGGTCGGGGGCCGGGGCACACGACGAATGGACAAATTACAGGGTGCACGGGATAATGAGACTCCCGTTCTAGGACCCGTTCAGTACACCAGAAATCGGGGCATCTCTCGCGGCTATAAATCACGCGGAACACGGCCGAGCCGCTCTCCGTAAAACGGCCAATTGACGTGTCTCGAGAGCTCGCTCGCGCGCGCGCGCGCGCGCGGCCGATGATGCGCGTGCCACGAAAGCGTGCACGGCTGCTGCGAGAGCGAGCGCGATGACGCGAAGAGGAGAACAATGCGGCAACAACGTTAACGTTCGACGACGAGATGTAAGAATAATGATGCGACGCGCGAGGAACACAAGGAGAGACGCCGATGCGCCCGTGCGGAGAGACACGCGGTCACTGCGTCACTGCGTTATGTATTACCTGTCCATCACGTGTGCACTTTGTGCGGGGGAATTCGGGCTAACACGGTGTGTGCATCCGGGGAGAGCCCAAGCGTCATTTCACAGCCTCCTCTTTAATGAGGAAGCTTGCGGCGCTAGCATACGCGTTGCGACGTACGCGAGGAAAAGAGCGGAAGGTATCCTGTCGGTCGGTGAAAATTATAACGGACAGATAGAAAGCCAAGGCAAGCGAGCTTACTGGGAGTGTTTTCCGAGCCCCGCACCAAGTGCGGGGAAGAGAGACGAATATGTAATTCGTGAAATTGCCGGTGTTACAAGCCGTCTACAAAGGATACTGACGGCGTCAGGCGGAGGAAGCTCTCGCGCGGACAATACGCCTTTCGAAATGTGTATCATTGATCCCAAAACACACATTGCGTCGAAACCCCTATCATAAGGGATTTACTACGTGCTAATTTTCTAAAGTAGAAACAAGACTCCACAGAGTCGTGAAAAGCAGTACCCAGTTGTTTGGAAAAGTCCACCATCAACGAAACGAAGGAAAATTACGATGCGTGCGATCGCGATCCTGATAACGTTTCGCTCGAGTACCAATTTCAACATACGCACACACACACAGAGAGAGAGAGAGAGAGAGAGAGAGAGAGAGAGAGAGAGAGAGAGAGAGAGAGAGAGAGAGAGAGAGAGAGAGAGAGAGAGAGAGAGAGGAGAAAACGCTTTATTTTTCTTTTATCGATATTTTAAAATTGCCACGTGTTAAAATTCGCTCTCCGATATTTTCCGACTACGATCCGCTCCTCAGTCGCTCAGTCGCTCAGTTCACAATTTACGCGCACAAACGCTAGGTCGAGATTTTAGACGAGAAAAGTTGGAATATGCGCTAAAAACGAAAAGAAGTCTGTGAAAAATGATATAGCGAGAATACCTCTTCAAACATGTCGATAAAAGGCATCACGACATATTACCGTCGCGGAAGAACAGAAAATATCGTTGAAGCGGCAACAGCTCGTTGAAACGTGGTTATCTGTCGAGTTAACCATATGGTAATGGTATTCCGTTCGACTTCGCCGTGTATCGCAAAAACGATATCGCACGTGATACGAAAAACTGAGCGCGCGCTGCTCTTCGAAATGTAACGCGTCACATTATCGTCATATTCGGAATTGAGGATCCTAATGGCGCATTATATGGCCAAGTACACATCGATACTTTCCGTTGGACATTTTTCCATAATTTAGCAGCGAGATCGCTTGACACTTTCTTACCAATAATACGTACGTGACTTTGGTAATTATAGGACGCGACAAATATTTCGACTCGCTCGAAGCAGAATACAATCGATATCGGTCGTGACGGGACGGACGGAAGTCCTGTAGTTGAAGGTAACGATTTCGCAGCGTTTCCTCCCCCCGCGGACTGATTCAGCAAGGATGACTTTTGCTACGTTGATATTTCGTCAGCCGAGTGCCGACGGGGGAGTGTCGATGCTCGCATTCGCGACCGGGCAATTCCGTTAACGTCGCAGCAAGAGGGAGAAGGAGAGAAAAGAAGGTCCCCGTCTCTCGGCGCGCCTCCTTTCGAAAGCGCGGGAAGAAATCGGAGCGAACTGACGATGTCCGTTACGGGCACGCGAGTTGAGGCAGGTCGTGCGCGCGCAGGCCGACTCAGAAAATCAAATGGCCACGACGAATTTATGTGCATTTCAAGTTCGTCCCGCGACGGCCGCTCTCGCACCTGCTTCGACGGCGCGCGAGAAACGCGTCCGAGTATCCCGGGCAGCGCTCTTGACTCGTGAGAAACGGAGGAACGTTTATCACGAAAGCGACCGGGGCCTACGGCTATACGCGTCCGAGATACGAGCGGAATACGAGCGGGTCGTCGCCGAGCGGACGACGATGACGACCGATTACCATATTAATCGCGCCGGCGCGATTAGACGTAATCGCGCCGGCGCACTTATATTCAAACACATGTAAAATTATGTCGCGCAAATTGGTGGACCATCGTGGCCGTCACGGACGAAAGCGCGTGCAAGTAATCTCGCGATAAGCTGCGCCTCGTTATCGTCAGCGTAATATTACTTATTCGCTCGTTCCGCCATTCGACGATCCGCGAGCGAGCATAACAGAGAGAGAGAGAGAGAGAGAGGGGGGGGATTTATTTCACTCACCCGTATATGGCGTCCTTGTCGCGCTTGTGAACATCCGGGACCGCGGAGGCCGCGGCCGCAGCTGCCGCCGCGAGAACGTGCTGGGGCGGCTGAGGCGGGGGCGGTGGGTACTGGGGGTGAGCCGGACCCATTCCCCCGAGGTGTGGACTGTGATGAAGACCGGGTACACCGCGGGCACTACCGTGTGGGTCGTAGAGCCCTGCGCCACCACCGCCACCTCCGCCCTCGAGGTAACCCCCGTGCAGCCCGCCATCATCGTACTGCAATCATAAATATCATGTGCTTATTAACTTCATGCAAATGTGATATATACATTTATGTATTGGTTCGGCTAGTAAATTACTCTCGAGCGGCGCGAACACGACGAATATTTCTTTTTTCGGCTCTCTTTCAATGTTTCTTTTTCGCTGGCACACCCACGCGCAGAAGAAATCGTTTAATTAATCCGAGAAAGCGATTAACATAAGAAACGTAAGATCGGACATACTTTGTGGATTGTATTTTATACGGTATTTGAAGAAACGAAAGAAACGCGAAAGAATTATTCATGACTATCGGGTGTACGTTTTTTGGTCGTGCCCCCAAATAAATGTTTGTTGCTCGCTCGAAGTTAAAGAATGTCAAACTTCTCCGACACGCGTACGTATCTCAATGAAATATCTGAAATTTTTAAACGTATGCAACCAGGTTTATATATTTATATTAATGTCTCTTTTCTTGTAGTGATATGACACACACACACACACACACACACACACACACACACACACACAGAGTGTGTCTAAACATTACCAACCAACTTATAAGATACTCTATATTCAAAACTAAGTAAAAAAAAAAGTTTTAATAAACACACGTCCGCAAAAACTTGACTTTTGCAATATAGTCAGAGATGATAAAAATAAAAGAAAATATCTCGCGATAAGCGAACGCTAATGCAATACTTTTTGACATGTTTTTCAAAATAATGCCTATCAATTTTGATAATTTCTGATTATTAACCAAAGAATCATTCATGGTGTGATATTTGTCGCGAATGAAATTAGAAAAAAAAAAACATATTTCTTCATGCCTATATTTATTTATTTGTAAAACACGATTTAATATGTGAATAAAATTTATATGTATATATATATTTTTTTGAACCAAGATTACGGCAACTGTATTTCAGAAACTAAGCGTCCAAGAGGTTACATATTTACCAACACTTTCTTATTTATTTTTTCACGCAAAATCCATTTTGTGAGTTTACGATGGAATTCAGATATAATGCGTATATCTATGCGTATATCGACAATGTCGCGAGAATGCGCTCTCGACTGAATAAGTATTGCCCCGTGTGAGTTATCAGCGGCTAATATGAAACGCGCTTTCCCCAATTATAATCCAGCCGAGTCTACTGAATATCGCGATGCTCTGACTTCATTCTCATTTAAATATAGGCACCGCCGTTCTCGGCTTTAGCTCATAAATTTTTAATCGCGCGCGTTTATAACGACTGACGTAAAGACACAGAGACGAAGGCGCGCACGTGAAGACGCGGGGCGCTCGAAAGGTGACACCGCCGTGGCGAGAATGTCACGTCTTTTTTTAAGTAAACTCGCAACAATGCAAAAAGTTCCGCGGACTTCGTGGGACGAGCATCAGCTGGCGCATCTAAGGACACCGCGTTCTAAAACCGGATGCACGATATAGCGTCATCGCGGTCTGCGGTCTTCGTGCGCGCACGCTCGCGCGAGATGCAATTAGATTTCGAAAATGTGTACGCGTCATCGGCGCGCATCGGTGAGCTATGGCCGTCAATCACCAGACGTGCGCGATGCAAAGTAACGTTGTCGACAACTAATGTACCTGTAACCTGGACAAACCTGGACAAACCCGCAATAGCGGATAATCCTACTCGTTACATTTCTTCCCCTCGAGGCATTGTTTGCCAGCTTTTTCCAACATCGTCTTGTCGTTTTGACCAAAGCACGAGACAATTCATGGACCAGTCAACGTTCGACTAACAAAACACGAGTCTTCTCGTGCTCGATCAGCAACGCGCTAAGAAGAAACATTATATCGTACTACTTTTTTTTTTCCGCAAATTAATTTCATCAATTTTACCCGAGTTTATCCGAGAAAGTCGAAGCCTTCGCGCGTGATCTTACGGGTTTTTCTCGCTCGCGTCTATACCGCGCGACTTGCCGCCGATTCTCAATATACGACCGCCACCGCCGCCGTCGTCGCCGTCGGGAGGGGGAAAAGAAGTAAGATTTAATCGCCGCGGGAGAGACAATTAATTACGTACCGCCGGTACGACCGGTAATAAATAACCGCGTATTCAATTACGCCTAGCCCCGCCAACGGTCGAGACCTTCCAGAATACCGCAAAAAGGAGCGGGACGCCGACGGGGCCTGTGTGATTTCCAGCAATAAAGTTCTCGCGTCGATGCAAAACTGATGGATGACGGGCAGAAGTGCGCTAATTGCCGGACAAATTCGACGCAATCGCGAGCCCAGAGAGAGAGAGAGAGAAAGGGGGGCGGTTGTGGGAGAGTTAGTCCCACGAATGGAAAACCAGAGAGACTGAAACGATCGTTCGTTCGATCGATCGATCGAGGACGGAAGCAATGATTTTCCCCGAGCCCTCGGCCCGCGCGCCGCTTGTCACGGCGCGTTCACGCGCGCGAACGAAAGCAAGTCGATTATTAGCGCTAATTGCTTAATTCTGACGTCGAGCTCGCCAATTTTGTTACGAAAACAAGAAAGAAGCGGCAGTTATCAGCTGAGAGAGGGAGAGAGAGAGAGAGAGAGACAAAGTGGAAAGAGAAAGAGAAAAATGCGAGAGGAAGTAGATAATGCGCATTCGATATAATCAGGAACGAACGTGATTGCACTGGTTAAGAGGTGACGTTGCAAAAATATCGAGAGCGTCGCCTCGCTTCGCCCAATTCCGATCCATCTTGGCCGCGCAATTCCGTTCCGTGAGAGCAAACAAAGAGGAATCATGGTTGTGACATGACGGGGATCAACGCGAGGCGTATCTCCTCTCGCTTTCTCCCTCACATACGCGTCTCGAAAACGAACGGTTTACGAGTGCATCGTGCAAAAAAGAATACGAAAAGAAAAAAAGAAAGCAATATTAGTCCTCCCGAGTCAATTTCACACTTATAGCACGCACATACTTCGCATCACGAGGGCAAGGAACATCGTGCGCCCGAGAATTGTCAAGGTGCACTGAAATTCATTCGAGCGCGGAGGAGAAGTTGTGCCGACGCAATCCGAAAGAATGCAAGCGCAAAGTCGTTGCGACGACACGACGACGACGCGAAAATATCACAAGTGAGCGAATATATATTTATACACCGAAATCCGTGCGGATCGCGCACGCTTATAATCTCCGACTCGAACGCTGGCGCGTCCACATCGCGGCGCGGGAATCGTGAAAATTACGCGACGGCCCGGTCGAATCGGCCGCTATCGCGTCCGAATTAATCCGATACGCGCGTTAAAGTCGCTGGAACGACACTTGGGAACGAAAGAGCGCGTATACATGGCGTGTCGCTTGAAATTCGACCTTTCCATGCCGCGGCTACGTCCTCGTTTCCGTATCGCAAAAGTGCCGCGATAAAGCCTCGCCGAGGAACCGAAGCGAGTGCTGAATTAATACGCCCGATATCTTCATCGGCGTTCCGCGGATATTTACCGTGCATCCCCGAGGGCTCGATATGTCCCTCGCATTTCTTACACGGACGGCTTTCACGTGCGATAAAGCGCCGATTTCGGCTGTGTCGAGTTGAAAATCCTTTGGAGATCTTTTCTCTCTCTCTCTCTCTCTCTCTCTCTCTCTCTCTCTCTCTCTCCCTCTCTCTCTCCCCCTCTTCTCTTTCTTCTGACATGCGGTGTGTGTGTGTATAGTGCGCGTACATGTTTACGCGCATTGTAAACATTTTATAAAAAGAACCAAGCACTGTTTTCGCATTTCGCGACAACATAAAGATTAACAACGGAGCAACCAACGACACGTTTTATGTGTAAATCGTTTCCCGCTAAAACAATTTTCTGTTACAATAAATAGCGAATATAATAAATCAGCCGACTATCGCGAGTACTTCCATTTTCGAGATTCTTCCGTACGCCCAGTGTTTATTTGCGATGAACGGGCACAACATAAGCGCGATTCTTGCGCGAGAGACAAGAGAGAAAGAGAGAAAGAGGGAGCGCGCGCACGCGCGAACACGTCGCGTCTCTAGAATGTAAGTTTCTCGGCGTGGCGAGGACTGAAAAAGACCGCGGACAATAAATTCACCGTCACGACGGTATGAAGATATCACTCGACGACGGTGCGGAATATCTCGAAGGATAGGCAAGGCGGGCAGGGTGAGTGGTTGGTCCCGAGACGCGCGATCGCACGGGAGAGACTCGAGACGGAAGACGACGATCTGACCGACGACGGAGTTCGTCGTCGTCATCGTCGTGCCCGTCGTCGCCGTCTCCGCGTCAAATGTCGTCGAGCTGACGAGAGGACTTGCGACAAAGCCGGTTCGAAGGAACGCGCGTCCACGAGTGAGTGAGCGAGCGACTCAGCTACATACAATACGATCCTATCCGCTATTTGCGGACAGCCCGGCGCTAATTCGTGACCGAAACGGAGAAGAAGTTACACAGCGCGACGTCGCGACGATGTCGGACGTCACCGAGCCGTTCACGCGCGGCAACGGCCGATGCTTCGACCGCTCGGCGACGACGCTCAAAAAGATATTTGAGAAATCTCTCACGCGCACAGTCGCGGCTATTTTGCCCCTTGTCTCGTTAGGGAGATTCGACTCGCTCGAGATCTCGAGGCACTTTCTTCCCTCCCCTCTCCCCCCCCTGCCCGCTGCGCATCATCGCCACACGAATATGTCACAGTATCGCGCGCATCAACGACCTCCGCTCTCCGAGTAGCGAGTAGCGTCTTTATGAAAATTCATACGAACGCCGCTTAAGTGCCGAATTATGTTGCGCGCTCTGGGGACTCGAGCTTCAAAAATTGAATAATGCATCCCACAGGAGGGTTAAGAGACGGGAAAATCCGTCGACGTTGCTGTCGCGAGGGAAGCGCGGCGATTAATGCAAGACGCGCGCGCGCGAGAGAGAGAGAGAGAGAGAGAGAGAGAGAGAGAATTTCGACGTATGGAAATGACGTTTTTGCGCAAACTGCTCTCACTCTCGCAGACTCGCTTCGATTTCGCGTAGCAGCAACCGGCTCGACGACGGCGGCAGCAGCCGCCGAGAGAACCCAGGGAAATTTAGCAAAGCCTGACAAACGACCGCCATTTATAAGTAGATAGGTCAAGGCGAGCGTTTAAGCGTCTCGGTATAAATTACGAAAAAAAAAAAAAACGGAGGAACAAGAAGGAGAAGCAGGAGGAGGTGGAACAAGAGGCAGGCTGACAGGGAAGGAGAGAGGAGAGGGAAAGGACGTGGCACCGGTGTACTCTCGTCTCTCCTCTCTCTTTCTCTCTCCGTCAGCGATTATCTCCGATTGAAAATATAAATCTGCGAAACACATCGAAACCGCTCCCCTTCCTCCTCCTTCGTCGGCGGATCAACGCGAGGATTCAGAAAATTGCCGAGTGATGGAAGCGGGCCGCCGTCGGCGGATTTCGCGAACCGACGAGGTAAACACCGATAACCCGACGCAACATCGGCTCTCTTTCGTTCGCGCTCGCTCTCTCGCTCTCTCTCTCTCTCTCTCTCTCTTCTCCTCTCAACACCCCGGTCGCTGTCTCCGTTGCATCTGCCGGCGTCGAAATCAATTTCAAAATCGTATAACGTGCTTCGCGCGCGAAGAAATATCGGATGCGTCCCAGCCGGCCATTAATCTGACGCGAGAACCACGTAATGCGAAAAATTCCGCCGAAGAGCTTTCGACGAGGAAAATAAAATTCGCTCTCGACACTCTTTCCTCTCTTCTCTTTCTCTTTCTCTTTCGGCGCGTTGGCGTTGCCACCTCGCGCCGTCATTAAAATCGCTCGTTTCAAACGGTGCTATTTTCATTAGAGTCGCGTCGACTTTAATCAAGTGGAATTTATGCGATCTTTAACCCTTCGACGGCAGACGACGATACCCCTCCGAAAGCACCATCGACATTTCTCGCGAGAAAAAGACGGTTGCGGATAACCTATTGATGAAGAACCACGGCGAGCACGACGAATTCGGCAAGCATGTTTTGCGAGCACTCCACGTCAGCCATAATGTTTTATTTCGAAACAAACTTTTGCGTGTGGAAACTTTTATTTGACATTTAGTGTCGACGCAAAAATAAAACTCGATCGCCAAGGGTAGGAGGGGGAGAGAGAGAGAGAGAGAGAAAGGAGGGGAGGAGGAGGAGAGAGAGGCGAGGCGGGCTGTGGTAGGATGAGATGGGGAAGGGAGGGAAGGAGGGAGAGAGGGAGAGATTCGACTGGCATCAAATATAATCGACGAGATAGATTGATTATTATTTAACACGCGCCACAAATGACGATATAAAATTTATGATAAAACTACCGCGTTGGGAGAGAGAGAGAGAGAGAGATATGCGCGACTGCACCAATCATCGACATTGAACTACTTAAGGACGCTTTCGCTGTCAGTATCACGGTGCTATGACCGATATTTCCGAGAGGGAGGGAAAAAAACAGGGGTTGCGGATATTTGTTTTCTCGCGCATTTTCGACCCGCGCTTTCCCGTCGAGTCCGTTTTTCCTCACTTTCGGCGGATTCGATCGCCAAGTGCTTAACGTTTCTTTCTCACCATTACGCGCGCGCGCGCGCAATTGCGCGATATATAATTATCACACACATGTACACGCACAAGTCTAATAATTAGCGTTCATTTGAAACTGCATTATCCCAAGCGATTAATATAAAATCAGATAAAGCTCTGGTAAGACAGTTGGCGCTTCGCTATCTTCCATATCGCTCTCTGCTCTCTCATTATTAAAATAGAAAAATAGAAAATACAATTGCGTGATATAAATCGCACTAGTACACAACAGGACTCTGAATTAATCCGCAAATGTTCACGCCACTGTCCTAGAATGTCGCATTTAGAGAGACAAAACGTTCCTTGCTCGCGTGCACATGCGCGCACGCGATGATTGCGTCAAATATCGTCTCACGAAATTCGTATGCACTTCCTCTTCGCGTTTTCCAGCGCGTGCTAACGTTCGCTCCATACATCCCACGTATGTCGTCGCAATTCTGTCCCCAAGCGCAACGCGTACCGCCGAAAATCGAGCATTTCCTCTCCTCTCTCCCTCTAGCGAGCTACGGCAGATTTATTCGTCTATCGTATCGTCCAATTATCGTAGAATTCTGTAAAATCCGCGACAAAACGAGAGTGAGAGGACGCTTGAAACGTTTAGATGCGACCAACGGGATTTTCGATGAGGACCGCGTTCGTTCGACGAGTCGGAGCTTCGATAACGTTACTTGGCGGACTCGACGACAATCGCGCGTGTCAAATTGCGGCGCGTCGTATTTTTGGAGAACAGAATTAGGCAGAGTGTGTCAGATAACGCTCGCAACGCGGCGTTTGCTTCCAAATCGCGGGCACTGAGCCTAGGAGGAGGAGGAGGAGGAGGCTGCTCCTCCTGCATTCATCTCGTACATGAATATGCCTAACGACTTTCGTCCGGCAACGAAAAAAGGGAAAAGGAAAAAAAAGAAGCAGAGAATAACGACCGTGCGGCAACGCGATGGAACGACGAGAAATCGATACGACTTTAATCCGAGAGGCTAAAGGCCGATATCCGCGGCAATCGGGAGAGCGAAAGTGATTGATGGATACCCATAAATACATAATCACGACTCATTCGAGCGGTGCGGGCGCGCGAACGACGAAAAATCGGGTACACCTCGTCGCCGACGAGCGCCGCCATTCACGGTCGGAATTTTTAATCCGAAACGCGCTATCGCGTTACACGCGTTTCCGAGCCCGTTGCCGTCGCTGCCTCGTCCTTCTCCAACACTTACACCCTCTCCTCGTGGCTTCAAATATTCGTTGCTTGTGCAAAACATACCGCGCGTCTTCCTCTCGTTGCATTCTTAGTCGCGATGTTTCCCAGCTCTCTCTCTCTCTCTCTCTGTCGCCGCACAATCGACCGATCGACGCGACAACGAGATCCAGACGCGAGATTGCGATACAAACACGAAAACTCTGCAGACACGAACGAAAAGGTCGAAAAACGGGCGGAAAATAGAGAAAGAGAAACAGATTTTTACGCGCGCAGGGAGAAAACTTTCTTCTTCCTTTCTCGCTTCTTCCTCCGCGACTCGAGATGTTTCCACGCAAACGCGTGTGCGCGTGAAAAGTAACCTTCGCGTTCAAGGATTTTAGCGGAGGATTTTAGGAAGTGAAGGACGAGGTTGAGGAGTGAAGAAGAAGAGGAAGAAGAAGCGAGGCGCTGTGTGGAAACTCGGAGAGTTGCATACGCGCACGAATGGTCGCGCATCTCGCCACGTAACCTAACCTAACCTCTCTGTGTACCGATGGTTTCGGAACAGTCCATATATTGCAACGTCGAGAGTAAACAAAATTAAAAGCCGGTGAAACCGCATAATCCCCAAACGAATGCGATGCTCATCGCATCATCCACGGCCACTTGAATGCCCGATGCCCTGTGTCGTCATACGAGCAGACATACGGAGTCAAACGACGAGACTCAAAGTTTCCCGCCGGCTGACTCGTCTCCTTCCGACGATTCTCTCTCTCCCTCTCTCTCTCTCTCTCTCTCTCTCTCTCTGAGAACGACGCGCACAACAGAATCGCGCCTAACAGAACATTCATCATGTTCCGCGAATAATATCTCGCAATCCCGACGGAGGCCCGTTGAGACCGCGTAAAATTCACCTGTCAAAGATCGAGCTTCTTCACCGTGCACGTCGCTTTCTCCGTCGTCGACGAGATCGCGAGTCCCGGCGAATTCTCGACGGAACGCGGTGCACGCGAAAGAGTCTCGCGACTCACACGAGCAGACGGAGGCAGGCAGGCAAGTAGGCAAGCAGGCAAGCAGCGAACACGCACGCACGCACGCACGCACGTTTCGGTAATTTTGCGAGCGCAAACGGGCAAGATCGCCGCCGCCGCCGCCGCGCCGTCGATACGGAACCGTCGAACGGAACGGAAGAGATTGAGCGGTAAAACGCGCGCGCCCGGCCCTTTTGCACGATCAGCCGCGCGATTGAGATGCCGCCGTCGCACCGTTGCGTCGGGCACAAACATGTTATTTGCGCTGAAATCACCGATACTCATTATACGCGGCTTACTCGGAACTGTTTACGCGGCAAAATGCAATTAACACCTTAAAACCCGGGACGTCCGTGTTTATGCTTTGCAATAGAAAAACACGTAGCGCACACGCGCACACGGACACACACGATCGGTGCGAAAAATGCACTTCTCCTGTTTACAGTGTCGCCAACTGCGATCATTCAAACGATACCGAATTTTAATCGACGCTCACACGACTGATGTTGATAAAAATCGACAACACGAGCGAGATTGACACTTGATCGAGAAAGACCAGGGGGAGAGAGAGAGAGAGAGGGAGGGAGGGTGGGAGGGAGGGCAGACGGGCAGATCACAGAGGGAATCTAAAATATATTCCATTGCTTTCGTCACTTTGTTACGCGCAGCGCGCGCGAATCGCGATGACACACACGCGAAGCGCGTAAACACGCGAGCAGTTATCGGCGCGCGCGAGCGTTGCATTTCGCACGGAGTCGGTTATCGGAATCAATACGACCCGTTTAACGCCACGTGTCGAATGATCGCGGAGAAGTGTCAGGCGCGCGGTCGCGTTTAATCGTCAACTCTTTCGCTGAAAACGAATCCACCGAGAATATTCCGCGCGCTGTCAAGTACAAAAAAGAGAAGGAGCATGAGGAGGAGGAGGAAGAGAGAAAAAAAGTAGAGAGAGAGAGAGAGAGAGAGAGAGAGAAATACACATATGCGAAGCATTAACGCTGCCTCGCGCATTAATGTTAATTAATTAATTTATCGCGACTAGCGTTTAATGACGTCGCTGTTGAAAAGGTGCAACTGAGACGCGCGACGGGGAAGGAATACATTGAACGCGTCCGACGGCGAGAAACGCATCACGCGATCATGCGGAGTGACAATTAGCGGATCAACGAAAGTGATATGCAAGTGTAACACTTTAGTAACCGCGCGCGTGCGAGTGTGTGTCTATATAATAATAATGTACGTATAATAGTTTATAATAGATAATAAAACGCGCAGCCATATATGTACGACACGATAATTGTATAATTATATAACTTATTTGCGGTATCAATCCCAAGTGTATCAGTCGTTAATTATTCGCGAGCGCGTTTAGTAACACGATTAGCTAGCGATAGCGAATTTTAACGTTTCCAGATAGCGAGTCAGCGAGTCTGAAGAATTCAATTAACACTGGTTAGAGATACACAGCAACGATGTCAAATACAGCATCACGCAAAAAAAGTCATCGCACTAATTAAACCGAAAGCATGTCGCTCCTGTGTTTTTCCACAGATAAGAGTCGGTTCGATCGTAAATACGCCGCCAGCGCCGTAAATAGGGACACGGTGCGATCGCTTAAACTTATTTCGCGAAAATGACTGCTAAAGCGCACCGTCGCAGAGAGAGAGAGAGAGAGAGAGAGAGACGAGGCCGTCGCGTGAACGAAAAAACCGCAAGTGACACCACGAGGCCGGTTAACGAAATAACCCGAAAAGAAGTGACCTCGAGCTACGGATCGACACTCCGCGCACGTCGATTCGAAAACGATGACGACGATGACGACGACGACACGAGTACTCGTCAAAAAGATCGCCACTGTGTACGCGACAATCGGGACGCGGACGTAAAGCTTCGAGCGAGCGTCCATCGCTCAGCAGCGATCGTTGTGTTTCACGCACGATCCCGTCGTCGTTGGCATTTCACGCGGACTCTGTCACCCGTCGGCGGCATTTCACCAGAGATAACTGACGTCTCTCCCCGATATAGACTTCAATCGAAGAGCGAATATTTTTTTTCGAAGGGTCAAAGGAAAGTCCGAGGAGGAATTCGCGTCGTGACGTGACGAAAACTCTATGTCCATAGTCTTCCGCGCGCGTGTGTGTGTGTGTGTGTGTGTGTGTGTGTGTGGGCAATTCTCTAACACGGTGAAATTCAAAGTTTCCAGGGAAATTTCGCTGTCGAAGTGACGGCAATTTTGAGCACGAAGCTCGTGCGAAGCTGTGACGATATTGCAGAGTGAGAAAGAGAGGAAGCACTCTGCACGAAGCGGACGAAAATTGGTCAAATTCGCTGACGCTAACGCGTAATTCATTCGAATCTCTCTTTTCGACGTACGACGCTCATGCTCGTGCGTTCGGACAATGATCAGACGGGCAGAAAAGAAACTCTTTTAACGCTATTACGGTATCTTGCTTTCATGACGGATGCGACGCGAACGTGTCTGTCACCGTCGGCGCTTTTGAATTGCAAAGAGCGAGAGAGTTCGCGGCACTCGCGTTTAATTTAATTAACACGCAATCACGTATCGCCGGAATAATTTCGCGATTATTTACTACATTAACGTAATAGCGAGGAAACGGCGTTGACGCGTTAGAGAAGTTGCGTTACGTTACGTGGCTCGATGAATGGAAACGCATTTCGAAGTCGCGCGACGCCTTTTCATCATTGAGCACAACAACGGAACGTCGACGCGTTTGTTTCAATTAAGCGCTCGCAATGTCGCATACGCGTTTGTCATCGCGACACGACAATACGAAAGCAGCGCACACTCCCGTCCCTTGCGTGATTTGACGGAACACTTTCCGATCGCGACACGCAGTACCGAAAGACCACAGAAACAGGGAAAAAGAGAGACAGAGAGAGAGAGAGAGAGAGAGAGTTAACGTTCCCAAATAACGGAGACCGCGATAGAATAAAATATTCCGCGAGAGTACACGCACGCACGTCGCCGTACGCGCTCGAAATTCGTAAGGATTCTCCGGACCGTCTCTCTCTCTCTCTCTCTCTCTTTCTCCGAGATGACCTCGGCAACGAACATTCGTTAGACGATCTCTATTCGGATCCCATTGATCCCACGCGACTATTCAGCAGCAAAGTCAACGGCAGTGAATCGAGACCGTGAGGCGCGTCGCGACACACTCAATCGAGGCCAGAGGAAATTTACTCCTCAGTGTTGTGTTACGATTATCGGTCGTAATTACGCGCGCGGTCAAAGTCGCCCGCCGATTATGATGTATAATCGGCATGTACCGTAAATACGAATCCGTCTCCCCTTCTCTCATGTTCTCGTTCTCGTTCTCTTTCTCTCTCTCTTTCTCTCTCTCTCCCTCTCTCTTTCTCTCTCTCTCTCTCTCTCTCTCTCTCTCTCTCTCTCTCTCTCTCTCTCCCTCTCTCTCTCTCTCTCTCTCCCTCATCTTTCGCGCGGCTCGATCGAATTTCGCATGAAATAAAAAGTTTGCTCGCTCAGACGACGGGCCGGAGAAATGCAGCCCCTTTGTGCGAGAGCGTCGTCCTCTCTGTCTCCGGCGGCGCGATGTAAGCGGCGTTACAAAGCGCCGCGCGCGCGCGGCCTACATGTAAATTTCCTTTCGACACGGCGACGATATTCAATTCAAATTCACCAGCTGCAGACCTCGATCGCGCGTTCGCGCCTAAGATCGAGAGCCGGCTCTTTGGAGCCGCGCGACGCAGCTGAGAGAAGAGAAAGAGGAGAAGCACTATTTTACAAATTTACGCGAGGCGATGACTGCCGGGGTAGCGCCGCGTCAACGAAATATCGGAACCGTTTCTTTCTTTCTTTCTCTCTCTCTCTCTCTCTCTCTCTCTCCGCATGATGAAGAACCGAAGCACCCGACGGCCGAACGAATGAATTATAGGCGGAGCTTTCCACGACAACCGAGACACTTGACCACTTCATACAATGAAAACCTTTCACCTCTCTCCCGCCGACCTTCCCGAATATTTCTAATCTCATTAGAGCTTCGGCCGAATGTAAAATTTCGGCCGCCGCAAACATCTGATGCTTCATTTCGGAGACTCTCGAGTCCGAAAGAAACGCGACACTGTTGTTGTTGTTGTTGTTGTTGTTCGTCACTCGCGGGAACGATCGTGAATATACCTGGTTCATATCGCGGCACCTTCTTCATCAAACTCGCGCGCTATCATCGAAGGAATCTCAGACTCGCCTTTCCGCAGACTCGCCTTTCCGCCACTGAAACCGTCAACGACAACGCGCGAAATAATAGAGATTTCCTTTCCCGGTAAAAAAACTTTTCCCGATATGCTCTGGACACACCTTCGACACAGCTCCGCGCACGACGAGCCAAAGACCGAAACTGCGAGCACTAACCGATTCCACACGTAGCCTACGTTCGTTCATCCCCGTCGGTGGTTAACGACTGGTCGGTTTACGTCGCGAACGAATATTGAGAAACAGTGGCATGCGAGATGCGAAACATACCCTTGGCTGCGCCATGAACGCCCTGGCCGCGCCGGGGAACTCTGCGTGCTGAGCCACCGTAGCGGCTGTATTTTCCCACAGTGTAAGAAAGCAAGCCTCTCGACACTTCACCACACTTTGTCGACACTGCTGAACGCGTGTTAGAAGCGCCTAAAAACGCTTCGACGCGCTGCGTGACGCCAGGACTTTCACACAGAAATTCAACGTAGTTTTCTACGTAGAACAAGGAGCGAGATTGGAATCTGCATGCGTCGGTAGCCGTCGGCAGATCAAAAGATGAACGAAGTTTCGTATTGTTGTTACTGTTTTTTCTTTTCCTTCTTTTCCCTTGGAAATGAATGTCACAATGGCGCGGCTCTCACTTGGGTTTCCTCGATTTGTGTAGGGGTGTGTCTCTCTCTCTCTCTCTCTCTCTCTCTCTCTCTGCCTCTCTCCCTATTCCTTTCTACTTCCCAACTTCCAAGTTACTCTCCGCTTGGTATTTGCACACCGACGACGTCTCACTCTCTCTCTCTTTCTCTCTCTCTCTCTCTCCCCCTCTCTCTCTCTCTCTCTCTCTCCTCCCTCAGCTAAACAACCCACGCAGAACGTTACGGACAAACGTCGCGAACAAGCGTCAGCAGAGCACGGCGCGCTGTCGCGACAGCAGCAGAATCACGACGGCGGCGACGACGTCTGCGAGCGGACACGCGTGGTGCTTCCTCATTATCATCGTCGTAGGTCGCGGCAACACGTCCTCGTCTCGGACGTAAAAGGTACGCGCGCTGCTTAGCGCACTCACGAAGCAAAGTCTCGCTGGAGAGAGTAACCCCGCAGCACTCGTCAATGCCGCATATCTAGCGCGGGAAGCCACGTGTCGTCGTCGTCGTCGTCGTCGGCGGCGGCGTCGGCGTCGGCGTCGGCGGCGCACCTGTCTGTCCTTATGTCGCGGCGGAGCTGGGATTACGCCGGCTGGGAGGACGTCCGACGACGAGCTCCTCCGTCCCCCGCGAACGATTCTTCTCTCGACGACGGCAGGCAACACGGCGTCGTCGGGGATGCATTTAGCGCGCGTTCGCGCGCGAGCTGCGTTCGATCGCGAGGCCTGCGAGCCGGACGCGCCGCATCGAGACGGCGCGCGGTCTTCCCCTGGTCGGTGGCTTCCGGAGGAAAAGTCGAAGAAAGGTGGCCGTGTCGTGTTTTCTCGCCGTCCACTCTCCGTGTACTTCGCACATTCACATACGTCTCCTGTATTGCCGTTCTATCACTGCGCGTCGTAGCACATGAACAACCGATGATCACCGACGATGTCACTGACTGAGAACACGTTACATCCTCCAGTTAACGGCACCGTATTACAGCACGAGAATGTGGAAGCCACGATGACGCCCCGCCGACGATCGACGACGGGCGTCAATGGCGCGCGCGCGCGCGCGCGCACGCACGCACGCACGAGAGAGCACTGATGACGAGATATCACCACCGTCGCACAGTCAACCGATCTTGTGCTCGAGCCTCGGGCGGACGATACTCCGGCGAGGTTACGCGACGAACGAACGAACGAGCGAGCGCGCGCCAATTCGCGCGAAGACGCGCGCGCGACACACACAGCGGCGCGGCGACGTTGCCACCGCTGTTGCGACAATGCTGCGATATACGTATCTCCGAGGTTGCCGCGCCGGTTTTTCGAAGCGATATCACGCGCGTGAACCGGGGGGGTTATGTTGCGGGAACTACCGATTGCACGAGAGACTGAGAAGAGGGGGGCGGGGGGGAGCGCGCGCGAGCGAGTGAGTGAACGAGAGAGAGAGAGAGAGAGAGAGAGAGAGACAGAATGTGTGTGTGTGTGTGTGTGTGACAGAGAGAGAGAGAGAGAGAGAGAGAGGTAAATAGGATTCAAACGCGTATGTAAGCAGAAGGAACCAACAAACGACAACAAAGTGCGATGTAACACCACGCGACACGATTCGACACGTTTACTATTGACGACGGGATGTACTACGGGTGGTATCACCGTAACGAACGAACTAACGGACGCGAGTCGAGAGAGGAGACCGCAGCGAGAGCTGTCCGCGAGACGGCGGGCGACCCTCCTCCCTGACCGTGACTACTACTGCGTGTGGCACTCGTAACTCCGGCGGACAGAAAAGGTGGTAGAGAAGTTCGTTCGTAGTGTGTTACACGTAAGCGGGCGCGCAGCGGGTCGTAGGCAGCCACGGGGATATGCGTGTTTCAGGTTTCCCCCACGAAAAAGCAACCGGGTAGATCACACGGGTAAGAGAAGAGCGAGCGGAGCGCGAGCGAGCGTGGAGAGCAGCGCCTAGCACGGTTTTAGATCCTGCGCCGTCCGCAGTCGTTCGCCAACTGTCAATCAGCGCCGCGCTACGTCGCGGAGTGGGAGACTCGCCGGCACGCCTACCAACCGCGGCCAATGCGCCCCCTGGGCCCGCCCATCGCGACCTGGCGAAGCACGCGCGGGTTCAGCGCCACGACGGTGAGACCGCGAAACACAGGATCCTCCGCCATCGCTACACCACTACCAACAACGCGCGACGGCGGCGGCGCGGGCGGCGACGACGACGACGACAACGATGACGACGACGACGACGACGACAACGACGACGACGACGACGACGACGACGACGACGACGACGACGACGACAACGCGAGACCGGCGGCGACGACGACGACGACGTCGTCGGCAAACCTCGGACGGATACTTGGAGAACATCGTCCGCGAAATGCAACGAGATACGCGATGCTACGAGAGAAAGAGAGAGAGAGAGAGAGAGAGAGAGAGAGAGAGAGAGAGAGAGAGAGAGAGAGAGAGAGAGATTCCGCCGACGGAGTCGCTCGGATTCGAGGCTGGCGCGCAGCGAGCCCAGGCGTTACCCTCGCATCCGTCTCTCGAGACTGCTCAGACGACTGAAATGAGGATACGCGTGGATCCTAAATGTGTGTGTCTTTGCTTCCGTTACCGAGAGAAACCCCCGTGTTCTCTCCCGTGACGCCTCTTCCAACAGGACATAATCCTGCTTCTTGACGCTCGCGATACCGCGACAATGCTCCCGCGGTAATTACCGTTGCGATCGAAGATCGCCATTTCTCAATAAGTCACATTGCGTGTTACGTAAGTTCAGCGGTAGGATCGCTCTGTTCGTAAGGGGGGCACTTACCGCGCGCGCGCGCGCGCGCCCGCGAAAGTGCCGAATGAGTGTCGCCGGTGGAGATCGCATAAACTCCTGATACATTCGGCTCCGGAATGATTAGCGCTCGAGCCACGTATCGCCCGTAGCCGTTTCAGCCGTCGGTAATCGACGCGCGCTCGCAGGACGACGAGCGCGCATTTTGACACCGCGCTTTCGGGGACTACTCCCCTTCTGCGCGCACGGCGAGCAAAGCCGAAGATACTCGAGTGGGCACGAGCGGCCAGGAACTGACAGTCAGTGCGACGAGAGAGAGAGAGAGAGCGCTTCTTGGGGGAGAGAATCTGTCGAGTCTCCGTTTCTCTAAACCAGATGTGAAAGCCCCCGGCTCGGGTTCTCGCACCTATTTACCCGACTACCTGCCTGCCTGCCTGCCTACCTGATTTGCAAAATTATCCGAGTCCACCGCAAGCACGAGCCCTTCTCCAAACTACGGTCTCATCGGTAAATAGACAAAGAATGAGAGGACTCGGCTTGCCGAGATTAGGCACTAATTGACGCCGAAAACGACGATAATTCCTCATCGTTCGTGTTTCTTGCTTGACATGAACGAACGCTCTCTCGAAACGCTCGTAAATCGGCTCGCGCGCGCTCGGCACCGTCTGCCGTCGGACGAGGCGAGTCTCGCGATTAATCGCGCACCGACCGACGCCGTGTGCGAATAACTCGGAGGAGGAGGCGGTGAAATGATCCTTTTAGCATCGTACTTCGGCGCATAACGACGAAACATTAAGGTCGCACGCACGACGATCGCGTGTAAATGCGAGGTAAGAGCTACGTCCCGCCGCCGGCGCTCGCAGTGCGCGCGCGCTTGTCGAACGTCCGCGGCATTTACCGTATCCAAAGTACTGTTTCGTGTAAATTTTCCTATATTTTACCGCGCGACGTGACGGATAACCGGGACGGATACGTGCGAGCTCACATGCGCGCACATCAACTCACATCTGTGCGTCGTATCGCACAGAGAGTGGGCAAAGTGGCGGTTTTATTAACGCCTAAACCGGCCTCTTGATTTCGCAAATTCGTCGTGGACGATAATAGCGGCAATCAGAGAGGTTCGACGCGGCCGTTTGTGCCGACGAATTCCACCCGGCAGCGGAAATATCGCGTCGACGTCGAAACCACGCGAACCACGTTACGTCGCGCCTTCTCGCCTTCCGCGCGGATTTATTCGCGCGGAGGTTAACCCGGTAAACAAAACTATCGACACACCGAGTGCAGGCGCGCGCACTCCTCTTTTTTTCAATCTCTCCTCTTTTTTGTACTTTTTTCATAATTTCGCTGGCGTTTCGCGCCAGGCGCCCGGCGGCGCTCGATCGAGCTTTGAATGAACCGAACAGCTGACTCCGCGTAGGAATTGGGTCGCGAACGTGCGGTTTCGAACTTTGAATGGTATTCGGCGTTCGGTGAGTAATAGCGACAGGAGGCGGTTGCAGAGGAGGACGAGAGGAGGAGGGCGGGCGGCTGTCACCGACATCACTCAGTGTCTCCCTCCTGGCGTTCACTTCGCTCGATTTTATGACTCTCTCATCCCGCACTCTTCCCCCTCCCCCTTCCCTTACCCTTCCTCGCCACTGCCGCCGCCGCCGCCGCCGCCGCCGCCGCCGCCGCCGCCGCTGCCGCCGCCTCCGCCTCCGCCGCCACCACCCGTGCTCGTCGTCGCGTCTATCGCCGTCGTTCTCGGCGCGCGCGTTTACACGCCGCGTTCCGCATAATATCGCAAATTGACACATCCGCCTTTAGCCATCGATCGACGTTCGGCGGCTAGCGTCGAGCTGGACGCCGCCGTCGACGAGACGGATAATGAGTCCCGAATTCCCCGCGAATCCACCGCGCGGGATTGCACGCGTCCTCCTCGACACGGAGACGCGGTAGACGGTTGTTAGCGGACGACCCGCGTTGATTCCGCGGCGTAAACTCGATACTTCGGCGAGCTCGTCTCGCGATAGGAGGGAGAGGGAGATTGATAAACGGAAGAAAAAAGATAGCTAGCCGGATGCGAGTCGCAGGATTGCGACGAATCATCCGTGAGCTCGTAATGGATGGGAAAACTTTATCACGTGCGACGACAAAAACGAGAGAGGCTACAAGACCGAATAATGTTGTCGGAGTGGGAATGCGCGCGATAGATCGCTGCACGGCGACGTCGATGCGGACTGAAGATTCACCGTGTGAGATCGTGCGGAAAGCAAAAAGCGAGGCGACGCCCGTATCGTCCGCCGGTAGAACGTGTTTATTTACGTGTTGTGAACGGCGCTAACAAATAAAACCGATTCGTGTGCGCGCGCGCGCGAGGATACGCGGAGATTTCTTTCGCGAGAGAGAAAGAGAGAGAGAGAGAGAGAGAGGGAGGGAGAGAGAGAGAGGGAGAGGGAGAGAGGGAGAGGGAGAGAGAGAGAGAGAGAGAGAGACGTCGAACGTATCAGAGTCGCTTATAAGCGCGAAAATGACTTTGTGCGCAAAAAGGAAGAAAAAATGCGGACGGCAGAGGAAGAGAAAGAGAGTGAAAAAGAGGGAATCGCTCGGCGAATTCGGTCAGGGCGAAGACGTCAGGGTAGAGGTATTAGGAGCCTCTTACAAGGCCGGCATTCTTGTCCAAGTGTTTGCACTGTAAACACACCGCGGGCAAATCGATCCTAAAACATCGGTGCTCGCGTTCGGAAGGCGTCGAGTCGATCGTCTAAGCCCGACCGGGGAAGAAACGGCATGGTCACCGGCCTCTTCTCTCGTACTCCGTTCCGAGCCCTCGCCATTATTACCCGCTTAATTCGTAGGTGTTCCCGGACATTGTTAGAGCGCCTTACCTGAGCGCAGGGGACACTGCGAGCCTGTTATTCCGCAATAAATCATGCCGCATGATGAGACCAGCCACATCGTATATCTGTCGATAGTAACGAGGGGGAGAGATCTCGGCCCTTCTCTCTCTCTCTCTCTCTCTCTCTCTCTCTCTCTCTCTCTCTCTCTCTCCCTCTCTCCCTCTCTCTCTCTCTCTCTCTCTCTCTCTCTCTGCCTCCCTCACCATCATCTCCCGGCCCACATCTTCACCTCGCTCTCTTCCCCCATCGTGTACGGCGCGTAACCAGCCGTGAGCCATTAAATTTCTCGCGATGTCGGAGAATGATCGATTCTTACGTAAACCCCCTGCCTGCGAATTATCTAAGTGGCCTCGCGAAAAATTCGATAAACGTCGCCGGAGCAGCCGGGGATGCTGCCACCCTCGCTACTTCTCCGCGGTCCGCATCCACGTGCCTCGTAAACGAGCGAGCGAGAGAGAGAGAGAGAGAGAGAGAGAGAGAGAGAGAGAGAGAGAGAGCTCGGGATTTATGAGGTAAAATAAGTTTCAGGAACAACATACGTACAACGTGGGGAATAGGATGCAACAGAGCAGTGGGCAAACAAAAATTACCGCACCGCGCGACGACTCGTCGGCGGCTCGAAAGTGCTGCAAACACGACAAAAAAGAGTCCTCCTTGTATCCTTGTCGTAATTTGTGTCTTTACTTGCGTTTCACGCAGCTTGTGTATATTTGTGTATATTTTTATTTCTCAGGTTACGACCTGTACGACTCGGCATCATTTGTTATTTTTTATGTAATTTTTCACCCGTAACTTTCATTTGTGGCTTGACTTGTGTATTGCCTATCGACGGCTCAAGATGCGTCAATTTTAGGCGAGTAGGAAAGAAATTTCCTTCGTGTCCGTTTCGTTCGTCTTCTCCGTTGCTTTTCGTTACAAAGGAGCGAGTCCTCCGACAAAAACTACTCAAGTCGAAGCATCCTCTCGGCCTTTAGGAACCGCTTCGAGCGAGAGAACGGATTGATCGCAAGTTCGTCTCCGACGATGGGCACGTGTCACGAAGCCAAATCAAATGCGAGCGCGACCGCGTTGCGGTTGTAAACTTGAGTGGTATCACCAGCGGTCGCTGGTATTCGAATCAGCCGTCGGAGCTGAGGTTGCCCGGCGCGGGCGCGCGCGGGCCGGAGAGAGAGGTGAGAGTGTTTATGAAAATGAAGTTATATCGGGATGGAAAGCGTTCGAATGGCGCGAACATTTCGCTGTGACACACCGGGAGAGATGATACAATGGCCCTACCGCGACCTAACCCGCCCACTGTTCGTGCGTAATTCTGCGAAACACCCCTACTGTCTCTCCTCCATTGTGCCGCGGGGGTGCGCAACAATGTCAAAGTCTATACCGCTAAGCCGGATCTTGGCGGCAGGACGAAACGCGCGCGCACGATGTAACCCCGATTGTTCGTCTTCCGTGAAACGTCCTTCCGTGAAACGCGGGCTTATGCACGGAGGTTCTTTATCTGCGAGTTTAATTTGGCGCACCGTCGGCCGGAACAGAGTAGGTAGGTAGGTAGGTAGGTAGGGTGGTGCGGTGTACGCCGCTTCCCTCCTCGTTTTGAGAAGCGCCAGTGAAATTTACACCTAACGTAAAACACATCCGTTTTCTTGCAGCAGGTTTTACGTGGCTCCGAAAAAGGAGTGAAACAGAGGAAAACAGCGAGAGAGAGAGAGAGAAAGAGAGAGAGAGAAATGTCCAAAATTATGTGTCGGCACAAACGACTCTACAGGACAGGGAGGGAGGGGGGGGGGGGCGAGCGGAAGTACCGATATAATTTCTACCTTTAATCATGTAAACTTTCACAAAGACGATGGTGCTGTGCGTGAGAAAATGTGCGTTTTTCGACGAAACCCGAACGCAAGGAACTTTTCCATCGACAATAACACTGGTAACGGCTCAAAGGCTTATTTCAAGAAAAGGACATATTTCCGACCAACGGCATTGTGCTGGCCCCCGGAATCCCGCAGTGCGAGAGGCATGAAATGACTCAGACACGCAGCCGGGTTGCTCGAGAAACACCGCATTCGTCCTTTCCAATATATTCGCGCGTTGAAAATTTTGCATAGTTGCGACACAGATACGAACAGACTCAACCTCGTTGCGCGTTCAAGGAAAAAGAGCCCGAGGCGCTCTTAATCGTTGCCGATAGTTCATCGTCGCGGTAAACTCGTATTCGAAATTCGTATTCGACAGTGCACGCTATTTGCAAAAGCACACACGATATCCGGAGAATGAATAAAACGGTAATTAATAACGACAACGCATAATATCAAATATTTCGGGCAATCTATAATTGTACACATCGGACGTTACGTAATCACGATAACGACAACTGACTACGATATACGCGTGTGTGTCTGCGTGCACAATAAAGCAGAATCCACTTGTCTGACGTGAAATGAAAATGGGCGACAGGCGGGTACGCTGAAAATTTTCACAATGGCCGCGACGCAGCCCTGTCCGCGGCTGCACCGCTTAATTAATTAATTAATTACCATTAACGCTCGTATGACTTACATAATCGAAACGTTCGTACAACTCGACCGGCCGTTAATAAAGTGCAAAAAAGCAGAGGGTTGAAGGGGGGAGGGACCCGATAGCGCCGTGCGAACGCGCACGCGCGCGCGCGCGCGCGCGCGCGAAATGCAGTCTCAGATGTGCCGCGCCGTTATTTGTCGGAGCCGCGAAACGCAACACCGATCCGATTAAGGCTCTCGAATTACCGAATTCCCCGGTGCCCTTCGCTCTTGCGCGGACGCGTGTTTTCACGGGTGCGCGCCGTGTACGCGCGCGCGCGACACTCGCTCTCCGGCTCTCTTGTTTATAGTTCCTCGAGGGTCGCAATGAATTCCGGCGGCCGCCGCGTGCATCCGCGTGCACTCGACTCTCGAGCGACGTGCCGCCGCCTCTCGTGGAACAAACCGGTCGTGAGAAAAAGGGATCTGTTGGTAAACCGACGATCCGCTTAGAACCGCGCACGGCTAACGAATGAGAGAGAGAGAGAGAGAGAGAGAGAGAGAGAGAGAGAGAGAGAGACAGAGAGAGAGAAAGAGAGTATATATGTCTTATCCCCCGTCGCACACGGTGCGCGCGACTCACATGAAGAGCGTTCCTCGGCGTCGATCGCTCGCGGAGATCATGCAAATTGCGTGAGCCGGCGGATGGACGGACGGGCGCGTATCCACTCGACAGAGGGAAGCGAGAATTTATGTCGCGGACGCTTACACCGAAAGCCGTCCGCGCGCACTCTTTTCGGCGACAACTTATTACGATAAATTCGAATAATTGGGAAACGAACGTGTCTTCGCATCGTCGGCTTAGTGTCGTACGAGAATATCACTTGGGAATTAAATAAATATCTCGCGTGTTAGCGCTATCGGCGGTCGTCCATCCAAACGGACGGTGAACCGCCGCGCGACTCGGTCGTCTCTCTCTCTCTCTCTCTCTCTCTCTCTCTCTCTCTCTCTCTCTCTCTCTCGATAAACCGAGGACGACGCGAATGCGAAAACATATCCGCGCGTCGCGTCGCGATATTCCCGGCGTTAGATTCAGCCGAGACATCGGTCGGAGGACATAGCGATCGGCTCGCGATTGCCGCACCGTTGATGCCCGACTGTGCAATTTATCGTCTCGAGCACCGCTCGGAGACCGAAAGGAAAGCCGCCGGCCGAGTCCGGGCGTCGCAAGGAAGGCGGCTCTAGGTGTACGCGTGTATACGCTGTGTGGCGCATTATAACAGACTAAGGGTGGATAACCCGTGATCGATCACCCCGGTGAATGCGACACCCCTACGAGAACGCACATCCGCGCCCCATTAAACCGGTAGTCCGCCCTTGCGAGCTACGCGCGCGCACCTATATCGCGCCGAGCGAAGGCCCTTCCCCTCTGCGAGAGATCGCATCGCGCGATGCGATCGGGGAAAGCTCTCCCTCCCTCTCTCTCTCTCTCTCTCTCTCTCTCTCTCTCTCAGTCTCTTGTTCTCTCTTCTGCTCCGAAAATGAAATAATCGCGCTGACTCGTTCGACGGCGCGATCGAAGGGAATCGAGAGTCGCTGCGCGCACTACCGCCGGCGACTAGCCGTCAAAGTATTTATTCATCGAAAATCAAAATAGCTTCTCGCAGAGGATCGCAAAGAGTTCCGAGACTCGTTTTATCGCACACCCGTCGTCATGCGTGTATCTTCGATATGAAAGAGAAGAAGAAGGGTTCAAATGATGATTTGACTCGATTGATTTCTCACCGGGGTGAGTGATCGACGGCAGGCGATGGCGGCACCATCTTTGATTACGTAACAGTAAAGACCCGACAATCACGTCGCGAATGCGAGTTTGCGAAAAGGATCGTCCGGCGGAGGCCTAAATCCGATACGTATATAGATATCGCGTAATCGTCGATGCCCGCAGGAGCGAAGCTTTTCTCTTCTCCTCACGTTCTTAGGAGACCGAGCGCGGACGAGAGAGCCGCGCCGCCCCGTACGCTCGCTCGTCGTGTTCGCGATAATAGTGATAGACAGGCAACGAAGTTACGTGGGCGTCTTAGCGACGTGCGAGTTCTGCGCGCGGCATAAATTACCATCCGAAATGAAGGTGGAAATCTGATCTTGTCATTAAGCGCCGCTACCCTAGCCTATGAAACTCAAGTTCTCATTGCGGCGTCTCAGTGCGGCTGTAATTGTTGTCGGGTGCGAAAGTAAGTGCGATAAGCGAAGCAGAATAAACAGCGCGCAACGACGGGACCCGTAAAACGAGTTGAAATGAGTCGCCGGCTGCGAGCGATGTTCGCCGAGGGAATTCTGTCCGTCCTCGCGTGTTTCCGTTGTGAATAATTATAATGATCGGATTTTTAGGAAAAGGCAGTCGCTCTCGATTGATCAAAATCAAAACGATCCATTTCCCATGCCGATCTATTTTTCGTTATACCGTCATACTGGAATTAAACTAGCGCGCAATAAAGTATCTTATCAGAGGATGTGCAACGTTTGCTTCATCGCGTTCAACGTTACACCAAACGAATCGTACAGTTTTTATCTACGCGAAAAATTATCTACTAACGCGTCAAAACATCAATCGTCGGCGGGCAACCATTCGTCGTCGTCGTCGTCGTCGTCGTCGTCGTCGCCGCCGCCGCCGCCGCCGCCGTTGTTGTTGCCAAAGAGACCATGAACGGGAATAAAAATTCCACATGCTTCTTTACAGTTGCGCGAAGTGTGCTCGTTTCCAGACGTCGGCAGTTTCGACATTACGTTTGTCCACACTGTCGTTTGTCTACATTCGCGTCAGAAGCATACAAATCATGCGTGTAAAGTGACATAGCAGCTGCGCGTTTTTAATATTACGATACTTTGCGATCGAGTGGCGCTTGGCCATCAAAGTGGAAGTGTCCGGAAAAGTTTCAAGACAAAAATTAATAAACCATCCAAATATTATAATTGTTCAGTTTTTATACTATAATAGATTTCTTCTCGTCCTTGTCAAAAGAAATTCCGCTTTCGCCGCTTCTCTCTTTTCGCAAACGGAAAACACACACAGAGAGAGAGAGAGAGAGAGAGTGTGTGTGTGTGTGTGTGTGTGTGTGTGAAAGAAAGAAAGAAAGAGGAAGACAGGCCTCTCGTTCTCCCGCGTGCAACCACAGACGCGGACAACGAAGGAATACGCGGGTCCGATTGGGTAAAAGGACGAGAGAGCCACAGAATATCCTCCGACAAATTCCAGTGTGACTAAACCCCCGCAGATGACTGGCAGGCCGGCTGCGTGCGGGATGCAGGAGGGTTAGGGTCGCCGGGGGTATCAGAGAAGATCTCTCTTTCTGCCGTCCCTCTATCCCGATCTTCCGTCCTTCGTTCACCGGACGACTCACCCGAGCGGGCGACCGAGGCGAGAGATCGACGGCGAACAAGATGGAAAAGGAGAGCCTTCACGGAGATGATGCATCGCGCGCGAACCAACGCAGGCCGGTTCGGCAATCGCCGAAAAGCCTACTGCACCGGCCATGTTTATCTCCAAGAGACGCTTCTATCAACGAATCCGAAGTTCATTCGTCGCGAGAATGCTCTCGTACGTTCGACGGTCGCGTATAGAATGAGTTGCTGTGAGTGAGCGAGAGAGAGAGAGAGAGAGAGAGAGAGGGGGGGAGAGAGAGAGAGAGAATGTGCGCGACTATACATACACATATATATGTGTATGTATATATCCGCCTCATCTCCACATTAATAAATACATTTCCAATTGTCTGCCACATGATTTTGCACGCCAATCGTAAAAGCTTCAGCAGCCATGCGACATGCTCGTCGTTAAAGTATCTTATTAATCCAACGCCGCGCGCACTACGACGGTTAACCGCGACCACGGCCGTAAATTATCTCGCTTGAAATCGCCGCGTCGTAATTGACGGGATCTCATTCTCGCGCTTTCCTACGATTACACCGACGACGATCGTGTAGCCCGTGGAATCGCGCGACGAAATCTGCGGACGCGGAGGGTTCGTTAGCGCGTTCAGAATATGCGCGAGCGGCGCGTTTTGATTTACGACGGAAAATGACGCGGACGATCAGCGTGCCGCGAAGCGCGACTTATTGTTTGCGCATACCGCGAGATCTGAATCCCGATGCGCGCGGACTGCTCTACGGGGCCACTCGGTATGCCAGCCGCGTTTCTCATTACGTCCCCCGAGTCGCGCTGTCAAAGCGGTTAAGAGCGCCTGCGAGTAGGATGGCGTCGTGGGAAACGGGGAAAGGAGAGACGAGCGAAGAGGAAAGAGGAGCGCGGAGGCAGCCACACAGGGCTCCTGCCTCCTCGCCTCCTGTTTGGGTCAGTCTGCCGGTTTCTGGTGACGGTAATGTCCCTTCATGGGGGCTACCTTATCTCCCGCACCGCCGCACCGCCGCTTCGTCTCGAGTAAGGTCGAGGCGATATGTTTTCTCAAAAGGCCGAATTACCTGACCCCGTGGCACGGCCACCAACGCGCCGCGCCGTTTGGGACACGCGGTGTATGTGCGTGAAAGAAGAGGACGACGAATCGTGCCACGATGCGAAGGAGTCGAGCGAGGAAAGTGGCGTACTTCACGGGAATATTATATTCGTTTGATGAAAAGTTGCGCGCGGCCGCTGATGCCGTTATTACAGATACGGCGAGTATGTCGCGTTCGTGACGAGGAGCCGTAGAGAGACGTAGAGAGACACGGGAATGAGAGGTATTCTCGGATCGAGACTAGGTTTCGCTCGCGTCGGAGAATTCCGCGCGAGAATAACGGGAATACTTTGGAGCGGGGGAGACGAAAAATCTCGAACGTCGCCTTACGTAGAGCGCGCGGCACGCGTACTCCTCCGTGTCCTCCAGCGTGATATCGCCGAGCGATGACACGCGCTGGGAATCCGCACGTCCTACCCCGGCACGTCGTCACTTGCAAATGCATAGAATTTCTAGTCGCCCGTGCAAGGCGCGGCGAAACGGGAAAGCAACGAACGCGCACGAGCCCTGCCCGCAACCCGCGTCGTCGTTGAGGCTCGCCGGGCCGACACGTGACGCGCGCGATTCGTGAGCGCGCGTGTCGTGCGGGAGCGTTGCGTGCGCGCGGCGCGCCGCGGCGCGGCATGGGACGCGCTATCACCTCGACTTAATCGATCCCGATATCAAGCTACACGCATCAAAAAACTTTTACATCACCCCGTTATCTCGCGTCCCTACATTAACGTGACGCACCGTACATTTACCCTGTTAACTAACTTATCCGACAACACACCGCGCGCGCGCGCGCGCGCGCGGTTCTCTCTCTTCCTCGCGAAATATTAATGTTACCTCGTGCCGCGCTCAGCCAGCATTATCGGCCTAATCGACCGCGCAATTTTGTGTTTTAACTCGAGCCGCTAACTCGTCCGCGATCGCGTTACAAGTCGCAATAAGAAGTCACCCGCGAAAGGTACGGCGATCTTCGGCGTTTTCGGCGGATACTTGACGCCATCTATCGCGATATCGCGTATGTGGATCTCGATCCCTGAGGACCGCTCGATCATGCCCGTGTACAAGCGTACGAAGCGCTTCTAGTCGAAGATGTTTGACCTGCATTCGTCCACCACTTGACTCCTCTCTCTCTCTCTCTCTCTCTCTCTTTTATTCTGCCCCACTCCCTACTCTCTCTCTCTCTCTCTCTCTCTCTCTCTCTCTCTCTTCTTCTCGGAGACCTCGAAAGACGCGGACTCATCCTGACTGGAGTGCATGGCGGTTATCGAGAGCAAGCCGGTCCTCCGCTAAACAATCCGACGCGGCATTTACTGATCCATCGATCTGACAGAGTCGTTTGTCGAGAGAACGTCCGGTCGATGTTCTCTCTCTCTCTCTCTCTCTCTCTCTCTCTCTCTCTCTCTCTCTCTGTCTCTCTCTCTCCCTCCCTCTCTGTCTGTATCTTTCTTCTACTCTTTCACTCACTCACTTACGAGTAGGCGTGCAGTCGTGACGGCGAAACGTTTCAATCTTACGCTCGCCGTCTCGTTATGGTGTTATTGATTATCCGACTTGACGCCACGAAATCGAGTCGCGAACGAACCGCGGTGAGCTTAATTACTCGCGATTCGAGACGTACCTCCTTCATCGTACTTCCTCCGTTGGGAAACAATACCGGAAGAAATAAACCCGTGCGATAAGGGAGGATAATTGAGATCGTAGCAATTGTTATTACTAGCGTGACAATAATTTCGTTCGTGCGGCAACCGTCGATTGCGAGCGCCAAAGACGCTTCGATCTCATCGCCATTGTCGTACTCGTTGAGACATTGCGTTATCGATCGTTGCTTAGGGAGAGATACAAAGTTCTCATGATAAGGAGAAAGATATATAACTTTCAGAGAAGATCGACTTGTTTTCCAATTAGCCGCAAACAGGCTCCACAGTTACATGCGGACGACTGCCGGGATAAAAACGATCGCGTATGAATACAACGAATACGTGGGGAAAGTGCATTCCCGTTTACTGGAATACATCCCCCGTTATCAGCGACCTCACATCCGGGCCGTCGATCTTTGCCCTCGACGCAAAAAAAGTGCGCGACGCGTCTATCGGCCGTCATCGCACGGCTCGACGAATGTTGCTGCTGCTGCTGCTGCTGCTGCTGCTGCTGCTGCTGCTGCTGCTGGTAGTGGTGACGGCGGCGATGGAGGTCCACAGTGGAGGCCCATATCGCGTATCGGACTTAAGATGTTATTTCTGTTATTTACGAGATGTCTCGGGACAGGTGACACGCGCCCTATACCTGCCGCGGGTAAATGACCGCGCGGCCACGATTTATAAAGCGTCGAGAAAAGGCAACGAAGAGAAGTCGACGGCCAGGGAAAACACGAGAGAGAGAGAGAGAGAGAGAGAGAGAGAGAGAGAGAGAGAGAGAGAGAGAGAGAGCGAACTCCGCCGAACTAGCAGCCCGTAATTATGCGAGGGTGAATTATGACGGTACGAGTAGCGCGCGGTTACACGATGATCGGGCCGAACGACTCGGAGGGTTTCGTCTATCGCCTGTGACACCTCGTGACATCAGATAGGCGAGTAACGAATACATTCGTCGTCGCGGTCGTGTCGACTAATCATTCGCCGGTCGTGTATCTTCAAAGCCGAAATTCGCGCGAGTTACTTGCGAGATCCTCCCGCTGGAACGCGCGCGCGCGCGCGCGCATCCGCAATGCCTGGCTCGTAATCGCGTCGTGAAAATCGCCGGTGGAACACCAAACCTCCTCGAGGAAGCACGCGTCCCCGGAGAATCGCCGGTCGCGATGAAGACGCGCCGTCGACTTGAAGAAGTTGCCCGGCGAATGGCGCTTCGCAACGGCGCGGCGCGGCGCGGCGCGGCGCGGCGACGACGTACGTGATCAGCCCCGAAAAGCGCGCTTTTTGCCGGCTCTTTGCCCGGCCGAATCGTCGTGACGCGCGATCCTTTGTTTTGACGCGACCGGACAGGTGAGTTATCTCGTCGCGGCGGAGCGATCGTTCTTCTCCAACGGACACCGGACACGTCGCGTCGGCGAAGTACTCCCCGAAAAAGATTCATCCGGGCCCGGTGTAAACACTGCCGATAAAACGACGAGGAGAGCCTTAACCGGCGCGGAAGAGTGATGCGCCACGGGAAACCATTCTTTAAAACCTCACACGTCCCGTGCGGCCCTTTCCGTCGCGGTCGTGGCCCACTTGAACGGGTAAAAACGACTCGGCGAGCTCTCGGGGAAGACGAACTATCGCCGCCACCCTCGCGACGCGACGCGACGCGACGCGACGCGCCGCTGCTCCCTTCGGGCGCTTCGAATCAGCTTCGAACTTCGGGGGACGGCCATTCGCCGGATCAAGTCGCGTCTACACCCGCTCGTCAAGATTGGCTCGCGACTCGAGATTGTCGAATCCCCGATCGAGCGCGCTGAAATTCAACCGCGGGGAGAGTATGCGCGAGGTTCGCCGTTGCGTAACGAAAGCGTAAAACGAAAATTATAGGCGGATAACGAGCAATTGTCGTCTCTAAGTCTTAACAGACGATATTATAGGACAGGATGTATATCCTCACGAGTTTCACGAGAGATCTGTGGAAAATCGGCTAATTTCCTTCCTCGGACAGCCGAAATTCGATGAAAGAACGTATATATTTATATGTCGCGGCGAAACAGTCGGAAAAGTCGACTTTGGGCTTCGTGCATCGCTTGACAAATCTATAATTACGGAGTCGGACACGATTTCGATTTCCGCTCCTCGCGATTCCCGTGTCCTCTGGTTTGCGGCCCGGCCGTGTCATCGTTGGGAAAAAATCCATCGAGTCGAGCCTCCCGGCCTCTTTTGAAGATTCTTCGGGAGGACGGAGGACAGAGTCGCGCCGCGGCCGTGCCCTCGTCGAGCGACGACGCGCCGGACATCAGTCAGTCAAGTCGGAGCAACCCGGAGTCAGACGGAGGGACGTTCGGTCACACGTGACGGGACATTATCGCATTAAATATCGACAGGCGGCTTTCAGCGGCGACTCGCCGCACGCCTGAAATCGGGAGAAAAATGCGCCCGAATCCGTCCGGATCTTTCTCTCCCTCGCTCTCGCTTTCTCTCTCTTTCTCTCGCTGTCTCTCTCTCTCTCTCTCTCTCTCTCTCTCTCTTTCTCTCGCTCCTCTCGGCCTCTTCGCCGATTCGTCTGCGCCGCGATCCATGTGTCCACCCACACCCGCTGCGCTCATAATAGGCTCCGCGAAGCTAAAGCCCCTCTATAATTCCCTCTCTCGCCCTCCTCCTAGCGTTCTCTCCCGCTTCGGTTGCGCCAGTTGCGTCTGTCCCTTTCTCTCTCCCTATCCTCTCTTTCTCCCATCTATCGCTCGTTCTCTCTCGCTTTCTATCTGCCTATCCCTATCTATTTCTTCCTCCCCCCCCCCCTCCCCTCCCCTCGACACCGTCCAACACGCTTTTGGACGGGGTTCCCATAGATTATTATTAGAATGCCTCGCGTTTGTGCCCTCTCGGTCGCGCGGCCAGGTAGATGGACAGTGCGCTCCGCCTCCGAGAAAAAGAAGCTCCGTGTTGTGTGCAGCCTGCAACTCTGCGCTCTCTCTCTCTCTCTCTCTCTCTCTCTCTCTCTCCTTCTCTCTGCCTTTCTGCCTATCTACTACCTGAAGGAAGAATTCCTGGCCGAGGGGCGATCCGCGCCGCGGCGACGACGATCGCCGCTGTGCGACGCCGCCAACAACGTCGGGCCGCCGGGGCATCGTCTCGGGAATTATTTTTAGAGAAACGAGTTTCGATCGCGCGCGCCCGCGTAGCCGACGCGCTCTCGAGCCCGGGACGCGCCGTTGCGCGCGCGAGCGCGCGGCTTCCTACTTCAGGGATTTCTCGAGAGGACAGCGAGTTTCGAAAATCGACGGCGCGCGGCGGAAATGAGTTCTCTTTCGCACGCTCGTCAGTCAAGCACGCGCGATCGGCCGTCGTATCGCGCTAATCTACGCGCGGCGCGGCGCGGCGCAACGCACGTCTTTCACGATCGTCCGGAAAGGGCTTTGACAGGTGTCGCGGAATGTGATTCATTATCTTTCATGTCGCGGCATAAATTGTTACAAATGCGCGATCCCGAAGCGAGCCTACCGCGCGGACGATGCCTGCCCCATGCAATCCTGCCTGCTCCTCCCTTCACGTTAGAAAGCTATTTCGCTGTGGACACGCGTTAGCGTTTGTCACTCTTCTTCCTCCTCCTCCTCCTCCTCCTCCTCCTCCTCGTCGTTCCTCTGTAGATACGATCGGTACAGTCGACGCGACGCGCAACATAATTGGAACTCTCGAGCCTTCGCCTTGACGCGTTTCTTACGCGTCGTTAAGTATACCTCGACACGGGGCATAAAACTTAATCGTCAGTCCGGCTATCTTTATTCATCGAAAGGGACGGCCGGCCGCTTGTGCCGTCGCTGATCGCCGGGGCTCGTCGAGAGCTCGGCGATTTTTCGGCAGAAAATTTATCGCCAAATTTATTGCCGCTCGATCGCGCAGTGAATTCTTGACACGGTACATTCGTTATGGCGCGCGCGTTATGGCTCGCGTCCGGCGAATCGCGCATAAGACTTGCATAAGAAGAACCACTGGTTTACTTTTGTCGCGAAAAGTCAAAGGTCGAGGATTTCGCGACCGCTCCTGCGCGCTGCGCGCTGTTTGCGCCCGCCGGTGGCAGCACCTCACGGCCGCGCTTTTCCCTCTCGTTTGCACACACGGAAAAAGAGAGAGACAGAGAGAGAGAGAGAGAGAGAGAGAGAGAGAGAGAGAAAGAGAGAGAAAAATTTCCGATACCTTTCCGATAATGTAATAGCGTACTGAAATCATTCTAACCGGGAGTTTATGCGTCCTTTCAAAAAACATGCAACTGCAGAGTGTGGATAAAAATTTGTTATCGCTACCGCTGCTCTTTGGTTAGGACGCGAGATATTTGGCAAATATGAAATCGACTGTAATTCGTTGCAGGACTAATAATTTTTCCTCTCTCAGTCTGCACGAGCATCCAGCGATGTCTTCGGCGCAAGCTGCTTTTCCCGGCGCGGAGTCTGCGCCGCTGCCAACTCAGAGCAGCAGCGCGGAAAAGAAAAATCGGTTGTTTTGAAGCCACGTGTATTCCCATTGGCGCGATATTGCTGCTCCATGGCTCGATGTGGAGCAACCGCGGTCGCTTGCGCATTGCAAAAATTACCCGATGCGATAAGAGGTATCACGGGAAAACCGGGAATATTATTCGCAACGAGACTATTTTCGTCACGCGAAGAAATTTCGAAACGCTCTCTCGCTCGTAACGCTCGTCCCTTCACCCGTCGCGCGCCGTGTGTCTTCATCGGTACTTTTTATTCGACACACGCACACACAGTTATTAAATTATCGTACGCGAGAAGATCGAACACCATTACGACATGAGTCGCGCGCGATCGGCGCGCGAGATGCAGCAGAAGGCAAGTCGTTCGCGACATTCTCGCGCGGGCAAATCGAATCAATTATTTTCTCAGTGCTATGCAAAGACGACAGAGAGAGAGAGAGAGAGAGAGGATCGAGAGAATCAGCCTGCGATCCTGCACCGACATCTGAACGAGCGTATTTTCAGCGTCGTTTCATCGAGATACGCGCGTCGTGCTTTTCGGTCAATATCGAATTGAAACACTGTGATTTGGGCCGCGGCGGCGGTCAGGTTGGCCGGTATATTTCACGGGGAACGGCTCGAGAGCACTCGATCATTCCGATTGTTTCGATCGTAGCCGGCCGGATTTCGATCGGATCGCGTTGCTCCGGGCCCTCGTTAATGCCGCGCGCATAATTCACGCGCGGTTTTAATAACACGACGAAAACATCGCGCACGGCGAGATCCTTCCAGTCCGATAAATCGCCGATCGGTCTTTCGCGCGCACGAGGTCGACGTGGATTTCGCCCGCCGGGAAAGCCCGTCGTCAATTATTATTGTTTTCCGCTTCTGGTAGCGCCGCGTCCGCGCATAAATATTGCCGTTTCCAACGACTTCATTCGCCGCCACTGCCGCCGCCGCCGCCGCCGCCGCCGCCGCCGCCGCCGCCGCCGCTCGTCCAACTTTTCTAAATAATGACCATTTTACGGCCGTGATAATGAAATTCCGAAACTAATCGGCAATCGAGACACCGATCGGTGGCAGTCACGAGCTCACATCGCAATTTGTGATTGGCCTCTTGGCAGAGAGTCTCGTTTAAATCGCACGCACGCATCCAGTTTAAGATACTCTGAATTTCGCTCGTAGTCAAATAAAGATCCTTTCTAATGTCGGTTCGCTGGAATAATTGACGACCTGTCATATTGTTTCCCCGTGTCTCCCGAGGCTTCTCTCAACGATTGAGATTTATAGCGTGAGTACAATTGAGAGAGCATGTGCTTGTATCTCTAATATATCTATTCCAGGCAATTCAGAAATTCAACTTTCACTTTTTGCCACGAACGTTTCTTCCCGACTTGTAATAACTTTCCAGACAATACATTCGAAATATTCGAAAATGTATATTATAATTCTCAACGATGTGTTAATCGTCATCAACCAACACGAGAAACACGAAAACTATAATCCATGTCAATTAACAGAGGAAACTTAATATTTCCCGCTATAAGAAATAAGAAATAAATATCTCGTTTTTTGGAGGGTAATGAATTACATTTTCCGGAGAGGGATGAAGAGCGAAACCTGTGGAACTCGCGTCGTAAAGCGTATATTGCCGCCATCTCACGGTTCCGTGAGATTCTCGGACGCCGATGCGCGCTCCGCCGGTATCTCTCTCTTTCTCCGTTTCCTTATCAGTACTCGCACCTACGTGCGTGTACTGATCCCTTCTCTCCAACGGAGGACTCGACCTTATCATTCGCCGCGCGCATATGTCAAAGGTATACGTGGACGGTGAGTGTGCGACGACAACGACGACGACGACAACAACGACGACGACGACGACGACGACGACGTCATCGACGACGGTGAGGAGCCGGCGACCGATGATATGCGTCCCGGAAACGACTCGTGATTGGTCGTCGGCATTGCCGCGAATTTTTCGTTACGCGTCTGATAAGTGGCCTCTTATCTTATTCGCGAACGATGCATCCGCGCTGATAGACGAGCGCGAGAGAACGCGATCGGCCAGCAGTAATGCTCAGGCCGGATGTTGGCGCGAGCAATTAATGGAGCAGCGTAACGACCACGGCGGCGGCGACATTAATAGCGAGGGTTTTTGCCGTCGCCGCCATCGCCGCGCCGACCGGGGGGAGCGAGAAGGACCGCGCGAAAACGTCGCGACGTGCACGGCCGTAAAATATTCATAAGTTTTAGAAATCCCGTCAATATGCAAATGAGAAATGCTAATCGCGTCCTGCGTTCGCGCCAATGACGAAGGCGCGTTCCGTTGACATTCGCCCGTCAAGATTTTTGTGCCGCGGATACGTCCAGCGGGCCCGCGACCGATGATTTAACCGCCCGTCAAACGATCCAGAGTCCGGCGGCCCCGGCCGAGCATTCAAGGATTTTCGTTCCTTCCTAATCGCGGACGACGATCAACGTCGCGCGCGCGCGCGCGCGCGCGCGCACCCGTTTAATTATGCCCGATCGATGCGAGCGAGCGAGCGAGCTTAACGGACGCCCGATTCCGTTTGTACAGGTTTCGAGTGACGGATGAGTAATGTAATCCTTTGTTTGTCAGTGCGTCTACTCGCGCCCCGTCGCTACCAGGAAGACCCGCCGCAGCCAAATTCCGTGCGGATTAAACGGGGCCGCGTAATGATAAATTAAAGACGCCCCGGCGGAAGATTGTCAATTTATAAATTAAACATGTCGACGCAGGCGATGGGAGGGGGGGAAGGGGCCAGGGGAAAGACACACGTCAACACATACGTCGACGAATCGTGTGTCTCAGGTGCGCGTCGCAATCGGCACGCGAAACGGTTCGGGAGAAAAACGATGGTTTCACGTCGTATTGCATTACTAGTAATTGCCTGGAGACACGTCGAATCGCTCAGAGTAACGCGGCGCGATCAAGTGTAACGAAAGTTTTTTCCTCAAACTCGTTTCGGCTGGTTTCTTCGAGCGACGCTCCGGGACGAAGAAATTGTCGAAAGGCTCTCGAGGGTCTCGAATGTAATGACAATCCTGGAGAATGACTCGCTCGCTCGGGAAGGACTTTCGGCCTCGAATCAATATTCCGATGCGACGATGAGTCTCTGCGCGATCGAATCGCCGGAGAACTCTCAAGTCTCAAGACATTTATGACGACGTACAAGGTGCTACCGCGCGTGTCTCAGCACGCGCATTTTCAGGCGGTGAGATTCTACGGTGAGAATTTTTATTGGCATATGATCACTTACGTTGCCAAAACGTAATCGTGAGCGTCGAGGCGTCGACGCGTCCTCTGAATCGCGGCTCCTTTCGAAGCGGCACGAAGCGACCGGGACAATTGCATCTCGAGGAATCAATATTTCTCTCCCGCTCGCTCGCTCATTGTCTGTTTCGACGCGCGGCGGCCAGTTCAAGGCATCCTATATTTATCGCGATTTCGCGGGCAATGGGATCGCTCTCTCGCTGCTCAAAACGAGTAACGAGCGCGAGCCGCCTCTACCTCGTGGCGTCGGTTCGAGCGCACAAAGGCCCGGTACAGTCAAATTAAATCCCGATTAAAAATAAGACACGCCTCGCGCGCCGCGCGCGCGATTTATGGTCGTCGCGCCGCGTACTCGTATGAAACACGAACGCTCGTTATTGTTTCGGGGGAGGAGGGGAGAGGGGGGGCCGCTCTTTTCCACGCGCGCGCGCACGCCCGACTTCAGCCATCAAAGCAATTGACCCGCCGTTATTCATGAGCGTTGCTGCGACATTAATTGCGTTATTATTATTATTATTATTATTATTATTATTATTATTATAATCGTGTGTCGCCCGAGTGTCTCGAGTTTGCAAACGAATGAACGTAGGAAAAAGAGAGCAACCTTCCCTCTCGTTCGTCATCGTTCACTATCGTGTCGGACGAAATCACACTTCCGGATTTTACATAATTCGACGCAATTTCTACGCGATTCCGAGCTCGCGCGCGCGCGCGCGGGGAGTTTATCGCAAGACCGGTGGGCGAGAGGACGCAAACATCGAATATCAATTCCAGTCTCGGAAGATAGCGAGGAAATAGATACCGCCCCGCTGTTGCTACAGCAGCTATCGCGCCATCGTATCGTAACTGCTCTCGTAGCACTTTGATTAGCATCTTATAAGCAGCTAAATGCCGCTGCGCACGCTGCGGGTCGATAGAGGGGCAGCGTAAGAGACGGCGGCATAAATAACGCCCCGGTGGTTTTAAAACTTTTAATCCCGCGCATTTGTATCGGCCGCAGCGCGGAAGGCTTCGTCCGAGCCGCTCTCGACCGCCTCCGCGCCTCTCTTTGTGTCAGAGTAGGAGAAGGCAAAAGAAAAGTCACGAGAGAAGGAGAGAAGAAAAAGAGGCAGCATGGCGGAAATAAAGAAATCTATGTCCCGGCGCGGCGTGTTACCGCTCGGCGGGAAACCGCGCGGCGGCGAACCGGTATTCCGCTCGACCCCACGTTAGCCTCTTTAATCGCGCCGCGAATAATTAGCGGACGGCGATTAGGGTGATTAAAGGCGAGGGACGGAGTCACGGGTACGACGCAATTAGCCGAATCACTTAACGACTCCGACCGACGAGGTAGCGAGGACTGACGATGGGCCGATGGGACAGGGAGAAGGAGGCACGCGAGGAGGAGAGAGCGCGCCAAAGTTCGCTCGTTCCGATATATCGCGGAAAAGCAGAAGTCACGCGGCTGTTTCTTCACGACAAGTACGTGCAAGTCGTGCGGAGTCGTTCGTGGGGGGGGGGGGGGGGCGGGGATCATTAACGTAATATCGCGCGAGTCGCGCCCGCCCGCGACTCGACAACCTTCTCTCTCTGCGTGCAAGGCGCACGAGAGCGCCTCAGCGGGCAATAGGAGCCGTTAATGCTTCTCACCATACGGACGTCGTCGTCGGAGGCGTTCTCTCCCCCGGCGAGCGCAAACAAACGCGGAGCGAGATAGTGCCACCGGTAGCAACGTCGGGAGATTAGGGTTTGTTTTACAGCGAGCGGTAAAGCTGTCGCGCGGCTCACGCCGCCGTATTTAAACGCGCCGGCCTTGGCGCGCCGGCAATGCGGAAAGTTCTTCACGCGAGGCGGTTTTCAGTTGTGCGAGCCTGCCAAGTCGCGCGACGCTCGTTGCAAGCCAGCCCGCGGCGACGCGTTCTGGAGAAATATAATTAAGCCGGGGGGAGGGAGGGAGGGAGGGAGAGGGAGACAGATAGAGAGGCGTGTAACGCGGAAGGCATTCTTGCGAGATGCGAGGACGCGCGCGCGCGCGCGCGCACACGGCGACGTTGCGTTGCGTGGAAAAGACAAATGTCTTCTCGATCTCGCGCAAGAAGCGTCGACGTGAGGTAAACTTTCCGAGCAATTTCTTCACGAGTGACACGCTAACGGCGTGTGAGGATGTTACGAGTTGCGGCATGATAGAAAAAAAGGAATACGCGCGCGTGCGCAAGATTCTTTATCAACGTGTATTAAACGCATTTCCAAGAACGAGACTGACGCGAAGAGAGGTTGCGTGGGCGTGGCGCGAAACGTCGAAGTCTTATCGTGCAATTGAGAAAATATCATTAAGCCGGTGCGCTGTGGAAATAGTTGCGTAATGCACCCTCCGACCGCGCGCGCGCGCGCGCGCGTGTGCGGCGCGCAAACATTGGCGTGGCTTGCCGCATTTTGGATGCAGCAGGTTACGCCTACCGCGCTCGTACGCGAACGAGAGAAAATGGAATTTATTTATTCTTGAAATACGATATGGGTGTGGCGAGAGAGGAGCATTAAGAGGTTCTCGCAATGGAAAAGAGCAATCGAATGCAGAAGTATATCGTCGCGAGAAGAGCGAGGAGATTGGCGCGGGCGAGACGCGCACGCCTATCGTTCACGAGATCTTGAAATCCGACGTATCTCTCCATCTCGTCTCTTTGTTCGCGTCCGTGGCATTTCCATTTTTCTATTTTATGCTCAATTATAACGCGACAGCATGAATAAAGTTAACAATCGGCACAGAGCTGAAATGATATTTTAGATCTCGAATGGAGCCCACGATGATATCTCAACCTACTAGCCAGCGGTAAAAAAGAAATTGAGTAATCCTGACGCAACCCGAACATAGAGAAAAAAATAACGTCATCCAATCCGAACTTCATTCTCCCCTCGTATTTTGCAGCAGTAGTCACCTGCTAACGAAGCTCGATCGAAAATCTCGCTTACACGTCACGGCTTTATATCACGACGACGAAATGCGGATAAGTACAGTAAGCCGAGGGCGGCGCGCGAGACGACAGGTGCGGACGGCACCTGCCTAAGAATCTACGGATTCTACTCTGCGCTGTTCCGCGTCTACTCGTCATAGAGCGAGCTTCGTGCGATCGTACCGGCGCGCAAAGGGCGAAGGGCGAAGGGCGAAGGGCGAAGGGCCGGCTGATATTTGAGGAGCGCGCGATGCACCGACCGTTTCGATATTCTCCACCCTCACCCTCTGTCGCCTCCTCTTCCTCCTCCCGCTCCGTCGGCGGACAAAAACCCTTTTCGAGAGTGAAATATGTGAGAGACGGGACCGCCTCGCGGGATAATTCTGAATTATGTTTGTCCTCGTCTCGGCCGGCGCTTCCACCTAGTCGCGCTTCGGGGCCTTTGTCAACCTCTCGCGCACGGGACCTCGAGCTTGCCCATTCTTCTACGATCCCCCGATTCGTTCCCGGTGCGCGTCCTCGCGCTTAATGCCCGCGGCGCGCTGTGTGCTCTCTCTCTCTCTCTCTCTCTCTCTCCCTCTCAGCGTCGATCCGCTTCGGCTCGATTCACCGCACGAAAACACTTCTGAATAGTCCGCAGGGGGAGGATCGGTATCGAAACGATGATAAACACGGGTATCTCTCTGCCGAGGCGCGTATATATCCTGCACGCGCTTTTGTGAGCATGGCCGAGCTTCCTGCCGAAATCAAATCCGTCGTGCCCGCGCCCGCTCAATGTAGGAATAATCGAGGATTGATACGGGGCGAGATATTCGCGACGCACGATTCGTTGCATCTCTATCGCCCTCTCTCTCTCTCTCTCTCTCTCTCTCTCTCTCTCTCTCTCTCTCTCTCTCTTTTCCGTCCCTCTTCAAGGTATCGAGCAAGAGTTAATATCGCAGGGTTATAACATTATAATAACAATGAATTGTCAATATTCCTCGCATAGTTCACTTCAGGAGGACGCGCGTCGTCGGTTCTCTCTTTCTCCCCGGCTGACTGCGTATGTCATTCTGTAGCTCGGGAGCTCGCGCAATTTGTACTTCCCACGGCGGTGACCGACGAGCTATCGAGTATCTGCGCGTCTAATTTACCTGCTCGATCAATGTGCGAGAGACGGCGAGATCGACTTAACTCGCGACGCGTCGTCTCTCGCATGCGATAAGATCGAGATAATAATTTCAAGTCGCGGAACGATCCTGATCTCGCGGCCGAGCCTAATTAGGAAGACATACGCCCCAGGAAAACTGTTCGCTTAGAAATCGATATGCCAATTCCTACGCGGACGGGTAGCGATTATACGTCGCCGTAGTATATATCGGCGGCGAGATCGCTTATTGCTGGCGTTATCAATGACAGGTGTACCAACATATCCGGAGTTGCTTTCTTTTAGAGGATACTATCACGAGATGTGCTATCGTTTCCTCCTCCTCCTCCCTCTCTTCCGTCTCTAGCACTCTTAGCACTCTTTCTTCCCTCATATTATAACGATAAAATTAGTTCGACTGGATCAAGTGTTCGTGGGCTCGTTTATCATGAAAGGTGAAACGGATTCTTCGAGTTGACATTTTTAACACAGTAATCGCGACGTTATAGATTCTGTTGACAGTAGCATCTTTCCCGGCATCTCGGCATAATCGAGTCGAATTAGCGTGATTCGCCATTCGCGAGCGCTCCTACATAAACGGCCTCGACGCGACCGGCTCGGTTGAAGCCGTGGCTGGCGCAGAAGCGACGAACCGGCCGATTTATTCGTGGAAGGAGGATCCACCGCGGCGATGCATCTCTCGATCTCTCGGCTCTATCGGCTCTTCGGACGCGTACCCCTTCAGCCCTTCTCGTAGCGGACAATTATTTAGAGGAGACTCCGAAATTCGGGGCCGAAACGTGCGGCGGGAGGGAACGGGGGTCGGGGTCGTAGGCAAAACGAGGAGTTTACTGACTGGCACCGAACCGAGAGCTGGCTGGCGAGCGAGCGAGCGAGAGAAAGAGAGAGAGAGAGAGAGAGAGAGGGAGGGAGAGAGGGAGGGAGAAAGAGAGAGTGAGAGATCGGTCAGAACCGTGAGGGACCGCGGGAGAAAAGGAAAGGACGAAGGGAAAAAAGGAGCACGCACACCGCCACCCGCTGGGCCGGACGAGACGCATGCGTGCGATCCCATGGCGTACCGTGTGTCCATGCCCATACGGCTATCCTCTCGTACAGCATCCCCCTTATCCTCCTCTTTCCCTTCGTCTTCTTCCTTGCTCGACTGCCGCCACCACTACCACCACCTCCTCCTCCTCCTCCTCCTCCTCCTCTCTAAATTTCGTTTCCATTCCTTCTCTCGTGCTTGTCTTTTTTTTCTCGTCTTTCGCCCCTCGCGCGCTCGATTCATCTCCCTCGTTCTCCAGAAATGAAATCTGTGCATTTTTCTCGACCTCTGTGGAATTCCGTGAAGCACGGTAGGTCGAAGGGACGGAGATACAGGACGGGATAACCGAGAGCGAAAAGTCTCAATAACCTTGACCAGAAGGTCTTTTGCGTTTTGTTTCAAGATTCGATATTGAAGACTGTGACCTCTCTCTCTCTCTCTCTCTCTCTCTCTCTTTCTCTCTCTCTCTCTCTCTTTCTCTCTCTCTCTCTCTCTCTCTCTCTTTCTCCCTCACTCTATGTGTCACGTTCGTTTTGATTTTAACATTATGACTGCACCGCTGTTATACGCTGTATCACAGTAGTGAGAATGTCAAAGTTGAAGCCGGTATTGCGGGAATTGAATCGGAAAATTGACGTTGGATCAGACAGACGAATCTGCGACAGAAGATCGCTGGTATCTCGATCGACTCGAGCAAATTACGCACGGAGAGAGAGAGAGAGAGAGAGAGAGAGAGAGAGAGGGGGGGAGAGAGAGAGAGAGAGAGAGAGAGAGAGAGAGAAAGAGAGAGAAAGAGAGAGAGATCCCCTTCGCCGTTCGCGGTCGGCTCTTCCTCTCCGAAATGTACGGCGTGGCGAACGTGTTAACAACGTACCGAAATAATCTACGTCGAGTGTTATTTATTCGTACGTATTACTCGACTCGTAAAGCACAATTATGACGGCGCGATAATTCACTCTCGGCATTGAACTTTGTTAATCCAGCCCGCCGCAGGTCCGAGGAGGATCGTCGAGTGGTCCGGTGGCGCTTGTATATACCGCGCGCGTCTCAAACGGAAACCTACTTTCCTTCCGAGTGATTTCGGTACTGTCCAAGCGCAGAGAGAGAGAGAGAGAGAGAGAGAGAGAAAGAGAGAACCCTCGCCGAACGGGCCACGCGCGCGCGCGCGCGGGACGCGATAATTTACGGCCGCCGCAACGGTGTTGTGACAAATCGTGTATACAAACATTGTAGTTCGATAAAAAGCCGGGGGCACCTCCTCAGGTCGTTTACCACTAGCGCAATAAAACTTAACTGCTTCGACTGCACACGCCGTCCACTCTCTCTTTCTCTTTCCTCCCTGCCTCTCCACCCTCCCTCGATATGCTCCTCTTTCTCTCTCACACACTCATTCAGACGGCATCAGGTTAGGTTGTTGCGCCGTGCCAACAACCCCGCGTCTTTGCTTTGGCACGACCGTAGCCTCGGAAGTCGTAAAGTCTGAAAGACAGAACCCTAAAAGAGCCCGAAAGTCACGGCTTCCGTCAACGAGATCGTAAACAGTACCTTTTTCTTCCCGATTTCTACACGGCTACCGTCTCGCCGATTCTCGCCGATTCTCACCGATTCTCGCCGATTCTCACCGAACCGAATTGTCATCTAACGCACTGGCAGTGTTGCTCGAGGGAGCGCGGGGCTCCTCGAGGTCGTTTCTGCCGTTGCTATCAGCGACGGCGGCGGCGGCGGCGGCGGCGGCGACGACGACGACGACGACGACGCGGAAAAAGAGGCTCGAGTACGCGGACTTGGCGAGAGAGTGGCAGGCGCGAAGCGCATAATTAAAACGGCAAAATGACAGCTGAAACGAATATCTCTGTCTCGCTCTCCGCGCACCTCCCCGTCATTTCGCTTTTTCACATTTCTGTGCCAGTCGATCGAATAAATCAATGAATCTAATAAGGCGGACTCGGCTCAAGTCGGAAATTGAAAAGATCCAACGCGATGATACGGTAGCGAATTTTCAATCAGCTTTTTTCAGATTAATTGACAGATATTCCAACTCAGCGGTATTGATCCCAACGTACCACTTCGCGCACACGTCGGACGAAAGCGTCCTCGCGCAATCGGGGCCGTCAATATCGTTTGATAGGCTGAATTCGCGCATATCTAAAACTGCTCGAAAAACATTCGATACCGTTACTTATCGCGCTAGTAATATAAATGGTACATGTCACGTTTTGTTTGTCAAGAGAGAGAGAGAGAGAGAGAGAGAGAGAGAGAGAGAGAGAGAGAGAGAGAGAGAGAGAGAGAGACGTGTCGACAATACATAATATAGGAGATTTATGACAACGAGCATGCAGACACACAGGCTCGGCTCACTTTACAAAAAATTCAAAGCTTTCGATTGTCTTACGGTACGTAATACGGTATGTATAATTATACATCCACAATGCAATCGCGTGTTACGCCTGATATCTGTAAGCGTGATATCTGATGTGAAAGTCGCTCTGACCCGTCGCGCCATGTGATGTCTCAAAGCGCACCACGCACGCGCTTTGTTTCGATAAGTCATGCGGTCATAACAACAACAACAACGACGACGACAGCTACCACGAAGCTTCTCCAAACGACGGCACCGCGGATTGTTTACAAACACGATCGTCCAAGGCTATCTTTCTCTCTCTTTCCGGAGGCTTATTATCCTCGCGGAAAAGAAGTGCATCGTGGATACAACGACGCTAATTATTGTCCTGTCGGGACAAAAATGCACCTGTTTTAGCGGAGGATGAAATCGCGAGGAGCCCGTCTACTCCGCCGCGGCATCCCGCCGGCAATATACAACACTGTCAACCTTTTATGACGCCCCGCTCTCTCTCTCTCTCTCTCTCTCCCTCTCTCTCTCTCTCTCTCTCTCTCTCTCTCTCTCTCTCTCTCTCTCTCCCTCTCTCTCTCTCTCTCTCTCTCTCTCCCCCTCTCTCCCTCTCTCTCGAACACGTTCCGCCCGTTTCCCGTCACCTTCTTCGTTCCGCTCCAAGGCGTCTAATGACGCGTTCGGCTTTATCCGCGTGTTTATTACGCGCGAACGCGCGACGTTCCTTCGTACGTTGCGAGCGACCTCAAGCGCGGGGTGCTGCGCGAAGAAGCTCTCTATTAGCACGTCAGAGTCCATAACTTGCAGCTCGCGGTCTCGCGGATGTTAAGTATCGTCGGCCGAGCGTCGATATCGCCGTACTGATACGAACGACAGGCATTACGGAGATGGTAGGAGCGAACGAAAAAGAGGAAGAAAAGAACGATAGAGAGAGAAAGAAAGAGAGGGGAGAGGAGGGAAAGAGAGAGAGAGAGAGAGAGAGAGAGAGAGAGAGAGAGAGAGAGAGAGGGAGAGAGAGACGGTTTCTAAGCGGACGAAAAACGCTCGAGCCATAATAATTCCTTACGTCATATTAAACGAGCCTGCCAAGGCGGCGCGTACTTTCGGTGAATTTATGATAATTACAAATCGTCGGTATAGAGAGACTGTCCGGCGATCATCGCCGTCGAGAGAGCCGGGGATATATACTGCCGAAAAGGCCAGACCCAGGTCGAATCGGATCCTCTACATATTCATGCGGGATTAAAGTCGGTCGCCTCGACGGCGCGGGGTGCGGCAGACGAGGAGAAAAAGAGAGCAGCAGAAGGGACCACGAAGAGAGAATCCCGATTATTCATGACGCGGGGTGGTGTGCGCGCAGCAACGGCAATCCCGGGTCTGTTTGAACAGCGCGAAAGGAGGGAGAGCGCGACGTTCGCTGATTTCGCGTGTTGTTTGTCCTCCCGCTGGGCTCGCAGGTAAAATAATCCACTTCCGGCACACGGCCGACGAACGGACGACGTGGGTGGATCGCGACGACGATTGACACGTTAGCCGCAGGCTCCTTGTTGCTAGCGATTAAATTATCTTGATCTGGAGGTGGATTACTCGCTTAAAATCTCTTCTTCTCACGAGAGCCAATCTGTACGAAACGTCTCGGCGATTCGGCATCGTTTTCGATCGTCAAACAAAAGTCACATCAATTGATCGCACCCAGTAGTGTGAGAGCGAGAGAGAGAGAGAGAGGGAGGGAGAGAGAGAGAGAGAGAGAGAGAGAGAGAACGAGAAGGAGTGGTGATGACTGAGGAAAAAGGATCCCGTTATAAACAAAATTTATTACAGACGCAAATACGAGATGAGGGTGAGATTTATGCAGAAAACTCGTACAATTTCTCGCGAGTGGTTATTGAAACGGTCGACCGCGGAGCATGCAGAGCTGCATCTACATATTGAATATTAACGAACAGCGCAAAGGCGAGCGGTGCTTGCAAACTTTTGCGCTCGCCTTCCAATTTTTCGTCTCGCGGGCAACGAGACGTTAGCTCGATATGTATAAATTATCCGACGCGTCGCGCTCGCGCGTTTGAGAACGCGTCGTTTTCAAACCGGCACGAGGATAGTTGGAATTATAAAGCTTCCGGTCCAACCGGCGCGACAGATAGAAAAGCTTCCGCGTCGTATTTCTCACGAGCAGCCATCTTTTGATTAATTGTCTCTGAATATCCCCGGTAGCTCACATGCCCACAGGTCGTGTGGGCTCTTCTTCTCTCTCTCTCTCTCTCTCTCTCTCTCTCTCTCTCTCTCTCTCTCTCTCTCTCTCTCTCTCTCTTTCTGTCTCTCTCCCTCTTTTCCCTTCACCTCCCTCCGGCCCGGGCCTGACTTGGGTGCACGAGGGGTGGAGTTACTTCTCCTTTTTCCTTTTTCCTCTCTCACTCTCTCTCTCTCTCTTCTTCCCCTCCTCCCTCTCTCTCTCTTTTTTTTTAACTACGAACCCCTCTATCCTCTGTCTTCCGCGTCCTTTGCCGTGGAAGACTTTCAATTCGGTCCATATTTCACGCGTACGATATTTTTAAACAGAACGGAGAATGAGTAATGGCGAGAGCGCTCTCCTGTCGACCCTTTTAGAACAAGGGGATCCCGATATAGCGATGCGCGCGCCAAAGCTTCGAGACGAATTTTCTCCGTCGCGTGTCGAATGTAACGGTATTGGCTTTTCACGAGCGAACGAGAGCTCCGGCATTTAAACGTGTCGCGACGCCGGCTCTCGAAAGCATTTACACTCTGCTCACTCGAATCGACCCGGATGTGCGTCACTGCACATATTAGAAATCGATTACAACATCGCGGGGAACGTCTATGATGTACACGTATGTGTACGAGCGAATTCGTGTGCAAACGCGAGACATCCGTATGTCGATTAAGCTGACATAGCCATCGTAGCCCATCGTAGCAGAATCGGATGTCGCAACTACGAAAAGTTTAATAGATCGACGTAGAAATGACACGGACACGGTAATTATTTTTCCGACAGCAAGATTCCGCGAAATTCCGCAGTCGCAGCGACGCGCGTCATACCGTCAGCGCCGACGGTCCCGATTGAAAAACTTAGGAAATGCTTGTCCATTTTGCCGTTTACGAGTCCCGAACTTGTTACGTCGCTCACACACACACACACACACACACACACACACAGCATCAGCAACGCGTATCGGAGCGAAGTCCTCGAGGGCAAGCGAGGTACCGCACGCGATTCGCCTACCTAATCGGAATATACGCGCTGACGACGAGACGTCCGGAAAAGTGTCGGGACGATATTTGGTGGGTCTATAAACACGAGTTGGTGCGAGCTTAACGGGCTTACCGTCGCGAAATGTTTCTGCCATGCCGGCCGATGGCCGCTCTCGCGCGCGCGCGGGACGCGTCGTGCCGCACGCATGCGGCATGAAAATGCGACTTTATAATGGGATTAGGCGGGTTGCGATTCAGATTATAAATTGGATTATAGGGCGCGCCGTTAACCGCGCGCTAAACGCTCCCGCGCTTTCGCAAACGCGCGCGATTTGCCCTACCTCGCCGCATACTTTCGCGTATTGACCCACCTCGCGGCTAGGCTCCACGATGCGTAAATCGCGTCCACCGGCGCAATTCGAGGTTTTTCCAGAAGAAGCCACGACAAAATACGCCCATCCGGCGCCTATTTTACGTCGCTCGCGAGTGTTCCCCGCGGCGCGGCCAAGTATCTCGTGGCTTTGACAAACGTCGAGGACAGCGAGCCCTTTTGGGGCCCGATCGTCGCGATCGAGCGTGAATGCGAGGCGACTTGAGTCCTTCCTTTATCGTGGCGACATTCGCTTGCGAACGCGCCACGATCGTGCGTTACCTTTTTTATTGCGCGTTCGTCCAATGCCGCTAAGTATTGCGAAACCTCTCCGAGGGAAGGAGTATTTTTCGAAAAGTATATACTTACAATGTATATAAGTGGCTGTTTACATGGATAATTGTTGTTGTCTATGAGAGAAATATAGATTATCACATAATTACAGATTCATGAAGTTATGATTATTTATAAAGTGATGATGGACTATGAATGATAATATCGGAGTGGGTTCTAAATTTCGAGACTCGAGCGTCTCTCTCTCTCTCTCTCTCTCTCTCTTCTCAAAGACATTTCGTTCCCGTTCCCGTTCCCGTTAAAATAGGCAACATCCTGTATGATAAATAATGATAATTATGCAGAAACCATCCTCCGATTTCAATAATTTTCGGATATATTGTACCGTAGTCATCACACTATGAGTGAGCGAGTGAGTAAAGATTTTAGTCAGCGCTCATTGTCCTTCAAAAAATTATAGATACAAAGATAGCTTGAAAGTGGTACAACTTCAAAAGAAGCAAATCATTGTTCGATTAACCGAAAGCACACAGGGTCTACATAGGATGTCGGGAGATGTTACATATATTCTATATTCATTATACTTTCTTCGTTGATAACGTTTGAACAAACAACAAGCGCTGGTGGAGCGCATCGCTGTTTTTCTTCCTCAGCTGTTCGGAATAGCTTTGAGACCCTGTCGAAATAACGTGAAAAGTGTCGTTATAAAAATGATCATTTGCGTTTGAGCACACGCATTACGGCGTACTAATCGCATGAATGCGAATCGGTAATTTGCATAAATCAATGGAAACGCCGCGCCGGATCTCTTGGCGGCGAGAGGCGCGTCGACTGTCAGGGATCACGTTTCACGGGTTCAACGCGAGCGCATAACTTCATAAAAGGATACACAATGCGATGCGGCACGGAAGGCGGTAAAAGAGAGAAACAAAAGAGCGCGCTGGTGAGGGCGCGCTCTTTTGTGAGGGGGGGGGGGGCAGGGAAGGTGGACGGGTCGGAAGAGAAAGGGGATCACCCGCGGGGCTGAATAATGCCCGGCAAAATGCGGTGGGCCATCCCTCGCTACGCTTTTTAAAGCGGCGCGAGATCACTGCGGGGGCGGGAGGGAAGGCCGTCGGTATTTTTGTTAAATGTTCGGAGGTGGTACACCGGAGCCGTCAAAATGTAGGAGGACGACGTCGGTGCATTTCACCTGCCATCAAAGTTAGTACCTGACCCTCTGACTTTACTAATACTTCCAGACAGACGGAGAGTCGTTCTCCTCAACTGCTCTCGGTTCTCGCCGCGGAACGCGGAACTCCGACTCCGCCACGGTTCCGACGCGCACCGTTTTCTTTTCCCTCGCCGTTATCCCTGTTGCAGGCGAAAATCGAGCGGACCGACCGCTCGCCGTGCTCGCCTCACCGCATGGCGCAGATTGTTATCGCGCGCGACCCGCGCCGTTAATGGGAAAAATTCTGAATGCGCCTTTGACTTTTTTCTTTCTCTTCTCCTGCCGTCGAAGACAAAATCCCGTGATTGCCGTTTCCCGTGGCGGGTTCCCGTGGCGCGCGCGCGAGCTCTATCTGGCGTTACGCGAAGTCGCCGATAAAGCACACTCGACACCGAGCAAATAGAGAGAGAGAGAGAGAGAGAGAGAGAGAGAGGAAACTCGCGTGCACACAATTTGCTTTTTATTGCGGCGACTAATCGCCTCGCTCAACGATTAACGGTACCGTTTACCAATTATAATTTCACGCATTAGGGAGCGGCGGCGGGGCTCGGTTTCTCGCGCGTCGAGATAACGATGGATGACCTCTACGTATTCTCAATTCCCAGGCGTACCGGCAGGATTTTAGTAATTGCCAGGGAACACAGGGGAATCTCTGTCTCCTTTCCCGCGTGTCTCGCCTCCGAGGAAAAATTCCCGGAAACCCTGCTGAGAGGCACATTGGCGTAGACAGCGAGACGTCTATAGGCGAAAGCAGCAGCGTCGTCGAAGCAAAACGTAAACTTTCCGAGAGCGAACGATGATTAATGGATAGCGTGCCGTCGAGTTGATCGCGTATCATTGTGTATATCGGCCGATAGAATATCTCTATTCACGAGCCACCGCGCCGATAGCTTCGCGCGGACTCTCTCTCTCTCTCTCTATCTCTCTCTCCCTCTCTCAGTCGGCTTTATGAACGGGCAAAAATGTATGCGGAGAAAGAAGGCGAGAGAGGCGTGCACAAAAGCGCGCCTCATTCCGCGTCTATTTACGTTTATATCGCACTAGCACGGCAAACGTCTTAAATTGCATTAGCGAGGTGTATCGACGGAATTAACCGACGCGACGAAGACGCGTCCGGGTGATAGCGAGCGCGCCAGTTGCCGATATCGCAATAAAAAGTCCGCGCGCGATATCAGGTTTTTGCCATGCGTGCGTTTGTGGATGTGTGTAAACGAGATGCACCTGACGATCGCGAGCACGCTCGCGCTTTTTCTTCTTTTAAGCGTGCAAAGCCACATTCAAGTGAATTACGTTACGTTCTCAGCAGCCGTTGCCGTCGCCTCGCCTCGCCTCGCCTCGCCTCGCCACTGCGTGTCGTCGATTTGTTTTATGAGACCTAAATGTTTCGTTTTATTGCTAATCTATACACACACACACATGTATGCTAAAAAATAAAAAAAGATTGATATTGCAATATCCGATAGCGAGCGTAAGCGGAAGAAGATGCTTTTTAACGCTTCCAAGTCTCTACGCGCGGAGATGTTTAGTATCCACGAGAAATATCCACCGGGAGTTTATATTAACATGTATACACGATCTTTCTTACAATTTTTATCGTGCGCGGTACAGAGTGAATTATCTCTTTCAAACGATAGATGGATTATAAAGATTCTTTCCGTTTGTTCATGAGACGCTCTTAAGCGCGTGCGATTGTTTCTCTCATTTCAACGACGATGAAGAAATATATCGTTTTATCGGACTGCGACTGTGTAGCCCTCTCTATTTTTCGCGGAATGGAATTAATCACCGTGTGTGTGTGTGTGTGTGTGTGCGTGTATTCCGACTAGCGACCGAAAGATCTGATAAACGGCGACGCGTCGTGGATGCGAGGGAAAAAATGCACGTGCGCTCGCTCGCGCGCAACAACTAACGGCGCGCTCTTTAACGCGCGTCATACATATTCAAGATTCGCGGGGACGTTCGATTCGCGGCCGCGTCTCGCGGATATTTTCCGTTTATGCAAATTCCGCCGGCGTGCGGGACGCTATCGCAATTAGACTCGCGCGGCTGTAACTGCGCGCGTAAGGGTGTCGTAACTTGGCCGGAGAGGGCTTTCTCGCGTAACCGGAGACGATGCGATATGCGCGCGGCTCTTACCGGCCTTAACCGGGAATATCTCGCGCCCTTAGCCATTCCGGCTAATGTGCTAAGTGGTGTGCGTTGTACGCTCATGCGATCGGCCGCGCGTTTTAACCCGCCGCTCGCGTCGGTGCGTCTCATCGCGCGGAAAGAAGCTGAACGAGAGAGAGAGAGAGAGAGGATAAAACCCGCGGTTCTCTCTCCGTAACGACTCGCGGTGTCCGCGACTCCGCCGAAATTCCCGCTGCTTTTCACACCTCTGCGTCGTGCGTTTGAAATATCTCCGCCGACGGCTTACGCATACGTATCTCTCGATCATTAAGACGCGATCTCTCTTTCGCCCTTGGATTTCTTAATTTCTCCGTGTCGCGTGATAACTGCTTGATGGCAAAGAAGAGCGGGGGGGACACCGTTTGCCGCTTTATGCCTCGTTAGCATGAGTCGCGGCATCGCTGAGCTCGGTTTCACGTTGTAACCGACACCGCGCGCGCGCAGTGGCACGGCCATCGTCATATTCGTTGTAAAAAGCAAGACGGGAGATAAGGATCCGAGAGCCGCGGGCCCTCAATCGATATCCTAATAATTTTCTGGTAATCGCGCTAAGCTATCGTGCCGCGACGATGGGAGAGCTCGAGGAGGGAGGAGATAGAGAAAGAGAAGAGACGAAGGGAGAGCGAGAGAGAGAGAGAGAGAGAGAGAGAGAGAGAGAGAGAGAGGACGGGACCTTTCTTTATGTAGGTACACGGCCCTCGTGCGCTCATTTGCACCGGTACCTTCGCGAGGAAAAAAGGGAGAGAGCGAGAAGGAGGCAGGGAGTGAGAGGGAGAGGGCCTACCGGCACGCCGTATCTCCGTATTATTATGATAAAATATTTTTTCGGCCATAAATACACGTCCGGGACGCGAGACCCCCGTCGCGCGGGCCACTCGACGCACGTTGCAGCGCGATAAACGCACCGCGACACGGCACTTGCACTCGCGCCGGCACGCATTCGCCCGGCATTACGGATGCACCTCGCTCGCTCGACGCTGAAAGCGGCTAGCGGCGTAAAAACGCGCCTAGGACGAGCGAGCGACGAGATCGCCGTCGCGCCATTCTGACACTAGCGAGATGCAACAAGACCACGAAGACGCGGTGAGCTTGGGCATTCTCTATCAGCACGGCGCGCGAGATAGCGCGCACGATAGAAGGCGGAACAACACACCGGCGCGGGCGGTGCACGAAGAGACATCGCGGGTACGCGTCATTCTCTCTCGCTCGAATGACTGGCGACTTTGCGCGTGGCTGCTGACGAGCAGCCACTCTTCGTCGGGGCTTTAAAAGCGGCACCCCCCGCTCAAGCGACGGTCAGTCGGGCCGTATTTTTCTCGGCTGTGAAATCGAGCTTCATTCTATTCGCTCTTTCGCACGGAAAAGAAGTTTCAGTTCGTGCAACTGAATAGGGCGAGCGGGCGAGAACTCGGTGCAGCTCGGGGAATTGTGTCCTTGTTACCGCCCTGAAACGAACGAAACGACGTTCGTCCCGAAACATCATCCGGTTAAAACTCGGTTGAGATACTCGAGAGCTCCTGACTGAACCGGCCGAGTAGAAAGGATCTCCTGCAGGAATCCCCCTGTTTCTACAACCGAGTAGTTTTCGTCCGATTACGTTTGCTCCGGGCCAGCAGAACATTTGGTTACCCTGACGAGATTGTTTCTCCCCCGTGGAATTTTCTCCCCGACGACGTCTCTCGTGTGTAGCGAAATGGAACCGACGACGCGGTTCCATCGCGAAATGATGCCCGAGTCGTGTTCTAATATACCGCCGCGTTCGCGGGGGCGAGTCTCGCGCGTTTATACAACACGGCGATCCCAGCGCGACATATCGCATCCGAATTCGTTTATACTCGCGAGGGTTCTATAATTCAGCAATCGCGCCGTTCACGAATACGCTCGACGGCCGTATCGGCGTGTTTGCGTAACCCGGCAAAATATACAGATCGAATTCGGAGTGATTTGTTTTCTCTGCCGTTAGAGAAATTTTGTTCGACCGTCTAGGCCGCGCTGTAAAAATAAACGGTTTTCCCGTCTTTCTCTCTCTCTCTCTCTCTCTCTCTCTCTCTCTCTCTCCCTCCCTCCCTCCCTCCCTCCCTCCCTCTCTTGCTCTCGCGCTTTTTTTTCGAAGCGAAGCTTTTCCGTGCCGCGGGTGCGACCATTACGCACCCCCGCCCCGCTCCGCCCCGCGCTCTTCCAGCCACCGCTCTGTCCGAAACATAACTTTTGACCTAATACGTATGCGTACGCTGCATATACGTATGGATATACATATATGCATATTGCATACACACGCCTGTCAAATAGCTTGAAATAGAGACCATAACGCATCCATCTTCGGACTATTAGCTCCTACATAACTCATCTCTTTTCCCCATCAGGCAAATTGGTATTTCGATCGAAAACGACTTTTCCCTCCGTCCCGTCCGCTCTGTCAAACCCGGCGCTTTTACGCCGGGGTGACTTATGGCACCGAAACGCGCTCAAAATCTCATGATTCATGAAAATTTCTCTTCCGCGATATTTATTTCCGCATACCGATCGCAGCCGGGCGGAAATGCGCATTGGCGACTGCATTTAGCGCGCTGGAAATATCTGGCTCGCTTGTTCGCAGCCGATGGGAAAGCCGCGGGACCTAGCAGCCGAGAAGCGGCAGACTCGCTCGACGGACCGGGAAAACTCAAGTAATCGCGATCACGTCCGCGCGTCTCGAAGCGCGCGCGCGCGCGCGTTCACCGCGAGAGTATCAAAAGTTGTGAGGGAAGCAACACCCGGCGCTCGATTTCCCTTCCAAAGAGCCCGAGGAGCCTCGATCGCGTTCCTCGAAACATTCTTCTCAGACTCTCGACCACGGGTCGGCGAATCCACGGGTATCCCGTGAGCGAGAGAGTACCGCCACGGAGAGGGTGAACCGCAGCCCCAGGTTCCCGAGTCGATCTACTCGCCGCGCCGCGCCGCGGGGATGCTCCGAATTCCGAAAACGAACTCTCGTTCGTGGGCGGACCGTAGCCCATAAATACTCGCGGTGTAAACACGAGTCGCCGGTTTGGCCGGATCGAGCTTGGCCAAGCGTGTGCTTGGCTCGGCCAACGGATTCGATCGCGCGCGTCTGATGTAAACCCTTCGGCTAAAATAAACCGGCCGGGATAGCAGCTCGCGCCCGCGCCGGTTAATGACGCGCGGTCGCGCGGAGGATACAGCCGGCCAGTGTGTTAATTATTCGTCGCGACCTTCGCGGTGTCCTCGCGCGCGCGCGCGCGCAACGCTGAGGGCTTACTCGCTGCTAAACTCCTGGCGACTCGCCGGACATCTCGAGGGAGGCGACTCTGGTCGCGTGCGTGCGCGACCGCGACTTGCGTCGACCGCAAGAGGGAAGTGCACCGGGAAGTGCACCGTTGAGTCACGTTGATTTGATCGATCGCCGAGCGATGCTGAAACTCCCCTCTCGATAATACCCGGGCACTTGTTCGTGTAACTTCACGCGCGCGTGTGCGCGCGCGTGAAATCTCCGCAAATTGTGCGCGCCGGGCGAAAGCACAGCACGCATTTCGTTACGGGAAATTTTTCTCGTTACTCTCAGCGTGACGATCGGCTTGAAACGCGGCGGCGGCGGCGGAGGCGGTGCTTTGATCGGTCGGCAAAGTGATCCGGATCGGAAGAATTATTTTTCACGTTCTTGCCGTTCGCTCTTGCCGTGCCCCTTTCTCCCTCCTACATTTATCACATCCGTCCGTTGATTTACCGAGTGCTTGATTTTCGGATCAGACTGAAGCCGGGGCGGAGAGCCGGGGCGATGGCCTCTATCGCGGAAACGTATCGATCCGACCTTGGCGTTACGTGTAATCTCGCTGAAATCGCAAATCTCAGCTTCGACTCATTCTCGAGCAGCGAGCGGAATACTCAGGCGTGCGCGCGCGCGCGCGCTCGCTCGCTCGCTCACGAGGCGTTTTCTTCGGATCCTGTTCGGCGATTTTTACATCGCCGGTAACAAGATCCTATTGAGCGCCATAACGAACGGAGTTCCGCGCGCAGTAAAGATACCGCGCGAGGAACAAGAAACCGGCTGTACCCGCGGGGCTTCTGTATTAAACGGGCCTCTATTCGAGAAAATTATTGCGCGCGTACGAGCGGCGGTTTCGTGCGCCGCGAGTGCGTACGGCTACGCAGATACGATCGTCCGTTGCTCTGACAAAGTAAAGTCGCTGAGGGGAAAAGCTGCGGCCGTGTAGTTTTATTAACAATGTGCTCGCGGTGTATTATCGCGATCGAGGATCTGGCCCGCGCGTAATCGTACGCAACGGCGCGCGCGATATCTCGTCGCCGCAGTTCCTCTCCTCTCCTCTCCTCTACTCTCCTCTCTCTCTCTCTCTCTCTCTCTCGTTCCCCAACGAGAGAGTCAGAAATCGGACCATTGTTCGGTAGCGACACACTAGCCAGCGATACTCTCGCCCGTGGAATTCACGAGTCGATTATCATTATCAGGCCCCGCGCTCATGGATATTACTTTATCTCGCCTAATTTCGACACGTTGAATATATCTGCCTCTTATCTCTCGCTTCGGTTAGCGAGGCGTAACGCGATATAAATCATTCCCTACCGTAAACAATTAATTTCGCGTATCATCGCGCAATAAGCGCGAAGGTGAGTATATCTGCGCGTTTCACCGACGTGCAGCCGAAAAGCGCGTGCACGCCCCGGCGAAAAGCCGGGCGAGTCCGAAAGATAAAAAGAGCCGCAAGAAATCTTGCGCATCCGGTGTGTTGCACAATTTTTGCGTCACTCGCGATCGCGATTCGCGTCGATCGCGTCGCGGCGACTGATCGCCGCGGCTGCAAGTACGGAAGGGGGCGAGGGGGAAGGAGGAACGAATTCCGCTTAACAACCCGTATAAATCGCGGAGAATTAATTTCAGAACGATCTCACACCCGGCCCGACCGGGCGGGCGGCGCGACGGTCACGCGGCCGATCGTGCTTCGACGGGCCGGCCGAGGTAATTTCCGAAAGCCGGCCTGTCCCCGCGCGGTATCCTCGCGCGAATGATACGCTCGCGCTCGCGCTAATTGATTCGTAAGCCCGCGGAATAATAGGCTTCCGCCGAGAGAAACGCAATCGAGACGCCGCCGACCGCGCCGCGCTCGCTCTCTCGGCTCCACACAGCCTCGCGCCCGCGCGCATAACTCCGCGCGAGTATTATAATTGCGCCCCGGCGATCTCTCGCCCGTGTAATTACTCCGGCTCTCTTTCGCCGCCGCCACCGAAGATCTATGGGACAGTTGACGCGCCGCGAAGAAGCGAAATGCAGTCGCGAACGGGGACGCCGCCGGCCGAGCCCGGACCCGGCAATTACACGCGATTCGCGTAATCGTAAAACGAAGCGCCGAGTGCGAGAGAGAGAGAGAGAGAGAGAGAGAGAGAGTTCCTCTCTTCTTCTATGCGCGAAACCTCGTCGTCGTAGCCGGCGAAGTAAGCGTGCCGTAAATCAACCGACTTGTACAACGAGCGAGAGCGAGAAGCGAGATGAGACGAGAGGCGAAGTGAGACGCACCTTGGCGAAGAGAGGCGCGAGAGGCTCGGATGCAAAGATGCATCCCGTGATTGCACCAAGTACGACGATTCGTCGGGAATTTATCCGTCGCGATAGAGCTCAACGCGTGCGGCCCAGGACGGTGTGCTGTCGATGTGTATACGATACCTCGCGATTTTCGCGAGTTTCTCAGCTACCTTTGCCTCTTCGCGTGTATACCGTGAAGTATCAATCTACGAATTTACGATGACACCACGTGAAGTCTCTTCGATTTTAATCGAGATCTTTCGGAAGACATTCTAAAAGAACATTGCTAAAAGAACAGAAGGTAGTGTGTCTACGCTGCAAACATACCACCCAATATCGCCATCGAACATCGGCAGCCGGCCGCGCCGCGCGGTCGAGCCGGCGTTACGTCACCGGTCGCAGGTGCAGTTCGGGTGCAACCTGCGATCCGGCGCACCCACGAGAGAGGCATCGAGAGCACGACGGCGCGGCGCGCTGCTCAGAAGCGGAGCAAGAAGAGTTTGCGATAACGCGGCGCGGTGAAGAAAGAGGGCGAAGGAAGCTGAAGAGGCAGAAGACGCAAGAAGAAGAAGCAACAGAAGAAGTAGGAGGAGGAGGAGGAGGAGGAGGAGGAGGAGGAGGAGGAGGAGGAGGAGGAGGAGGAAGAAGAAGAAGAAGAAGGTCGAGTCGCGGAGACGCAAAGGTGGAAGCACAGGAGGACGAGGAGGAGAAACAGGAGGGGGTGACGGAGGAGGAGGAAAAGGTGAGAGGAGCTCGAGCATGAAACGCGTGACGAGGACGGAGAGAACGAACGGCTGTTCGGTGCTCCGCCCCAGGTACACGGCAAACATGGCCGCTGAGGGACGGATTGGCGGAGGCCAACCGCGACGCCGACGTCGTCGTGACGCCCGCGCTTCACTCAGGTCGGCTCAAACTCAACGGACTTCGTTCACGTCGCTTCTACGGCACTCCTCCGGTTCGAGCGGTCGCCGCCCACCCTTCTTCAGCTTTCCCCTTCCGCTTCGCGGCGGCGAGTTCCTCGTCCCGAAGTTACCACACCACAGCAAAGTTGCACGTGTGGCGTACGCACGCACTCACGCACGCGGCACCTCGCGCGGTCTTCGCTCGCTCGTTGGCTCGCCGATCGCCGATCGCCGATCGCCGCGCGCCGATCGCCGCGCGCGATTTCGGCGCACCCGCGATCGTAACGCGACATCACGATCGCGGCGGAATCGCCGCGGGCCCTTCGCCGCTCGTATGTCGTCCCGATACTTAATCGATGTCTCTTACGTCGCTTGCGTATGCGTTACCACGAATGTCCGGGCTTGTATAACGAGCCTGATGGGGTAATTTGCATAGAAAGTGGACGCGCGTTGACGAGATCGGGAAGGGAGGAATGATAAATCTCTCATCGGGGATCTCTCTCTCTCTCTCTCTCTCTCTCTCTCTCCCGATGTAGCGCGATATGATAAAAAGTCGTCGCGGCGACGTATCCGCGAGGTAATAAATGAAGATTTATGCTCGCCCGAGTGGTACCTGACCCAATCTCACTTGTTACAGTTGCCGTTGTTACTATATTGTTGCAACTCGTGTAACAATGTCCGAAATATCCCGAAGTGTGCAATAAGAAAGAGAAATAATGCGGTATAAGAGCAGTGTCTCCTCCCGACGGTGCTTGGTGCTTGGTCTGGAATTAGGAGTGGAAAGAAGCGGGAGTATCGTACGGGGGGATGTTTTGCCTTTTCAGACGAAAATATTAAATGTCCCAGTTTCGAAGTGACAGTATGTATTACGCCGGTCGTACGAGACCTAACTGCAAATTGCAAGGATGCTATTTGCAGCGCATCGCTCGGCGGAAATATGGTGTATTATTAGACCACAGGATGTAGATCGTTCGTTGCTTTCCGAAGCAGTCACGGTTGCAACCAAGTTGCAAGCCGCGAGGCGTTGCGAGAATGCGCTCGAGAGTGCACGATGCATGACAAATATCGCACTCTAATGCAGGTGCACTCCCCGCAGATTTATCTTGGCTCGTTCGTGCCAATGCGCGAAACTCGCTCCCGATGAGCAATTAAACTTCCTAATGTAATTTACATTAGCTTTTTCTCTTTCTCCCTGCTCTCTCAAGGAAGACTCTACGCCCATGCGCTGCACGGGAGATATGGCAACGCGATAAATTTCGCAGGGCGATTAATTAGCGCAACTGTGCCGAAGGATTTGAACGTTTACGTTTATCGTCGTCTCGTCTTTCTCACTTCGCATAATTGAAACAACGGCAGATATATGCGTGTGTTTCCGACCGCACGTTCGTAGGGTCGCGAAAGATATGAAAAGTCCTGGCTCACCGACGAAAAAATAAGAAACAGGAAGAGATCCATCCTAATTAAATTTAATCTCGGGATACGCGCGAGAGAAAGAGAGAGGGGGGGAGAGAGAGAGAGAGAGTCCCGCGCAGGTACGAGCTCACGGATTCCGAATTATCGCGTTCCCCTTTCGTTTCGAGTTTAATTTCTCAGGCGGGAGGTAACGCGCGCACAGTTGCTTCGGGATGCCGGGTATCCGGTTGATTAAATATCTTTTTGGTTTTACCTTTAATCTCAGGCAAGCTGTGCGCACTCGAGAGAGCCGCGGCACGGAGCCGCAGTCGGAGAAGATTCCGGGTGAGCGACGTGGCTTGAGTCGGCGATTCGTCGCGCTTCTCGAGCGTACGGAGCGGCGTAGATACGTGCCTGTAAAAAAGCTCGCGTATAATAATTCACCGACAGCAGACAGGAAAGCGATGGGGGTCGTAGCCGTTATTAGAGAAGTACGCGAAAGCTCGGGCGGTTACATTTGGAAAATGCCGATTGTTATTGCCGTCGGCTAATGGACAACGCTGACGTATGCGCGTGAAACTTAAGTTATATCGCGCGTATACGAGTGCGAGTGCGCGGCGGAGCGAAGAAGCTGAAACGAGCCGCCACCTGTTGATCCTTGGCAGCTACTCGATATTTATGCATACGCGGCGAAATATCGCTTAAAGCGCGCACACGTTGCGACATTAGCATAAGCTCATATATGGCGATCCGCGCGGCCGCGCGCAGCTACCGGCTGTCGTATAAATATGCTCAAGTCCGATTCGCGTCGTCTTTGTCATCGAGAAGTAATTTCTCCGTACGTCGTATAGAAAATATACGCCCGATTACGAGCTACTGTTACTTCCGTCGCGAGTGTTCACAATCGCGAAGGCGTGAAGTAACTTGGTTCAATCGCGTAAAGCGAGTAGCAATGGCAACACTTTGCTCACCTTTTTTCCCCTTCGCGCTTGGATGCTGGATACTTTCTTCTTGGGCCTTGAAGTTGGGTTAAAGTTCTATTGAAAGCAGAGGATACTATATCAGAGAGAATGCGGGTCGAAAAGTGAAATTCTTAATTAGGAAATTGGGATGTTTGCTTACCGTCTACTAAAGTTTTGCGACCAAGTTTGATCTTCAATCTTTGGTTATAAGAAAATTTATGCGGGCAACGTATTTTTACAAAAGAGGATAAGACACTATAAAATAGACATAGACGACATAAATTAGTGGCGAAAGTTATTGAGTGATATTACACATCTCCACTGCAGGGAGCAGCACCTAACTAAGACTTACTCGGCGCCATCTATGCGTCCTTTGGAAGCAGCTTGATATTTTCTGTCCTCTCTATTAGTTACCATCTATTAATTGCCTGAAAAGAAGAAATTGTTTCTACAAACATATTGATTATAATATTTTATATATTTTGCCGAAACATTATAATCATTCGTGAGAATTGCTATTTTCATCTTTCCGATTTACCCTTGGATGATATACTTGTCCTCAGTCGCTTTAGTTATCATATCACAAAAACATTAAGATTGAGAAACGATTTTTGGTAAAGATAGAAAGTTTATTTTGGGCAATAATAAACTATGTTTAGACTGTAACTATGAGAAATTATTTCCTCGTATCTTCACAAGACTAAACAAAGTTAAGTTAAAGGATGATGATGATATCAAAATGTAGAACCACTCACTCAAAGGGTTTATATCTCGGCTGAATAAGGTTACAAGTCTCGGCTAAATGACTTGTTTCGATAAGCAGATCACATTTATTAGTTTCAAAACTGGTTATTACAAGCCGCTACCGTTTTGAGATCCCTTGTGAAAACTGATGAAATAAGTACAGGGCTCCTTTCCTCTCTGTTTTTTTTTTTTTATCAAAATACACAGATAATTACCTTATAATATTTGTAATCAGGAGAAATATTCGCAAAAGGGGTGCGCAAAGCCGTTGACGAGGTAATGACCAAAGATCGTCAGCCCTGGATAAATTTTCGTATTGGCAAAGGGGCCTGTGTGTGTATGTGAGAGGCCCGGTAGTGATTCAAGAGTGATGACCGTACCGATTGTTTTAGCCGAAGATAACCCAAATATATATGCCATATCACATTTCGATTACCACGACGATACAAATTACCAATGATACACAAATATCGTTTAAATGTATAATTATTATTATTACTCCTTATCTAGTATTATATATGCTTATTTTGTGTTACAGCTTCCTATTCCAGCCACGTTATTTCCAGGAGGGCGTTAGCGCTTAGCGAGTTTTCTCTGGTTCTGATGAATTCTCAATCACATAAGACTAACGGTTTTTATTAGTATCTAGTCGGTGCCAATAGTGTCTTTATTAATGTCTCGTCGGTGCTAGAAACAAGAGATAAAATTTTGAAATTGCAAGAAAATAATCGATTCTGTAATGAAAGAGTCGAATATAAGATCGACGTAACGGTCGATCATCACTCGTTTCTAATTACAGCTGATTTACTATATACAATACGTTTGGTTTCATGCGTCATGTATTCGTAAATAACAACGTGCAGTTTTGGTACAGTTGTGTAGTGAGCAGCAGCTTTCTTCGGTTCTTCTGGATAATAATAATCAACGTACACAATGGTGGACATGAAGACGAACGTGAATTTTGCATGCCAACGATGTCTACAGCCTCTTAGACTCGATTCCAGTTTTGATCATCTCGGGGAGCATACGCTTGCCGAACTTTCACGTAGGTAATTTCGTATTGGTAATATCACCGTTTGATACTCAGTTTAATATCATAACAAGATATAATCACATATTTATATGCTTATACAGTTCCTATACAGCAGCAAGTGGTCGGAGGGTTAGAAACCCAGAGCGATAGCATAGAACACTTGGTACCACCATTCAGACTGACCGAATCAGGAAACGGTACTAATGGATTTATGTTAGTTGGTGATTCCGGGGAAAATGAGAGTTTAAGTCATCATCTGAAGGTACGGAAGTGTTTGAAAGCGAAACATATATATATATATATGTTGCTTTAATTTCTGTATGTTTTTCAGGTACGAGCAACATTATTTGATATTCTCAGTAGTAGCAGCTCAGCAGATCATCCTCTTTGCGATGAGTGTACAGACAGCCTGTTGATAATAATGGATCAGCAATTACGTATGACAGAAGGAGAATGGTCAGATTACAATGAGTACCTGAAGAAGCTAGAAATGGAACAGCAATTCCAGGGACATGAGGATGTAGAAATGGAAAATCTGGTAAAGGAATTACAAGATGTACAGTCTGAAGAACATAGAATGATAAGAGAACTGGAAGCATTGAGGAAAGAGGAGATAGCCACTAAAAATGCCATAGCACAACAGGAGAGAGAGAGGGAGAGATTACAAAGCGAAGAGGAAAGGTATTGGAAGGAATATTCCAAACACAAACGAGACGCCCTCTTAGCTGAAGATGAGTGTCGCAGGTGAATGAAATTTCCTAAGAGGGAATTAATTTTATGCAAAATTAGAGGTGTGTTTGCGTCGCTTGCACTTTGACACTTCTACACCTAATGCCCGTTGCGTACCAGAAATGCGATGAGCGAGATTCAATGAGAGCTCTTCTTGCTGTAGAGAAAGAATCCAGTGCGCAACAAGCGTTAGGTATAGGTAAAAGTGTAAAAAGTGCAGGCAACGCGAACAAACGTTAGATAAACGTCAGATGTGCATATTTGATGTCAAATGTGGATACGATATTCGCTTGTTAGAATTTTATACCTGTTAAAGTTTTGCTGTTATTTTAAATTGAATATTCTTTCAGTCTAGAATGTCAATTGGCATATGCAGCTTCGCAGCTTGAAAGGCTGAAAAAAACGAACGTCTTTAATGCCACATTCCACATCTGGCATTCAGGTCACTTTGGAACGATTAATTCGTTTAGATTAGGTCGGTTGCCGAGTGTACCGGTAGACTGGAGTGAAATAAACGCAGCATGGGGACAAACGACGCTTTTGCTATCATCTCTTGCGCGCAAAATGAACTTGACATTTAAGCGTTTCCGTCTTGTGCCGTTTGGCAATCACAGTTACATCGAGGCGTTGGATCAAAACAAGGAACTTCCTTTATATGGAAGTGGTGGATTCAAGTTCTTGTGGGACACGAAATTCGATGCAGCTATGGTGGCGTTCCTGGATTGTTTACAACAATTTAAGGAACAGGTGGAGAAAGGTGACAGTGGATTTTGTCTACCGTACAGAATGGATCGCGGTAAAATAGAAGACACCGCAACGGGCAACTCCTACTCCATAAAGTACGTGTATCTAAACATGAATGTCCTCATCTACGACTGAAAGATTTATCTATATGAAACATTCCATTTAATACCTTTACATTCTCTTATTAGAATACAGTTTAATTCAGAGGAACAGTGGACCAAGGCTTTGAAATTTTTACTAACCAATTTAAAATGGGGTCTCGCCTGGGTGAGTTCTCAGTTCACAAAAGACGAATTGAGTAATTGAGCATCGGTTTTTGTGATTTTGTGTAAATTGGATTATACAAATTGTCTCGCGCGTGGCTGCTTGTGTACATATGCTTTATTTTAAATAAATTCAACTGAATGGTAACATTTTTGATTATTGTCTGGTAATCAACTCAAAACTGTTGTAACATTAACAGTCAACATTTTATTCATATAATTTATAATTCTTTATTCTAAGTAGCTACTCTTTTAGATTTATCCTAGGTAACACAACGGAGAAATGAATGTCTTTTTTTTTTTTTCCCCATTTTTACCTAAGAACAATATTCAGATTTATTAAGTAGAAACCAAGTTATACCAAAGAGGAAGCTAGAGGGACTTGTTATTTCCTTAGATTTCACATAATCCTTCAATTCTGGAACGCTGAATTCCACCACTTCTATGAGCTCACCTTCAGCCTCAGAACCTCCACCTGGTATGATGACAGATTCAAGTTGGGTAAACTAAAGAATCTTTGTATACACAAGATATGGTTTATTGATGGTATTACAAAAAAATATTGTCCTTGAAAGCTGTGTTGACAAGAGTTCATCTGGAACATGATATTGAAATTTAAACTTACCTGGATGTACGAGCATATCGTCCGTGACTTCTACATAGAAAAGTGTTTGCTTTGCACTGGCAGAAGCACTAGATCTGGAAGAAGCATCACAGGAATAATATATTTTTCATCACTATTTTTCTCAATATATTCATTTTCTTCGTTGAAACATTTCTGTGTAAAACAGACAAGATTTACTGAAAGAACAGTGTGAATTACGCTAGAAATCATTGGTCTCGCACTTATTACTTGGTTTTCTCTGATACGACAGAATCAGGAAATTATAATCAGGATGTGTGTGAGAATTATCTGAAACTAATACCTGTAGGTAATAATTTGGGTGAACGCTGATATAGGTGCCTCGTAGCCGCACTCCTCTTCCAGCTCCTCCTTTGCTATCTCTACAAGAGGCTTATCCTTATCTATAATGCCAGCGCAGAGCTCCAAGGACAATCCCAATGCTGCGGGATAACGCTCGACGTCGATCTCGTTCTGCTTCTCCGGTAACGACCAGCAATACACCGCCGGCCGAAATTGCCTGACAAACACGAGCTTCTTTCGAGTTGTATTGAAGATCACCATAGTCACGCTGTCATGGGCCCTTATCACGTCCCATTGTTTACGTTGACCACTTTGCGTGTAATGCACGCGCACGGTTCGTATCCACGGCGAATCCTGCGGAATCTGTCCCATGCAAACATCGTGCAGATCGAGGATCCTCTCGCGTATGACCGCATTCCTCTCGTCCTGTGCCCTGATATTCATCGTTATCTTCGTAACTGTCAAAGTACCGCGAGCGATATTCTCCGCGCACGTCGATACCTACCGACTCTCTCTCTCCAGGGAGATATTAAATAGTTTTATCGCGCGCGAACTATAGATGTCGCGTGCAGCACTAAACTGAGCGTCGAGATTTGAAATTGTTGAGATGGTCTTAAATATGTCGTCCGTTAACGACAATATATCCGCGCGTTGTTGCTCTCCTAGTTTTCGCGACATTCGGTTAATTTCGTGTGACATTCTTTCCGATTCGAGTGTGGAACGCGGAATGCGGAATTGCTCCTCCGATCAGCGCGATAAATTCTGTTCCCGGTGAGCTCTGCTGCTGTGTCGTATTCAAGTCGGTTGTAAATAAGGTTAGTCCCTACATACACACACACACACACATCCATAGAATGCCTCGAGACAATGCTTAATTTCGATGTACGTTTTATTGACGACACAACGCGCGACAACATCAAACGCTGTTTCTTTCTCCCATTGATAATGACATTCCCGATTTAAACTCACGAGCAACGTCGATCTACAGGCACGATGTGCCTGAAGATTGATCACGTATACACGGACGCGCGTAGAACCCGCGATTGCCGTTTCCGTCTTCAGGTAACATCGGTTACTCCGTTACCGCGATAGAAATGTGTAGTGAGCGATGCGCGATCGGTAGGGTCCTATTTTCTCTCTCTCTCTCTCTCTCTCTCTCTCTCCCCCCCCCTCTCTCTCTCTCTCTCTCTCGGTGCATTATTTTCACAATTTTCACACAAAGCCGTTGTTACAATCGCCGCATCCCTTGTCGAGATCGCTCGTCGGCTTACACACACGCAACGCAACGTAGAGCAGAATTCTCGCAACGGCTTTGTTATCTCTTCCGTCTTTTTTCCTTCTTCTCGATCTTCCCTTTCTTCTCCTTCTTCACTCTGGGCGTTTCAGCCGGCTTGAGGGCGTCCAATATCTCCTGCTGCCTCACTTGAGTGTCCACATGAACCACGTCCGGCTTCCTGCGGTACCTGTTGACCGCCGCGGGTGGTGAGAACTCGATCTCCATGTCCGACGCCGTGGAGCTCGACGCTACGGACGCGTCGTTCCGGCTTCTCGCAATCTTGAACTGCAGCGGCTTCGTCGGCTCCTCCAGCCGCGGCGTGTAATCCGTCGTCTCCCCCTTGATCGGGTACATGGTCACGTAGTAAGTGCCGTCCTTCCGATGAATATGCAGGGTCGGCGGCGGCTCCATCTCCTCCTCACCCTCCTTCGTCTGCTTCGCCGACGGGTAGTTGATGGTTTTGTAGGTTTTGCCACGGCGAACGATGGTGTACGAGGACACCGACCTCGCTCGGCTGTCCTCCAGGGAGCCCGCCTTAGCCTCCTTCAGCAACTCGTACAGATAACGTTCGATCGCGCCTGGTCTCCAGCCGATTCGCGGCTTTAGTTTGCCCACTGTGTCTCTCGTGTTCCACAACCAGCCCATGTTCGCCGGCACGCGCATTCGCGGATCAATGCAGTTCTTGTGGCCGAAAGTGATGCCGGGGTAAACCTCGCCGATCGTGTAAACGTAACGCATCACTCGCTTGCTAACCTTAACGGGGGGGAGCCTTAACACCTTCCCGGCGTCGCGGTCGCCAGCAGGACCCGGGCTCGGCTTCCTCCTCGGATATCGGCCCCATTCACCACCGGGTTTGCCGGCGTCGGTGCTCCTCACGGGAATCGCGGTACTCGTCGGTGGTTTCGGTTGCTGCTGCTGCTCCATCGTCGTCGTCGTCGTCGTCGTCGTCGTCGTCCGCGTTTTCTGCGAATTCGCGTTCGCGTTGCCCGGCTGCGCCGGCCGACTGTTGCCTCCGTCGGGTGTCCTCCGTCGGGATTTGCACTTGGGCTCACCACAGGGACCGACTTCGACGTCCGACGGCGCGGACGTCGCGACGTCCGCTTCCTTCTGTTTCTCCGCCTTCTCCGCTTCCTTCTTGTCCTCTTTCTTCTTCGACCTGACGCCAAGCGGGAGCAACGGCGCTTCCGTCGGCAACGTCGGCACCGCCTCGCGCACGACACCGCCGGCGCGTCCCGGTGCCGCGATCGTCGTCGTCGTCGCGGTGACGGGAACGTAGGGGTATACCGGAGGGGGGGCGACTTTAGTGATTTGAGCGTTGCATTGCGGAGCGGTGCATCGCAAGGTCGGCGAAGCCACCGTTGCTGCCACCGCCGCGGGGTAACCTCGCCTCGGCGTCTCCAGGACTCTGAAATCGCGATCTCTCGCGATCGCGTCTCGGCCGAAGTAAGGGCTTTCGGATGGATCCATTAGACCGAGACCCGCCAAGCCTGCCACTTTGCCGAGGGAGTCTACGAAATTCTGAGCCTCCCTGAAAGCGCGTATCATGCAGTCCGCACCCACGCATGGTTTTTTCGCGCACTTAGTCGTGCCGGTTCTTCCGGGCAACGGATCTCTCCCCGGACAGTAGCATCCGATCGTGGGCCCGTCCGCGGGTCTCGGGCGGGGTTTGCACACGGCGCCTTGGCTCGTTTCCTTGTTCTTCTCGTACAAGACGGTGGTAACCATTTCGGAAGGCGGATGCGCGTCCTCGCTCCCGCCCATCAAACGTGGCCGCAACTGGACGTAATCACCGTCGTTCCACGAACGCAATCGAACCACGTCGCGTTTAGCGACGTGGTTGCCTCCCTTGTCGCCACCGCCTCTCATCCTCGCGGGATCGTCGGGACGACGCTTGACTCCTTCCTCAACGTCGCTCGACTTCAGACACTGGTCGGTTGCAGGCGACTCGGCGGCGTACCGCACGTCGTCGCCGTTGCTCTTGAGGATATCGGGATTCCGTAGAGCCATGCAGCAAGAACGGAGGCACCCGGAGCGACACACGAGAGGATGCGTCGAACGGTGCGTCGGTAGGCACGAGCAAGTGGGCTCGTCGGGATAAGCTGCGTAAACCAAAGCGCGGTATCTGCGATCGTTGAGTTTCTCGGCGCTCGTCAGCTTCTCGAAACCCGGCTGGCCTATCGACACCCGCGGCGGCGACCGCAGCCTCGTTAACACGGGGCTCGTGTCCGTGCGGTCTTCTCGGCGGTCGCGCGCTTTTGGAGCGCTGCTGCTCGGCGACGACGGCAACCGGGTACCGTCGTCGTCGTCGTCGTCGTCGTCGTGTTCTCTGGCTCTCTTGGCCTCGTCTTGGCCTTCGTCGCTTTCGGCGCGGCGAAACTTCTCACCGAGCGGGAAACCTTCAAATACGAGCGATCCTTCGCGAATCGCAAGGTGATCCACAATGGAGCTCCCGAAGCACGACAGTCTGAGGTGGAGCGACGCGGATCCGCAGGGCGTACCTCGCTCGTCGGTCAGCGTGTACGTTGTTCCCCTGAGCGTGCACGGTTCCGGTAGCCCGTCCATCTTGCCCTTGGCCTCGGCCACGCGGTCGCAGAAACATCCCGGCAGAAATGCCGTTGCCGCGCAAAGAAGAATCCGGCTGTCATCGCGCGAATTACGGTGCCGCTTCTCCCCCCCCGTTCCCCGTAAACGGCCGATTCGATACACCTCGACACTCAGAGGAGTCGATCTTACAGATCGTATTAAATTGCTCGGCGTACGGACGAACAGCCAGGACTTACCCGACTGGCCGGCGCGTTCATCGAGCGAGCGACTTTCTTTGTTCTCGCATCTTTCATCGCCGGCAGCCTTGATGAATAATTCCTCGTCGATGATATCGACAGGCGTGAGATCAATAAGTTCTACGCGCACCATCAGACGGTCGCCGTCGTCGACATTTTTCCCAGGACGCAGATCTACGCGCTCCACGAGAACCTCGAGCATATACAACTGCTTCGCTTGAGACTTGCAGATTTTCCTCTTCTTCAGGGCCATGCTTCCCTGCGACTGGACGTTCACAAGCTACCGCCGGCGCACAACAAATTTAGAGAGCTTCGTCGGTCGTGAATCGGCGTTAACGATATCCCTGACGACGAATTGCGCCATTAATTTTGCGAAATGTCCCGGGGCCGGAAGTCGGACGCGCGCGCGCGCGCGTGCGTGCGTGCGTGCGTGCGTGCGTGCGTGCGGGTGCGTGAAGGCCGAGGAGTCGAAGAGTCGAACTGTGACGTGTTTCTAATTGTCAGACGGTCGCCACGGCGACGGGTCTATCGAGAATAATCACTCGGCAATTGCAAAGAATCGCCCACTTCAGGGCGCGGGGTACTCTCTTTTTCCTCCCCACCCTCCTCCGCTCTCTGGTCCCCGGACTTTCTCCACCTTATTTCTTCGTCCTCTTGGCAGCCGCCTTGCCTCTTCCCTTTTTCTTCTTCTTCCGTTTCGCTGCTTTCGGCGTCGGGCCGATATCCGGCTGCTGCGGCCGCGGCGTTTCTTCCTGGGGGAGAAATTCAGGCGGCACGTACCGCTTCACGTACACCTCCCGTTCCTCCCTGTCCTCGCCCTCGGCAAGAACGAGAGACTTGGGGTGCAGCTCGTAGTGCGTCGGGGAGAAGCTGCCGAGGCACGTGATCGTGAGTTCCATGTGCAGCGTGCCGGACGGATCGTCGCCCGGGTCGAGCAGGTGGAAGCCCCCCTTCACCGTGAACGGCCGCGGCAGATTGGCGGGCTCGTTGGCGATCACGGCGAGCTGATCGCACAGGCAACCCGGCAATGATAATTCGGTCTCCGCGGTGGGGTAGGTGTCACCCGCGCGGAACACCCCGGCTCTCATGCTCGTCGAGCGTAGATCGCGGACCAGATCGCGCGGCTGCTTGACGAACAGGCAGCTTTTGCCGCTGGCGAAGCGCACACCGCCCCCGTCACCCGGCGATTCTGCCTTCGACGCGTCCGTCTGATGGCGCGTGATCTCGAACACGGGCAGATCCAACAGCTTGATCCTGATCGCGATAGGGTGCCCGGCGATGTCTTTGATTTTGCCGGGCGTCAACGTCAGTCTGTCGATCAGTATCTCGATTAGATAGATCTGCTCGTCGTGGCCGCCGAAGCAGGACATGACGTGACTCGAGGCGGCTTCGCGCGGCGGATTGAGTCGTATCTGCGGTTAAGGTGAATTCGACACGAGTCGCCTCGGTGACGAACCGCGGGAACTTCGCGGCGGAAGTCTCGAGCGTCCGAGACGACTCACGGGCTTCTTCGCCGGAGATTTGGAGGTTGCCAAGAGAGTATCGCGGACGATTGACAAGTGGGAGAAGTGACAGTCGAACCATCGCGGTTTCGCGTAAATCGACGTGATGATTGTCCGATTAATTCGATCGATTCGTACGTTTTTTTTTTCCATCGCCCACTCCTCACCTCTCTCTCTCTCTCTCTCTCTCTCTCTCCCCCTCTCTCTCTCTCTCTCTCTCTCTCTCCCTCCCTCTCTCTTTCCTCGCTGCACGTAACACGCACGTAACCGCGCGCCGTTTCGTTGAATCTCACTGCGCGACACAAATCAGACTCTGCGGGTTAGACTTCGCAAATTAGATTTCGCCGAGGGAAGCGCACGAGACGAGATAGCGATCGAAGAAGATTAATTCAATCGGCGCTGTGTACGAAATATTTCTGAGCGCACGCGCGCGCGTTAGCGAGGAAAGATTTTAAATACCCGTCTCTCGCGCGCGGCTCTTTCTCACTTCCGCGTGCAACACACACACACACACACACGTGCGCATATACGCTCGCGCACCGTCATCGACGCGCGACGGCGGAGAGAAAAAAAAAAACTATCAACTTACGGTCACGTACATCCCATCCACTATCCGCGACTCTTCGGCGTTTCTAATTCCATTGGCAGTTATTACTTAGCTCCCACAGTGGTGTATACTTAAACTCGACTCGGCGCGAAAGACGCCGCCAGAAAACCGTTACGAAAACCTGCGAGGAAGGCACGACACCCTCGCAAATTCATACCTCCGTGTGTTCCTCATTAGGAAGAGTAATTCGACGTACATACGCCCACGTGTTTCGCGTGTACCCGCGAGTTGCACGATCCGCCTGTTTCGCCATACCGCGCGAGAATCGATCGCGCTATCGAGTCCCGCTTAATCGGCGAAACGAGAAGGTAAGCCGAGATGGCGGTAGCTTGTGGCGATGAAAACTCCGCGATAAGCGACAAAGAAATGGATCAATTTTGTGATTTGACAATTCATTTGTCGCATTCACAGAATTCATATGAGAGAGAGAGAGAGACTCACGATCCATTTCGCGAATGTAAGACAAGAACGTATAATATTCAATAGTGTTCACATACGACGTGTATCTCATGTCACTCGTTTCGTCACGAGATGATTCCGTCCCTTCTCTTACCCGCGAGCCGAGCAAGGACCATCGTCCTTGGTGCTAGAGCCCTTGGCGCACGCTGCAGCGAATCAATCGTCGCGCCAGCGACGACTAATCCCCCGAATCAACGAAATTTCTCGGTCGTTTGGGGGCCGGCGGTCCCATTCCGCAAATTTCGACGGGACCTTGCGGCGGCAGGCGAGGGGCCTTCGGCACCCTCCGAAGGAACCCTCCGAGCTCCACACTGAGCTCCACACTCTCGACGAGAACACCGACAGCCGAAGTATGCACTAATTGGTACGGGCACACGCACATGGCGGCGGCGTTCCGCCGCCGACCGGAGCGAGATAGCGGCCAACGGCGCGAGCGGGACGCGCGACGTGGAGGGAGGGCGGGAGATATATCCTGAACACACCGTGGGTGCCCGTCTGAGCGCGCGGTGGAGGCCGTCCCCGCGGGCCCCGGACCGAAGTAAAATTCCGGAGCCGGGCGACACGGCGCGGCTCGTTAAAATGCTTCTGGGACGCTTTTGGGCGCGGGACGTTTCGCGTAATTGGTGATTAGCGATTAAAACGAACGGATGTATCCGCAGATTCTGACCGCTTGCCTCCCTCCGCTATCTCGCTCTGTGCTGTTTCCTTTTTTCCCCGGCGAGCCATAATGTTCGCGTAAGTACACACCGCGCGCTCGACGAGAGGTCCTCGACGTGACTCGTTTCGTCCTCGTCTCTCGTCTCTCGTCTCTCGTCTCTCGTATCTCGTATCTCGCAACGGTGGACGTTTCTCGCTTCTCGCAGCCGCGTTTTTCCACCGCTGACGAAGAAGAGTCTCTCTTAATCGTGCGACCGAACCGTCGTCGGGGTTACGTCGGTTTCCTCGTGGAGGTTTTTCTTTCCTACGCGGGCGTGCCTGGGAATCTGAGGATCGACTCGCGACAATCGAATCGCCGTTCGAACGGCCGGAAATTACGATCGAGCGGGTGGACGTTAATTCGCTGCGGGTTCTTTATGCCGGAAAGAAACGATCGTGCGTTGAGCGTTCGCGTTGCTCCGTAGAAAGCAACTCTCTTTTAAAGACCGCGGCCTCTGTTTCGGTTAAGCGCGACATCGCTCGCCGTGTTCGCAGCGGACGAGCGAACGTTATACGTCGTAATCAACCTCGTGGCAAATGGCGCGCGATTATTACTGACCGTACTGGCCGCGTTACCGCACGGTCAGGTCGCCATGTCCACGTCGCAAACAACGAATTTTGGAAAAATTGCACAACGCACGATAATTGCACGCGTCCAAGTGTGATATCGCGGCCGCGACGCAGCGACGCGCCGTCATAGTTCGCAGGGTAATTTACGCCAGAAAGCTGACTCGCGAGCGCGAGCTCAAACAATGGCAACAGTACTCGCGAGACAGACGGTAATCAAATTAAGTGTCGCGCGTCCGATTAAGGATTAATCACTGTAATATGCGATCTCGCGGCGATAGCGCGCTCCGCGGACAGGGCGCCTCTTATTATATTTCCGGTTCCACTGATGACCGTTATCTCAGAACCCGCGAGCGTCACCGCGCGCAGGATGCGCCTAAGAGGACGCAAGGAATGCACTTTGCGGCGGGATGTGGGACCGTCCGTCGCATACGTGTACATGGACTGTGTCCTCTTGTTCTCTCTCTCTCTCTCTCCCTCTCTCTCTCTCTCTCTCTCTCTCTCTCTCTCTCTCTCTCGGTCTCGAATCCTGACCCAAATACATTACGTCGCCGAGATTATCGCCCATTTTCCCTCCCACTTGTATGAGCGGACGCACCGCTCATAAACATCACGGTGAAACCTTGATCGTGCGCGACGACGATCCCACGACGTTATTTCCTACACCAGTTATCCGACTCGCCGTACGTAGGTAGCCGCTGCTCTCTCGGGTTCTACGTACTTGTTACAATACACGGAGCGGAGTGCTCTCTCTCTCTCTCTCTCTCTGTCTCTCTCTCTCTCTCTCTCGCCGGAGTCGGGGTTCATCGGCAATTTGAATAATTCTCTCCTAAGAACGGTTTCTCGTTTCGAATTCGCCTAACGCCGCGATCTAGCGCCGTGCGCGCGCGCGCCTTTTTCTCGCACACCGCGCACCTCGGCGATCTCGCTCCTCGTGTTGGAATGCGACTGTGAAGCCCGTTTAACGATACTTATATCAAGCCGCCGCGGTTTTTTCCCACGCGCTGACGACTGCAATTTTCGCGGGTGCACAATAATCGTAACCGCCGGCCACGGACGTGGCGCGTTTTCAGCTTGTACCGTTAAGACGCGACCGCGCGTCATGTGGTTATCGGATATCGATTTCGAGCATGAAGTAACGCGCGCGCGCGCGCGCGCGCGCGACGAAGCATTAGACGCGATCAGAAAAGGAGAGAAAAGGAGATTGCTTTGTGCGGTTCCTCATACATTGATTAGGAGATATAATTGCGTCCTGCGTGTATCGCGCGAGTATATCGGGCCTCGGTATTTTGGACGTTCATTTGCGGGAGGTTCTTTGTGCGCCGACAGAAACTTATCTCGTCCCTTCCCCAAGGTACTTTTAAAAGCCTGCTCTCGTGCGGATCCTGTTTCGGCTCCGATTCCGCGCTTGGTATCGTCCCCCCTCCCCTCCCTCCCGCGTGTCCTTTATATAATCAAGGGGACATAATTACGTTTTATACGTATGGACGATAAACCGAGTCACCGTCCCTCGGGCCTCGCAGAATTGTGTCATTGGATAAATTCGTCCAATTCGAGTGCGTATTGCCGATAATTGCCAATCAATGTTAAACACGTGCAGTGCACGTGAATTAAGTGAACGTCAATCTTGACTTTGAAAGATTGATTCTCGTAAACTGTACTAAAGATACGAGAGATCATTCAACGACGAGCACAAAGATCACATGTCGAAACGTGCAATCAAACTCTAATTAATATCAAACGATAGTCTGAAATCGCCGATTCGTGAGGAAGAGAGAGAGAGAGAGAGAGAGAGAGAGAGAGAGAGAGAGAGAGCCAGCATCGTACGATAAAAACGATCGGCGTCACGAGCACGGCTGAAGTCGGATTTTCGATGATCTAGATCTGGGTAGCACCAGGAAGCCGGGGATCGAAGGCAAAATTACCGGTGCCGGTGGAAGGAGGCCTCGTTCGCTCGCTTCGAGAGGTCAGAGGGCGATAGCGGTACCTTCCTCTCGGCGGAGGTAGGCTCCTCTCGTCCTACCAAGCACCGTCTCTATCCTCGCGAGTAGGTACTCCGTGTGTACTCTCCACGCTCCAGTACAAACGTTTCCCCATTGCGCGCGCTTAGCTCAGCTTGCATTCGTATTCGTGGACGAGGAATAAGCGCGCTCGCTCGTGTCCAGGGCCGAGTGTGCTCGTGGAACGAATACCTAACCTGAGCACGAGCGACGTGCCCGACGACTACGTGGCGCGGACCAACTAAGTCTCGTGGTGATGAAACGAGACGGCCCGTCGTGATGGAAGGTCCGCGGCAGCTCAGGGAGACCGAGAAACGGGGAGGGGGAGAGATAAAGAGAAGAAAAAGGTATGGGCGGGGGAGGGGGGGGGAGGAGAGAAAGATAATCGGGATATTAGAAGATATTCTCCCGCGGCGCTAGACGAAATTTGTCAAACAACCGGCGGATCCCAATTTGTTCCCGTGCGTGTCTCGGCCGCGCTGAAAGAGCCGTAGGTGGCTCCGAGATTGTTTCGCCGGACGATGAGTGGATAGTTATCCCGTATCGGGGCTACCAGCGGACTAGCCAGCCAGCCAGCCAGCCAGCCAGCCAGCCAGCCAGCCGGACTGGCGATACGATAGTATTAAAAGGTTAAGGATTGATGTTGCCACACGTTTAACCCCTCCACGAGCGGCTTTGCTGTTTATCGACATTGCGATAAGATATTGCTATGCGCGAGCCATGATTATTATAATGTATACATACATACATACATACATGTGGAAATTAATTAGATAGTGCTTCCTGTTCACACACTCACTTTCGCTACTCTGTTGCGCGCGCGCGCGCGCGTAAATGTATAAATAATCATGAGAAAAATTAATTGTAGGAAATATATATATTTTTCGTTAATTTGGTATCGGAGGCAAAGGCAAGAATTTTTAACGCGACGGATGACGTGTGACGAATGCGGCGAGTCAAGGTTCGCGCTTCGCTCTCTCACGCTTCGCTTTGAAAAATGACTGTTGTACACTTGTAACGGTGCTCGCTGCGATCCGCAGGGTGATATTTTTTCTTTTTCCGCAATTATAACGCGCCAAGTACGTACGTTCGTGCGCGCAACGTGCGAACGGCCGAACTATCGAGCGAAATGAATCAGGGATCTCGGGGGAAGATAGGCATCGCGCGGATGATTACCGGGGGAGACCGAATCCTCCCTGTTCTTACATATGCAAAAAACCGACAAACATATGCTCAATCCGCGACAGATGGCCCCGCGCGAATTAGCACCCCATCATCCGCCACTTGGCGTGATTAACCATCGTATGGTTAAGCGTACCGTTATCATACCAAGTATAATACGCCATTGTATGTTAATCACCGACGAAAAAGACGCGAAACGTATTCCTCGTCTCGCCGGTTAGACTCATTCATGCTCGTGTACATGCTCGGGAAAAGAAGGAAGAACAGAAAAGCAAAGAAACACAACAAGCAAAGAAGCGAGAAGAAACGACTCGGAAGGTTGGTGCAGGGGGGGGGGGGGCGGGGGGGAGGGATATTCTACCCAAGATACCCGCTTTCAGATTCTCGTTCGTTCGGTTGCGCCACAAATTAAGAGAATTAATGACCGACGCCATACCTCGTGACGACAACGACTCCCAGCAGTACCGGGGGTAATTGCGTTAGACTTGACATTTATTTTACGACGCGGCGGCTCTTCCACGGCGGTTAACCCGTTCTTAACAATCATTTTCGTTGGAAGCGACAAAGAGAGTTACCGCGCCGAAATGAACAGGCGCGTTTAAATCTCAAGGCCGCTCCGTCCACTTTACGCGGCACCTTCGGCCTGGGAACGGGAAACACGTTTGATCGCGAACTTTTACACGCGCAAGCACAGCACCGCGACTGCCGCACGCACGCGAAAGAAAAAGTTAAGAAAGAGCGGTCGTTCGCACGCCTCATCCTTTTCGGGGAATGAACTTGCACTTGAGGAAGAGGAAAATATCGTCGCGAAACTTTCGGCACGAGGGATATCTTGTTTTCCTTGCCACATGAAAAAAAAACAAAAAGATATATCGCGCGTTAACGTGTTGCGTAAGATTGCCTCGTAAAGTACAGAATGTGCAATAGTCGTTGCACTCGGCGTTTATTTACTTATCCGTGAACCGGAAAATGAAATGACAAATTTGTTTTATACTATACGTTCTCTATACTATACGTTTTCGTATTTCTGCGAGGTAAACGATATTAACGAGGAAGAAAAAGTGATGCGCTTAAAAATCCGGTCGAGTGAGCGTGATACGTGGAGGATATCGTCGGATTCTTTTAACGAGGTTACCTCGGCCGGCGCGTGCGCGCGCGCGCTTAATCGCCGATACGCAAACGCTCTTCATTTCATCGTATAATTCCATCGCTTTGTGGAACGTGAATAGCGTGCTCTCCGATGATCATTATCGTCTTCTTTCCGAAAGAGAATCGCGAACGTGCACGGCGACAACGACGACGATTATTCGCCGCTCTGACGACTGCGCGAAAGTCAGCGATGGGTAACGACAACGGGATGAGCGCGATCAGTGAGATACGGGAGATTTCACAAAAGTCGGCGATCGTTAAGCCGGCGATCGTCTCCACGGCGCGGCGCCTTCATTAATCCCGGCAGAAGCCCGCTGTTAGCGCAACGGTTATACGCGTCGCAACGGCTCGCATGCTATCGGAATAAGAGCAAGCGCGCTCGGGATATAATTAAAATGTTTACAGGTTGCAATCGAGTATCGCGCTTTACCCGCACGATATAATGGTAACTGCCATCGGCAGTTAAGCGCACAGTTCACAGTTATACCCGCCGTACAACTCGCGAATGTAGTCGCCGCCGCCGCGATAATATCCTTCTCACCGCGCGGGGTGATGCAAAAAGCAGCGAATCGCGATTACATACGTATGTATGACGCTGATGATACGACTCGTTTTTCGTACGCGTCTCTGGGTCAACCGTTAAATACACAAAACGCTACGCACGCTTCTTACTCGCTCTCGGTCGCTTTCGCGCGAGCCGGCTATTAAATCGCGCGCACGCATCTCATCGGAAAAGGTCGTTACCGGGAAACCATACGAGAGCTCGCAGCACATGGCAGTGCCTCGGCATCCTCGGCAGAGAACCGGGTTAGCGACGAGACGATCCGAGCCGATGTCGATGACTAGCTCTCTCGGCTCGGCAGCTCCGAGCGGGGACGGTAGGGGAGGGGCGCTTTTCGCCTCGGAGAAAAGACGGTCGTCGGGCGGCCACTTGTAGAAGTTCTAAAACACTTTAGAGGAGGATGAAAGCGGTCGTAAGGGATATGGACTATCGTGTGGCCGCGCGCAACCGCGCGAATACCTCGGCACCGGCTCGGCACCGGTGCCGAGCAGGAATGTGCTTCTCTTGTCCATTACGCCGTTATTTAGACTGCGCGTCCTGCCCGGCAAGCCGCCGGGGCACTTGAACTTTCCGAGACGCGGAGTTGGCGCGGCGCTCCGTGTAATTCGCAATTTGCGCATTACCGGAGAATCCCGCGAACGAGAGAAAGTCCCCCCTCCCCCTCCCCCTCCCCCTCCCCCCACCGCCCGCGGCTGCTCGCGGTCATTTCCCGCCTTGCGCTCTCGTTATGAGAGAGGATTTAATCGATGACGTTATTATATCAGAACGAGTTTAACTCGCTGCCTAATTGGATCGGCTTGTAACCGGTGCGGCGCGGAGCGGCGCGCCGTGCGCCGCGCGAGCCGGGCTTTCACTCGATAATAGTGTACAAGTTAATACGCTCTCTATGATAACCGTTGATAATCGCGATAATGCGAGTAGCGAAAATGCGCCGCTTTTCTCTCTTTCTCTCTCGCGCGCCCCAAGACGTGCCCCCTGGACGGACGGAGGGAGGATTCGCGCGTTATCGTCGCGCGCGTCGCGGACAAGGTGAGATATTTAACGATGAAGGGAGAGAGAGAGAGAGAGAGCGAGGAAACGGAAAGCGTGAATTTTAACATCTCCGAATCGCACAGCGTCGTTCACGCGAGATGATCGATTGAGTCGCGCAACGCGATCGGCAAACGGTCGGGTCTCGGCCTTGTCAAATCAATATATACATAAAAGTGGAACGCGGGGCTTATAATCGCGACCAGGCGAAATTAAGCGGCTCTCGAATAGGCGATTCCACCGCCGAGGCGAACCAGTCTCTCACACTCGAACGTTCGCACACGCTCCACTGTGATTAAGTTCTTCCGATCGCGCGGGTCATGATCACGAGCAGGCTATGAATATGCGGAATCAGGCCAGGCGGATCGTCACGGTACGACGAGGAGAAGATTCAGGAGATCCGTTCGACGGCCGATATAAAAAGCGTACCGTGCTCTCGCTCGCTCGCTCGTTCGCTTCGTCAAAACCATCAAATCACCGCGCCGGCCCGTGAGATTTATGTTGATTACTGCGGCGCGAGTAACCGTTGATAACGAACGCATTGATATATGCAACTACCTCGGGGCTAGACGTGGCGAGGAATCAAGGACGTTTACCGTCCCGCCGTCTTCGCACAAGCTCGAGCCGAAAAAGTCCGTCTTCGTACGTACGACACGTTGATTTTCGCTGTTTAAACGTAACAAGAATAACGTGGAATAAACGAGGATCTCGACGGGAGTAGGAAGAGCGAACAGAAGAAGAAGAGAAGAAGAAGAAGAAGAAGAAGAAGAAGAAGAAGACGACGAAGAAGAAGAAGAAGAAGAAGACGAAGAAGAAAACGAAGAAGAAGAAGAAGACGAAGAAGAAGAAGAAGACGAAGAAGAAGAAGAAGCGGCGGCAGATGTCGGAAGGGGGAGGAGGTGGGAAAGAAAGAAAGAAAGAGAGGGACGCAGAGAAGACCGAGCGAAGTGTAGGCAAAGGGAGCCGGGTTAAGCTAAAGCACAAAGACGAAGGAGGCGGCGGGCGGAGGAGGGGCGGCAGGCAGGAAGGTAAAAATGTTTGGAGAAAAAGAAACGGAGGAGGCGAGAGAACGTGAGGAAGAGAGGAAGGAGGAAGACACGAGAGGGAGCCGGAGGAAGGCGAAGAGGGAGTGGACCACGCTGAGGTCGCGACCCGTAGCCCGCAGGCCCGCGCGCGCAGTGAAAGGCCCAACGGCGATCCGCATCCGCAGGGCCCTGAGCGCGAACGAAGAGAGCGAACGCGACGGAGAGGGAGAGAGAATGAGAGAGAAAGAGACGGCGAGTGCGCGAGCCAACGCGCCAGAGGAAGAGAAAGAGTGTGAGAGAGAGAGAGAGAGAGAGAGAGAGGCCGACAGGGAGGAAAAGAGAGAACCGACGGCGGAGAGCCGGCGGGCTTTCAGCTCTCCCGGCGAAAGACAGAGAGAGCGAGAGAGAGAGAGAGAGAGAAAGAGAGAGAGAGAGAGAGAGAGAGGGGGGGGGGAGAAAGAGAGAGAGAAAGCGAGTAAAACCGAGACGAACGGCGATGGGGCCCTGCCGGCGAGGCAGCCCGTGAGCTGTTTCTTAAGATCGCGTTCTTCTTAGCGAGCCCCGCTGCCATTATGGCGCACTTAAAGTGGCAATCGTGTGGAAGGCAGCACCGCGCGGCGCGCAATAGCCCGCGAGTTGCGCAACCTTTGGTGACCCCACCCTAGGGCCCGACCGTGGTCGCCGTGCACCGGCATGGAAAACCTTAGGCCGCCGTTCTATCGGCGAACCCACGCCGGCCAACCGATCGATCCCCCTCGGTCCCGACGCGCGAGATCGACGCGGGAGCGCCTCGCGGTCCGTCGGAAGAAACGATTTAGCCGATGGGATTGAGTAATCGTGACACGCGTCCGGGGTAAAAGGTACCATCAAACGCGCTGGTACCGTGTTATTTCACCTCCGGCGCGGCGCGGCGCGGCGCGGCGCGGTGAAAAAAACGCCTCCTTTAGGGACCGGTCCCTCGGCGCGTCTAAGAGGGCAATACATCAATCTTCACTTCGCAGGAAACTCGTCGCTGATTGATTATGTCCTCGGACGCCGGCCCCGGTCGATCCGCTCGAAGACAATTTCCCGTAAAATGAAAAGTTACCTCCAACGACGTTGACGAGCATCTTGCGCCCGCGCGTCGTTAGGCCGGATAGTCCAAGGTTGGGAAAGTTGCTCTGCGAGAGTGATTCGTTATCGTTGCCGGAAGTCGTTGCTGGAAGAAATTCACTTGCAAGGGAAATGGGGTTACAACGCGCGACGCTTGTTCTTTCACAATCCCGCCGATATTCAGGTACATCGCGACCGTCCCCCTCTCATCAACTATACAGAGACAGAGAGATCACGTGGCAGAGAAATGCCGCCGCGACAATGAAATCTCGCGCGTCGCGCGAGTCCAATATCGTGCGGTACCGCGACGATAATCTCGTAGCAGCGCCTTCGCGCCCGCGCCGGCCACGGTTATCTCCGGCTAAGAAGAAGATGCCCGGCTACCCCCGGGGCCCCCGGGTTCCGGTGGCGGCAGGGCCCGGCGTTCAGGGATACGGCTCTGATCGAACGATAATTGGATAGATTACGCGGAACCTCCTCCAGTTGCCCGATAACATCGGCCGTTTATGCGCCCGTTTTATGTGTTATACAAGCCGCAAGGTCCGGCAACGCGCGCCGTATGATCGGACACAATACGGTTAGACCACGGCCACGCGGTGTACACGCACATACAAATGAGCTCGTCGGCGCTGTCGATACACGCGAATGCGACCTACAGATTAATATCCCTCGACTCTGACTGTCGGAGCTGTTTTTCCGACCTTCGTCGGAAACGCGTCCGACTGTCTTCTGGGAAGGAGATGTTTACGATCGGTTTACGAAGAATTTTCACCGGCGAGGGAAAGGAAAAAAGATAACCATCATATACTCGTGCGCGTACACACGATCGACACTTCGGTGCGTGTGCGTGTGCGTGTGCGTGTACAGTTTATCACGAATCGTTCTTTCTCGAATTTCGAGCGAAGGTGAATTTATCCCGCGATCTCGCGCGAGTGTGCTTTTCCCTCCTTCTTTCTCGCCTGACGTAAAATCGGATTAGGATTATGCAATGTCAAGAAAGTGAAAATCCTCTAAAATACTGAGCGAGACGGGACCGGATAAAGCCTCGCTTGTTCTCGGATTTGTGTGTGTCTACCGAATGGAACCTTTCAGTATAGACGCGGGAAAGTACAATGTGAAGAAAATGGTAATTTTAATGCCGGCGAAGAAGCGAGGAGAGCCCGGAGGCATCCGACTCGAGACTCATGAAAGGAGAAATCACGCGATCGCATGAGATCTCAGACGGCGCATCGTACAATGTGGAAGATGCGCCAGTTGCATCACGTTCGGTATCAGCCAGGCCTGCGAGAAGACTGCAGATGGTAAGAGCCGATACATCCCGTTCAAGATGGCCCGTAGCCGCAACCGTATTTTCCATTCGAATTTTCGCTCCTCCGAGGACGAACGATTCGAGAGCGCGGAAAACTTGACGGATCATTTTTCAGAGGAAAAATTTACGACCGTGCATTCGGTAAAACTCTCTCTCTCTCTTTCTCTCTCTCTCTCTCTCTCTCTCTCTCTCTCTCTCTCTCTCTCTCTGTCTCTCTGTCTCTCTGTCTCTCTGTCTCTCTGTCTCTCTGTCTCTCTGTCTCTCTGTCTCTCTGTCTCTCTGTCTCTCTGTCTCTCTGTCTCTCTGTCTCTCTGTCTCTCTCTGTCTCTCTCTCTCTCTCTCTCTCTCTCTCGCGAGAAATCGCGATAAATCGCGTTACTCAATGGCGTTCGAAGGAGACGTAGTCTCAAACGTAAAAACACACGATGCAGATTGATTGGTCCGACGGTTGGACAGTCGGACAGATTACTCGAATGGATAAGAGCGAACGCGGACGCGAGACTAATTAACGCGTACGCAAACGACACACGTATGCGAAATAATCGTCACAATTAGTCATGAGGACGCATCGCGCTGATAATTGCGCGCGATTGAAACCTGTTCGCCGGCGCGTCGCAGCGCGCGCGCGCCCACAGATCGACTTTTAACGCGGCCAATAACGTCGGACAACGATTATTTCGTTACGCACGTTTAATTAATTGACACGCGCACCGGCGGGCAAAAAATCCCGGCGAACGCGGCGATTCGCCGCCGCCGCCGTCGCTGCCGTCGATCGGACTCGCAATAAACCCGTCAATTTAAAAGTGATCGCGATACGATCACCGGGTCTGTACCCCATGACGGAAACGACTAATTCGCGCTTTAATTATACACCGCGGACAGTAACGAATGGTTATCACGCACGATAATGCGAACGACAATGATAATTACCGAACGCACGCACAACGCAAAGAGGAGGTGCCGGGGTGTGCGTATATTTAATAAACAAACGATCGATCTTTCGCGCGATCGCGCCTACCGGGCGGGCTCGTGGCGCAAGAAATCGAGGGAATCGGCGATCAGTCAGCGGCGACGATCGACATTGTTACCGGCGATGACGACGACGACGACGACGACGACGACGACGACGACGACGAAGACGAAGACGCCTCTCTCGGCGCGAGGCGGTTTCGATGTTTTCGCGCGAAATCGCATCTAGTAACCGAGCGATGTCGATTGCTACCGCTGTCGACATTGAACGGCTTTAAGATAGATAGACGGGGGAAAAGAAAGAGATGATGAGGTGAGATCGGCGCCGATTTCATGCCCCGGCTGCGGCGGTGCGCGATGGTATCGCGGTGACTGTGGGAAAACGATCCCACCGCGAAAGAAGACGCCCGGGGGACGCGATAAAAAGCGTTAAACTCGTGATTAGACGCGGATTCGCGCATGTGCCTTGCTTGTGCCGCGCCGGATCCACCTTTGTGTCGCGCTTCCCACCTTGTCCGCGCGGCACCGTCGTAATTTCTCGTCGTGAGGCGAGACCTCCTTGCTCGCCGACGTGCCGCGAGCCGCGAACCGAGTCCGATTTTCTGGAAGTCGAAAAACGCCCGCGATTCCTCGGTTTCACGGCACGAGCTCGATTTCCGACGTCGTCGTCGTCGTCGTCGTCGTCGTCGTCGTCGTCATCTTCGTCTCTTCGTCGTTGTCAAGCGATGTCAGCGATCTCCAACGGATCCGACACGAGCGGATTGATGAACGTGATGATCGGTTCTCACAGTCACGCTTTTTTAAACGTTGCCATTTTTATTGTATTCAGCACGTTGACCGCAACGTCGATTCCTGTCGATTGTGCGGCAATTTAATTGATGATCGCGTAACAAAGGATACGGTAAATAAATGTGCTTCGAGAGATGCGTGTATCATTTACTTCTCGTTTCGGTGATACTTTACAACCAACCGATTCAGATGTAATCAGTTATGTATATTTTATACGCGTAACTTCGTGGAAGACGCGGTAACACATTATAGGTACTGTTAGTTACCGATGATTGCCGTGGAATTCAACGATCTTCCTTTATCCTTTAAATCCCACGACTACTGATTAACTTTCGGCAATTAATCCGCGCGAGGAAAGACCGTGATTTGAGAGGTGTAACGAATCCGGGTGTTGGATCCGAATTATCTCTTGGATTCGTCCGCTCGAACAAACTCGACGTAATCTCACGTGCATGTAATTAGTGTTACCGGTGTTACTTTTCCGTCCCGACTACCATAAGCCGCACCGTAGGTGTAGCTCTTATTACCGTGATTTCTCACTTCTCCGCTTTCACCTATTTCACGTGAGAGAACTGTTGTTTCTCGGTCTAATTGTCGGTCATAGCGAGACAATCGTAAGCGCCGCGATGATATCGATGTTCCGTCGAAGGGTGATTCAATGGAGACTAATTGCGCTCCCGATCCGCCTGAGAGAAAGAGGAAAAGATAAATTGTTATGTTGGGTGTACAAATTAGTTCGGTCCGTTTTCAAAAGATGGCTCCTTATGCTGTTATGAATGGTTCATAGTGACTACCGATTTTGGCGGTTTCAGAGAAGTTAGACATCTGCCAATAATATTCAGTTTATATCGCTTTGAGTTTCATACAAAAACTTTGCTTTTTACAGTGTCGAAAATGTCGAATTTTGTGTTAACCAAGCAGCATTTGCGGGAGGTTTTAATTTTCCGCTTTAATTGGAGGAAAAGTGCAGCTGAAGCCCATCGAATGCTTGTTGAAGTTTATGGTGACGCTGCTCCAACTGATAAATCATGCAGGGAATGGTTTCGACGTTTCAAGGATGGAGATTTCAGCGTCGAAGATAAACCTCGCTCTGGACAGCCAAAAAAATTCGAGGACAAAGAATTAGAGGCATTACTCGAAGAAGATCAGAGTCAAACGCAAGAGGAGCTTGCAGAATCATTGAGAGTGACTCGACAAGCCGCTTCCGTACGATTGAGAGACATGGGATTTATTCAAAAACAAGGAAATTGGGTGCCTTATGAACTGTAACCGAGAGACGTTGAAAGGCGATTTTTCACTTGCGAGCAGCTGATTCAAAGGCGACAAAGAAAAGGTTTTTTGCATCGGATTGTAACTGGAGATGAGAAGTGGATATTCTACGACAACCCCAAGAAGAAAAAATACTACGCCAAGCCCGGTCAATTGTTGCCATCGACCTCTCAACATCAACACCAAAGCCGAACATACATGCTTCGAAGATCACGCTCTGTATCTGGTGGGACCAAAAGGATACTGTTTACTGTGAGCTGCTGAAACCCTGCTGGAGATCCCATTACGGGCGATCGGTATCGGCTACAATTGATTCGTTTGAGCCGTGCGTTGCGAGAAAAACGGCCGGAATACGAGCAAAGACATGATAAAATTATTCTTCTTCATGACAACGCTCGGCCTCATGTCGCAAAAGTCGTAAAAGAATATTTGGAAACGCTCAAATGGGATGTTTTACCGCACCCGCCGTATTCTCCGGACATTGCTCCTTCTGATTACTGGTCGTTCCGAAGGATGCAGCACGATTTGGCAGGTCCACTTCTTTCGCGGAAATCGAAAATTGGCTCCAAACTTGGATCGCCTCAAAAGACGAGTCATTTTTTCGAGATGGAATTCGAAAATTGCCTGAGAAATGGGAGAAAGTAGTAGCCAGCGATGGAAAATACTTTAATTGATCTGTTCATTCATTTTGTTTCGAAATAAATACATTTCTTAACACAAAAAAACGGACCGAACTAATTTGTACTCCCAATATAATCGCTGTATTCATTAAGAATACATTGCGACTATCTCCGTGGAAACACCCAGCGCGGATACCGCGGAGGCCTCTCTCTCTCTCTCTCTCTCTCTCTCTCTCTCGAGGCGACTCATTGATAAACACTGGAAGGCGCCAGAGGTGTAATGCAGCTCACGGACAGTGCGTTGGCGGCGGTATCGCTTCGTGCCTCGGATTCAGGAAATTTATTACGGCATCTCGCGCCGCTAAAAGCCGCGCGAGCGAACGAGGCAAGGAGCGAAAGAGTAGCTCGTGTACGTGGTGTGATCCAAACGCGTGACAAATTCATCGTGTCACGCCGGCTCGCGCGCTTTTGAGAAGCGCGCGCGGACCACCCCGTAACGAAATAACACGACGCGACGTCACCGGAACTCGCGGTCGCCGCGCGGACTGCGAGGCGATAAATTAAAACTAGGAGAAACGCGGGGCTATTAGCGTGCCATTAGCGGCTCTGACCATGCGTGACTACCGCGCGCGGCCGCTCCGGTTTCAAAACGACCCTCTCTTCTCGCGCGCTGCGTCGCCCGCCGCGCGGCGCGGCGGTGTCGATCCTCCCCGATATTTTCCCAAGGAGCAACCAAGTATGGCGTATGGATTCTTCTCCAACATCCGTCGCATCTCTCTTTCCTCTCTCCCCCTCCCTGCCGCGTCTTCCTTCTCGCGAGCAGCCGGAAGATTCTACGTGAAATTCCGATCCGGCTGCGTTAGCTGCCTGACGCGATTCACCTATCGACGCGATTATAACTTCGAAACGCGCTGTTAACGTTTGGAATTCCTTCCCGCGGATCTTTCTCACCCTCGCCTCCTCTGTCTCTTCTTTCTCTTCAGCGGACCGACAAAGCGGCAAGTATTTCCCGGTATTTGCCCCTCCCCCCCCCCTCTCTCTCTCTCTCTCTCTCTCTCGGAGTCGCCGACCCCTGTCGATGGATCTACGTTTGCGCGATATCTTCAAACTCGTCGGTGTTTTTCGACCGTAAGACTGAAGAACGCATTTCCGGTCGCGTCCGCCGTTCCGGTGGCGTCGCTTAAAGGACGCGCCGCGTTCGGTGTTGATATCGCTGTTACACCGGGAACTCGTGTAGGAATCCACGCGAGCCGCGGTCCCACGTTGACGATACGGCGGAGAACGCGGAGGGATCCCGCGAGAGAGGCTACCCAGGGCCGTACAGGATCGATACATCATGGGGCCCCAGCGGGATGCCGAGATACCATCTTAGTTAGTATCTCCTCTCGAATAGACGTGTACCTCGCTCGAACGAGCTAGCCTCGTCATTATACCCCTATCTATCTATCTGTATCGGGGCCCGATATTCACGAATACGATCCGTCTGCATCTCGAACGTCCGGCGGTCGGGCCGGCGCGAGTGGTGGAGCGAGGTCTCGCCTCGGTAGCTTTTTACGATACTGTTAGCGCCGATCCGCGCTCACCTGTCTCGCGACGATCGCGAGAATAGCGTAGTGCGGGTCGGCGCGGCGCGAGCGGAGAAAGAATCGCGAATAATTCGCGTATGCAACCTTCCGCGCAACCGGCAGGTCCCATGGAGAGCGTTCCGGCGCGAACGCACCGCGACCGCACCGGTGCCGCGCGGTCGTCGGTTGCACCACGTCGTTCTCGCCGAGGAAGTAGTGTGGGTACTTTACATCCTCTGAGACAACACCATTGTCGCGCCATTGTCCTCGCGAGCGCCGATTCTTAGGATACATTTCGAAACGCGATTCTGACGGCACACGCGTCTTATAGCGTAGTCGCATTGTAATAACGCCCCGCTTCGACAGTTACGCGAAAACCCCGCTATTTCCTCGTTACACTTTTTTGTGTCGTCGGTTAACCGCGACCGCCGGGTGTCTCTCTCTCTCTCTCTCTCTCTCTCTCTCTCTCTCTCTCTTGAAACGTTTCATTGTTACAGCTATGAGTCTGGTGCAAACTACAAACTACGGGTCTGTCATCGAACTTTCGCTGGAAAGACGATTCAGCTCCAAAGCCGTTCGAATTTGCAGTTGAAAAAGATTTGCGTGTAAGAAACAGGGTGCGGTCAGTCAAGGGCGCTCGATATAATTGTTCGGTTCCTTCGTTCCGAACGTTCACCCTGAGAAACTCGGCAAAACGAAGAAAAACGTGATCTAAAATGTCATAGGGACGGTACACTTAAATCAATTTCATCATTCCGCAAAAGTTGCAACAACCGAGCGGAGCGGAGCGGCCGGAACATTTCGCGTCCCAGACAATTACGGGCATCGAGCGGCGGGGTTACGCCTACGATCGTTCGCGTTACAAAATCGTCGGTCAGAAAGATTAACAAAGGGTTCGGGAACCGCTTCATCTGTTCTCGATCTACCGGCAATAGCGCAGCGAGCTCCCCTTTATTCCTTATTAAGCCTTTCGCAACTCTATCCCTCTCGTCGGACAATTCCACACCACCGAATAATTGCTGAACGGATCACAAAACGATAACATCTCTATACGTTGTTTGCAGTTGTGACATTTATACAATAGCTAGATATAATTGTTTTGCAAGTACCATAGTAGTTATGATGATATCGTAACGACGGATAATTGCGAGCGCGGGAGCGATTCTTCCTAAGCAAAAGTAAATGAAAATTATATTGTAATTTGTGTTTCTCGAGCAATACGCACGCTTTTCAACCAGATTAATCTCCGATGTTGGAAAAACTACACACTACATTTCTATATCTTCTTTAAACTTGGACAATCTTCAATAGTCTTTCATTTACCATTACTGCCGCAATCAGATTACGTCCCGTGGCATCACTCCAGATATTTGAACCGCGGCGGCGCGGCGCGGCGCGGCGCGGCGCGGCGACGACGACGTCCATTATGCGACGCGGTCGGCTTTATTGTTCATTACGGTAATGAGGGACCCGGGCCCGGGTCTCGGCGAGTCGGCTGGCGATCAATTAGCGTGCGCGACACGGCGCATAAGGGTTACGGCGGGTAACCCGAAACTGGGGAATGAGTAAAAGCTGGAACGCGCGTCGCGACGGCCGCCGCGCCACCGCGCCATCGCGACCAGCCCTCTCGGCACCGGGCGCATAATCGGCACCGAATTCGAGAGAATGCGAGACACGTGTATTAATTTCACGGGACGGCTCGTAAAACTCGTGCCTTTACGATTCTAGCGCAGATACGGCGCGGCGGGCTCGGCGCCGTGCGCGGCTCAGGTAGGTGCAGGTTCGAACCAGATGGGACGGATGCTGCTACGCCGTGCGTTGAGGCTTCGCTCATTTATTCACTACGTATTTATGCGCGTTAACGTTTAGCGCTTTGTTGCGCAAAATAATTGCGTCGCCCATTCGGCAACGAGGCTCAGGTAGCCGACTACGTAGACACGACTCGACTCGGCCATCACCGGCTGTGAAGACGATAATTGTTTGCTTCCGAGCCGACGATTATATATATATATAATGTGGCAAAAGGAAAAACAAGCGCGAGACCTATCATTTTGCAAATTGAACACGTTGTTTCGCGTGGGTACCGCGTCGGTATCGAAAACGTACATATTCCGTGCGTGAGATGCGAGGTAAGATAGGTTTATAAACGTAAAATTTTGTTTTCTTTCCATTGCAGAATCCACGTGTTATACAATCACCGAGTGGTCGCGCGGTCGCAGTTATCGGAAGAAATCGCCGTTTTCGTACCAGAGAAACTAAAGAGAGCGTCAACTCTCGAGGAGGCGACCTGAGATTTTCGACGCTCGACACAATCGCCTGCCGACCATTGTTACCCGTTTCAAAATTCACGATGGAGAAATTCGCAACTGAGCGCGGACTCGCTCACGCTGTTAATTGTCCAAAAATTCTGGGTCACCGTCATAAGTGAGTAGCCACTTTTGAGCGTTTCTCATGCGCCCGACCTCGGGAACGACTCCAATTATTAACTGAAATTACGCGACAGCCTAGGCGGGAAGTCTAATATATTTCAGCGGCCGGGTGACTTTATTACGCGCGATTTCGCGATAAGAGCCGCGCGCGAGAGAACTTATCTATCCGTCGAGTAACGCGACTTTGACACGGCAACTTTAACGTCCTCTTTGTCTCTCTCTCTCCCTCTCTCTCTCTCTTCCTTGGAGACGAGCGTATGGTCTCATCGAGGAACGTGCGCGACGTTAATCATCGTCAGATCGTAAGTATACTTGAAAATATGTGATGCAAACAGCAGCATATAGAGCATATTTTCACGTTTTAGGAGAGTAAACTTTTTTGAGAATGATAAAAAAACTCGACATATTATTCTCAAAATTAACCTTTCCGTTACAATTGTATCGTTTTTACATTTTTAAAAATATTATCCAAGTATAGAATCTTTTATTTAACGTTTTGTTTAAGAGTTAAGATTAACAACCCTAGCATTTATGCCAACATTTAATCTCAATGTCTGGCAGCGTTAATCGGGGTCTCCTTAGTTAATGGACAGACGCTCTGAGACTTTTGCTACAAACAAGGCTGCGTTTTCGACGATGCGATTCGCGAAAGATCGCGGCAATATCGCGCGTGTATTGTCTCGCGGTCAGCATATTTGCGGCTCAATTTCTTTCGACGCCTCGTCGCACTCGAGCACCTTCCGTTGTTGGAAGCCGTTCGCCACAAGAGTATTGACGTCGTTATCGATTATTTATGTCTATCGCGCCCTGATCCGCGAGAGAACGCAGCATCGGCCAACGATCGTTCCGTTGCAAATGGACGTTCTCGCGCTGCGCATTTTCCGGATCTCCCTCTTTCCCCTTCACTCTGTCTCTCTCTCTCTCTCTCTCTCTTGCGCGCGCGCGCGCTTCTTCTCTGCCGTACGCCATTCTTTACGACGCCAATTACTTGCCGAGCGATGGAACGCTTACGGGGCATTGACGAGTGGGTTCCGTTACCTCGCAGGGCGATCTTCGACTCGGCATCGATTTGCCCTCGAAATCGAATCACCGTGGCGTCGACGCGAGCTGAACGAGCTGCTTCTCGCGCGGCCGGCTCTTCGTTCTCGCAACAATGTCGCTGCGCGGCAGCTCACACACACACACACACACATACCCATACACCTGGCCTTTTTGTCTTCTCTTTTTACACAGAGAGACAAATTGAATATACGTGTATAAACGTGGGACACGCACGCGCACGGATAATTGGCAGTAGATAGGCGCGCGCGTCAAACGAGCGCGTCGAGTTCGCGCGCGGCGACGTGACGAGGCGTGCTCGCATTTTTCAAGTGGTCAGCTACGGCTAACGATCGATTCGTTAAACCGCCCGCTTGACTCAGCCATCGTCCCAATTACAAGATACTTTTTCATGAATCGTAAGGGACCAGCGTAATAAATGATAGCCGATAGATCAGAGGCGCGATGTTATCGGAGCGCGGCCAAACTCGTTCTCCGTCCGCGTTTCCCTTTCGGGGCCGTGTTTAATTTATTCGGATGATCTCGTAAGGAACGCTGGTCCTCGTCTAGCGTGCACCTGTGCGAAACTCTCGTCGCTCGCTCGCTCGCTCGGAACGTTAACCGCGCGAGAAGTCGCCCGCCCGCTGCTGCCTGAATACAATCCGAGCACCATAAAACGTCCTACTAATAACGCCGCGATCGGACTCGTAAAAGCTGCTGAACGAAACCTGTCCCGGTTGCGATCCGATCGAGAGCCTCGAATCCTACCTCTCTCTCTCTCTCTCTCTCTCTCTCTCTCTTTGCCCCTCTCTCTCTCTCTCTCTCTCTCTCTCTCTCTCTCTCTCTCTCTCTCTCTCTCTCAGCTTCCTCGTCTCGCTCTCTCGGCCCGACCGACCTCGACCGACCCCCTCGACGTTTCATCCGTCGACCCACGCCTCGACTGCCCTCTCGATTACCGGGCCCAATAAATGCAATTAATGATCTGTCACGTCTGATCCTGACTTACTAATCGCCTCGGATCCCGTTTCAGCGAATACCAATGGGGAGTTAAAAATCTGTGGGCGTTTCGCGCCGGACCTCAGCGTCAGGTTATCGACAAGGCGTTTCGCCAATAAACAATTTGCGTAATAATAAAACGCGTTCGGTAAGGCACGATCGTCGCTCGTACGCGTCGCGGCGTAATAAAAATATGTCGATTAGCGCGCGCCGCCTGATTGATATCACGGCCGCTCATATATATATATATATATATATATATATTCCGATGAATAATAATCGCAATGAACAATGAGACGGAGAAGCAATGCAAATTGCCTTCCGCGGACTACAAGTACAAGTGCTTGCGTGTGCGAGCGCGTGACTTGCTTCTTTCTGGAAAAATGACTTGTTTTGCGACAGGTTCGCATAATTTACCTTCCACTCGGGATATTTACGATACGTGGTTACGTATACGCTCTTACGCATTAACCGCAGGTACAGAATTAAACCTCGTCGCGTTTTATCTCATCATTGTTGCATTCCGGGATAAAGCATAAATGCGTGCCGCTTCACGTCGCGCGGCTGTTTCCGACCAAGAAATACCTTTGCCCGTGTCTCACGATTCGTCACTGCAATCCTCTGGTCCCTCGATATCGCACCCCGATCTAATCGAAGCCTCATTAACGATCCACCAATGTAGCCGACTGTGCAATATTACGAGGCAGTGGTTCTCCGTACTACGACTCGTGCCCGCTGTCAGCGATCGCTTTCGACTCGGCCGATCGGGGAATCGGCTCAGGGGTGGAGGGGTGGGGGGAGGGGGGGTGGGGGGATGACTCCGAGTAGATCGCACATTACGGGACACTTTTCTTGCGTGCGACGAAGAAATCGCTTCTCGCGATCCGTAATCGATCGATAAGAATCAAAAGAATGAAAAGAGTGCGTCGCCTGGGAATTGCCGGATCTCGCAACGCTTCCGGTCCGATTCCTCGCCGCAGCGTGCGGCGGCGTGCGACGAGTCTAGGATGGAAAACACCTGACGCGCGGGGATCGCGCCCTCGAATCGCGCATCTGCGCTGTGCGCGGCGGGTTCAACGTACCCGCCGTAATTACCACAAACGAACCTGAAGACAGACGACATGTAACTCCTTCGGCGCGGCCGGGAGGCCGCGCAGTCACGTAGCCGGTGAACAGGGTGGGAACGAGTCCGTCGAGAGGGCCGCGATGCGGCGAAAAAAGAAGTGCCGTGAAAAGAAAGATGCGGCGACGGCGACGGCGGCGGCGGCGGCGGCGGCGGCGGCGGCGGCGGCGGCAGCGACGGCGGCGGCGGCAGCGGTGGCCAAGATGAAAAAGCTTCTCGAAATAGAAATCAGCTGAGCGAGACTAGAGCGCCCCTCTCGATCGACGGGTAATTACGAGTTCCTGCGTGAAGCAGACGGTATCGAAAGAGCTCGTGCCGACAGGCGTGACCCTCCTCCTCACTCTCGTTGCCTCCTCCTACTTTCTGGAGATTCTCTTTGTTCCCCCCCCCCCTCTGCGGCCTACCTTCGATTCACCTCCGTCCCCTCCGTTCCGACGTCGTCACGGATATAGGCAATAACCGTGGCACCTCGTCCACGTCGAATTCCGAGGAGCCAACCCGATACGCGGTCGCGCCGAAAGCGATACCTTCCGGTCACCTCCTTGCACCTCCTCGTACACGCGAACAAACGAACGGAACGCGCAAGGATCTCTCTTATCGAAGCTCCTTTTTCTCTCCGCTTCTCTCTCTCTCTCTCTCTCTCTCTCTCTCTCTCTCTCTCTGGGCCCGACGACATGACGGAACAGCCGCCGCGTCACCCTCCGACGCTCACGCGAAGAACCAGAAATGCTGATGCCGAGAATCTTCCGTCGTTCTTCATGGTTAGCCGGTGCGCGCCTCGATCTCTCACAAAGAACTTTGTGTCTCTCGCGGATACGCTTCTTCCTATGTACAGCCGTCTCGTCGCACCTTTACCTCATCTTCTTTTTCTCGGTCCTTGCTTGGCTCGCGCGGTCCCTCCTCTGGCCCGTGGACCAATAATCGTAACATCTCCCTCGGAATTCCAGGGAGCGGACAGCTCAACCCGGAGACATCGTCGTCTAATGAGAAAGAGTCGAGAGACTGTCCTCTCCGTGGTTCTCCACGGAGACCGCGGAGCGCGCACCTCTTCCGTCCTTCGACGAGTGTGAACGAGCAAGCACCTACGAGATGATTCATGCCCATGCCTATCCGCGTGGAAAACGAAGACAGACGGGAAAAGAGAGGAAGAGGAGGAAAGAGAGAGCGAGCGAGAGAGAGAGAGAGAGAACTCGTGTGATCCGCTCTCTACATGGGTACATAAACGTTCGCGCACGTCCGTGCGCGTAAACAGTCGTCGCCGGAAGAATGTTAAGTGCTCATTTTTTACGACTGCGCGTCGTAATTAATAGTAATGATGGAATAAATCATTGTGAGCTGGTGACATAAGGACGGACGATCAGCGGATGCGATAACTGTGAAAATTTAGAAACGTAAGAAGTCGCAATGTACATTTGCTGCATTCGTGGTCACTTTGGTCAACTATACGCAAGAATTGAATGACCACGCTGAGAGGATCGTACTGTTAATACATAATAACCGCACTTATTAATTTATACTATTATTATCAACCGTTGATTAATAATGGTAATTATATGGCGTATTAGCCCGCAGCGAGAAGAACCTCACACAAAACGTGTGTTTCGCTGGTGAGTACCTAATGTGCGGTTTGCGTCAATACGCGTTGAACGCGAATTCGCAATTACGCACTTGAGCCGGTTGAAAAAAAGGCGGAATGAAAGACAAGGTTATTCTAACGGCATAGAAAATAAGCATGTACGTAATACCGGCGTTCGACGGTGAGAATCCACCTACCTACCTACCTACCTACCTACCGAGAATCTCAAGACCGCCTATAATTTTCCTTAATTAAGACGCATCGTTTTAATCATAAATTTCACGCTGACCGAGAGAGTCCAATTTTCTTCCGGCCGAGAGCCGGAGAAAGAGAGATGTATGCGGTTGAAAAAAAATTATCATATTAGCTGCCACCGGTACGTGGCTATCCGGCAAATCGAGAAATATATGAGAGACCAAATGAAAATAAAGATAAATACTCGCCGTCGACCAGCCCGAGTCATCGCGCACCTGAATGCCGCTACTTTCGATCACGTGACGCTTTTAACAGATTACTCAGGCTTTCGATACAGGCAGAGGATATAAAAAGCCGTGATCCTGCGCACACAATGTGCATATGATTATTTCACAGCGACGTTGTCAGTAAGGTGGTCAGACTCTTAAATCGTTTGACTAATTGTGTGTTCGGCAGGTTCGAGGCACACTGCGCGGGATCAACAGTCTCTCGACGAGAGAGAGTTTCCGTAAAAAATTCGACAAACGTTTCGGAGAGAGTCAACGAAGCATAAATAATTCGAAATAATAAGACGGTGACGCGCACGCGCGCGCGCGCGCGCGCGCGCACACTCGCATACACGCGCACAACGCTCGGACGCTGACGTAACCGTCGCGCGCTCCATTGCTCAACTAGTTTTATTCAAAGAAAATACTAGATTCTGGGTTAATGAGCCGGGATTCTGGTGCTTTAGAAGCAGGACAGAACACATACACACATGCGCGTTGCCCAACCTGCTGGCTGCGTTCAATTTGCGCCGTTTAAACGGCGCGCACATGGCGGTCACGCGACCTCGCGCGTTTTCGGAATTCGGCTGCGAACGCGAATTGTCGGACGTTGTTGCCGCGGGCCAACCGCCAGCCCGTTGAATTCCGACGATCTCCCCGTCGTGGAATAATTATTATCGACGTTTCTCCAACGGGTCGAGGACGCAATTGCGAGACAAACGTATTCTCTCTCTCTCTCTCTCTCTCTCTCTCTCTCTCTCTCTCTCCCTTTCCCTCTCTCATCGACGAATGCGTCGCCAGTGAGATTCCTTCTCAATGGAATCCGTCGGTTCGCGCCGATACATCTCGCGGGCTGAATCTCATTACGAACGACGTGAGAGCCGACGCGAGATCGCCGTTATGTCTCACCGCGAGCATCCCGCTAATGGAGCCTGCGCGCGTCTCATAAGTGGAGAAAAGTATTTCAAGTACATATGTACGCGAGTGATATAAAGACGCTGATACTCTCTCGCGAAATCGCTGCGTAACCGTCCCGCCGTCCGCGGGAACCATCTGGCGAGAGCCATCAGGATACACGCGATGCAACCTCGATAATCGCAGTCCCGTTTGAGTTCAGTTTCCCGCGCGTTTCCAAGGGTATCCTTGTCATCCAGACATCTCCAGTAGCGACGAAACAGAAGGAAACGAGCGTTACTCGTCTTTGCTCGAAAACACGGTTCCGCTATTGGTACCGTTTCTTTTCTTTCTTCTCTCTCTCTCTCTCTCTCTCGCTCTCTTTTTTTGTCTTCTCTCCTCCTCACCCGGTAGACCCGGTATTATCGAACGTTCGGGCGGCGCGTGTAGGTAAGCGTCCTAATTCGTCAGCGTTAGAGAGAGAGAGAGAGAGAGAGAGAGAGAGAGAGAGGCGGGAGTGTTGTTTACATCAAATTACGGTGCGCGGACGCCACATCTGGTGTGCCGCCCGCGGCATCACCTGGCGAGAACTTCTGACCGTGCCGTGGAGAAGTCCGTCGCTTCAGGGGCGGTCACGTCTCGTCAAGGGGCCACCAGGCTGGTCGGTCGGGAGGTAACGACCTGTCAGGTCAGAGTGCGCGTCGGGCGGGGATCGCGAGAGAGATCGGCAGGAGACCGATCGTTTATATTCACTACGGGAAAAAGTCACCGAGGAAACGCACGCGTGCGCGCGCTCGCGCGTCTCTACGTCCGAGGCTAGGCGGCGCGGCGGCGCGGCGGCTGCTTGTCGTGCCACGACGCGATCAAACGAGCAAGAGGGAGAGGAGAAGGAAAAGATCCCCGGTCGAGATTCGATCGATGCTCGACCATGGCTGGTGCTGCTGCTGCTGCTCGGTTTCGTCTCGCACGTAGCTCGCACGTAGACCGAACGCGCCACCAGCACGAAGAACCTCGCGCACGCGTGTACACGAGAGAATCGCCGTGGTGAGAGAGAGAGAGAGAGAGAGAGAGAGAGAGAGAGAGAGAGAGAGAGAGAGAGAGAGTCGGTGCTTGCGCACGGACGTTCTCGGGGCTTATATATCGGCTTATAGCCGAGAGTAGTCGAATCGCGTGTTGGCAGCGACGTGCTGGAGTTCCGTGTATCCGCTCGGTATCGAGACGCAAGGCGGGTAGAGCGGCAAGTTGGGAGGACAGGCTGGGAGGCGGCGGAGAGGGATCTCGCAGGGAGAATGACGAGGTGGAAAGGAGGTGAAGATGGACAAGAGTGAGAGAGAGAGAGAGAGAGAGAGAGAGAGAGAGAGAGAGAGAGAGAGAGAGAGAGTCACGAGAGGATGCTGGAAGCGAGAGGCAGATGGGAAACGCGACGGAAGAGAGTTGGAACGACGACGACGATGACGACGGCGACGGCGATGAGGACGGCGAAGAGGGATGAAACGGAGACGGATAGAGAGAGACCGAGCGAGAGAGAGAGAGAGAGAGAGAGAGAGAGAGACCGAGCGAGAGAGAGAGAGAGAGAGAGAGAGAGAGAGAGAGAGAGGGAGAGGGAGAGAGGGTGAGCGCAGGAGCTGAAAGAGAGATGGTCAGAGATCGAGACTGTTCGGAGGAGGAGAGTGGATGCTGGCGAGCTTCTCGATGGACCACCTACCGTTCCTGATCTGATCTCTCTCCGCTCTGTCCGTCCGTCCGTCCGTCCGTCCGTCTGTCCGTCCGTTCGCTCGCTCGCTCACTCGTCCATCCGTCTGTCCCTCGCGCTCATCGTTTGAGGGTCCCGACTTGGACCCGCGCGCGCTCGCGCGACCCCGCTGTTCCCATCAATAACGCTTATAATATCTAATTAATCACGAATTATCTAGATCTCTCTCCTCTCCTCTTCTCTTTCTCTTTCGGTGCGAGGCGAGGAGAACGGTCGACGCGTCTCGATATCGCGAGCGGCGACGAATCTGTATCCCGGATAAGGCGCGCAAAGGACCCCCGAAAAGGACTTTTCAAACGCATCCTTTACATTCCTCTATCATTCAGAGTCTCTCGACGCGACCTCCGCGAGGATCTGTTCGCGGTCTCACGCGCACAATAGCGTGTTCATGGGTGCGAACGGTGAAAGTCCACGCTCGATTGGTACAGCCGGTGTAGCATTTGATGCACCCGAGAACGATTCGGCTTATTAAAATGAAATATGTAAGTCTCGCCAGTGTGTCTTCTCTCTCACATGGCGAAACCCGGCGGATTGACGCGTGTGGTAGGTAACACGCGTCCGGGAAAGAGAGAGAGAGAGAGAGAGAGAGAGAGAGAGAGAGAGAGAGAGGAAGAGGGAAAAGAGACAATCGCGTCTAATACCTACGCTACATCTCTTCCTCGTCCTGCGATAGAGACGCACAATGTGTCCATACGCGGATAACAATAAGCGCCACCGCCGGCGCGGTATTGCGCATAACGCGTGTTATTCGTCGAAGTCGATTCTCGTCGGAAAGTGGTTAGGCACGTAGGAGGCACGTCGCCCACGCGGTATACGATACTTATTAGACGTACGCGAGACGTAAGTAAGTAAATCTGCGGAAGGCGTAATAAGTTTGCGTAAAGAGCGGCTATCTGAAACAATGCGCATGAATAAGCGCGGGGAGATGGCCAACGACGCTTTACGTCGTGTGTGTGTCTATTTTTGCGCATGTCGCGTGTCCACGCAGAGATATATATAGAACCTTCCGCCTAGACGCACACACACACGCTCAAGCATTACAGGTATTCGCGAGAATCGTGCTTTCTCTATCAGCCGTGTTAGAAATTTGCGACGATATCAGCGTCGCGGTGACGGATATTCTTGTAAGTACTTCACGTATTTAATTATCCTTAAAAACGCCCACGTACAAAAGGGAATCATTCCGGGGATAGCGACAATGTTTCAGATTGCTGCTCTCCCCGAAGAAACGGACTGGAATCCGTTCACTGAAGAAATTATTAGTTTTAATTTAAGCCGAACCACCACACCCTTCAATATTCCACACAGGATACAATCCGATACGAATAATTTTTGGTCGATTTAGCAAGGTATATAGCGAAAAGACAAGTTGATCGTAACGCTCGAACTTCCGCGCGCGATAAGAAGGCACTCTGTGATCGATTCTCTACGATCTCGACAAGATTCGCGATAGGACGAGTAGTGAGAAAAGGCGAAAGAAGAACGGCTCTCGAGTCTCGAGAATCGGAGCCGGTCATCCGCAGGCTCGGCAGTTGCGAAAACGTGCGCGGAAGTTCCTGGGATTCCTGGCGCGTCGCGCCGACACGGCATACGTGTCGGGCACGACAAGGGCCAGGCGATAGTCGAGCGGCCCAATTAAATCCGGTTGTACAACCGTGCTCTTACGCGGCCGCGAGCAACGCGAGATCGTAGTAGGCGGGCTAAGAGGGTCGTTCCTGTGCCTAATGTCGTGGAACCGCGACACGGAAAACTAAATATCCGCCACGGTCGCTGAGGCGACCGTGGCCACGGTCGGCCACCAAACGAGGAGCGACGAAAAAAGTCAACTTAGCGCGGGCCTAAGAAGCGACGGCTAATCGAGCAAATGACACGCTCGTGGTGCGGCCATCATCCGTGGAGCGGCTAGACACGCGAGCGTGACGGATCGCGTCGAACGAGGGAATTAAATTCGTTCGTGTCCGATCTCGAGAGAGAGAGAGAGAGAGAGAGAGGGAGGGAGAGAGAGAGAGAGAGAGGGAGAGAGACCTCTCACCCCGGCTCCTCGCGAGACCGCCGGCGTATTTTTGCGACGCCGCCTGTGCCGCTCGATCGAGATCGACGAGTTCGCGCCGCGCGATCGAAAGCCGCCGAGAAACCAAAGACCCCGAGCAGATCCGCGACGAACAGGTTAGGGAAAAGGAGGAGGGGAGGGAGACAGGGTGTCTCATTAACCCCGGCGTAGAATGATTACGCGCGCGCGCGGGGTCGATGCATTATATATCCGTTGTTTGAAGCGGAATTAACGGTAAAGTGGACCGCGCGCGCGATACGGGAACCGATTCATGAGGCTCCTCACCTCGTCGGCGTTACAAGATTGAAGACTGGCTCTTAAGACATCAGTGCGCGGTGTTTGTACTACATCGTCTATAAATCTGAGTCGGCAGTCTAACACCTACCCCATTATAAAAGTTGCGGCCATAAAAGTCCTACCCTTGCACCTAACATGTCCGCCATTATTATTTAATAGTCCCATTATTGTAATTGATAAGTAGCCGGGCCTTGCTCGTAGAGGAAGCTTGCGGTAGCCGACACGTTTTATTACGTCGACTGTTACCGGGGGCGTGCGCGCGCGCGCGCGCGCGCGCTCTTCTTGCCAGTTGCCTTAACGAACGAAACTGCTCGACGCCGCTTGATAAGAAGTCGAATTATCTAGACCCTTAAGGAGTCTGGCTTCCCCCCGAGAACCGATACCTAAATTACCCGCCGCGTTATATGCGCACCGGCTTATTACGTTCGCGATCTAGCCCGTTTGCTTATCGCTCGACCAAACTGCGTTGCCAACGAGAACGTACGAGAAGTGCGCGCCGCGTCAAGTGTCGAGTGATAAGTGCCGTTGAGGTGAAAGTCACTCGCAGGACCGACTGTGTGCGTAATTCATGAAGGCATTCTCTCCTCTCGCGATCTTTTCTCTCGCATCTTTTTCTTACACTCGGGTTGGGCTCGGAACTCGGAATGCTCCGAGGACTTTACCGAGGGGTTCAAGGACTCGAGGCGCAAACAATCGCGATGGCTTATCGACACGAGGGAAATGGTGCCGATGCCCTCATTCAGTCAGCCGTGAAAGAAACTTGCACTTGAAGATCGATGCCCCCCCCCGTGAGAATCGTCGATTGCAAAATTGTCATTTTCCTCCGAGGGATAATTCCGCTTCCTACGCGAGATTCACGCGCGACCGTTACCGCGCGCGGAAGGCTGCGCGCAGAGCAGCGGCGGCGGCTCTTGCGGAGGAAGTGCACCGGCGAGGAGGAGGATCGACCAAGTTCGTCCATCTCCGGTGGGAAGTATTACCAGAAATTTCACGGACGCTGCTCGCGCGGCTCCGACACGATGGAAGCGCGGAGACGACGTGGCTCGACGACTCGCCGCGATCCCCGAGTGCCCTTATGCGCTTGTATATACTAGCGTAATGATGGTTTATGGCCGCAGGAGGCACAGGGGCCCCCGTAGCGGCCGTGTTGGACATGCGGTAAACCGCAGAACGCAGCCGCGGCAAAACCTACTATACGGTGAAACGCCGCGGACGGAAGAATCGCGGACCGCGCTGGCGGTTGCCGGCGAGGCGAGGCGAGGCGAGGCGAGGCGAGCGCTCGCTCGCGGGTTAAGCTTAATTACCTCGTCCGGCTCGCTCTCAGCCTAAGTCTCATCCCCTCATCCTGTAAGGTCGCGTGGTCGCGTAGAATCGCCTTTCGTGCTTTCGACAACGGATGCGCCGGTTCAAATTAAGCAACTCCTCCTTTTACTCCTCCCTGACACACGGTAAAATCGATACCGCCACCGCCACCGCTGACGCTCGGCTGCTGATCCTTCGTCGCGCGAGAAGAAAGCGCGATGTAAAGCGTAATAACGCGGCTAATCGGAGGGACATCGTCCGTGAAGAAGAAACTCGATTCTCGATGGTTTTCGGCGAAAAAAGTTAGCCCAAGAATGCTTGCCTTCTGGGGGATCGCCTGATGGTTTTTATGAACCAAGTCCGCGTCCCTACCACGTTCATCCTTTGGGCGCAAACCAAAGTCGCCTTTCGTTCGTCCGTCGCGTAACGATGGCGGGACCGAGGCGATTTGAATAGAGCATCCCCCAAAGTTCCCCGCGATGGGAAGAGCGCAAGGTACCAACTCACCAACGCACGATAATTGCGTCATTAATTACGATAAGCGGAAGGGGGGGGGGAGGAGGGGATTAGACCACGTGTTACTATCGGTCGCGCGGCGCGAGATTAACGCGATCGCAAGCGGTGATCACGGACGTTGCCGGCGTAATCGGCGATCGACGGCGGTATATCGCGACGTGAGCATCGCGTACGTAAGTACGTAAGTACGTACATACACACGTAATGTACGTACGTACGTACACACATACGCGCGTGCGTGCGTAGAAACGACACGTACAGAGAAACGTACGTGGTGTTCGAGGCGAGGTTCAGGGCCCGTTTCGTTTGATCGAATGCCGCAATGATTGCCTCGACTGATATCTGCTCCCGCATCTCTTCGGCTAATGATTATTAGCTGTAAGTCCTTCTTACCTTACCTCACCTCACTTTCGCCCCCCCACCCCGCGCGCGCGTATTCCCTTCGTATTCATATACAGGCGCGAGTATGAGATCGCGGATCGTATCCTTACGGTACAAACCGACGCGGTCGGATCAGCTCCGCGCGCTACTCCTCCTCTCCCACCCACCCACCCACCCACCCACCCTCCCTTCCGCACTCGCGAAGATATCGAGTCATCCAGGTAGGCAGGCAGGCAGGCAGGCAGGCAGGCAGGGAGGCAGGCAGGCAGGCAGGCAGGCAGGCAGGCAGGCAGACGAGCGAGCAAGAAGGCAGACGAGCCGGCAGATACACCTTGCACGTATCGGGCCCGATCGAATCCGGGGGATCGTGACTTTCGATTCGTGGTGTAAATCGAGCGATGTAATAAAGTCTGATTGCAAAATGTATCGGGCGCACGGCATCGGGGGTTGAGGGGAGGCAGGGGTGGTACGTGCATACACACACACACATATAGGCGCGTACACGTTAACACACGTGCGTATCGGCCGCTGACGCTTGGCGGTGTAATGTGCACGTTTGTTAAAAGTACTTCGCGGTGGGCGCACCGTCAGTTGGATTTCGCACGTCGCGGAGAAATTCATCGCGCCGCCGACGGCGGGCAGAATCGAGCGTTGATTTCCGTTTTCACGTCGAGCGTCGACGAGCCTCATCAGAATCGATTACATGCGTTCCGCGCATGACGCACGGCACGGCACGGCGCGACGCAGCGCGGTGCGGCGCGACGCGTTAAAGTCGCGCCGCGTACAACGCATTAACGAGCGTTATCGCTCATCAATTATCGTTATTTCGACTACTAGCGATCGGCCGGTCGATCTCGCGGTTTCGTCACGACGTGTACGACCGTGGCACGAATAATTAACGATCGTACGGTCAAGGAGTCGAGTCGAGCCGTTTCTTTCCGCTTCTCCCGCGCTCAACCGACCAAGCCGGCCGGCCGGCCGACCATTAAGATCGCGGCGGGCCGAAACGAATACGGGAGATCGATCGGACGTGTATCGGCGAGAGGTCGGCGAAATCAATGAAATCGCCCAACTACTCGCTACGTCGCCGAGAGCAACGCGCGCGTCGTCCCTTTAATCACCGCGCGAGTACGAACGAGCCGTGTGTTGCCGTGCGTGCGTGCGTGCGTGCGTGCGTGCGTGCGTGCCCGAAGAGTTACGGTAATTAATAACTGCGTACATCGCGCTCGACATAGTTCTGTCGATTTTAACTGATGGCGCGGGCCTTCGGATTCGGCTTTCGGTCTTTTACGGGCATATTAGCCGCTCCGACTCGTAAATATCGCGCGTGAGGCGCACAGTTGGGGAGCCGAGGGGAAAGCTGGCGCGAACGAGAGCAGAGCAAAGTTGAGCGGTGCGCTCGAAAGTTCTTCGTCAATTACAATTGTACAAAGCTACGGAAAGATTTGCTGCGATATCCTTCATCTGTCAGGTTTGTTCGAATGTTCCGCAAATTCCGCGTATTCCCGCGGTAAAATATAATCTCGATTTTATTCCAAGGAGTATGGGAAGGAATATGGGGGAATGAACGGTACGGTAAATTCTCAATAATAAAATTACTAGCTGTCACATTTTAACGAGAAATTTTTTGGTTTTTCGTTGCAGGTGTGGCGTAGCGTTTTATATATATGGCGCAATTATTTACTGTACGAAAACGAGCTCACAGCTCTGTACAATCGCGCGCGCGCGCGCGCACGTGGTCCTTACAATGATATTTATGACGCGAGTAACTCATCTCGGCATTTATGTACAATGTATATACGCGAGAAATATCTGTACACAAAAATATGACGAACAATAAGGTTGGATCGCTTCGTTTACAGCGGCGCGAGCATCCCCGGGTCTCCCTTAATTATCGACGTCTGGAACGATTACTTCGTGACTTGGAAATAAACCGATAATACATACGCGCGGAGTTTATACCGGGCGGATCGTTGCGATAATTAATAACTCGATTCCCGGGCATCGACGCCGCCATTCTAAATGATTGTCTCTACTTTCGGCCGCAGTTTAGACCTCAGCCCCGCTGTCGTTATTAATCGCGAGCACCGTATGAATCATTGAGGGGAGCGAGACGCGCGTTGCAACGCAGGAGCGAGAACGTTCTCACTGGGGTGGATTTTTCGATTGGAGCGGAGGGAACGCAACGCGTGCGCCGCAAGTCGATACCGACCGCGAGGTTATTGGAATTAATAACTCGATATCCCGGCGCGATTCCATCGATTCTCGGTAATCCCCACGATCCTAATCGGGCTCACGGTCATCGCCGAGAAAGGGTGAGCCGGATCGAGAGAGAGAGAGAGAGAGAGAGAGAGAAGAGGGAGTTATCGTTACCGTGTTATTGTTATCATATCGTTATTATTGTCGTTTGCGCGCGTTGCGGACGAGTGATGGATCTCGTCCGTTCTCGCCGCGTGCGAGAGGAGAGATATCTCCAGTTCGCGGGATCGAAATTAATGACGGCGAATCATCGGCGCGACCTATCGATCCCGATCCATCCCGCCAACCGACCGCTCGATCGCCGATTCCGTTATACATCTCGCCGATTTTCCGGGGTCTCGGCGGCTGCCGCCGCCGCCACCGCCACTGCTTCACGTCGCGCGTTACCACTTCGGTATTCGACGAATCGATTCCACGCTCGTTCACGGCGTCTGTTACGCTGCCTTGGACGTAAGCATTGCGGAAGCGATGCCCCCCGGCCGATGGCAGCATATCGTGAGAGGGCGCGCGGCGTTTTCGGATCCACTCGAGCGGCTCTCTCTCTCTCTCTCTCTCTCTCTCAGGAGAGACCGCGTCACCGCGACCGATCGCGCGTTCCCCTTCGGCGAAACTGGTAGCTCACGCAATTTTCCATACATCCGTGGAGAAAGAGGAGGAGGAGGAGGAGAGGGGAGAGGGGAGAGTGGAGCGAGCAGGCCGTAATTAACCGTAATTAGCGGGATTCAATCTACTCGTATATTCGGCCGGACTGTTTTATCGTCTCGGCCGTATCGACGGAATTAAAGATGCCCCGTCGAGATTTATATCGCTTGCTCCTGTAACCCCGCGCGCTCGCGCGAGTGTGCGCGCGCTCGCGCGCGGGCTTCCGTTCGTGTTACTTCTACGGGGGAATTGATGGGAAGGAGCACGTGAGCGCTTCCTTTACGTACAGCCTCGCGTAGAATCATGCGGTAAATTAGAAATTGCGGGGGTTGACTGATGAACGCGATGTACGATTTGCGTAATCGACGCGCGTCCGGAGGCGAGCTTCAGCGCCGCGCTCGCGTACTGTGTAAAAAATAAAATCAATGTTTGAGCCTTAAAACCAATGTTTAAGCCGTATACGCTTATACCGAGTGGACATAAATACGGTTATTACTTCCCGGCGTCGAGAACTGCATGACTGTACACGCGTTTCCGACGCGAGTATCCGCCAACGAGTCTTCCGCAGGCGACTCACGTTGTCGGCAGACAGAGCGAAACGAAAAGAGCCACGTTTGACACGTGCGAGAGAAGCGACAAGTGTCCTCGTGTTCGATATCCTGCTCAGACGAACCCTTGTCAGTAGCGAAGAAGGATGAGAAAAAGGAGGGTGCAGCACCCTCGATGTGTTGTCCTGATCCCCTTGCAAGCTCTGGTGCGCCATCATGGATGGCCATCGGATGCACCGTGCAAAAGAAACACAATGGAACGTCTGTTCTTTTCGCAGGATAATGGTTGGCGTGTGCCGCCTATTCAGCCGCTGAGTCGAAATTCGGGTTCTTCGTTAATTTTGCAAATTTTCAGCAGCTGAATATACATCAGACATTCGGATATTGCTTTCCGCCGCGAGATTTAGCGCGGAGGGTCGAACGAATATATACGTGTAAGTCTAATCGGTGCGCAACATTATCTCATAAAGCGCGCTGCGCGTGCGAAATTCAATCCAACCATCTGGACGCTGACATGTGCGCGGGGCGTTTGAGAGAGATCAGCTTGCCGGGCGACAAGCGTCGCTCGCGAGCGAATACGCATCGCGCCGTGCGTGCCCCATGCTCAAGTGCCCATAGAACTGGCAATCGATAACCTGCCTGCGCTCGGTCTCGTCTTACACACGCGTGCTGAGAGAAATACGGAGAATTAACGAGGCCGTGCCTCGAGCTGCTGGACGCAAATCGCGAGTCGTGCTTTTCCGCGCGCTTCCCACGGGACCCCGCCGATTGTCGAGGATATATTATCCGGCGCACTGTGGCGCTCCGCGCGTGTTTCCTTTCTCATCGAACGGGGAATCGGTCGGGGTAAGTTTGCAAAAGTGGGACAACCGCGCGCGCGCGCGCGCACGGATTGCGTAACGTTATCTCGAACGGGTCCGTGACGTTAATCTGTCCGGTGGAAATCCGGGCGCTGACAAGGCGAGCTTGAGAGATCGGGCTCCGATCGCGAGACGGGAACGTGGGACAGGTAAATACTTATCGCGCGTGGTTGCACGAAGGAGTACGCTGAAGCCCGTACGAACGGCCCCTGCGCGATTCATAGCCTTCGGGTCTCGTCTTACATTTAGCGCCGGAAGAGCCGTGTACCCGCGCGCGCGCGCACACGAAAGGATACGAGGCGAGAAGAGACGGCAGAAACACACAGAGAAGGATTCCGCGCTCTCTGCGCTCGCGTATATAAACGAACGTCCTCTCGGATTTCTTGCGCGTTGTCCCAAGTGGTCCCCCCCCGTCCAGGCACGTGGAACGAGCGCGAGAGAACGAGCGTGGCGCACGTGCGGGATCACGAGCAACCCCTAAAATTCATGAAAGAGCGACTTACAAGGCGCGACGGCGTCATGTCCCATAGGCGTCGAATCCTGCGATTGTGCATTTTTTCAACTCCCAAGTTCGAGTGTAAATCATCGTCGTAAATTTCTCATGCAAATTACGTCTCGGGATATCCGAGGACGAAATATCGTTTCGAACGCTTAACGTGCAAGATTCGAAGGAGCCAATAACCTTCATTATATTATATGTGTTAAATAGGACTTTTTTACACATGCATATATGATATATGATGATCTCGATATCATAAATATTTGTCGAATCCTTATTCCTCTCTCGCGCACGCAGGAATACGTGAGGAATCGTGAGTAAGAAAGCAAAGTTCGTCATCGTTGTCACGTCGAGACGAGATAAGCAAATCCGCACCACATCACGAGTGGAGAAGAGAGACGGATTTGCAAGATTTGCGAGCGATGAAACAGCAAAGACGGCGCGAAATTTACGAGCCATTGTCGGCGCCTATGTGCGCGATTGGGTATGCAAACACAGGGAAAGGGGGAGGAAGGGAGGGGAGGGGGGTGTATAGGGCAAGCTTAACCCCATTTGAATCGCCTCTGGCCTGCCGACAATACCGCGGTGATTGCGACAGATGTGTGTGGACGTGTGCGTGTCCCTTTAATAGAGAGCGTTTTCGCACCCCTCGGCGGCGCAAGCCACTCATTTCAAGTCCCTCCCCTGCGGGGACCGCTCCATTCATCGTTGAAAAGCGCACAGGTGCGTATCACGGGGATCCCATTGAGAGCAAAGGGTTAGGTTCCCCTCTTTTCCTGCCGCGTATTACGCTCGTCCAACGCTGGATACGGCTGGATACGGCTGAGATACGGCTGGATGTGTCGACGACGAAACGCTCCCGCCGGCGCCGGCGCCGGCGCCGGCGCAGGAGGCGAATTCGCATCTGGCATTTACGCATGCGATCGGCAACCGGCCGGCAGAGAAATTCCATATCAGAGTGACTCGATGCGGAAGCGAAATATAGCGCGTTCGCGATTAGGAAGTATCCCTTTCGTCAGAAGCGAACCTTGTGGAATCTTCTTTAACGTCGATCGTGCATTTGAGAGATCGAGAATCGAGAACAATTAGCGATCCGTACGCGGCTGTGCGTCTGTACGCACGGGTTTAGCAGCCGGTACGCGCCAGGAACTTAACCCGTCCGCGTTCGGACGGAGGGACGCGGCGTTATCGCGTGTTAAAGCGTGTGTGCGTGTGTTCGGTAACCCGATCGAAGGTGGGAGCCGTGCACCTCGGCGTGTAGCTCGCGCGAACCGGAGGAAGCATTGCTGCTGGCCTCGTAATATCTGGTGACTCCATCCGCGCCGATCGTATCGAGCGCGGAACATTCCCCGCGGCAAACGGGAGCTATAGGATAGCGCTCGCTGTGCGCAAAAGTGCACCGGTTCGGCGTCGCGTGTCGCAACACATCGCACACGTACGCGCACGCGAATGTTGTTGGTCGTGAAATACACACGCGAGAGGTGACGAGGAATTAATTAGTGAATTATGCTTTCCGCCAGCGTCAGGGCCGGTAATTAAATCAGCGAGATATACGTGTCGCGCCCGGGAGCTCGATAATTTATCAGCGTGCTGTCCCGCTCCTCGTCCCCTCGTTTCCTCGTCAGAGCATATGGGCGAGAATAAGAGCGATTCGACTTCGAACGTCTTCGAACGGCGCGATCGATATCGCGTGCGCGCGCGCGCGCGATCCCCTCGATATCCGTAATTTCCCTGAACACGTGCGCGTCGGAAGACAAGGGAGACCGTGACGAAGTGTCGCGCGCACGCCGCGCCGGCACGTCTCGTTCCGCAATCATCTCACGGAGGGAGACACGAAGACCCTCATTACGCCGCCCGTGACACCTGCCAGAGCGACTCGGCCGCCGCGCGTTTCCTCTCGAAACGATCGCGGAACGAGAGCGCGCGCGCGCGCGCGCGGCCTGATCGCTCTCCAGAGAAATGCGGTAGCGTGTGTACTCTCTCTCTTTGAAAATTCGCAGCGGATACACTGCGAACCCGAGTGTGTTATTTTCACGCGTATAAGCCGAAGCTTCCTTTACGCGCATCTTGTCGTCTTGAATCACGTCGATTAACGCGTTTAAGCGCGTTAAGTGTGATATCGAAATGCATCAAATGACGTGACGACAAGAGACGACAAGACAAGAGGCGTGAAGAAAGCTTCAGCTTATACGTGCTCAAAATAACACACTCGGCTTTGCAGTGCAGGGACGAGCGAACAAAGCTTCCCGTTATGCGAGATACGATAGAAATAACCTGAAGAGAAAGTCATAATTATTCGCGAGAGATATTCCGCGTAGTCTGTTGACGAGGTAATTTGAGCATGAGATTCTTCAACTATCTCACTTAACTCGGAATGTAAAATCGCTAATATGTTTGCAACATTAAGCAAGATTCAGTAAACCGCCGCGTTTCACACGTTATTGTATGGCGCATCATCGTTTAAACGTCTCGCAACGGTCAGTTACGGAAAACGCGCGTTGATCTCTCTCTCTCTCTCCTCTCTTTCTCTCTCTCTCTCTCTCCCCCTCGAAAACCGAGGGAGAACATCTCAGAAATATCAGACGCTCGCCGGTACCGGAAGGGTTGAGTTCCTACGCTGTTTGCGCCGATCCGCCCCTGCTGACCGCGCTGAAAGAGCGGCGTGCTCGCGCGTCCATACGGTAGGCGCACGCATAACAACGTGTACTTACGGGCGCGCAGGCGTAGGTTGGCGTCGGGGTAACCCGATAATCGGCATATCCACTGAAGGGTCCGGCGCGCCTATTAAGCTCCAATAACGACACGTAATAGCTCGGCCGTGTTGCGGCCGCCTCGCGCTACGATGGCGACGGCTTCTTCGGGGAAGTGAGAGCGAGAGAGAGAGAGCGAGAGAGAGAGAGCGAGAGAGAGAGAGAGAGAGAGAGAGAGAGAGAGAGAGAGAGAGAGAGAGAGAGTGTGTGTGTGTGTGAGAAGAGCCGAGAAGAGAGCTCGTTGCGCAGCGTGACTAAGCCCGCGGATGCGAAGCGACGACGCCGAGAGAAACGCGCCGGACCTCCTGGAGCCTCATCTCGGGGATCGCGCCCTCCGTGTGTCCATACAGTGTCCCGGAATTCCGCGGAATTCCGCTGTCCGAGCGGTCGTCCAGCAGCGCCACGAGGTTCCAGCTCCCCGCCTTTCTCTCCTTCGTCCCTTTCGTCCTTCCGTTCTTTCCACCATCGTTGATCGGGACCGGCCAGGCCACCCTGAAATTATGCGGTGCCCGTCAATTAAAAAGAGTGACCGGCGGCCTCTTCGCCCCTCCTCGCCGTCGTCGAGCGCGCGTATCCTTCTTCTTCCTCTTTGTGTCCGCCTGCCCGATTCATATCGGACCGCGGTACCCTGCTCTTACCGAGGAATGTCGGGGTGAGCGAGGGGGATTTTTAAACAGTTTTTGTCAGGCTTCTCTCTCTCTCTTTCTCTCTCTCTCTCTCTCTCTCTCTCTCTCTTTCTCTCTCTCCTTCTTCGTGTGTCTCTCTTTCTCTTTTTCCTCATAAAACGCGACGAATCGCCAAACGCACGGCGCGGCGCGACGCGGCGCAGCGAAATCGGCGAGTCGATTGAGAGAGGTGCTGCGTACAATAACGTGTTAAACTGCACGAAAGATAGCCGTACATGCGCGGCTCTTTCTCTCTCTCTCTCTCTCTCTCTCTGTCTCTCTCGTCGGCCCGCGGTTATATGCAGGCACGGTTATAGCCTCGAGATAGAACACGCGCGATTCACGCACTCTGTCCGCGCGAGTACAACGCGTTACAAAGTAATATCTCGCGCGAAAGCCGCCGGTGCGTGAGAGCTGTTACGAGGATATTTGCAAGGATCCCCGATGAATTCTCTGACAGCGCAGCAAGTCACAACTCGACTGTGAGACACGCGCGTCGACTGTCAACAATTTACCACGTGGCTGATAGCCACGCGAGCCATCGCGACCGCAAGACTCGAAATCGGAAGTCCCTTCCGGCCCGCCTCTTCTGCGTCTCCCGCGAGCGGAGGTATCGGAAAATTGAGACGTCGCGAGACGCCTACGAGTCGGCGTCGGCACGCCGACGCGCGGCTGCCCCTCGTGTCGTCCCGATGTCGTGCGGAACGTGTATATACGACTCTCACAGTGCGGCGCGGCCGGCTATAACGAGGTCCTCCTCTTAACGCCTCGGCCTCGTGGAATCCCTGTATCCTTATCCACGGCAGCGCGTCGTACCGTTATTATTCTTCCCGCGTCGCGGGACGTGTTGCTTCTTATTTCCAGCGGCGAGAACGAACGAGTTCGTCCGGGTCGGCCGGCCGTTCGCGTGTACATCCGAGAACGATGCAGGCTCTCTCGCGCTGCGACGATCGTCCATACACACGCACGCGTGCCCGCGGTTCCACCACGGGCGGAGCTGGTTCTCATGTGTTAATTATCGCGTTGCCGTTTATCCGGATCATAGGCGCGTTATCGTTCTCGCGATCGCCAGGGGATCCCACCTATCGCGAGTTTCCGCCGTGAGACTCCTCGCTTTTCCTTCCGCGCGCGCGCGCGAGCGCGAGCGCGAGCGCAGCCGGATCGCATCCCCTTAATAATCCGGTAATTTCGCGCTCTTGTAATCGGGCCGCGGACTTTTCCCGCTCGGGAATTTTGCGGTGCGCTACTCGCTCGCCACACGCATCGCCGCGCGTAATTGCGATTTCCAGCCGCCGCCCTTGGGACTCATCGGCGGTACAATTACGCGCAGCGGTCGCGAGAGAATTAGAGAGAGAGAGAGAGAGAGAGAGAGAGAGAGAGAGAGAGAGAGAGAGATTTACGAATATAAATTTATTTAATGAATATAGATGTCTTAATAAGCGCGCGCGCGCGCACGGTGTGTGTGCATATGTGTGTATGTGTGTATATGGAGGAAAGATAAGATGGCCACGGCACACTAATTACCATGCGCTATCGCGTATCGGAAGTATCAGAATGAAATATCGTCCTCCTGACCGTCGGAATGCCGAGATTGCGTTCGTCCTGATGTCTTGGCGGTCCCGCATTATTTCCCACCCGCAATCCCGCGCGAGGATTCGGAGATAATGAAGATAATGATTCGAGAGTCCCTTGCATCCACGACCACTGCATCCACACGCCCATATTTTAGTTTAGACACTCACGAATTTTCGGCGAATAAATACAATACGATTTTCCGATTATAAACACTCTCTAAATTTCGATGGAATCGTCAGGTCAGGAATATTTTCACCCGAAATTAAAGTTAAGATCGCTCGTTGAAATTATAAGAATCCATTGAAAATTTGAGTCAAACATTTGCTCTTCTTCCGCTATTGCTTCCGCGATAAATTTCTATTCGCTGGCTTCGAGCGAGATTTCCATCGAAAGTTTAGAAAATGTGACACCCAAGTGTAATATCCTTCAACACAACGACCGGGTTTGCCACCGGGTGGCGTCTTCTAACGAAGCGAAACTTTACACGTACAATTTACGCCTCTCTCTCTCTCTCTCTCTCTCTCTCACTCTCTCTCGCGCTCAAAGTGACACGCTTGATCTTACACGTTGTCTCGCTATTGTGCGCGAGCTTATTGCCGCTACAAATTTACAGCTCGATCTCGGCGCGCCGCGCTCGCGCGCTGCAGCGCGCGGCAGGTGTTAAAAATAACTCAATTAATGCGCGCCCGGAGTCGATGCGATAATTGGGCGGGCCAGCGGAATGCTGCGAGGTAGGTACTATGATTAACTCGGCGTCTCCAATTAGTTCATATTAGGAGTACGAAGTGTAGCTCGTGCGTGTGTTCACGCGTGTCGGTGTTGGCATACGTATGGCGCGTAACAACAGTCGGCTCAAGTCTTTGGCCGCGTCGTCGAGCGACCTGGAGCGACGGATTATCGGCCAATTGTTCACGGTCCACAAATATATCCTGATATATAATGGCGCCGCTCGATAGAATGAGATATTGTTACCCGATTTCTCACGCTCGGCAATCCGTCTCGTATTATAATGGTCCATCACGTCCTTACGTTGTGCACGCCGTCCCTTTCGTATTTTCCATTTCGCCTTCGTCCTTTGGTGGTGATCAGAGACGCGGAGAGCGTCTGTACGCAAATCGCGTGCGCTCTTTTCTGAGGCCTTCCCGAGGCCTCCGAGTAATCGTTTACTCGACGATCTTAAGAATGATTACGCTAATGATAATCGCGCAGGAGCGCCTTCCTCATCGTACGACTCGACGCGAGCGATAATTACCCTCGAAATATAGTGCACATCGGCCGTGTATAAAACATTTCTATATCACGAATTATATTTAGCTGACTCAATTTCCGCTTTTCGCCGTAACGTTGCTTTCTAAATTTCTACTGGACTATTTTTTCTGCGCTTAATCGGCGATACCGAAAGGCGGTCGCGCACGCTGCTGGGAAGGTAGTAATCAGTTGGTTAGCGAGCGATCTTCCCGCTGGTATCCTCACGTCGGTAAAATGTTGCTGCGCCCTATCGAGTAGTGCGTAATTGTGCAATAAATTGTTGCTTAATTGAGCGCCATGCCGTCGCTGATTTACATCGTGCTTTCACTTCTTTCATAAATCGCTCGACATACGTTAGTATCAGCCAGCTGCAGGAAAGCCTGCCTACCAAGCGGCGGGATGTTGCTCGATTTTCCACGGTGTCAAACGAGGAGAACCGCCAGTGTGGAATCTGAAAAATTCGTAAACCGGCTCGACACTGTCTCGCTCTCTCACTCTCTCTCTCTCTCTCTCTCTCTCTCTCTCTCTCTCTCTCTCTCTCTCTCTCTCTCTCTCGATCGCGCAGGCGTTTCTATTTCTCGGCCGCGTCGCGTAGCTTCCTCGCTTCTGGATTCCGCGTCCGATAGACGACACATCGATTAAACGATATATTTCTCTATTTCCAGCTAATCTTACCGCCGCGTCGCAAAAGGCCAATTACTCGCGCTCAGCCGTCGTACCGGCGGCCATGAGAGAATCGCGATCCGGCATCGTTATCCTCGCGACTGTAAAAACGCTCGAGTTTCCGATCGAGCCGCTCGGAGAGTCACTTCGTCATGCGGCGCGTCCCGAGCCACGACGTTGCAAACGACGGGCATTTCGCGATCGCCCCGTCGTCGTGCCGCAACCTCTCTCGTCGTTCATAAACAATACACGAGAGGACGGAGAGAGAGAGAGAGAGAGAGAGAGAGAGAGAGAGAGAGAGAGAGAGAGAGAGAGAGAGAGAGAGAGAGCGAATCTCCTTGAAGATCGGCAATAAGTAACAGCCGTGACGGGTGAGGCCGAGCGAGCAACTCAGTGAGCAACATTCTTAAAGGGGTCAACACCGTGTCACGGGAAGAAAGAGTCCTGCGACTCGCATCCGCGGCGATGCTGTTCGTATATTCGCTGACGAAGGCCCGGAACTTTGCGGCCTGAATCTCCGTCGCGTCGCCGACGACTTAGCAACTTGGATTCTTCGTTAGTCGGATGACGGGGCGAACGATAGTCGCGGTGGACGGTTTGTCCACTCGGATCCGACCACGGTTGCGCACACTATCAATATTCATTAAGCTTTGTTCAGCTCACGTTGCTGACGTCCTTAAATTATATGTCCCCCTCGACGTCGATTCGATTAATGGATCCTCGCAACAACGTCTTTCCAAGACGCTCCCTGATTTATCCTCGTATTTGAATTTAAGCCAGGAATGGCCTGATTTTGCATACACTGAAGGGAAATGGGAATAAATCATTTTAGAAATCTTAATTTTCGGTAAGCTAGAAAAGAGGAAATTTCCCCCTCCCTTCAAAGTCGTCCCGGTTTGCGAGATTCTCTTGTGTCAATTGCGTCGTTAGACTACCGACTTCTCGCTCCACCGAATGTTATTATGGAAATGAGCACAGGTAAGAGAAACGCCCGATTTTTTCTCATATTCCTTCGTTCGTCTCTCGTATCCTCGGTTGTTTTTCGCGGCATAATAATATTTACGTTCGTACGATGCCTGCGCTTTCCGAGATACCGCGCACGGACTTGGCTTGTCTTGGAAATCATACGTTTCGTGTCTCTTGCCCGAGGCGGTCGGCGTTTCGTGAATGAAACGGCCACTTTTCGACGTTTAACGACCCCACCGTAGGTAAGGAGACGTCGATCCGGCCGGATATCACTCGGCTCCAGCACGTGTTCCGGCTCGCGAATTGCTCGTCTCGCTCGCGTTTACGATCGAGCCTCTGCCATCTCTCGGGTGGTGTCTGCTAGGAAATAAGCACGGTGTCTGGTAGAAAATAATTAGAAGCACATAAACGAGTCTCTCGCGTGTTCCGACTCGGTCCGCGTCGGTCGCGGAACACCCGGCGCGGTTGTAATCGTAACTCCAGGTGCAGAGAGATACGCTAGATAGACGCGCTAGATCTCGAACTTTATCTCGTTCGGGAATCGCCCGAAGAAAAGAAGAAAGAAAAAACCTAGAAAACACGTACAACACGTCGGATGTGCAAAGCGGCAAAGCGAGCAATATTGAAACGCATTCCTCCGGTCGTAAATTATTCGACTGCTTGTCCGGCTTATCTTATAACTCACTCTTCTTCTTTGTGCCGCGCGTATATACGCACGATGAGCGTATATATCGCAAGAACAGAAGAACAGAAGAAAAAAGGGGACTTTAGCCTGTGAAAAGTGGCCTTTATTGGCCTTTATTTGAATGTCGACGGTACGAACGAGACGGTTCTGGCGCTGGCCAGAAACGAATTAATTCCGCTGATGTACCTTTTAACCTTAGCGAATATAATTAACGACAATTCACACGAGCACGATAAACTCGGCGTCGCGACGGACGTCGCGAATGCCGCGCTTCGAAACAATCGGCCGTTTGCAGCCCCTCGGACCCGTTCCCAGCTATTCTCCAGCCACTTTCCGATGGGAAACGGAACGGAGGGTGACCCTCGGGACAGATTCGAATACGGTCAGCGGACGCGGGCGTTCTTTATGGAGGAGTGCTTGATTACGTCGATGAGCCGCAGGTTGAATGAGAGATACGCGGTGAGAGGCGATAATACGGCGGTTAGTATTCCGCGGGTACTGTTACTTAATGTTAATGCCGAGGGCCGCGAGAAGAGGGGAGGGCCCCATTGATCCCTTCCGTCGTGGCGCACTTCGGCCACGGGGGAACAACGGATTCCGGACACCGAGCCGAGAAAGCGCGCCCTTCTCCCTTCTCCCTTCTCCCTTCTCCCGTTCCTCGCAACGACGCAACGTGGTGGTGCACGAAGAAGCCGACTCTGGAATGCCGCGCGAGTCCCGATCCGCCGTGTACCGTCCGGATCGTTCCGACCTGTCCGGCATGTACCAGCGAAGTAAGTTGATGGGGAGCAAAAAAGGAGGAAGGGGAGGCCCCGTGCGCGATGCGCGGGAGAAGCGCGACGGCGGATAAAGATTGGGGCGCAAGGAGGAGAGAGAGAGAGAGAGAGAGAGAGAGAGAGAGAGGAACGAGGGAAGGAAGGAAGAAAGGAGAAATCGCTTTATCGCGTCACCGCGAATCCTCGCCGAGTTCGCTCGCTCAGCCTCAGCGACAAGATGCGCGGAAAAATTGTGATTTCGCGCGGGCGCCGCGCCGATTGCATCGACGCCTCGTAACGGATGGACGCGTGTCCGACCGCGGCGGGGACGGGACGGATGATAATTAATCTCGCTCGCGCGCGAACGGTGCAAATGGAAACGCACCGTGTCGCTGTATTATTAATTAACCGCCTCGGAATCCGCTGGCATCGGCTGGCGGCGATGACGTTGTCCGTAGGCCGAGATGGCGAGCCGCAGATAAGAGTTTCGCGGTATCATGCGTCCGTGTCGTGCGGAAGAATCCGAAGGAGGGAATGGGGGCGCGGATCACAGGATCCACAAGGATCCACCTCACACTCGGCGTTAATCCGTCCGATTCGTTCAGGTATATAAATCGGAACGATTCTGCAAATGAGAGGGAACGGCGGCAGTCTGCTTTTAACTTTCCGAGAAGTGACGTCACCAAGTGCTCGCTCTCTCTCTCTCTCTCTCTCTCTCTCTCTCTCTCACAGTGTAGAATAATTCACTCGAAAAAGGTGACGAGTGGACTGGAAATAAAACGAATAGCTGGACACGGGGAGGGGGGCGCACGATGGAGAGCGCGCGACGCGACGGGGGCATGGGTTCGTCGGAGGGAGTTCGAGAGAAACGGGAGAAACGTCGAGTTTGGTCATATTCAGCCGGGAGAAATTTTTATGGGACCCCGTGCGCGCGCGACCTCTCGACAGGAACGACCGTAGCTTTTTTCTTTTGAGATTTAGTCACGCTCACTCTCTCGTAAAAGTGCGCGCGCGCGGTAATTAAAAGCTCAGCGGTGATCTCGCGGCGTCTTCTGCGCCGCGTGTCGTCGACGTTTCCATTATTGCGCGGCCGGACGCGCATCGACGCATCGACGGTGGAGAGTCGCCACGTCATCGCACACGACTGCCAATCGCACGCTGCAGATATCGCGCAGATAAATGTTTACGCGTGTTTAATTGCGAGACCATGTCGGCGCGTCGAGCATGTCAACCGTGCGACCGTGTGGAAGGTTAGGTAATACCTCGCGTTCGCGAAATTAACCGCGCGGAAGAGTCGACGCGAAACGAAACCGCGCCAACTGGTTGGCCTGCGTTTCTCACCGTGGAGTTTGCGCAGCGGACGATGACCGGACGAGACCGCGATTTATGATTATGTTACGTCTGTCGGAAATGGGGTGAAACGTCCAGCAGCAGCAGCACGCACGTTCATTGCCGATTTCTTTGCACATGGATATCTTGTGAAATATTAAAATATATCGGGATTAAAGCTAAATAATTAAACATGCAATAAATAACGATCAATAAATAATAACAACGAATGACAACGAATAGATTACTACCTGCAATACACCCCTCTTTAATATTTAATAAAATCCGCGCCGAGAACTCGCTCAGTAACGTGTACACGCGTACTTTCAAATATAACGTTATCGAATTAGTGTCTCGACGGTGCAGCAATTCATTTTGCAGCGATTACACCGAAATAACCACGCGTCACGAGGAGAGCACGCGGAGAACAACGACGGAGGAGAGAGAGAGAGAGAGAGAGAGAGCGACGGAGGTACGCCGGTACGAGGGAAACAGCGGGAACGAAAGTAGGAAGATACCGATCGACGGAAGACGCGACGAGACGAGAGGAAAGAGAGACGCGGCAACGCGCGAGATCGAAGGGACGCGCGCGGGATGAGTCCGCGCTGCGAGCTCGAGCGAAGGGAAAAAGAGTCGAAGAAGGATGGACTACCGAGGAGCCTCGAAGGATGGAACTATGGAAGCAAAAACAGAAACCAGTCTCACTGGCTCAAGGCTGCCTGGCCGAGAGAGTACCTGGCCCGCTGGAGCGCTGGAGCTACCTGGATCGTCCGTGAGTACCTGTCTGCCTTTACCTTCGTTTCTTCTTCTCTCTCTCTCTCTCTCTCTCTCTCTCTCTCTCTCTCTCTCTCTCTCTCTCTCTCTCAGTCCTTCTCTCTTTCTCTCGCCTCCTCCTGCTCCTTCTTCCTTCTCGTCTTCTCCTATCTGTTTCTTCCTCTCCTTCTTCCCCCTCTCCCTCTTCCTCCTCCTCCTCCTCCTCCTTCTCTTCTTCATCTTCTTCCTCGTGAGTTTGCCCACCTCCGGAGGAGGCCCGCCGCGGCGCTCTTGCTACCACCTTTATCCTTGGCCCGTACCACACCGATACGCGCGGAGAGTCGTTTCACGCAAATTCGCCGAGAACGCCTTCTTCGTGGAGAGCGTCTCGAACGGCGCGACGCGCCGCTGCCGAACTCGTTCCCCCGTTAAAACCGTGACGCGTCGCCCGACCGGTCGAGGAGGCAACATCGTCCGCGGATATCGTCTTCTTTGATCCCTCGACTTGGCGAAAGAACGGGCCCGGGTAGAGAGAGAGAGAGAGAGAGAGACCCGTTCGATTCTTTCCGCGTAATTATACGCGCTCCCATCCCCAATCCGACCCGACGCGCCGTGCCGAGTTGAGTCGAGTCGAGTCGAGTCGAGTCGAGGGTCACGACGACCGTTCCGCTGCCGAGGTGGTCCCCGTTTCGGTCGATAGTTCGAGGATTCGCTCGGGGATTAATTAAGGATCGGCGATAAAGCCGAGAAACGATCCTGCGGTCTGTGATCGAGCGCGCGGCTCGAACATGTCCATCGCAGAGAGAGAGAGAGAGAGAGAGAGAGAGAGAGAGAGAGAGAGAGAGAGAGAGAGAGAGAGAGAGAGGACAGAGTCGAAAATCGCGATCTCGGGACGGAGTACGAGTTTCATTAGGCGCGATTGTCTCTGGCTTCGTTCGCGCCGCACCGGGCAAATACCGGGCTGACGCAAAGTGGATAAAGACCTGGCACGCGGTCATGTCGGTTTCATGGGCGATTCTTTATTGTCAAAGTGAATTCGAGTCCCGTGGTATGGCCACATGTATGCCACGTATTTATATCATCATCGTCGTAATCACAATCGACGTGTTGGTGTGTACGTGAACCGTAAATATCGAAACGATAAACATCGATCTTCTCGTGCTCGTGTACGGCGCTCGCGGTAGCGATGACACGGTGGATCTGCACCGTATCGATTTCAAGCACATGAGGGAACAGCGCCAACGTCTCTTATCAGATCAGCCGGTGGCTTATCGGCGTGTGTATGACGCGCATTGCGTAAAGCCGGTGTGCAATAACAGATCGCGATAGTTTCGACGTGATCGCGATAGAGCTGTGCATAAGTGGCGGCGGCAGTAAAAGCGTGCGAAGTGCACGGAGAGAGAATATCGGCCAGTCACCGCTTGTACAATAGTTATACAAGGTGATCGTCTCTCGCGAGGGGAGACGGTCGTCGCGAGCCGCGCGCATATTAAAGTACGTACGTAGTTAATCTATATAAAGAATAACGGTGTGCAGAAAGAGGCAACATTTTCGAAATGCAAACGTTGCCATTCTCAATCCCCTTTAAGATCGGCAACATTACGTCGTTACATACCGTCGTTCACTTCACTTACAAACGCGAGAGAAAAATAATATTTTTCACCATTTGTCAATATTATATAAGTGAATCTATTGTTGTTTTTTCAATAAGTTTTTTTCCTGTGAAAAAGGGGAGAAATAGAGAGGGGGAGAGAGAGAGAGAGAGAGAGAGAGAGAGAGAGAGAGAGAGAGAGAGGGAGAGAGAGAGACAGACAAAATTTTATACTGTTCGGACATTCGTACGTTGGCTTTGGCCAATTCGGGCAGGTCGTTAACACTACTGCGGCAAAGCGACAGAACTCTGTCACCGGCCGTCTGACACTGCGTTGTTGTACTTGAACCGATCACCCAGTATAACAGCCACGACGTAGAAACACGACGCAAAGAGAGGCACCATGGTGATCGAAGCAGCCAGTCGGCCGGCCAGTCGCCAGTCGCGTTGTAATCGCAGAATAATTGAATCTGCGCTCGCTACGCGCACTACGTGCGCTCATTCCATCTTCCTCTCCTCACGGTCTTCTCGTGCTCTCTCTCTCTCCCTCTCTCTCTCTCTCTCTCTCTCTCTCTCTCTCGACCTCCTTCTCTCTCTCTCTCTCTCTCTCGACCTCCCTCACGCCAGCGCACATCTCTCTTTCTCTGACTTTTCCTCCTCTCGCCCGCCCGCCACCCCCTTTTTCCTCCTTTCATTTCTCTCCGTCCTGGTCCTTTATTTATAAGCGCCTGCAGCTACCGGCATAAGTGCGCCGAGGACTGCATTCATAAACCCGCTCCCGTGCTGCTGCTGCTGCTGCTGCTGCTGCCGGCGGCTTTCCTAGCCGCGCTGCCGCGTCGTTGCCGGTGCCGGTGCCGGTGGCGGGCGCTGGCGCTGGCGCTGGCGCTGCCACACCGCCACCGGTGCAACCGACGACCCCGTTTACATTGGCTCTCCGGTGCGGGGAAGCCCCGAGGCACGCTACCTCACTTACTCCAACTGAAACGATCCCCTTTTTGTTCACCCTTTCCTCGCACCCGTGTCTCCTAGTTCTCCCATTCGTGCAAGCGCTCTCTCTCTTCTCTCTCTCTCTCTCTCTCTCTCTCTCTCTCTCTCTCTCTCTCTCTCTCTCTCTCTCTCTCTCTCTCTCTCTCTCTCTCTCTCTCTCTCTCTCTCTCTCTCTCTCTCTCTCTCGGTCCCTCCCTCCGTCCTTCCTCCCTGCCTTCGACGAAACATCCAAGAGATTAATGCACCATCGGGGAACCTGACGTTCGTCGCTTCCGGACTTTGCAACCCTGTAAGCACACATTTACGTCTCTCGAGTGCGATCCCTGTTTTTCTTCTTTCTCCGCAATGTGTCCACGTTGTCTGTTGATATTTCCGCGAGGCAAATCGGCAACGACTCCGCGTCTCTCTCTCTCTCTCTCTCTCTCTCTCTCTCCGTCTCTCTGTCGATTGATGTTCCGCGTGAATGATCGCGTGCGCACCTCATGAACGCGTCACTGCGCTCATTCGTAAGCGAGCCTTCACAAAGTCACAGCGCGATGGGACGCGACCTCGTTAGATTTCGTCGCCGTTTCCCAGGAATTTATGGAGGACACTGACATTCCGGGCAATCTTTACCGTGAACAAACGTTGCTGCACCTTACCCAGCTGACTCACGGGAAAATGGTAAACGAAGCAGTGCGCGCGCTCTCGATCGACGCTGATGACCGGCTCCTCCGGTCTGAAAGTCGTAATAGTTCTCGGAGTCTTCAAAGTTGAAACCGCCGCGAGAGATATTTATCGAGTGTCCGATCGATCGTCCGTTCGTCCAGAGTGATTCGTAATAGCGACTAATCGGCGAATAATCGGCGACCGTTATCGCGATAGCGGCCGTTTCACAAGCTCCCGCTGAAGCCGCAGTCGCCGATCGCGCATCGCGCACGTCACACCGTTACACGTTTGATCGCGACTCTCGGTGACAGAGAGCGAGAGGCTGTGTGTACGACGCTTTTGCGCTTGCGGACGGAGTGCATTCGCGACGCGATGATTATTGCGAAGCTTCAAGCAGCCACCGATGCATCATTCTCGGTGGCCGCGGCGCTGCGCGGCGCGGCGCGGCGCGGCGCGGGCGGTGTGGCAGTAAACGGGGCGATGATGCGGTCGCTTCGCGCCGCGCCGGGCGCACGGGAAGGTGGCGCGATTTAATGCACCCGGCGAGAGAGCACAAGTTAAAGCCGCGTAAAGAGAGGATGGAGTACGGGTATATCCTTGGGCGCGAGAAGGCTATTCCCTGGCCTTGGATATGCTCCGTGCGTTATACACGTCGGAGTGTGGAAACACCTCGGCTCTCGTTATTTTCCCGGGCTGAGATACGGCCGGCGCGCGTTGTGTAATGAAACGCGGTTACTCGCTTGAAATCTGTTAAGCCCCGCGCGCGCCTATTTGCTTGTAACTTTATTGACTCTGCGGGACGATGACGATGACGACGGCGGGAATCGTCCGGCCGAGACGGCCGCGGCGCCGCGGCGTATCGACGGCTCCATTAGAGGCGGTTGCGGCGTAAATTTATGCGACCGCCAACTGGGGCTCGAAAAGTGCGCGTAATACCGGGCGTACCTACTCCGATGAGAGATGCCAGTTTTTCAACCAGGGGTGTCAAACAGGGGCGGGTACACGCACGAGAATCGGCAGATTCTCGATTCGCTCAGGCGGCTATCGACGCGCGATCATTTAGCCTTGGTAATGAAGTCGTCGATCTCTCGAAATTGCGTACTGCGGCGTACCGCTCTTTGCGTCTCTTGAAGCGAAGTTTCCCCTCAAAATGAGGGAAAATTTACACTCTCTCGAAGATTTCTCGATGAGTGAATTTTTTTTTTCTTTTTTTTAGTCGTTTATAGTTGATCATTTGTTCCCATGACAGTGGAGTGCGTTAAAAATATTGAGCGACTCAGCTGTCATCCTATTTTCCGGGCAAGGTTTCGCTCAGAGATACCGGAGAAAATATTAGAGCGTGTTGTGAAGAAAGCTTCGTACGTTTCCCTCGCGACGTCCCCTCTCAATCCACCAGGGGAAAAGCACCAGCTCTCGAAAGTCACCATCCGTACCTGCCGTTAATTGCCTCGCGACGTTTATTCTGCCGACTGGCAGCAACGGATTATTAGCCGATTGAACGGTCGAGGAAAAAGGAAAGCCGACGGGAACGGAATCCCGATGGCTTTGAGTCATCCGACGATGCGAACGTCATCGATTTCCCGCGCCAGCCGAGTCCTGGGAGATCTCGCGTATCCTTGGTCCGTAAGAACAGGATCCCGGGCACGCGGATGTGCAACATTCTGCGCGTCTTATCTCCCGGCGCGCGTCGATTAAGATCAGCGGATTCCTGACGCGGTGCGATCTCCGTCTCTCCTTCGTCCTTTTTCTCGCGAGCTCGCGTCATTAAGCCGGATGTCGAGTTCAACGGCGGCGGCGGCGGCGGCTGCGGATTCACCGGACGATCTACTAATTTACCGACGCGCTACCCGGTTACTCGGTGTAATCGCGAATAAATAATAACGTGGCGTCACGGTCGCGTGAATAGACGGGCGGGTCCTCGGGACTCGGTCGACTGTATCGAAACGTGCCTAGCGCGGAATGTCGCGTCGTCGCAGTTTCTATCGCGTCTAATTAAACGACCGGCTTTTCATCCTCCTCCTCCTCCTCCTCCTCCTCCTCCTCCTCGTCTCTGGCATACCAGAGCAACGGCCGAGTGACGCGCGTAACGCGTGGTCCAGAAATTTCAGTCTGATAAGAGGGAAGGAGAGAGAGAGAGAGAGAGAGAGAGAGAGAGAGAGCAGTGAACGAACCTCGCGAGCGCTACATTATTGCCATGAGATGGTCGCGCTGCGCGTGACGCACCCCACGCTCATTAGCGCGATTAATGGACATTATTCGACAATACCGGATATGAGACGACGGCGAGTCCGATCGTCAGCAGTCACTCGTTGCCGGTAATTTGCGTAAAGCACTCGGTTAATTTCGTTAGCGCGGAACGGACCGCTGTAAAATACGCCCTCGCGATGCAAGTAAACGGCGAAAAAATCAGAATGCGATTTCCATCAAAGCCAAGGCGGGGCGAACTGATTCCCAGCGCGGCGAGAGAAAATCCCCCCCGCACGATGTATCGCTTAAAGAGACGACGGCTATAAGTACGCTCGAATGGGCGGCCAGGCCCGGAGGGTTTCTAGACGCTCCTTTTAGCCGCCTCTGATCCGTGACGAAATATTAATTGACACAAAAAGTAGTAGCTCTCGGCGAACCGAGAGAGCTGACTGACCAACCAGCCAGCCAGCCAGCCAACCGACCGACCGACCGACCGACCGACCCGGCCGAACGTCCCGGTACCTTACGAAACGACTCTCGGCTATATACACTATATCCAGCCTTTTCTACAGGCTTGTACTTATCGCCGAGCGCGTATTAATTCGTATTAATAGCACTTGTGTGCGCAAGGGCGGAGCATTGTCATTATGAGCGAGTCGTTATTAACCGGCCGGCCGTTATAATTGATACACCGGTTCCCGTGGGTACGGTACGGTCGCGCGAAAAAAAAAGAGGGAGACCAGCACGGATTGATCGCTTTATCCGACGTAATTGTATCAATCTCGGTCGATGACGTAGGAAAGTCACGCCGGTTTTCTCGCGCGGAACCGCTCGTTTCTTCTTCTTCTTCTTCTTCTTCTTCTTCTTCTTCTGCCGCCGTCACCGTCGCCGCCGCCGCCGCCGCCGCCGCGAAGCTCGTCCAACTATGGCCAAGCTGTGAGAAAGAATCCGTCTCGGCTAAATTTTAGACGAGCGTGTACTTACCGAAAGTAATTGCTATTAAAGTCCGAGACCGACGAAAGAGTTCGGCCTTTTCAGCCGAAATCGAAATTGAAACCGAATTTTCGCTCAGACTCTAGTATTCGTTGCAACGAATAATTCATGAAACTGATTTTCGCAGGTCTTTCTCAACACAACAAAATCGTAACAGCAAAATCGTGTAAAGTCGCCGAAGAGCCGAAGAGTGTTTCTGTTAACACTTGTATCGATATTTTTCATTAAAAGTCGCTGCCGTCGAAGAATTTTTACCACCTTTCTCTCCCTATTACGCTCACCCTTTTATAGCTGAATATTACATAGGTACCGCCAATTTACGAGGAGTACCTGCGGCCGTAAAAACGCTTGGTGAATTCGTGAAAGCACAAAGAAGACGCCATATAATTTTACAGCCGCCTCGGCGCCCTCGTTTTCCGTGCTATCGTCGCACTCGTATCAACCTGTATATTATGGACCCTCTTCTCTATAGAGAAGGTCCGAAGAAAGTAATATCGGCCGCGCGGCATAAGCCGGATCAGACGGCGAGAATTTACATCTCCGAGCGAAGGCGGGGCGAACGGTGGCGAGCGAGTTAGCGCTCGATTTTACTTACTGCTATATTAATACCATAACGGTGATGGGGCGCGTAAATATCAGATCCACGCATTCCGGAAAGAGTGTTGCTCCTTGCTTCGAGTTCACCCTCCCTCGAATCGAAATTTTGGTTCTGCATTAATTCAACGAATATCGAAGGATCAATGCAAACACGTTTGAGATGGTTATCTTTCCAACTTGCATTTAATAAGCATTCGGAAAGAACAGAGAGAAATATTTGTTCGTCTTGAACAAATGACGCGTTCCTCATTTTTGTCTTTTCTCTCTCTCTCTCTCTCTCTCTCTCTCTCTCTCTCTCTCGAAATTTTGATTTTCGTCAAACAAAAATAAAAATAGCATAACAACTGCAAGCGCGAGAGCCAGTTGTTGAGTGAACTTTGAGGAAGTCTCTCGAGTGTAGCGTTGCGATGCTCTTCCGGTATCGTGTCTCGCCTCGAAGACGATCGAACGTGCTTCGTATACGCGCGCGCGCGCACTTATCCTTGTCCTGCGTGCGCGTAATTCCCATCCGCGTGGCGAATCGCGGCGGATATTTCTTCATTCCGTAATCCGCACAGCCTTAATCCGGTTACTCGGACGCGTTAGCCTTTCGGCCTGCTACGAGTATATCGAGGTGTGACAGGTGAAAGAGCAGCGGCCCGAGCGAGCGAGAGAGACAGAGAGAGAGAGAGGGAGAGAGAGAGAGAGAGAGAGAGAGAGAGAGGCACTTCGACTTTCGCCGACGTACGAAGCGTCTCGTAACGGGAAGGAACGCTCGTTGCGAGACCGCTACGCCGTCGCTCGCGCCTCGTCGAATTAGCGTTAAATAACTATTCGCGATATTTCATCGCCTGTATACGGGCCCCAACGGCGGCGGCGGCGGCGGCGGTGGCGGCGTCGTGAATACGGAATTACCCGCGACAACCTAATCTTAAAATACGACAACCCGTCGCGACACATCAAAGGCAACGGTAAATCACGCCGCACTATTTGTCAGCAGCCCCGGGAAGCTCCTCCTCGTGCGATACGACGTGTTCGTGATTATGTTCGCGAGTCGAGTCGCAAATCCGCGTGATCGGGACGGTAATTGATCTCCCACGATGTGCGCGCGAATAAGTACACACAATAAATAAGCCGAATAACACTTGTATGATTCACGCGCTCGGCGCTCATGTTACGCCGATAGATGGAGGCCACTTTGTGGACGGCGCGGCGTAACATCTCGATCGTCGTGGTCGTCGATTGAGAGAGAGAGAGAGAGAGAGAGAGAGAGAGAGAGAGAGAGAGAGAGAGAGCGAGTCTCGGCGAGTTCGATGGGATTTTCTGACGGCAGAAAATGAACGTGTCCTACCTTCGAGGTCAACGGGTGTTCGTTTTGTCCTCGGACGATGGGGAGTAGCGTAACGCACGCGTTTCAGAGATCACGACGTCGAACGTGAAGCGCCAGCGCGACGGCGACGTTGCGTTTTCAACGGCATTTACGGAATTCGTTTTCGTTTCGACTCGCGCGCACGTCTCGTCTCGCTGCTGCGCGAGTCAAATGCGCGCGCGGGGAGATTAACGTGACTGAGGAGCGACGGGTCAGGCGTCGAAAAAGTGCACGAGAGGAAGAAGCACGGCGGAGAATCCGGCGTCGGATTATTAATACCAGCTTTGGAGGCTCTCTCGAGGCGAGTCGAGGCGGCGAAGCGTGCTTGCGGAGGTCCGCGCCGATTAGCTCGGCCCGACGGGGCCCGCGGACCCGCGGGGGGCTCGAAGGGGGTCCATAAGAGACTCACCGTCTTGTGGGGGCGTAACAGAGGTGAGACGAGACCTACGCGCAATTTTTAACTCTTAATATTATATCCAGATCCTCTCTCTCTCTCTCTCTCTCTCTCTCTCTCTCTCTCTCTCTCTCTCTCTTTGTCTCGCAGTCGCTTTGTTACGATCCACCGAAGAGTCACGTCCGCTCTTTCGTCTCTTTGTGACTTTTTGGGTCTTCTAAAGTTCTTCGAGAAGAACTCGTTATATCCAATGTAGATCGATGACAACGCGTTCCGGATTCGACGCTAAACACGTTCATTCTATTTTCGGTTCACGGTGATATCGCGCGAGCGATCTTTATTTATCTTGCTCAAATGAAACTCAAGGTTAAATTATGCCCAGACCTGAGGTGTGACCAGCTCAGCGCGCGGTTTCTTTCTCTCTTTTTTTTCGGGGCGCGTGAAAAGACTCGTGAGGCGGCGAGAGAAAGAGAAATTGGCGTAGAAGCCGGAGAAATTGTTTCGTAACGCGCGTCGCACATACGTGTTAAAATGTGTCAATCCACGGAGAATGCCGGGACGTGACTTGATCCATGCGGACGAGATATACGAGTCGCGATACCGGGGCAATGTTAATTAGTTAATTAAAACGTCCGTTTTCGTCCGTTTTCACGCTGGGATATATTTAGATAAGCCGCGTGTCCTGCGGCGTGTGCTTTTTGAGGGAGAACCGGACCGTGATTATAGGTTGGTCCCCTCCCCCCGTACAATTCAGGCGCGAGATAAGTCCAAGATGGACCGAGAGACTGGTCGCGCGCGGTCCTCCTCTTGGGCGCGTCGCATTCTCGCAGGACGACGGCTAATGTGACGGCTGACGATTATTCCAACCTCGTAAATACTTCACGCGCATCCTCCATCGCGCATGGCGGAATTTGTTTTGCATCTCGCACAAATTATCCTTTAGTGCTTACGGACTCGTGAACTCGCGTGCGGCGGAAAATCGTGCTTGCGATGCGATCTCGGCGATGACGGTTGAAAAACTGCGTGCGACTTCAACGTGCGAAAGTCGAATTTAAATCGCTTTCGTATTAAGTCACACTTTTGTCAGAGGTCAGAGGAAGTTTTCTCACATATTTCTGTCGGCTGAAGACGTAATTACGCGCGTTAACACGCGCGTCAAAACAAACGTGGCGTGCACGATGAGCGGAAGTATAAAGTTGGCGTTTCTTACATCAGATAGCATCGTGCGATTAATAATTCAATTATGCGGGTTATGCGCGGACGCGCGAGCGGCGTCCGGCGGAATTTGCCATTTAACTTATCATTTAATGCTTTCACGTGACATCGCGAATGATTAACGACGGGCCGCGACATTGAATAAAACTCGAAAAGAGGAATGGTACCCAGAACTCGCGTATCCAGAACATGATACGCATCGCTCGCGTGTTGAGACACACAGGTCTCGGCTTTCGTTGCGCGCACAATATTATTAGCGGATATTATGCGTGTCCCATTACGTAAAACCGCGCGCGCGTGCGCGTTTGCATTATCCGCGGCCCTCGCGGTCGGGCGTTATTGAAAATCGCGGCTGAGAACTGGCCACGTGATTATAATCTTGACATTGATCGCAGATAACGCCCGAGAGACGCAGGTCTCTATCATCGATCATTAGTTTCTCCGCCGGACGTCCACCTAGATTCTGCGGCGGCCACAAGAACATTCCGAGCAGTGAAAACCGACGTCGCCATAGCGATGTATGAAAGGCCGGCTCGTTTATCCGTCCATATAACGGGCGAGACTAGTCGCGCGTAGAATAGAATTGTATGAAAGGAGAAGTCGCCAGCTTCTCGAGAAAGATTTTATAACCGCTTATTCTCCTCGCGGCGTGCGCGAGCGTTCGCGCACGCACGACGTGTGTGACTAATCTGTACTTATGAAAATAGTAGGACTGTCTTTTGTGTGAATAGAGAATGTTCTCTCTCGGGACAGAGAGAGAGAGAGAGAGGGGGGGGGGGAGAGAGAGAGAGAGAGAAAAGAGACAGGTCCTCGTCGAGATGGAATATTTATTATCGCGAGAAACTCTTGCAAAGTGCTCCCTGCGATAAAGAAGAGAATTCTGGCTTCGCCGGAATAAAAGCGGAAATATTAACGTAAATACATCTACGCGTAAAATTGTGGAGACACGCGCGACGATCATCGTGCGCGCGCGATCATCGGTAGATGATCACGACGTGTGTATTCGACGTATTTCGAGCCAATGTTATCTCTCGTCCGAGGCGCTTGTTAGCTGCGATATTTACACGAAACTCCTCGCGCGAGTCCCTCAGCGGAGGGACAAAGAGCAGATTTGCGTGGGCCAATGCACCGTGCGGCATTGCAGCAATTACTCGCCGATTCCGTCGTGCATGGACGGGAGGAATCTTCATCGGTCATCGGCGATCCGGATGCCCGTCACGTGGCGGCGTTTTGTGTGTGAGCACTACCATAAGAACCCTGCGCGAGAGAGAGAGAGAGAGAGAGAGAGAGAGAGAGAGAGAGAGAGAGAGAGAGAGAGAGAGAGAGAGAGAGAGCGGCCCATTGAATAGAGGATCTGGCAGCGAGGGGATCGAGAGAGAGAGAGAGAGAGAGAGAGAGAGAGAGAGAGAGATAGAGAGAGAGAGGAGAGAAAGAGAAGGAGATGGCACGAGATAGCCGCGCGGAGACGAGCAGAGACGTACGAATCCTGACGGCCGTGGCATCGTTTAGTCTATGCAAACGTCGAGATATCTCTCCGACGACGTGACACGCCGCTCCGCCCCGCTGTCACCTCGCTCGACCTCGCAGCAATTAACTTTTCGACACGCCGTGCGACTTCCGCGAGGCTCGCGACCGATCGAGTTTTCGCGTGTTTCACGGGTGACCAACGCCGTGCCGACACGGAGCCGAAAAACATGGATTCGCAAGAGCGCGACGGAGTATTTTTCTTACGCAGATCTTACGCGATGAATTTACGAGCGTATGGTCCGATGTAGATTCCCCGATTCAGTCTGCTTACCTCGCTCATAAGGTCGCAACATGTTTCAGCTTACGTTTCTACGTCGGCAGATCGTGATTATGATTGTCTCTTAGCCTCGTTAGTATGCCGAAGGAAGAAGAGCCGTTGGTGGTAGCGGCCTGGAACGCGCAGCAGTTCTCGTAAACTACCATGTACGTATTTCTCGTTACTTCGTAATTTTAATTACAAACGACTGTGCGCTTCGCAAAGTTTTCACGCTGTCGCGTAATGCGCGCTTGCGAGTGGCGACTCTGCCGTGGCTCGCGAGGATCGCGTCCTTTTTTCCTCCCGATTTATCTTCATCGCCGTCTATTATGCTTATAAGATGACTCGGGATGAAACGCGCGTACAAAGCTCGCATACAAATCTGCTCGAGCTCTCAACACGGTGGTGTACAATCGCGTCGGTGGGTCCGTCCGTGCTTATGAAACGCAAAACGCTTTTACGCGGCCGCTTTCAAAACGCGCTTCGTGCGCGTGCGCGCGCACGCGCGCGTAAGCGACTTGTACGACGACGAAGCGACTCGCGCGAGAAAGGAGGATCGAGAGGAGAGCGAGAGAGGAACGGAGGAAGAGAAAGAGAGGGAAAAAGGAAAAGAGAAAGAGCAAAGCTGGTCGGCAAGAAATTCCTGCGATTTAATGGGATTCTTTGATTGCTACTTGATGCCGGTCGCCATTCAGCCAATCCGCACGCCACTCACGTATACCGGAGGCATTCGTAAGAATCGCGGTTTCTGCCGTTGCGGGATTTAGGCGCGCGCTTGCGCTTGCGCTTGCGCTTGCGTCGATTTCGCCGCGCGCGGATTTTCCCGCTTCGCGGCCGGAGAATGGAAGAGGGAAGTGCCGAGTCCGAGGGACAAGCAGCGATCGTTGACTTAAACGTGGATTATTAATAGAACGCCCGGATGTTTCCCACGGATGAATCGCGCAAGCGACTTTTATCTCCGCCCATTATTAGGCGGCAGCGGCGACGCGCGACGAGGGAACGCGAGACGTACGTAGTGTATCAGATAGCCAACAGCTCGTGAAATATTCTAAGTGAATAAGTACATTAATGATAATGAGAGAATACACTAATGCGGGAATATTCGGCGAACGCGAGACGCGCGATCGTGCCACTCCTCGCTATTCGGCCGCTCCGTTACGTAATGTCTCACGTTACGTCACGATCGCTCTCGCACAATGATTGCACGAATTTAGTCTCAAAATTTCAAGTGGCAATTGCGGCCGTTGTCGTTAGCGTCTCGGTAACGACAGCGGGAGACATGTATTCGGTTACTTTGTGATTCACCTTGTGGTGATCTTCTCGTTTCCGCGCGTCTGCGCGAAGCGAATAGCGTTTCCTCAGTCGTATTTTTTCCGCGATCAGAGAATCCCACGCTGGTTATTACTCCACGAAACTCAAACAACAGCCAACTATGCGTTCGCGGATGAACGTAAGGGGGCTTAGGCTTGCTGGGGGGCGTCATCTGTCTGGGCGGATTCTGTGACATAACGAGAGAGATCGCAACCGCTCGAGCTGCGATCGAGTCTCGCCTTACTCTCGCGGAGTGAACAAAGCGGTTCGATCCGCGTCGATGGAGGCACGGTGATATTCATAGCCGAAGAAACATTTATTCCTCGTCTCGCACACGCGAATCAGTCGAGTATCGCGCTCGAACACGGCGAAGAACGCCTCTCTCGGTCTGCGACCGACCGGTCGAAAATGAAATTCGCAGAACTCGCCGCTCGCTCTCTCTCTCTCTCTCTCTCTCTCTCTCTCTCTCTCTCTCTCTCTCTCTCTCTCGCTCTCTCGCAACGCGAGCACCGCGCTTCGTTAACGCCGAAACTGCATGTGATGCACGAGATCGTTAATAAGCGATCGCTCGCTCTAGGCCGAACCTTCGGAGTTTTCACCGCGTTTCAAGGGAGAAAGGGAGAGGGATGTGGAAGCGGTCCGCCAGGCTGAACGCTCAATTTCCTGGGCGAATAACGATCGGGCCCGGGCACGAGAGAGAATCTAAGAGCTGTGTCCGTAATTGACAGGTGACTCCTTCCACAGCGTGGACATGGCGGTTTCGGACGCCCTTAAACCTGGAAACCTTTGGCCAGCCCGTAATAACTGTGAGAGCCGCAGCCTCCCTCTCGCTTCCACCGATGTGCCCTTCCTCTCTCGCCCTCAGATTTCGTTTCTTCTTCTTTTTCTTTGCCTTCTCGGTTTCGTTCAAGCTCAGGGCATCGAACGAGAGCGAGAGGATCGATCTCTTCACCAGCCTTCACTCTCCCCTGCTTCCTGGCTCCATTGGTCGTGTCATTATCCTTCTCCTTTTCTCACTCTTCTGTCTCTCTCCTTCTGCTCGTCGGGTTGTTCTTTACGGCCGTTAAACGGATTTCGATAAGTTTCCGTCTACGCTGCCAGTGACAGGTAGGAGAGAAAGACACCTGTTGATTCTTGTCCTTAACACGGCCGAAAATGCTTCCCCGGCATGCCTCGTTAAAAAGTCATCGTCCACGTTCGCTTCCAATATATCACCGCGATGGCATCAACAAGCCCGACACGCCGAAGGGATCCTTCAGAAAATCGGCTTCTCCCGCGGTTAATGCGGGATCTTAACTAAATCTGAGTTAGGACGGCGCCGGTCTCCATTCACTGAGCGATCGATTCACTCTCGATCGACTGAATAAACTAGCGAGATCGGACGCAGTTTCGGAGTTCCAACGATCGTACTTGAAAGCCGCCGAGCCTGCTGGCCATCCGGCCGAACGTGGAGTCGCGCGTTCCTGTCGCGCGGAGAGATTAGATAGATCCTTACTCGAATTTTTACTTCGATCCTCGCACGATTGTTTAATTTAACGAGCGCAATATGCATATCGGGAATATAGCGAGACCAGCCTCGAGCCAGCCAGCCAGCCAGCCAGTCACGTACTCGCAAACATATATTCGCACTTGCGTGCGTATCTCTCACACACACACACACACACACACACACACACGCGCGCACCTGAGACCCTTTATTCTTATCTCGAACCTTTTTTTAACATTAATTAACTCGGCCAAGCCTTATCGTGCCTATCATTCACTGATGACCCAACGTTGAACCGGCCACAGACACATAGGCAAATATATGCGCACACGCGTACGCAAGGTGCGTAACGCAAAGCGTAAGGCCCGCGTGCCATACGCATAGGCAACGCACGCGTGTGCGTGCGCACGCTGTGACTCGCCGGCCGCGGCGGGCAGAAAATTGAACGATCACCCTCTGCGCGCTCCGTTCGTCATCGGCGTCATTCGATTATTACACGCCCAAATATCTGCGCCCGCCTCCTCTTAAGACTGCAATAAAAAGCAGCGATTCGCGATGCAACGTCAAGGGGCGGCGAAGCTTACTTTCGCGATCTTCTCGAGACGCCAAACTCTCACGGGACCGTAATTATAATCGCTTTTTTCTCTCCTCTCGTCTCCTCTCTCCTCTTTTCCCTTTTGCCAGCCGACCCTTGGGGGCCAGCCCTTGAAGCGCGGTCGAATATTAATTATCTCGCTAATAACATTTTACCTCGTTACGATCGGCGTACGCGCGCGCGCGCGGGGATGGCGGGGATGTTTGCAAGAACAATCGTCACGGCCGGGCGCAACCGTTGCGTAATCCACGTATTTCGATCGGGAGGAGCATGCTCGGCCTGCATCGATAAAATCCGCGTAACCGCGGAAAAGAAGAAGAGTTGCGTTTTCTCCGCATTCGGGACAACGTCATATCTTTCGAGGCGCCAGCGTAAAGCTGCCCGTAAATGGAATGCGCGTTGAATTTTCTCGCTTGGCTCGTCGATACACGCTCTCGGCCAGAGCGATAAATCTCTTTTATCCCCCTATCCGTCTCCGTATACCTTCGTCTTCTCGTACGGCCGCGCGCGCGCGCGTCTAATCGTTATTGACAACGTCACTGAATTAACGGTACACCGCGCGCGTCCTCACACTTTTCTGTCCGTGGCTGCCAGTGCGTCTTCCGATGCCGACGGAACGAATTAGAAGCACTGAATCGTATGTCATAAGGCACGTCATGCGCGTTGCGCATCAACAGATATACCCGCTTGACGAGAGGCGCTTCGTCACAGACGAAAAATAGCAAAAGCACCTGCACGACGCGCGACGTGTTTACCAATTCCGAAAAGTTAAGTGACGCGGTGAAACTTGCGCGGGAAACCGCGCGAGCACTAAGGGTTCTCTTTTCATCGGGCATTCTTCGCGATGCACCGAGTGCATCGTTTGATAATAAACCATCCTGTATAAGATTCAACGAGTGGAATCATAGTGTGTGTGAGATGCACGCTCTCTACGATGACTAACAAAGTTTTTAACTTTGCAATGACGAATTGATTTTGCGAAACTGCTACAAGATAATATCCGCGCGGGAGGGAAAGAGAAAGAAAGGTATGCATCGTATCGCGGAATCGTACTTTTACTTTTACCGACAACCCAAGTAGTTATCCCAAGTATTGTTCTTCGCGAACATCTCGCTATTAAATTAAACACGACGTCGAATGAATAGTAGACGGAGAAAGTCCTTCTTTTTCTTTACACGCTCGTCCAAGCGCCGCTAATTACGCTAAGCGCCTTCGTCATAAAATTTGCATGTCGATTCGTCGATTCGTTTCCTCCGGCACGGCGCGGCGCGGCGCGGCGCGGCGCGGCAGTCCGGTGCAATTTCGTGCTCGAAGAAAAGTGACTGCGCGCTCTTCCAGGCTCGCGGCTATGTAACGGGCGCGCTTGCTTTCAGCAACAATTAGCGAGGCGTCAAAAGGACACCTGACGGCTATTCGTGGGATAACGGAACCGCGCGCGGAAACCGAGCTATCTTGGGATTCATGACACGCCTGTGGATCTGTCCGCGTATCTTCAGACGTAAATGAAATTCCTGAGCGAAATGTCTGAGCGACGTCCTCGCGTGTTTGATGCTTTAATAGAATGTTGAAGTTCCGCTTCGAGAAAATGCATACACAATAAACATGCTGCGCGGGATGTAGCGCGTGCTTATAAACGACTCTTATAATTGACCAAACACAAACGTCTATCAAAACTGTAATTATAATTTTTTGCTGGCAAAACCAGCTCGAATAACAGAATGAAAACGTTGGAAATATTGCGCTTCCATTTCCACTGATGATTAGACAGACACGTCATAAAAAAGACAAAAAAGACAAATGAACGCATAAAGTGAATTTGTCTTATAATTATATTAATATTTATGCGGTATAATAAATATTCAATAATTATTCGTGGAGTCGCGTCTCTCTCTCTCTCTCTCTCTCTCTCTCTCTCTCTCTCTCTCTCTCTCTCTCTCTCTCTCTCTCTCCCTCTCGTGATATCTGACATGCGTTTTACGCATCGTTCGACGTATGGTTTTGTTTGTTGACAAATTCACTTTTGGTGTGTTCATTTTTCCTTGTGCAAAGTCGTCGACCAGTGGGTGGTGCGTATGCATGTGTGTGTGTCAAATCGACTTTACAGGAGGAAGCATAAAGGTATACGAGCTCGTGTCCTCGAGACACGCCGCTCGGATGCAGCCGAGTTCGAAGTAGCGGCTGCGGTCCAGGTGGAATCTGGTATCTATAGTCATCCGACGAATGCCTGAAGAAAGATCATTAAAATCCTCCTGCGTGTATACGCTCGCGCGGTTTGCGCCCCGTCGCGTATCCATTAGACCGCGCTTTCGCAAAGGCTCCCTTCGGAAAGTCCCTAACGTAAATTCATGAATAATGAAAATAGAAGACAAGGAGAATAATATCCGCAGAATCCTGTCGGCGACGCGACGCGCGAAAACTATGCGGGGACTCGCCGCCAGAGTATTCTCTTTGAAGTATGCGCGTAGGTGTACGTGTGTATACGTGCTGCACGCATACACGCGTGCAGCACAAACAATAACAACACGCGCATCGTTCATTTATTTAACGGACGAGCCCGACGAACTGGAATATCCCGCGCGAAATCCCGCGCGAAATCTGATAAAAAGGGAAGCGGCCGGGTTAAGGCGATTCTTTACGATTCTTTGATCTCCACTCGGACGAGATGTGCCGCGGCGTCGAAATATTCACGGCCGCCGGACCGGCCCACATAATCCCCCCCGTCTCCCGTGTCATTCCCGTGTTGTTCCCGGGCTGTTAAAAGAAAAATGAAAAAGAAATATGCGCGCGGTGCCCGGCTAATTCGGAACAATCCTCGCGAGGAGAGACGGGACGAGGAAGCCAAATATATATACACACACAGGGGGAAATACCAGTAGGCAGTATCTCGAAGAACGAACGAACGAGCGCCTACCGGAGCGCATCCTCCCGTCGGGGTCGTATCGCAAGGCGGAGAGACGCAGGCGAGAATCGCGGGAATAAAACGCGAAGTGTGAGGATCGCCAACTAAACGCCCAATTACAAAGCCCTCGCGCTTCTTCCACCATTGATTCGCGCGCACCGCCAAAAATTCACACGTTTTCTCGTCCGCGCTCGCCGCCATAAGCGCCTGTCGAGGCCGCTCACGAGACGCAGGTATCGAGGTATCGAGAAAGGGGGAAAGGGAAGAAAAGAGAGAGAGAGAGAGAGAGAGAGAGAGAGAGGGAGAGAGCAAAAAAAGGGCGACGAGCTATCCAGCAAATTCGAAACGATCTCACGACACGGAGGAGACATGGAAGACGCGGAGGATGAGCACGGCAGCACCGGCAGCATATCAGGCAGCACAGGTGGAATCTGGTATCTGGCTCTCTCGACGAGAGCTCGACGGGACAATCGGGAGAGATGGGATGAGGGGAAAGGGAGGCTGAGGGCAACGCGAGAGGAAGGGAAGCGCACCTAAACACCCTTGCGTGTACGCTCGCTCACGCGTTTTCCTCATCCACCGGGGGGAACGCGTGTGCGTTTCACGTCTCGTCTTTGCTCCCTTGCGAGACTCCCCGAGTCTTGTCCCTCCCGCTCATCCCTCCCCCCCTCCCCTCCTTTTGCACCACTGTAATAATGTGCTCACATATTGGAGTACCTGTGGAGCACCGAGGGGGGCAGGGCGGTGGGGGGAGAGGAGCATAGGGAACGGCGCTTGGTAGAGAAAGGGGTCGAGGGGGGAGAATCCAGTGGACCTCGAGGTGGACCGTACTCGTGTACGTACAGGCTGGACTCGCGGATGTATGAGTGAAACGTGCCTACATGCCCACCGGCGGTAATAAGAGAAAATAAGTAAAACCCTAAGGTACGAACACCGGAGGGGGCATAGGGCGGGTTGCGCGGCGGCGTGATGAGAGGGGGCGAGAATGAGGGAGAGGGAGAGAGGGAGATCGGAGAGAGAGAGAGAGAGAGAGAGAGAGAGAGAGAGAGAGAGAGAGAGAGAGAGAGAGAGAAGGTGGAAGAAGAGAAGTGAAGAGAGGCAGAGAAGGAGGTGAACCTGTTCCCGAGGGAGTTCCTTGACCCTCGGGGGCACACTCTCTTGTGAGCTTTCGAGAGACGCGAGAAGCCAGCGGAGTAGCCACCATAATGCCCGTCGGCTAACTCGGAGCCCTCGAGTGAGCGAGTCCTCCGAGACGATAGAGGGAGAGAGAGAGAGAGAGAGAGAGAGAGAGAGAGAGAGAGAGAGAGAGAGAGAGAGAGAAAGAGAGAGAGAGAGAGGGAGGGAGAAAAAGAGAGAATGAACACGAGCGTTCGCGGGAGGGCAAGAGTGAGAGCGAGAGCAACGACGACGACGACGACGCGACTAGTAGTAAGAAGAGGACGAAGGACAGCGGCACAGGAATGGAATGAGACGACAGGAGACGAAAGAAGGATAGACGGAATCGCGAGAGACTGCATCGAACGAGAGGGAGAGAGAAAGACGAAGATCGTGGACCAAGCAGCATCCCACTACCGATCCGTTCGTGTGGACCATGGTACACCATACTGCTACGCTACCACACTGGGTTCGTCGTCGACGTCAGACGATCCAAGACTGCCGCTCAAGAGAAAGAGAAGGATGGATACATAGCCGCGCCGTGTGTTGCGCTATACCATCCGTTACAGGTTCTTTCAGCCAAGGTGAGCCTCGCCGTTGTAATGACTCTGCGAATCGAGGCTGACACGATAGCGTCGTGAAATTTCATTTCGAAGATTAGGGCCCGTACCCCGTACCCCGTACCACGGTTCTCCGTCGCGTACCCTGCCTCACGAATATTCCTATTAAGCGCCGCGCCTCTTCTTATCGCGTCGCGAAACTGACGCGAAACTTGCGACGTCCACCTGTTTTGCAGAAAGCGTCCCGTGAATCAATAACGGCCCTGTCGAATTTTTACGTAAACAGTAAAAAGAGAATTTCTGTCGTGCCTCGGGTGGGTTATCAAACGACTCGGGAACACGAGAGTAACACATGTATAAAATTGTTATTTCGTTCCGTTACAACGAGATAAGCGTTCTCGCGATAACGCGGAGGTATTCATGCCTCGGAAGAGTTACGCGCGAATATCGCGAAGTGACGATTTTTCGCCGAAAGCCGGCGCCCTCCGAAAGGATAACGTCCGGATCTTTCGAGAGGAACGTTAATCCGCACGATTATGGTTTCCCGATCGTCAGACGACGCGTCACGTAAACGCGACATGCACATCCTTATTATATAGTTCCTAAAAGGGGATCAGTAAAGGAGGTTTCTCATTGCGCCGATAATTTATAGCCGTTTAACTGCTCGACTCCGCAGTTCGCACGATACTCCGACACGCGAATTACGAGGAACGGTATATATGTATATATGTATATGGGGCAGAAATTCAATGACGATCCACGACACGCTGATGGCATCTCTTTCTTCCTGTCTTCCTCCCTCCCTCCCTCTCTCTCTCTCTCTCTCTCTCCCCCCTCCTTCTCGCGAACGAACGTAGCCCGCTCGCTACATAATGACGGTGGACACGCGACAGGACTTATCCATTATTCATCGTCCGAAATCATTCTTCGTGAATATATATAATTTTATCTTGCTGCAGCCGGGAGAGAGAGAGCCTGCCGAAAACTCCCGGTCGTTTGGCTCGATACGTACACATCGGGCTCGATATAACGATTATTAGCGATATTTAAACGCTTTTTTGTCTCCGTGTGAGCGGACGGCTAATTTGCGAAGAACGGTCCACCGGACACTTTATAAGGCCCTGAATGTAACGCGTCCAATCATCGGCGATCCTTTCCTCTCAAATTGTTGCTTAAATTGGGACTCGAAACATTACCTACGAGAGACCAGACGTCAACCCTTCCACCAGAAAGGAAGCATTTTCGTTGCCTTTGTACTATTCTCTCATCGTAAGCAGATCGTAACGTTGACAAAATAAACTTCGTTAATGATCCTCGTCTGCTTTCCACTTTACCTTCGACTTTCACCTCTCACTTTTTCATGAAAGATTAAACTACATACTTCGCGCCGTGTTTCAGTGTTGTCGGTTGTTAAAGAGGGAAATCCCCACGTTCAGAAAGTTAATAATCCGACCACGTGCACATCGCGCTGCCGCGCAAAATTTGAATCGTAATCGAATCGAAGCCGGCGCTCGTCGCGTTCATCGATCCGCGACGACCGCGTCTTGCCCGCAGTCAATCAACGAAATTCATATCAGCCCAGCCCGGCGGTGCAATCCGCGGCTCGACGATATCCTCGCGACCGCAACTCCTCGAGGAGCGGCCCCGCGAAATTCATATCTCGAGCGGCGGTCACGGAGCACGCCTAGCCCCGCGCGCGCGCGCGTTCTCGCCTCGATCGCGTTCGAGGGAGGTGAGAGTACACAAGCATGGTGTTACAGACTCGCTCGTGATGAAACCGATTGTAAGACGTATATAAGTAAGCGCGTTAGTTCGCTCGTGTTCGCGGGCCAGGCCCCAACATCCACGAGAGGCACAAGTGTACGTCGTGTAATGCCCCTCATAGAGAGGTAGGAGGGACGGAGGGAGAGAGAGAGAGAGAGAGAGAGAGAGAGAGAGAGAGAGAGAGAGAGAGAGAGAGAGAGAGAGAGAGAGTCTTCGAGATGTACGCGACACGCACACAGGCATAGAGCATGATCGCCAAGTTCGATGCACACGCACGTGCGCTTCGCGCGGACTCACACGCGCGCGCGCACACGAGGTGGACGTACGAGAGGATAAGAGAGACATATAGAGACTGTAGAAGAGTGGAAAGGAGAAAGAGAGATAGAGAGAGAGAGAGAGAGAGAGGGAGATGTGCCGGCGAACGTGTGTAAAGTGGCAATGCGATGCGGGAGGAGAGAGAGAGAAAGGGGGGGAAGGGGGAGAGAGAGAGAGAGAGAGAGAGAGAGAGAGAGAGAGAGAGAGAGGACCCCGTGAGGATGCGAAACTCGGAGCGAAGCGAAGCGAAGCGGGGTGAACGTAAGGGGGTCCTCCGTGCTCCCGGAGGTGGAATGATTGGAGAAGGGGTCAGGACGAACGAGGGGGCCGACGAAGAGCGGGGGGACAAGCCGTGGTGAACGGGGGGAGGCCCGCAGGCCGGCCTGCGGCTTCGACTCAGTATACCCGGAGCGACCAAGTTGTGAGTTCCGTGGAGGTTGCTGCGTTTTCGCACTCCAGCGTGCGCGCACGATAGTAAGACGGTAGTACACACGGATGCGCGTGCGCGCATACACACACACACACACATTTATACACACGTGCGCATGTATACACGCACACATACACACAGATACGTCTATATACGCACCGGTTAGCAGCTCGAAGCAACGTGCGTGCCACCACGTACACCACGACGGAGGAGCGCCGCACGTCGCGACACGTGCACACACCTGTTTCTTCCTCGTGCACTCCCGCGTGAAACACGTCCACTTCCACGTCGTCGTTCGAGGGGATCGCGAACGCGTGTGCGTGAACAGTGTCATTCGATCTTTCTTCCCCCCCTCTCTGTCTCTCTCTCTCTCTCTCTCCCTCTCTCTCCCTCTGTGTCTTTGCGGAAGCGTTAGTGAAACGAAGGATTTTCCTCCGCGAGGGGTGCGAGAGATTAGCTCGCGTCTCAAAAGGGAGGGACTCTCTACGAACGAATTGTGGTGTCTCACTTTTGTTTCTCGCGACCATTTCATTGCGTCGACGCAAGCGAGCAGTCGAGTGAATAATTGGATAGTTGACAAATTTGTTCGTTGTTACCTGACAGAAGCCGAGTTCCGAATTGCCGCCATGTTCGAGCGCGCCCACCACCGTTGCGTTACCGCAACGTGTCAGGTTGAGTGGTGATTCTGTGCCCGGCAGGAAGAGACGGTGATACCACCGACGCGACGATTCGACATCTCTACTTGAACCATAGGATATCATCTTCGGCCAGTGGAACACGTGTGCTGGACATCGCGCGTCGAGGAAAGCAGGTGCCGAGTACGGGAGCGGGCTTCCTCGCGCGTGCGCGCGCGACCGCTTTCTCTCTCTCTCTCTCTCTCTCTCTCTCCGACGAATTCGGAGTCGGCGGTTCTCTCGTGAGTGAAACTCGCGACGTGAACTCAGCCGCGAATCGCGACCTAATCGCTCAGCTTCGATTAGTCTCGCGCGCGCAAACGCCATACCGGTATCGAGTATAGAAAATGGCGAACGAGTGAGTCGCGCGAGGTGTCTGCGCGGGCAGAGGTGAACGAAGAAGAAGAAGAAGGAAGAGAAGAAGAAAAAGAAGACGAAGAAGAAGAAGAAGAAGAAGAAGAAGAAGAAGAAGAAGAGGAGGAGGAGGAGGAGAAGGAGGAGGAGGAAGAGGAAAAACAAGAAGAAGCGCAGCGCGAGGATCGTATTCTCGCGGCGATATCGCGATAGCCGCTCGCTCGTAGCGGCGATCGAGGGAAAGGTACCTGTCGACGCGCCGCGCCGCGTCGCGTCGCGAGAGCGCGGCCGAGACGCGTACGCGAGAGCCTCCTCACCTGCCTGCCGTTCGACGTCCTCTTCGAGCACGAGCTCATCGTACTCGCTCTTTCTCTCTCTCTCTCTCTCTCTCTCTCTCTCTCTCTCTCTCTCTCTCTCTCTCTCTCTCTGCCTCTCTCTCTCTCTCTCTCTCTGCCTCTCTCTCTCTCTCTCTCTCTCTCTCTGCCTCTCTCTCTCTCTCTCTCTCTCGCATCTGCTTCGCGTCGAACTCGATCCTAGCGGATGACCCGGGCGAGAAACCGCGGCCAACGACGGTGACGCGCAGCACGGGCGCGTGCTCGCGCATAACCTCCCCCGAGTGTTCACGAGTGTTGAGTGTCGACGGAAGGGGTCGAGGGGGACCGACGCGCGGCGACCGGAGTGGAGCGATATATTCGGTGTTGGTGCGCCGACCGGAAGGAAGATCAGCAAAGTGCAGTGTGCCGGGAAATATCATCGACCGATCGTAATCGTTCGGTAATAATTCGGTGAGAGTGGTGAGAGAGCGACGGATACGCGCGGCAGTTGGAGTGCTCGGGAGAGCGACCGAGGAGCAGCAGCGGCAACGGGGATCGGTGATATGCGGTAGTCGAGGGAATTCCCCAGGGAGAGACATGAGGACGGCCGCCGCCTACGTCCTGTTCCTTGCCCACCTCATACAGGTAAGCGCCCCACCACTTTGTGCTTCCCGCTTCTGCTTCTCGTCAGAGTGGTCTCCCGATCCCCCTGCTTGCTCTAAGAGGCCTGCAAAGAGGATCGGCGGAAACGGAAGTCATCGAGGCATCGATCACATCGCATTGTGACTGATCGCTGTTTTTTAGCTCGCTGTTCATTTCAGTGCAAACTGGTCAAAGTGGACAGGTGGAATAACGCGAGCTATATTTTGTTGTCGAATTTTGCAGAACAGAAGAATAGAGAGTCGGAGATTCTCGTTCTCGACATACTTTATACAAGGTAAAACTTGGTATAACCGAAGAATGTCAGTTCTACTCGTAAAAATTCATTACTCACGCCTGTTCATTGTGATCGCGACTCGAGTCTGCGAAGCATGAATATCCAATAAATTATACGCATAGAATCGCTAAGACAGATAGGAATCTACGATCGATAGTCTTTGATGGTCGGTGACGCAAGTCGACGGGAGAGTATGACGTATTTTTCACGAGATCTATCTCTCTCTCTCTCTCTCTCTCTCTCTTGAGAGAGAGAGAGAGAGAGAGAGAGAGAGAGAAAGACGACTCTACGTGAAACGACGCTTGCGTGAAAGCAACTCGCGCTTCTGTCGCTGCGCGCAGCCTAGAAACGTGAAGACCGCGCTGCTACCGCGGTATCTTTCACTCTAGACATTTAAGCCGGCATTTAAGAGCCGTAAAAAGCACAGCGTGCGAGAAGATCGCGCTGCTATTTATATATATATATATATATATATATATATGTATATACCCGCGATCGCGCGCAGCGCAGACAATCGTATTTTTCGGGGCGGCGCGAGTGCCCGTTCCTCCGCGGTCATCCGCAGGTGCGACACGACCGCGTAACGTCGCGAGTCACTTGTGCTAGTAAAGCACGACGAAGTCGCAAATTTCGTGCGCGACGGGCCCAGCGAGAAATGTCTCGTCTCGTTCCTTCGTTCCTTCGTTGGCGCAGCAATAACGAGTGAGATCGGCAAAGAGTCAATGCAACGGCACGACGAGTATTCGAACACATGTGATGCAAGCACACGTCGGAGCAGCCTGTACGAGCACCCCGGGGCATGTGTGCTATTCACAAAAGTGTACAGTTGCAACAAGAGAGCGATCATTCGCGATACGTTCGCGAGCGGCTGTGAACCCAAGTTTCTTTTAGCTTAAATATTACATATACAATCGAGGAGGCATTCTAGCTCGAGGCAAGTACAACTTGCGCGAATAAACACACCGATTCGTTCACCGATAGATGTGACAGTCTGAGTACGTCTGAGAAAGCTAATAATTGTCTCCAAAGCGTACTACGTACCAAAGCGTAACACACACACACACACACACACACACACACACACACACACTGTGGTGGTTTTAGATATCGATCGCGTTATCGATCGGAAAATTGCCTCAAAGACGAGACAATACGTCTTTGCGCGCTCGCGTATCGTATGTAACCGCAAAGTATGGAAGAAGATCGAGTCTCTAGTCGTATACTCGCGCGTATTTTATCATCTGGAAGCAACAACGCGACACAGAGATCATCCGTTGTCGATCCGAAGCGCGACCGCGCTATCAGTATGATTCGAGCGAGATTTAGCACCCGTGCGTGACGTTATCACGCGTATATCGAACGTTAATTTGCGCGATATCGCGTGCGCGCGCGCGCGGCTCTATTTCCATACCAGTTTCTCGACTATTTATTATATAGATCGCCGCGATCTCTCGGTGCATAATGCTCCGGCTCCTTTCGAGCGTGGAATTCGAGCCGCTCGTTGCATCATCGCGCAAGGTGCTATCGTGCGTGATGCAGCATCTACGCGAGGCTGTTCTCACATATGCGTTTCCATCTCGCGGGCTTCCGCCTTGGGGAACAACTATCGGCGCTACGGAGAGCATAAAGAGTGCAAGAAGAAAAAAGAAAAGAATGGAAACAAAAAGGGAAAATATTCTGTATTACAATTAACAAACTGTCACGTGTGTGTTATATCACAAGCTGTTAATAACGAGCACGGTCGCAGCTGATTCACGGGCGAGCTTGATCAATATGCGTGTATATTTAAATACACGTGTGTAGTACATTTCTATTATTATTAGCATAAATCTAGATGCGCATTCTGTTCCTCGGGACACATAAATTACGTCACAGTCTTGCCTTGGTCGTCGCTCGGTTGTTGTTGTCTTCGCCGTGAGATACCTTCTGTAATCTGTAAATCCATCGAAATAAAGTCACGCATCAAGTAACGATCAATAATTCTCCCCGATGAAGTAATGAGACATTCGCCGCCGACGATCGACACTCCGCGAGGTCTTTCTCTTTTTTTATAGTCTCATTAGAGACTTGTACCGCTATGAGGCCGGCTTTTGCATAACGCACGCGCGCGGTTCGTTACGTACGTAACTTAATTAGCACCGAAATTATTCGCCGATGCGTTGTAACACGTGTCGACGTTCGGCAGCGTAAACTGGAAGGCTGCATTAATTAATTAGGAAAATTAATGCGTCCGCTAGAAACGTGTTCGCCTCGATGCGTTGACGTGGGTAAAAAACGATTATGTATATTAATCGCACACATTAAGACAAATCAGTAGCAAACTGCTGTAAAGTGGAGCGATTAGATAAGTAGCGGCGGCCGCGGGCGATGATTCACCCGACGCGGTTTATTAAGTTATCCGTGCCCTTAGATATTGTGACGCGATAGGAACCTCCCTCGCAGCTTTCCGCCACGATGTACGATGTACGATGTGTGCCGAGGGAAGTAGTTGGGCTCGCCACAGCTGCTCTCGCTGCCATAAAATTCGCGCGTAAAAGACGCGCGTCGTCGTCCGCGGTCTCTCGCGCAAAGTCGCACGTCAGAATCATCCGGGACATTACACGAGACAAGCTCGCAAGAATGAACCAGACACGTTCGCACGAAGTAAGAAAGAAAAAGTCGAGTCTGTTGTCCGTTGTTCGTTTCAGAGGCGGTATTCGAGAGAAAATGCGTGACTATTGACACACTTTGCGGCAGAGGCGCGGTCGGAAATGTAATCGAGTTTTATCACAGCAAAAGACTCGGTTCCGTCCGTTAGATAACGATCCTTACAGTCGGAATTTGCTTCTAATTGATCAGCTCGTCGGCGTCGGCGTCGGCGTCGGCGTCGGCGTGTTTGCCCTCGTGATCCTCGTTTTTCTTCTTTTTCATTTAATTCTTTTTTATTGTCCCGCGCCGTGTCGCGCTGGACGGCCACCGGTCTCTCGCAACTCTCTCGCGACTCTCCCGCGAGTTGCACAAGGATAAGAGAGGGCGGTACTACACACATCCTTCTCCTTGTTCTCAGCCGGGAGGTACATACTTACGGCTACGTAAGTACGGCTTTTTTGCGGATGTTGCCCCGTCACTCGCGCTTTATAATTTTCTTGCTGCGCCCCCCTCCCCCCGTGCCGCGCGTTCTCGCGGCCAGCATCGAGCAGAAGCGGCAATACAATAATACCCCGCGTTCGTCTTCGCCGTCGTCGCGAGCTCGCCCACCGCCGCCCGTCGAATCGTCACCTTGAAGTCTTCCGCAGTACTCACGCGGTACTACTAGTCGGCACTCCGGAACGGAGCAACCACGAAAAACTGAAGCTACCTAGTCGAGTCCATGCTCTATCTGCGGATCGCTTATCACCATTATATTCTGCTAGGAGCGCATGTTAATATCGCAATTAACGTCGGACATGGGCGCCACAGTGCGCGTTCCTCTCTCTTCGCATGAATTACAATATAATTGTTCAGCCATTCATCGTGCCGGAAGCGCGCTGATACCGCGCGGAATCTTAGGCGTTCTATTGTTACTCGCAGACATGCCTGTGAACCCGTATTAATTCGTATTAAAGACCGTTAAATTTTCGTGAACCGTTCGTGAACTCCAAGCGGCAACGAAACAGCAAACTTTCGAGAAGCTTCCGATATGTATCACACACGCGAATGTTTTAGAATACATACATCCGACAGAGAGAGAGAGAGAGAGAGAGAGAGAGAGAGAGAGAGAGAGAGAGAGAGAGAGAGAGAGAGCCAAAGATAGAAATTGAGAGGCAAAGCGCGTATTAAAATTCAAAGTATTACAACTCGTTCTTTAGCCGTCCCGTCTCGTCCTGTAATATCTCTCGGCAAAATAACTGAGATCACGAAAAAATGATTAAATTATAAATATCAAATGTAAATTGCTGGGTTAAAGTACGGATGTGCGCGCGTTCACATGTGTGTGTGTGTGTGTGTGTTCGTTCGCCGACGAGGAGGCAAATCCACGCTTCCGTAACGATCGACAATTTCGGTCCAACCCGGCGAATAATGGGAGCTTAGGAGCCGTAGCGTTCCTCGCCGACCCGGAGTTACCGGGGGTCACCTCTCCTGGCCCTCTCTCTTACAAACGACTTTCGAAGAACGGCCGCGGCAGTAGAGAAGAGGGTTCCCGCGCCGTCGTTCCCTCGATGATTTCGACCTAGTGCAATTAAGCGCGGCCACCGCCGCCGCCGCTGCCGCCGCCGCTGCCGCCGCCACCGCCGCCGCCACCGCCGCCGCCACCGCCGCCGCCGCCGCTGTTGCTGCTGCCGTTCCCGCTGCTGCTGCTGCTGCCGTGTTGCTCTCTTTCAATTACAGTCCGAGCGGGATTACCGTTATAACGCGCGATGCCTCCGCGCGAGCGAGCACCGAAAAAAACTCGCCCGAAAGTGTACCAGAGAAGCGCACCCCAATTTCTTTTACATGTGTGTCTCTTCCGCATTGAAGAATCTCCTGTCCGTTTTAATTCGAGAAGCGCAGCCGCGGCACCGCCTTTCTCTGGTTGTGCGCGAAAATTTGAGATAGAAAGAGAGAGATGCCAGAGAGAAAGGGAGGGAGAAAGAGAGAGAGAGAGAGAGAGAGAGAGAGAGAGAGAGAGGGAGGGAGGGAGGGGGGAGAAAACGCGATCGTGAGAAAGAGAAGTTTATCGCTCGCAGCCTTCCTCACGCGCGTCTCCCGACGTTGCGTCGTAATTTGCAAAGCGATTACGCTCGCGCGCGATTTCTTGCGCGATTGTCGACCTTCCGCGCAGCTGACGCTTCCTTCGACCACGGCGCGGCGGCAGCGATCGATGAGTCCATGATCGAGATCAACCCGGAAGTAGATTTTTCACCGTGTGATTTTTCATCGACCAAAATAGCGGAACCAGTTTACCAGCTCTCCTATGCTCCTGTACACTTGTAAATCGTTACTGTAACATTGTGTAAAGTATGATAAACTATCCCCATTTCCGCAAATATTTATGCGCCTCGCGGCGTTTGTTTGCTTCTTCTCTTCGTGTTAGTTTGTTTCTTTTTCTCTTCTTATCGATCGGTCGTCGAGTCCTTCGGAAACGAGTGCAACGAAATTTCGTCGACGTTCACGTGACTTTCCGCGGATCTTGAATTCGATCTTCGTGCCTTGCGCTCCCGCGTTCCTTCCATCCTGCCAGCGAGCGGTCTTCGCAACGATCCTCCGACGTGGAGATCGCAGCGACGCGATCGGCGAGGAATTTTTATTCGTCGCGGCGCACGGTCGCGGTTAATCGAGCGAGATCGACTCCGGGCCGCGTCTGATTAAAGGTGATTTCACGGGAAGCCGCGGCCGATCGGAAGGTGTTGATGCGGCCTGACTAACGAATACACGAACCAGAGATCGCCGGAACCCTTTGTCATTGCGATTTTTCGCGGCTGGCGCGATTCCGCGCGAGGATGCACGCAGAGCGCGGAGCAAAAGAGCAAAAGGGAGAAAGGAACGCCCGTCTATTAAGCTTGAAATTGCGCGAGGCCTCCGACAATTATCGTAAACCCCCGTTATGGACGGACGCCCGGTGCCGAGAGAGATCGATCTCTCTCTCTCTCTCTCTCTCTCTCTCTCTCTCTCTCTCTCTCTCTCTCTCCTCTCTCTGGTCTGCATACGTGCGGCGGAGCGCGCAGGTTGCGAAGGGATGCGCTTGAGGATTCGCCTCGGCGACTTTTATCGACCGCCTCTCGCCGCGATGATAATTCATCGTCTCCCATCGCCGCGGCTTAATTATCCGCTGAACGTGCCGTGGACTATCGGCTCTCGTTTAATACGAGAAATGCAGTTTATGCGACCGGTCGCGCGGCCGCCGTCAACTTCGATTCCTACCGTTAACACGCTCGCGTCCGCGAGCTTTCCTGTTCCCGCGCAGCGCGGCAGCGGCCAGACGCCCTGCCATGATGATATTCTGTCATTGTTATTACCGCTATTATCACAACATACTTAATGTAAACGCCGTTTTACACGCTGTAACGACGCTGTAGTCGACGTTTCGACCAACTTTGCACGCGCGTATACAATATGCATTACATAACATACAGCTGTGCGCTGTTACTCGCTCATACAGCGACGTGTCTCTGCCTGCGAACATTATAATAATCTTGTCCGGTAATTCGAAGAGCAGGCGCGGCGGTTTTGAAAGCCAACCAACACTCTCGACTCTCTTGTGTAGCCTCGAGCTACCTATTATGCGTAACGAGAAAAATGTTACAGTGGAGAGTATTAATTAAGAGTATTAATTAAAATGTCCAAGCTCACACGACACGATGGAAAAAAGCGATTATTGGCAGACCGCGAGATGGAGAACAAGTAAACGCACTTGTTGGAAACACACGGAAGAAAGATGTTCTTGACGTGTGTTCCCCCCCCCCCCCCTTGACGTGACTTTCCCAGCTACGGTCGATGTTTCCACCGATTTTCATGGGAGACTTTCCATCGATATCTTCTCTCGCCGAGAGGGGAGATCCATCATGAGAGAGAGAGAGAGAGAGAGAGAGAGAGCTCACGTTGCGGATCTTATCTCGGCGAAACACTCGCGCTGTCACAATTTTCTCGCGCACTTCTCGTACGGACCTTCGCCCCGCACCCGCGGGCCGCCGCGGCGCGGGGCGAAGGAACGTAGCCGTACGATCAACAAGAACGCGTCTTGTTCGACGCGCGAACGGGGCATAATTAATCGAGCGTGATTGATTAACCGGCCGATCTCAATCGACTCGCGGAATCTCGGACACGATCGGACCTCGAGACTCGTTTAGAACGCCGGTACGGCGTCACGTATACTCGCGCTTGGACAAGTACAAAGAGCGACTCCACGAATTTTGCGAACCCTCTGGATACGCAACTATATAATCGACACACGCTCGTTAGGATCGATCTGTCGCGCGCGGCTTGATGAAAACGTACGCACGCACGCACGCACGCACGCACGCACGCACGGCGTTCACGGAACTGAATCGCAGCGCAGATCGTTTTCTTTCGTGTGACGGAGGCTTGAGATAAAGCCGAGAGCGGATGTACAATGTCCTAACAGCGATCGCTCTTCTCGCTCTAACTGGCGTCTCCTTCCGCTTTCGTCCTGGGAACCGATCCGCAGCTTCATCTCGCGCATCCTTTTCTCTCTTTCTCTTTCTTTCTCTCGTTTCACGCCTATCAGCATGACCAATTATCGGCGCCAGCAGGACGAGCAGGAATTCACCGCGTCGAGAGTGAAAACGATGGTTAACTAGGAGGCGATGCTCGTTCTCTCGGCGATCTCGACGCTCCTCGATTCACACCGCGGTGCAACGACGAGGAACGTGGAAGGATCGGTAACGACGGGTCGATGCGGCCGGACGGCGAGAGAGACGATCCGATCCGCGGCAAAAGAAAGTCAAACAAAATATTAATTCCCAGCCCGGCTGGAGGATCGAGGAGGTCGGGAAGCGAGAAAGGGAAGAGAAAGGGAAGGAGAACGGAAATAACGCGGAACGCGATGATGGCTGGGGTGAGGTAGGAGTAAACAGGGAATCCTTCCCGAAGACGGGAGAAGAAGAAGAAGCCTTCCACGCGGACGCAAGAGCAGCCGGGCGGAGAAGCAGAGCAACGGCGGCAGCGGGATCGAGGAAAAAGCTGAGATGCTGAGACGGAGGAGAGAGAGAAAGATGGGGAGCAGGAAAAGGGAGAGAGAGAGAGAGAGGTTGGAGGCAGAGATGAAAACAGAAAGCGGGTGCACAGCAGCCCCGAAGTGGAGTCGGGGCGGGTTAAAGCGAAGCGTTTAGCCGACGGTCACGCGAACCTCCTATAAAAATCAGCCCCGAGGCGAAGAAGAGACGAGCCACGGCGAACGCTTCGCAGATAGACAGATAATGCGGTCCGGTGGCGTTGCCCTGTGCAGTGCGGTGCGTTGCGGTGTGATGTGGTGCGGCATGGTACGGTATGGTGTGGTGTGGTGTGGTGTGGCGTGGCGTGGCGTGGCGTGGTGTGGTGTAGTGTTGCGTTGTGTTGTGTTGTGTTGTGTGGCGTTGCGGTGTGCCCGACACGATGCGGCGGTACTCTATGGACCGTGGCGCACAGGTGCGTGCCTGCGAGTCCTTTTTCCCGTCGGCTCGGCATCGCCGGTAGTAAGTGAGGGCAGCGGCAACAGGCGGAGAGGAGAGCTTTTACGAGTTCGTGGAAACGAGCCGCGGACGCTCACGAGTTTCGAAACGCGCCGAGCGTAATGGGCTACCCTGATACGGTACGCGCGGCGCGCGATGGGAATCGCCGAGGAGGAACAGCAGCACGTGACCGCCGTTGCGCGCCCGTGCGCGAGTGCGGATATTAATGTAACGCGCGTTTTACCCCGACGAGAGAGAGAGACAGAGAGAGAGAGAGAGAGAGAGAGAGAGAGAGAGAGAGAGAGAGAGAGAGAGAGAGAGAGAGAGAGAAATCTCAAGGTGCAGCTTAGGCTTTTGGGATTTATAGGCTCCGGACTATTCTGCACGCGTCGCGAACGTTGAGTGTGTATTTGTAATGTGAAATTTTATTTTTACGCAAGAGTCACGCTTGTTCCAACGGGAAGGCATATTTGGTGCGCCTGCGATACGCCGCGCCGCGCCGTCCGGAACAGAGTCCTGGGTATCTCACGATTGGTCGCACGAGCACATGGAGATTGCGATAGAGTAGCGTTGACAGGCTACGCGAGAAAGATACTTTACTCGGCGGTGATCCGTTCGGCTAGATCTCATCGCGAGACGGTTTTTCTTGCCGCGAAGGCTGACACAGTTTCTTCGAGTCCGCGTTAATCGGATTTTCTTCGAGTCGAACGTCTCCGTTATCCCCGCGATGGAGAACCCGGCGAGAAGAACGAGCACGAGAAGCTCATCGGTGCGAGAACGACGCGAATGGCATTCTAGCTCGGAGAAGAAAGATGCGTTCCTTTTTTCACGAATACCTCTGTGCTTCATTGACCACCTCCGCAGTTGTTGTTGCCTCCTCGTCGCCCGCCGACGACCACGAACAAAAGAGTGACGGTGGCCGCGCGGACGCGCGACGTGGGCAAGTGCGACCGGGTGAAATACTGCGGCAGCTTATTAACAGTTGCTGCGTGCTTTCGCGCCGTGTTCCGCGAGGAAACGTCGCCTCGCCTCGCGGATCGTACCGCGCCGCGCCGCGTCGCCGAAGGCAAGGAAAGGCTCGTCGAGCTCCGCGGAACAAATTACACACACGGTGTGACGATACGAGGGGATTTAATAATCCTTTATCTTTCAAGAAGATACACAACCCCGTGGTATCGGTCATTGCACGCGGCATGAATAAATTATCCAGCGCTGGTTGGCTGACCGACCGATCTCGGTGCTGGCTGCCTGCCTGCCTGGCTGGCTGCCTGCCTGCCTGCCTGCCTGCCTGCCTGCCTGCTTTAAAACGATATTACGGTCGACGTGTCAAATCACATATTTGAACTCCTTCTTTACCTCATCTCAAATGCATAGCATGTGCATTTTGCATGCTGCGTTTCGCAACGCGCAACGAATAACGCGCGATGGAAATATGCGACGAGGCCGTTTAGGAGGACGACATAGCGGGATTTATCACCGGTAGTTTGTTTTGTTCGGGAATTTCAATAATGAGACCATCTGAAATTCAAACTGGGAAGCGAGGAGGGACCCGGTCGCGTCCCCAGGGGCCCCGCGTTCGCGAACGAGCGGAGCGGCCGCGGCGGGTACCCTCTCGCAACGTGGCTCGTTGCTCATTTTCGTGTTCACTGAACTCGAGCAGCGGCGCGCCGCAGCGTCGATTATGATTAAGTGCGCGCCTTAACGCTTAGTCGCCATCAACGAGGATGGCGGGAGGGGGGGAGAGGAGGGGGGGAGAGGAGGAGGAGGAGGGACGCCGTTTTTCTTTTTAATTTATTATCGCGTTTCGCCCCACTCGATTTACCGGTATAATCGCCGCGGCCACTGTCGCGCGTACTTACACAACGTGTAATCGGGAATAATCGCTCTCGTAATCTATAGTCCGCTGATTAGAGAGCGCGGCCACCGCTTTCTTTTCGCTGCGCGACGGCCTTTTGTGCTGGCCCCCCAGGCGGTCCTCCACCTTGATTGTTTTGGATACGTTGGACTCTCCTTTATATATATATATATATATATGTGTACCGAGTGGGAAAGAGATGCGAAGTGAGACGAGTGAAACAAGGGGAGGTCACGATTTACGAAGTTACTGTGCTCGCGTAATTGATATTCTTACGGACTCGCGAAGCGCGCGACATTCGAGAATTCGGAGGTACGGTGACGGCGATTCGAACGCGACGAGGTCGATCGGTCGTAATCGTCGCCTCGCGGACTCATTACGCGCAACCGTACGAAATTTCGCGAAATTAATAACACACCGCGCCGCGTCGCGTTGCGGTCACCGACACGGAATTAATCACGGCGGACGTGAGAACGGACTATCTTCCGCTGCAGAGGGTAGGATAGGAGTACGCCGGGCGATGATCGCTCGACCGGAATGAGCGGATCGTTATGAGAGAGATTTTATCGTACGTTGTACACACTTATTATTAGTTAATAGAATAGAACGCGAAACCGATATACCTGCCCGCGCATCTCTCCTCCTCTCCAGACGGACGCCTGGCGTGGAGGCGTACGGGTCACGACGCACACCTGTTCCCGTCGCGTTTCGGTCACGTGATTCTCGTGAAGAAGAGAGAAAAGGAAGGCAAGTAGATGATCGTGAACCGAGAACCGACTCCAGCCTTCGATCGAGTTTCCTCCGGCTGGCCTAACAAAAGCTCATCGACAGCATCGGTCCGTCGCGTCGTTTCCTTACCGACGGGACAAGTTCCCATGAGTCTTCTCGTGGCGAACACGATACACCCACGCATCGATCGCGTCCGACTGGGATCTGGAGTCACTTGGGAGAGCGAGGTGCGGGCGCGTGCATGTGTGTGTTCGCGAAAACGCCTTTTCTCGTCAATGGACGTTCTCGATAGATGATGATAGGACGTACGACAGATGGGGGGAGGAGGAGGAGAGCAGTTGGGCGGGCGGGAATAACAGTTTTACTGTTTTATAATTGTTTTAATCGCATGGGAAAATGTGAGGCATGCGCCTCATGAAAATTTAATCTTGCCGCCAAGTGGCTGCGAAACGAGAACTACCTGTTTTATAATTATCGCAAGAGGCAAGGTATTATCTTTCAAGTTTTATTTGCTCGATCAATGGAGTGTCCTAAACAAGCGACCCTTCACGGCTAAATCGAATTAATAATCCAGTCGCGGAAGAATGTGAAAATAATAGCTCACTTCGGGCTCTCGTCGCTGCGATTAATCTCGGCGTTTCAAAGACCCCCAGCTTACTTAAGCTTACTTCATCTTATTTAATCTTACTTAATTTTACTACTCGTGTAATCACTCGGCTCTACTTCAACGCATTCGTCGGATAAAGAATATTTCATCCGCGACCGCTGGTGGTGATTTAACGAAAGAGAGAGAGAGAGAGAGAGAGAGAGAAGTATTTAATCGGGAGTCAGACGATTTGTATCTCGATTCTACCCACCTGTGTGATGATAAAGGAGCGAACGCGACGCGGATGCAAGACTTCCCACGCGAAGTAAAAGTTTTTAATTATTTCGGTAATTTGCAACCGACCCATGGTTAGAGGAAGGGAAAGAGAGAGAGAGAGAGAGAGAGAGAGAGAGAGAGAGAGAGAGAGAGAGAGAGAGAGAGAGAGAGAGAGAGAGCGAGAGCGAGCTCCGGCAGCCTTGCCGACAGGGCCTCAGAGAGCGGGTAGCAAATAATATTAAGTATAGGTCTTCCTATTCCTCGGTGAGGAAGGAGAGAGAGATATATGGACCGTAGGGACTAAGCTCGCGTACCGGAGCAACACAAGCCCGTAAAACGCGAGCGCGCGCGCGAGCACGCGAAACGCAACGGTGCGCCGTTGCAGAAACGAGACGTACGATACAGGCGACTAGAGACGCGCACACGCGCACAGGAACGCATACGCAGGCACACGGGGGCGATTCGTCGGTGCAGATTCTACGGTATAAAATTAAATGGTGTTCGGTAGGTCTATTTCACTCGGGCAGGTAGCGGCCACCGGTAATTACTACCTACGACTTGGGAGCTCAGAGATAAAATGAAAGGCCCGGACGATTTTCGAAACCGAAATCGCATCGGTCGTCGGCGCGGCGCGGTGCGTTGTTGCTGTTGCCGTTGCCGTTGCCCATCTTGCTTCTCCTTGCCTTGCCTGCTCTTTCTCACACGCGCGTCCCTTTTCCCTCCCTTTTGCGCGAGTCGCGCGATCGATCGCAACATCACTGCTTGCCTCACAATCTGCGATGATTGGCGAGATAAAGGCGGTTAATAAAAAGGAACAATTCACATTCGCTTTTTTTATTAGCGCGCGGGATGCGGGAGAGAGAGAGAGAGAGAGAGAGAGAGAGAGAGAGAGAGAGAGAGAGAGAGAGAGAGAGAGGAAGAGAGAAATCACGTTCGCGTAATCAGTTTTAGAAAATTATTACGTCGCTCTCTATTACGAGTATCCCTTTTCTCTCCGTGCTGGTGCATCGATTATCCGCGTTCAGGCTCGTTCATTGCGCGCTATTTAAAGTAACGCGGATCATACATATGTAACCTGGCCAATTTTGTGTATTTAAATGGAAGATTTTCGTAGTTCGCGCTGCGCCGCGCACTTTCCAATTAGCGTTCGCATCTAACGACAAGATACGGGGCTACTTTTGTCGATGCGTCCCGCTGCGACAGTACGGTAGCAGGTTCGCAGCAATTAAGATATTAAGAACACTTCTTCCGCGGATTTACATAATCATAGCCGGCTGTAATTACGTATTTACATAATTACATATATTCCACACGCGTCCATTTTCCCCGCCTACGTTTAGTCCGCGCTAATGAGATCGACGATAACAATCGACCTGCACGACCCACCTTCTTCTATACTTACCCGCTTCTTAAATCGGTTTATCATCCTCGAGTCAAGTAGCGATGACTACTAACTTTCTGATCGACATCGATACGATATCTGAATCTCTGTTTTCGACTTTTTTCTCTTTTTTTTCTCTTCAATTTTTCTCGTCGGTCGATAAGGGTTACTAATGACGTTGAGACACTCAACTTGTAACGCAACACAGCGCGGGAACGCGTCACGGTCTTCAAACGAGAAGTTTTACTCTTTCATTATTCATTTACTTATTCATTGTATAATCGAGACGCGCGCAACCAGGAGGAATGTGCGAACGGCGGCGCGGGATTCCGCGCGATAATTGCCGCTCGTCCGTCGGCGAAAGGAAAATCGCGCCCGTTCGTCGGCTTCTTTTCGAAAGCGGCGCCGACGGTTTTCGCGAGCGCGGCTCGCGAGGTGAGTTTCCTCGGAAGAGGGCAGAACAAAGGCAGGAGAAAGAGAGGACACGGTAGAGTCGTTCCTCAGTATGCGTTTCGCGGGCGTTTTTTTTCGGCCGGCCGGCCGGCCGTCCGTCCGAGCGAATTATTCGTACTAGCCGCGGCGAAGTTCCACGAGAGTATATAAAAGTAGGCGCACCGAGGTATGGCTCGCTGCACCTTGGCTATGCGGAAAGGAAAGGCTCTTCTCCGGCGAACCGAGCGGCAGCGCGAACGCTCACGCACACACACACACACACACACACACACACGTACACACGTACGTACATTCGCGCTTGTGTTCGAAGCAAACACCAAAGGACGCCTCTTTTGCTCGTCTCCCGTGCACGTAGACGCGTACGTATACACGCCACATACATACGTGCGCACGTACATGGTACGGAGTGCGTTGTAACAGGTTACGAAGGTGTGTACGCGCTGACGGCCACGGTAACACACCCCGCGATGGGGATAAAATGCCCGTAAAACACTCCGCTGCACGTACCAGGTGTCCAGAAATCAATCTCGCAGGCCGAGCTGGACCTCACGCTCTGATCATCGTGGGAACTCGACTCGGGAGAGTCGAGTCCGAGCGCCTCTCTTCGGGAGTGTTCCGCGTCGCGAGCGGTCGCGTTGTCGTCGAAAGCGCGCGATGCTGATTAAAACTCGAAGTCCGCCTTTCTCGTATCAGGGAGATTTTACCTCCCCTGTTGTGGATCGCGTGGATTCGAGGAACAAGTCGCTTGGCTCGCGATATCATTGTAATACACCGGCACCAACGTATGGTTTTAGAAAGGGATGAACTTTCAACCTAATAACCGCGAAAGAGCCGAGTGTCGCTGCGAAAGACGAAAGAAGTGCTCGCTACGAAGTTAGAAGGCGCGGCGCAGGATGGGGAAGTGGCCGCTAATACGAGGTGTCCACCTTTATTACACCTCGACAGCCCCGGGGAACTTCAATTATCGCTGGGTGGCGGTCGGTCGGGTACGACCATGTGGGAAAATACTAGGATAGACAGAGGAAGAAAGAAACACACTCGACACTGGGTCAGGCCTCTTTTTTCAACTGTCGTGAACGTGGTCGAGCGCGAAAGCCTTCGGTCGTGATCGAATTCTGGCGAATTCAAGCTCAAGGAGGCGGGACGCGTTTCTCACGTTTACGAATCGACGCAATCGGCTAGGAATTTGGCGAGTAGAAGAGAAAGAGCTTGAGGAGGACGGTGGGTGGGTGGAGAGGGACAGTGAGTTTTTCCGTTTTCAATATGCGTCTGGTGAAATTATTTAGAATTTATTCTAGTCTGGCGGCGGTTACTTGTATAAATTTGCAACTCGTTCGTGTATATTTTATTGAAAAAACAACGATAGCAGCAAACGACGCAGCTGTTACGCAGCAATCGTTGCGTAACGATACGTATGTTGTAAAGGATATTAACGTATCGTTCTACTTGCGCCAAGAAATGGCGCACCGAACGAAGTCGTTGGCGTGTTATCGAGCATATTTGCGTTATATCTTCTAACTGAGTGTCGAAATTTCATCGGATATTCATGTCGCGTTCGTGCGGGCGATTCCCTCGAAGGTATCTCCCGCCGGGAGAAGGAGAGAGAGAGAGAGAGAGAGAGAGAGAGAGAGAGAGAGAGAGAGAGAGAGAGAGAGAGAGAGGGAGCGAGAGAGAGAGAGAGAGGGAGAGCGAGAGAGAGAGAGAGGGAGAGAGAGAGAGAGAGAGAGAGAGAGAGAGAGAGGGAGAGAGAGAGAGAGAGAGAGAGAGAGAGAGAGAGAGCGCCTCGTGAGCGCCCATCGGCGGCTCCATCGCGGAGAGACTCTTCCGCGTCGGCTCGCTTAAAGTATCTCCGGCAATTTCTCGCCGGCACGTGAGCGGACTGTGCAAAGTTTGCGGAGTGCGCGCTGCTCTCTCGCGGCCCGGGGTCTTCCGCGGCTGGTCGGAGGACCCCGCACGGAGGCAGGAGGTTACCGGCGAAGCGAAAGAGCCTCCAGAATAAGTATGCTCGGCTAATAAAACTCGGTGTACGAGTCGTCGCCGGCGCGTTCGCTTTCCAAATAAACGCGCCTTTACGCGCGGAAACGCTCGTACCGCGGGATTTATCGTCGTCGTCGTCGTCGTCGTCGTCGTCGTCGTCGTCGTCGTCGTCACCATCGTAAACGAACGACGAGAAATGTGACGACGACGTCGACGTCGAAAATCAAGGGAGAAGGGGACTGGGAGGGGGGGAGGGAAGAAAAGCGAAAAGTAAGACTGGCTGCAGTCTGGTCAATCTTCAAACAAGTAGAAAGCGCAACAGTCTCTATTAATTAATGTACATTACGTTGTAGCGATAATTATTGTTGTTGGCGAACAGGGCATAACTCGGGCATAAATCGCGACTTTATTTTTGCGGTGCTAACGAGGCAAGCTCACAGATGGAGGTTGTATATATACGCGAGGCTGCTTCGGCGGCCACCGTTCGGCCACCACCATCGTGAAGCGCGCAAAGTGCTCGCTGAAATTCGCTGAAAGCACGAGTCGAGAGCGTATCGCAGGCGGGAACGGATTACTACGTGCTACGTAAAATCGCGGCGGTTTGCCCTCTTCGATCACTCTCCGGTTTATTCGACACATGATTCGAATCGTGGCGGATTACCTCGACCGCGCGATCCGCTAAAATGTCACTCGCGAGATCGGCGGCCTTATATAACATAGAAGGAAGCGCGTTATGGAAAGCAAAGGCCAGCAGACGATCCTTTGCGCTTTCTACCTTCGATCTTACTCTTACGGTAATTACGTGGGCTCGTGCATGCGCACGAACAGCGCACACGTGTGTGTGCGCACGCGCGTACAAGCATGCCTACCCCGCACACGCACCGGCGCGTGATCGTTGCGATCCCGCATTGCCACTCGCTCGTGTCCTCCTCGAAAACATGCGCTACTGTGACAAAACTCCATTTTTCGAGACAGCGATCTCTCTCTCTCTCTCTCTCTCTCGTACGGCTTCGTATCACTTTCTACGAATAACAAGGCGTATGAAATAATTCAAATTCTGTTGAATCTTACTCAAAATTCGTTAACGAGAAAACTCGCGATTTTCGAGATTTGTTTTCTATTTTGTTCCTTGAAAAATTAGAAAATTAACAATTAGAAATTGCTCTCATTGGCTAATTTTTTTCGCAAATTACGGACCCCTTCTGCTGGTGTTTTCGATCGAGACGGCGTGTCAGCTCGACTCGAATGGCCCGAAGGAGAAGCTGACGTTGCGAAATTGAAGAGTGTAGCAACTTGCTAATTTCGACTTACGCTCATTCGCTCTGCACTCGCGCACATTTATTATTCGGAGATCGCCTCTTATTAAAACCCCTCGAACGAATCGAACCGTCGCGTAAGGATTGCACGTGCATGTGCATGTGTGAGAAACGAAGTAAACCGTGTCTACGTAGAATGTGCGATGTGTATCGCGCGTAACGGCACGCAGTATTGGCGCGGCGAACTCGAAAATTGCCCGGCCGCGATCGTTTCGAAAGCCGCCCGATTTCTTTCCCGAGATTGGCCCGAAGCTACTGCTGCTGTTGCTGCCGCCGTTGCTGCCGTTGCTGCTGCTGCTGCTGCTGCGTTCGGTGCGTTCGCCCGAGGCCTCCGTCTCTCTTTCGAGATATTAACACGAGACTTCCGTTTCCACGATACGCAATAACGAACTGTAACCCGAGGCTCCTCGGGTCTCCGCGCTCGTCGGCACCGAAGTCGAGCCCGAATTTTACGAGAGGATCTTTCGCAACGCATATTTCCCCTCCCTCCGTTAATTACTTTCAGTTCGTTTTCTACGGTTTATGCAATAGCGCAACGCTCGACGAGTCGTCGCGCGGTCGAGCGCCTTCTAAAACTTTGTTTCTTCTTCTTCTTCTTCTTCTTCTTTTTCCTCTTCCTCTTCCTCTTCCTCTTCCTCTTCCCCCTCTTCTTCCCTCTCTTTTTTTCCTCTTCTTCTTCTTCTCCTTCTCTTTCTTTTCCCTCTTCTTTCTCTTTTCCCTCTCCTTCTTCTTCTTCTTCTTCTTCTTCTTCTTCTTCTTCTTCTTCTTCTTCTTCATTTCTTATCTTATGAAACGTTAATTCTACAAATGTTTATCGCATACTAGGATATCTTTTGTAGCCATAATGCAGCGTTCGTATCGATACTGATGAGTAATATGATTATTGCGATTGTTAAAGATATCTTTATTCACACTGTCGCAGGCGACAACCGCGAGCGGATACTTCGAGGTGCAGATCCTCTCGCTATCAAACAACAGGGGCACCCTGGTGGACGGTAGATGTTGCGGCGGAGGAGACGGGGGAGGAGGGTTCCCGCCGTGCACGAAGCCCTGCTCGACGGCTTTTTGGCTATGTCTCAAGGAGTACCAGTCGAATGTCACCGCCATCGGCACCTGCAGCTTCGGCAACGTATCTAGTCACGCCCTCGGCCCGAACACCTTCACCCTCGCCGAACCTGTCACCCTGCAGCTTCCCTTCACCTTCCGATGGACGGTAAGTCGTATCTCTTGACGATCGGTCACTTTATTAATATACTAATTAACTTTCGAAGCTGTGTCCTGAGCTTCTCTCGAATGCTTGTCCGCGCTTCAACTTGTATTTTCAACAAATGTTGATTGACGGACCAAACTCCAAACTTGTTCCCCCCTCCGTACCTGGTTCACACCAGCGCTCTATTCGCCCAAGTACGCGAAGGTCGCGTACAATATCACTGAGCGCGAGACGAGAATCAGACGCTCACATTTAACGCGTAAATGAACGTGGAAAGGATACGAGCCAAAGGCATTCCGAGAGTTGTCGAGTGCCAAAACGTCTCTCTCGTGCGCTCTCTCGCGGCCTGCACCTAATATCCGTGGGAACGCGCCGCGACCGACTCCGAAAATCCCGCCGCCAACCGCCGTTACACGAGAGCCGAGGGACGACGCGCGCTTAATTTGATGTCGCGCGATTAATAACGCGCCGCCGGTGGGACCCGTAATTTTGTTTGGTCACCGGCACAATGGCCGCGTTGCCGGGCGACGATGAAGACGTAACGAGGGAACGACACATTCGGACTCGAATCGGCCGCATGAATCATTTATCATCGACGCCGTGACACACGACGCCAAGAGAGCGTCTCATTAGCGACGCACCGCACCATCCTCTCCTCCTCCTCCTCCTCCTCCTCCTCCCCCCCGGGAGAGCGCCTGTGTTTGCGTGCGTGTACGTGCGTGCGTAGTCTATCGGCGCTCGCAGTTTTGTTCCGAGCTTCCCATTCTCGAAATCGCCGAAAGCCGGCCGAGTGAATCGCGAGCGCGCCGCTCTTCTTTCGCAACGACGATGCTAACGACCGCGAAGGTGGAGGTGGCGGCGGCGACGGCAGCGGCGGCGGCGGCGGCGACGGTAAAAGTCGCCGCTTATAACTTTTCACTTTGTATCCATCCCCGGACGAATCGCGAATTTCTCGTCCCGATTCCTTTGTCGGCGCGAGGCGTCGAGGAGGCTCTCGAATCGCGCGGGATTTCCGGTTCGCTGGTCTCTCCCATCCGCGGAATCGTTGCGTAGAATTCCAGTTCGGTTCCAGTCGCTTGGGGCGCGACTCCCTCTCGCTTCTCCTCTCTTCCCTCTCCCTTGTATTGTGTCCTCGTCTGCATCTTTGTTTCTTCTCTGTTTCTCTCCGCTCCTCGGTGCCCGGTGTGTTCGCGCGCGCGGCGAATTTTTACGGTCATTCGCCCATGTTGAAGTTACCCGCTGCTTCTTCTGTAGTTATGAATCAGCTTGCTCGGCCGTGAACGACCGGCGATTTTATACGCGAATTTTGTACACCCGGTATCTGGAGAAAATTGCCGCCGCTGAGAGAGCACTCGACCGCGCGCGGTTGTTAATCGCGATTCGTTTCCCACATTCTTCACCGACGAAATAACGACGCCCCACGTGTAAGTCTTGAGCGGGCAGGACGCGAAGACCGAAAGAGAAGAGAAAGAAGGAGCAAGAGGAGGAGGAGGAGGAGGAGAAGGAGAAGAAGAAGAAGAAGAAGAAGAAGAAGCAGAAGAAGAAGAAGAAGGAGCAACAGCAGTAACCTCTGCTTCGAGAGGCACCCCCATTTTGACCTCGAGTGTTTACCATTTATCGTTACAACATCGACATATTATAAACCTCGCGCGATGCTGCGGAATATTCAAACACGGTTCGCCGGAAAAGTCCTGTCCTTTTCGGGAGTCTCAAGTATGTCCGCACACTTGTGCCTCTCTCCGCCGAGGCAACGTCAGTACCTAATTAGTAGCGCGCCCACCGCCTACCGTTCGCCGTTCGTGGTCGTCCGACGTAATTACGGCATAATGTACGAGCGATTTCGAGGGGGTCCCAAACAATCCTCGAGAGACGCTGGAGTGCGCACGAGGCGTGCCCTCGCGAGAGAGCGCGCGTACACACAGGCACACCGTCGAGAGTGCCTCCTTCAGGCGACGGTTCGGTGGATGGCTGACGGGCCCCGAAGGGCACCGCGTTTGTTTGACACGCATTCTCGCGAGCCGAGTCCGAAAGCATGCCCGTGTGTTGTGCTCTCTCTCTCTCTCTCTCTCTCACCCACCTCTACCTACCTACCTACCTCTACCTCTACCTACCTACCTACCTACCTACCTACCTACCTACCTACCTACCTACCTACCTACCTACCTACCTACCTACCTACCTACACACGCATATTGTAGGTTGTTTGAAGAGCGCCATGTACAGCTAGCATTTTATGTTTGTATATTTCATAACTCGCTCGCGAGTATCCTCCAACAGAAGAGGAGGCGGAGGACTACCATCGCGACAAAGGACTACGGGTTCTGCCTTCCTTCCCGCCCCTGTTTTCTCTCTTTCTCCCTCACGCGCGCGTTTCTCCAGAAGGATCCACCGCGAGAGACACATAAACAGAAACCTTTAAATTGCTTCCTTTCCGCGAAGGGTTCCTGCGCGTCTTTCGGCCCGCCCGCGCGAGAGCCATCTTCGATCGTTTAGCGCTTCGCCGGTCTAATTCAATTATGCCGCCGCGGGTGCGTAATAAAAAGGAGCGTGTGATATGTGGGAAGCGTACACGTGGGTGCGAGAGTGTGTGGGCTCATTCGTTGTGCGCGACGATGAATAAGGCGACGAAGAGGAGGGCGCGGGGCGTAGATAAAAGCCCGGATGAGCCTCGCTATCTGGCCGCCACGTTCGCCACGTGTAATAACTATATAGAGCCGTTTTCGCGCGGCGCCTGCCATCCTCGAAAAACGGTAAACGCGCCTGACTTTCAACGCTCTTTCGCGGATAATGCCGTCATTATCGTCTCTGCTGATTGAATACGGTATGTATAATCTCGCCGTCGCCGGCGTGCGCGCTCGTCCGCGAGTGAGCGGCGAGCGGCGCACTCTTGCGCGCTCCCTCGCGCTACCGAATGCCACCTGTGTTTAGCGGCTGGCTCGAGAACACTCGAGGAGAGAGTCGAGAGAGAGAGAGAGAGAGAGAGTCACCTTTTCGACGATAGAAATCACCGGCTGATCCTCGGCGAAGAGACTCGGTGAACAGCGAGTCACCGCTGCCTCGATCGCGCTGCGCCAGCCAAGACGTCGCTCAAGACGTTAACACATACGGTATTATATCGTATATTACATGCGTATCCCTCGTCGAGATCGCGAATCAGTATCCGATAAAGTGATTCGCGCGCGCGCGCATTACCGTGAGCATGAAATGCGCAGCGCAACTTGAAATTGCACCCGAAACTCATCTCGTCCCGCTGATTGAATCGTCGAGTTTCATCAGACGCACGGAAAAGCGTGCAATATATCTTTGACATCTCTTGTTACGCCGTTGAAAGAAAGAGAGAGAGAGAGAGAGAGAGAGAGAGAGAGAGAGAGAGACTGTGAGAGAGTCCCCCCCTCCCCCCTTCTCCCTTCGCTCCCGTTGCACGTGTGTAACTTTCGATAAGTCAAACACGCGGATATCGTTCTCGCGCGCGCGCGCGGGGTTTTCTAACAGCGACCTAGTTTACGCGAACGTGATGCGGCGGCGAGAGCCCCGGCCGCGTCAAACGTTGTAATCGTCGTCGACTTTCCCCGCTTCTAATTTCAATACCGATGTAAGGAGGAATACGGCAAGGGATAAGCGCCTCTCTGCCTTTCTCTTCCTCTGTGTCTCTTTCCCTTCGGTAGTGGTATAATAGCACGGGAAGCGATCGGCGAGATGAGAGTACGGCGGAGCTTTTGCACAACCTTCTCTCGATGCTATATGCATCTTCGAACGGCACGTTTCGCGTCTCCTTTCTCTCCAAGTCGGCGTCCTTCCCTCGCGCCCCTCTCGCTCGTTACTGTCCCTCCTTCCCTCTCTCTCTCTCTCTCTCTCTCTCTCTCTGATCCTCTCGCCGCGGCCGGTCGTCTTCGATAATTTCTCTCCCGGCGTTCGACTAATGCCAATGTGTGCTCGCGCGAACCCGAGCGTCATCCGACTCATGCAACGGCGGCAGTCGGGTCGCAGTCGCAGTCGCAGCGCTCATATACGCGCGACTTGTTCGCCGCGCTTTGTATGCACCGGCACGCACGAGCGGCCACTATGTTGACGCGTCGGAACACATATAGACCCGCGCGCGCATAATGTCTCCAATCTGGGCGCCACTATGAATGGCGGGAGACGTCACGAGACTCCGCCGCCGGAATCCACGTGGACGCTGCCGGGAATTGTCATTCGAGGACAGTGTGCGTGCATCCGCGCTTGGTCGGCCGAGCGAGATTCGCGCGCTCTCTCGAGGCTACTGACGACGATTCTGTCGCGCGTTCAGTTTCGCCGGCGGATTCAGTATTCGATCTCGAGTATTCCCCTCGTTATTGCACGTTGCGATGCGCATTCGTTCATCACAAGAGCGCGCGCGCGCGCGCGCCTGTGATCGACGACGGTGCATTTCCACGTTCTCGCTCGCGATCTCACTCTTGGACTTTTGGAGTTCGCTTCTGGAGATTGCTTCTGGCGAACGAACGGCTGCGCCGCGCGCGATACTCGGACGGGGAACAAAAAGGAGAAAAGCCTGCCTGCGGATCGAGTCGGAAACCGTGTCCGTGGCGCGTTTAATCTCCTTTCCCTGGGCACGTGATTAATTCCGACAATCGTACTTTCGATAATAGACGTATAATGATAAACGATGCTCGAGCGAGCGGCATTCATCACGGCAGGCGGTGGCTACGGCGGCAACACGAGAACGAGAGAGGGGAACGGAGAACGAAAATGAAGGAGCCCGTTCGAGAAGACGCGTCGCGCGTAGAACGCCGCGGGGATCGACGTGAGTCAGGGCCGAACAGGTGTACGTCCGCGTCTCTCTCTCTCTCTCTCTCTCTCTCTCTCTCTCTCTCTCTCTCTCTATATATATCTATCTATCTATCTATCTGAAAGGAAACGGGCCCAGCGCGCATAGCCTCGTAAACGTTTTCCATTCCCATCGATATCCACGTTGTGCCTTGTGCCACCGGCGCGTCACGAAACTACCGTTTGCCCTCGCAGCTATACCGCTCCCCCGGCCCGTGTCTTGTGCGTTACTTCATTCTTCCTCTCTGATGTAGGTTTAAATATAAAATTCGGAGGACCGGCTCTCCTCTTTCGCGCGGCTCTCTGCCGTACACACAACCGGGCGGGGGGGGGAGGGAGGGGGGCTGCCGCCATCGTTCACCGGCGGCGGCAGCTTGAAGAAGAAGACAGAGAGCAGCGCTGGAAAGGCGCTGCGCGGTTTGCTGGAAGAATTATTTGCGCCTACGCTTTCTCTTTTTGTGTTTTCGCTTCTTTTCTTCGACGCTTTAACGCTCGCAACGACAGATTAGAAAGAAACGTGAAATTGCGTCATCAATCTCGCGGCAACAACGAGCGCGCTCGTGCCTCGCATTTTGCCACGCTTGTTCAGATACACGGAAACGATTTGGTGGTAATCGCGAGACATAACGAGATCTAATGACAGCTGCGCTTTTCGTGAGGATGGCTTTTTAGCGTTTCACTTGGCCGCTGCTCTCGCGGAACCAAGCGACTGCGCGCGGCTCCACGCCGCGGTCATAGCGCGCGCGCGCGCGCTTTAATAGCGTCATGAATAAACCTCGCTAAGCCCGCGAGCGGCACCTACGGTTGTTCAAATATATTAGCGCCGTTAATACGCGACGCTAACGAATAATGAATAACGCCCGGGGGATTTACATCGCGGACGGACAGACGGACGGCCGTTCGCGTCCCGGCGAGAGTCGCGCGCGCGCGCGCGCGCCGAGGCGCCCTTTTTCTAATCGCACGGCAAATTGCGCCATTTCGAACGCGGAAGCGCGAGCGATTTGTCAAAACTTCCGCGCAAACCGGTCTCCGGGGAACGACGCTCTCCGAAAGTGCTCTCTTTGCAGCGGCGATCGCCCGCGGGGGTTACAATCACGGCGCATCGTACGCCGCCGAGATTTACGTCCGCGCGAATTAAAGATTTCCTGATTGCCGATCTCGGCCGACCGTCGCGCGATCGAGATGGCGGAGTTCTCGCGTCGCGTCGTCCTCAGGACAATCTTCCCGCTGAAAATGGACGATCGCGACGACAACTGTCGCGCGGCGTGACTCCCACACGCCGGCATTAATCTTGATTCCATTAGCGTAAGCATGCAGCGCCGTCGATATAATAACCCGTACACGATTTGTCATCGGCTGTCAAGCGATTCATTTCCACGTTTATTGTCCGATCGTTGCTATTATCGCTACGACCAAACTGGGGAACTCGATCGTGTGTGTGTGTGTGTGTTTTATTTGTTCGCAAATTGCTTTCTCAAAGCGATATCAGCAGACAGGCTGCAAAGGGAACGAAAGATTATACACGGCGTTTGGTTCGTGACTGTAAAGGCAATGTCCGATCCTTCTCCTCAGAAAGACACATGTACAGTCCGAATAGCTCTATGAATTATAATGATATGAATAATTACAAAGTGCATCAGGTGTTACAAAGAGACAGGCGATTGATAGGAAGTTAATACAACGTTTATGCGCGCGGCCGCGCGCATAAACGAAGAGCGTGCGCGCTCGAAAGTCTCGTGCGGTTTATGTCGATCCGTGAAAAACGAAACTCAAGCGGAAATTGCGAAGATGGGATAGAGGCTGCGTGAATTAATTATATACACGGCGATACGCGAAGAAGAAGAAAACAGCTTTTACACGTGCGCATTACGCACGCGGAACGGAGGAGACGAAGAACGTCCGCACGCACGCACGCACGCACGCACGCATACACGCACGCACACGTATGTACACGCGAGCGTACAACCTGCCGCCGCTCGGGAACAAGGGAACAAAGAGATAAGTCTCGCGCACATAGTTTGCACCTTGTTTGTTCCCTTGTTTCTACCGTCTTCCGTTGTTTCGTTTGCGCTTGAGAAAGGAAGGAAGATGCACAAAAGTTGGAAAACTATCTAACTATCGCGCGCACCAACGAAGAAGAAACGTCGTACGTAAAATTCTTTAATGCTCTACCGATTGTTGCACCGTTTTGCGGGACTGTGTCTCTCTTTCCGGAAACTCTCGAGCGCTGCAGCAAGCTTCAAGATTCATCGGAAGGGACTGACTTTGTCATTTGTTCTTCGAAGTCCAGAACTTCTTTTTCGTTTGTATCGGCAGACGCGGCAGGTGATCGCGCGGATCGCGATGACGCGCACGAGGCGAAGCTACTTTTTATCGCGGCTGGAACGAGCCTGCGCACGCGGTTTCCTGCTGACGCCGCCGCGCCGGTAGCTCCCAGATCAACGAATCCTCTCCATTGAAGCGCGATTCACGAGCACCGGGGCGGATTACACCGCGGGCGCACAAATTGCCCCGGTCTCTTAACGCGGAAGCGCGCGGCCGATCCTCGTCGAAAGTTTCGCGCGCGCGCGAAACGATCCTCGTTGCCTCGCCGCGCCGAAATTGCCCCCTTTTATGCCGATCGCCTCGAGGGTGGTTGCAATCACGGCGCTCCCTCTCTCTCTCTCTCTCTCTCTCTCTCTCTCTGTTCTCGCTATAGCTTCCTTCCCTGCTTCTCCACTCGAGAGAGATTTACATTCGGCCGCTCATATTATTAAATACGCAGCTGCGGGCGCGCGTGTCGGCGTCGGTGGACGCGCGTAAACACAGGCAGGTGCACAATACAACAGAATGCACACAAGCGCGGTGGGAGCCGCGAGGGCGGGGGGGGGGCGGGAGAGAATGTCGCCACGCTTTGGGCGATGGTTCTTCGCTCCGATGATTCCCGCGTCTGCGGGGGGCTCGGGCGCGGTAGAGTGAGAAAAAGGGGACCCTGAGGCTCTCTCCTTTGGGCCGGTCGTGTGTGAACCCGCTGCGCGGAGCGCATACCAAACTCGTCTCTCTTTCTCGCTCCTCCCTCTCTCCTTCTCTCCCGCTTAAATCTCCCTTCTCTCGAGAGCCCCTCGATCCGGACGAACACGGCGCCGCGCCGCGCCGGCACACGGAGGAGTGTCTCTCGATTCGCGTTTTCTCCGAGACACGTCGCGATTTCCATGATTCGCCGATATATTTATTTGTTTATTCTTTTTTCTTTTTTTTTTTAATAAACTCCGGAATGCGCGCGAGGGGGAATTTATAATCGGATACGTGTATTCCCGTGGTATTCTCGCCAACGACTGGCATGCCTCCGGTGGAAATCTCGCGTGCACTTTCTCGGGAGTCGTCGAATCGGCGATTTCGGAGCGCGCGAGCGACTCTGCGCGTGGGAAAGCGATCTCCGCTTTCGCGACGATCTTGTTCACGTTTCTTCACGCATCCGACGATCACGACGACAGTGTCGTCGCGACGAGAGAGGACGAGATAACAAACACATCCCCATTGCAGCACGGTGTCGCGCGAGAACCTCGCGAGTCAACTCACGCTCGACGTAAGTACGCGGCCGCGGCCGCGGCCGCAGCCGCAGGCGTCAGTCGAGGAGGTCTGGCGGCGTTTAATGCGAGGCGTAGCGTCTCTCCCCGGGCTCTCTCGCCTTATATTATGCAGGTAACGCACCACTACCACCAGCACCGCGCGATCATCAGCATCGCCGTGACTACGCGACTACGCGGCGTTTCCACTTTGGTTCCTTTAAGCGGGAAGAAGGCGCAGAACCGTGTGTGCACTTGGCCTTGTGCCCTCGCAGATAGTGGACGCCTCTCTTCCACGAGCGTCTTCTCTTCGTCCACCGACGACGGAGGATCCTCTCCCTCTCCCGTCATCGTCCTTTCCTCTCCTCTGCCTCCTTTTTCTCTTCATCCTCTATCTCATCTCCCTCCCGCCTCCTCTCCTCCTTTAGCTCCCTTTTACGCAGGGCTTTACTCTTCCTTCTCCTCTCGTTCTCCCTCACTGGCTTCGAGTCTCTCTCTCTCTCTCTCTCTCCCTCTCCCTCTCCCTCTCCCTCTCCCTCTCCCTCTCTCTCTCTCTCCGCGGAGAGTTCTGGGTACGCCGTGAGATTTATTAGCTACCCGGCTAATTGGGAAGCGAGGACGGTCTCCGGGATACCAGAACGGAGATTTCCGCCGCCGAAGGGAATGCGCTACCGAGAGGTGGACGCGACGCGACGCGACGCGACGCGACGCGACGGCATACCGGACGGAATCTGTTGCGACGAGCGAGCGGAGGAACGAGAGCCGGAGCTGCCGGAGTCGAAGAGCCAGAACCAGAATCAGAACCAGAACCAGAACCAGAATCAGAGCCGCCGCGCGTACCTTTTGCCGCTTCTCTGTTCGCGCCGCCGCGTTCCTCGGCGTCGCAGCGTTTTTTCAATTACGCGCTGTCCGGTGTTCCGGCTCGGTCAATTAGCGAGATTGATTCTCCGTTGCGACGAGCGGTTCGAGCGTTACGCAACGTTACAGCACACACGTACACGTGTCCGACCGATCGATATCCGCGCGCGCGCGCGCGCGAAGAAAGATCCAGCCGAAAAGTAGAGATTTCAGAGAGCGACGGACGATTTTGTTTTCGTCCACCCGCGCATTCGTCATCTCGTCAAGATGCCGAGTTTAATTCTCTGCGTCGACTATGCTGCGCCTTTCAGAGATTTCACCGTCTTCGACGTAGCCATCAAATTGTATTAACCGATACTTTCGACACGACCCGCGGACACTCTGGCACCATCGCGTTACCGCGACCGGCTATAAATCCTGCGTCGGAAATTAAAGGGAATTGCGGCGGTAGCGCGCGAGCGGCGGATCGCGGCGCGAGGAATCGAAGCGCGGGAAGCCTCGATACGCGACCCTCGTTCGAAGGTACGTCGACGGACGATCGTCGGTCCTCGCTTTTGTACGCGTCCTCACGTACGACTCGTTCGATCTTTTCCGCGAAGACCTAAGACGCGTCGTATCTGACGTAGAAAAGAGAGAGAAAGAGAGACTCGCCGCGCTCTATTCGGCGTACGTAAGTACCTATCTACCTGCCTCCGCGCGCGCTTACCAGCGTGCACACACGCATACGTACCGCGCACGTACGTAAGTCATAGTCTCGATAGAGTGACGGACGACGAGGCAAGCAGGCAGGCAGGCAGGCGAGCAAGCAGGCAGGCAGGTAGGCAGGTAGGCAAGCAGGCAAGCAGGCAGGCAGGCAGGCAGGCAGGCAGCTAGCCAGATAGCCTCGCAGCGGGATTCTACGTGCTTCACGTGTCCGCTCGCTTCCGTTGATCCCTTTGGACTCGCTTCGAATCGGCCTCGCAGCGATGCTCTATTACGCCGGATATGCCCGGATTGTACAGATTCCCGACGGATCAGCCGACGACGCTCGGACGAGTAGAGTTTGTGACTGGTGAATGCGAAAAATATTCGCCGACGACGGAAGTCGGAGAGAGAAAGGGAGATTTCTCTCTGTGCAAAATGTCTCTAAACAATCGAACGATAGAAAAGCGTGAAAACCAGCCGATTCATGCCCGTTGCATTTTACAGTTTGAACTGAAACGACGAAATCGTTCGTTGATGACACAAACTCGACGGCCTCTTTTATCTTTGGTTTTACGCTAGATTTTACATGTATATTCATCGGATATTTAATAGTCGGAGAAATTGTCCATCCACAAAGTATGTAGAGACTTGGAACCTCGCGACGATCGCCGCGGCCGGCTCGGAGCCGACTTTGCTCGCGCAGAAAATTAATTAATTGACCATTGCGGGGAAATAGACGTGCATCGACTTATCCGAGAGTACCGCTCGGCTTAATTGATTTCCTACGCCTACGTGACTTGGTCGGCGCGGCAGTATCGGCTATTCTATCGGCATCGCGCGTTCGGTTCGCACGCGCGATCGTCGGCGGCCAACGCTTCGACCAACCGCGGTTGGTTTTACGATTTTTCCGCATTCGTCCTTAACGGCGGAAAGAGGGAGATGATGGTTCCGTCGCGAAACGCGACCGAGCGACGATCCTGCTCCACGATTCTCGCTGCGTTTCGGCGCATTCATACGCGCATTCGCGAATAATGGTTTACGCGTATGTACGCGGCGTTGTACGATTTGAGGAGCAGGATAATTCATGCTACGTACTGCTGCACGACCGTGGAATACGAGATGACGCATTCGACCGCGAAGCAACACACGTATGCGCATCCCACGCTCGTGTCTCTCTTCCGCGTTATACTTATTATATTTCCTTAAAGGGTCAACAGAACGGAATGGGTCGATCGACGAGGCTCTCGGATAAGCGGAAAACAACGCGATGTAATTTATCAATGATGAGACGAAATTGATATCTGTCATTTCACCACGATTTCCCGATTTGCCTTTGTCAAGTATGGTCGTTATTAATTTCGTCATTATAACACCGTCATATCGTACTGTTCGTACTTGTGAGACGGCCTCAATCTCTCCTCTCCATCTCTTATCTTGCTCGTCGATATTTTAGATAGAGACTCGGTCGTTCACCGCCTTCATCCACCGCTTTCCATTCATCGCTCGATTCGAATCGTCGCGGCCAGGACGAGACGAGACGAGCTGTTTCTCGAGAAGAAGTCTACTTGGCTTCCAATTTCCCCGCAGTATTTAACGGTGAAAGGGGAAATTCGTCAGGTCTACGCGAGGCCGCGTGGCTCTAAAGCTGCGAGCTGAGTAGCGAAACACCCACGCGAATTCCTAGATCCACGATTGCGCCGCCTTCGGCGTTGCTTCTCGGCTCTTCTTCGGCGCGCACTACGCACGTTCGTTTCTTTGTTCCGGGACTGCGGGACGCGGTAATAATTCTCGCGGTAACAGTGGACATTTAGAGCTCTCGCTCGCTGTGCAATCCGAAAAGTGAAAAGTGGCAGACCGCACTTGAGGTGCGGAGCCCGGAGCTCTTTCAAGATTTCACCAAAGGTCATTTTCGCGTGAGGCGTACATTAAATTGGTTCGAGAGTCTTTTCCCACCGACAAGTATTGATATGAAGAAGGTTGAAGAACATTTTTCAGATAAAAATATTTATACCAACGAGTGACACGTGAATTCTGTGGGAAAATATTTCTGAATTAATTTAATACTCTGAATTGATTCAATACTATTTTTAAAGAGAATCACACTTTTACGTACAGACTATTTCCACGTCACTGTAACATCGTAAGTTCCGATGTGTCGTATAACTTCAATCAAACGCGACGAGACACGACGACACGACGTTTTATGAGCATGTAGAGTTGCCGCGACCGACTTGATGCATCTATCGAGCAGCAGAGGATCGAAAGATCTAACGCGATATTGGTCACTTCCTTCGACCTTAACCTTAAACCATTTACGTCTCAATTATCAACAAACTCGTCGCGGAGGAATAGAACGGCGCGACAAAGGAAGTGTCACGACGTGAAGCACAAAGAACGTTCTTTTCACGGGGAAACGAGCGCGACGCGGCCGGTCAGTCGCATTAGAATATACATGTAAGATTTACATATATATACGTATACATACATACATACACACATACACACACACACACACACACATATATATATATATATAAAATATAAAAAAGCGAGCACGAAAGTCGCGGGCGTGGGAAAGCCGGCCCTCGGGCGAGCCACCAATTAACACCAATTAGTGCTCATCTGCTCTAGGTACTGCCGGCGAGCAGAGCTGACTTTACGTTTAGCGCGAGACGTCTGACTCGTCGCGGATTGACCACAACATGTTCTTTGTGCTGCGAAGACTGCATCATCGTGGTATATCGCTCTTGTCGTAATGAGATGGGAAAAAAACACGCGACGTTCTTGCAATTTCGACACAGGTCTTCTAGTCATCACAGATAAACGCTTTTTTCCGCTTTTAATTAAATAGACGAGAACGAGAGAGAGAGAGAGAGAGAGAGAGAGAAAGAGAGATTACGCGTGCGCCGCCGAGTGCCGAAGCCGAGACTCCCTCGCGGATTTTGCATTCGTGCTCATTGTCTATCTAATTCCGAGGATCGTCAAGTTCGTTATACCTAGCGCGAGCACGAGCGCGAGCGCAAGCGCGAGCGCACGCGAGACGCCAATGCGCGCGCTGCTGCCTGGTCTTTTTCTCGCGGGACCGGTTCCGTCAGGAACACTTCCAGCTTTCTACCATCGCCGGTCCGACTCCCGTGTTGTAACCCCGTCGAGTGGCAACGCGCGCGGCTACACGAAGCGGACAGCCGCGTCTTCCGCGCGGCCGGTGCGCGCGATTCGAATTTATTTATTGCATTAGCCTGCCGTCACTCTCACGGCTCTTGATTGGTGGTACCGATCGGACTCCCCTGCCTCGCGAACAACTGGGACGCAACACGAGAATGGCGGAGATACATCGGCCGTGTGAAGGACGAGACTGCACCGGTCCTCGTGCAAATCGTCGTAATTATCCCGATCAATAGTGAGCCGCTCTCGCGCGTACATTGTCACCGCGAGCATTACGAGTGTATTTCAATGCGACTCGGCGATCGTCTCGATGTAGCTCACGATAATATTCGAGTCCTACTCACGAGGATGTTGCGACTCTCTCTCTCTCTCTCTCTCTCTCTCTCTCTCTCTCTCGTCGAGCTTAGCCGCGCGAGATTGCGCGCGTGTATGAATTACGCCGTAATTTGTGAAAATGATAACGAGATAATTTACGTGACACGTACCGGTAAACGAAGAAAGCAAGAGAGAGAGAGAGAGAGAGAGAGAGAGAGAGTGAGGGCGACGCGACAAGTTGCGACATTGTACCTTCGTCTTATTTCCCATTATCGAATTTATCGCATCAGAATCGACGCAGGTGTTTACCATGCCGTTTACAACGGAAGTTGTTCTCCACTCGCGCGCAGTTCTGTACGACGGATGCGCTTTCGTGTAACTCTCCCGGTTACATAAGCGTCGGAAATTGGTAACCCTACACTATCGTATAATTTAAACCGCCCCGAAAGGTCAGCAGACGCTGTATAAATTTGCAAAAGCACCAGCTCCGAGGGTCCCACTTAGGGCCGTGTCTGGCGAGGAATTATTCAAGCTGGGCAAGGGTTAATTGCCGCCTTCATCAAACCACCTCCCTTCCTCTTTCGAACGAGCCCTTGTCGTCCGTGACATCACCATTCTGTATTTAATCCGATTCGGTTGCGTCACGACGATCAGTCCGGGCAGTTCCGTCGTGGTGGCGATAATTTTATTCCGGCCGTGATTCTTTGCGCGATACGTGTATCTCATCGATGCAAACATTTATTCGACCAATTATTCAAATGGCTAAAAATGAGATGATGATTTAAGGGAATACAGCTTTGAAGCGGCAAAATGAAATTCAAACTGATCTCACACGTGCAGCGTGTAATTTGTTTTTCTTACAACCGGTCATCCGGTTTGAAATGTATTCGTTACATGAATCTATTATTATCTATTAGCAGATCGTCTCTGTTACGACGCGCCTTGAGAGATCATTCTGGGAATATTTTTCGTTGCAGAGGCAATTCACGTTGATCCTGCAAGCGAGGGATGTGCCGAGTGCCGGCGTGATCGAGGAAACGAGTTACAGCGGCATCGTTTTGCCCGAGTCCACGTGGCACACCCTCAATCATCAAGGTAAAAACGCTCACTTAGCGTACCGGATACGTGTCCAGTGCGACGAGCATTACTACAACGCTACCTGCACCAAGTTCTGCCGGAGTAGAGACGACGTTTTCGGTCATTACAACTGCAGCGAAGACGGCGACAAAGTGTGCAATGACGGATGGACGGGCAACGAGTGTAACACGGGTGAGTCAGAAAGTCCTTCCACCATTCCACTACCAATACCATCGTATCCGTCGCCGTGTTAAAAAAAGAAAAAAAAGACTCGGCAGAGTTTTTGCTTCGCGACATTCTCCAATCCTCTCTCCTGATCGTCGCGGATAATTTTTCGACGACGCGGGAACTCGAGGAGTCGAAGCACCGTCGTGAGAAACCCTCAACGTATTTCAATATTAAAGGCTCCAGGTGCGCATCGACTTAGAATGAATTATCGCCGATTAGTTACCGCTACCACAGCGCGTAACCACGAGCACCATTACTTATAACCCGACGCGATGTAACATGCGCGCGCGTATAAAAGAAATCCGCGCAAATCCGCGTTCTCCCTCTCCTCCTCGTTCTTCCTCGCAGAAAGAGCTACTCGCGAGTAAATTGCCCTTCGTTACGTCACACGCGCGCTCACGCGCTTACCTTTGCATATTATCGTGTCGTGATTTTTAAAGCAGTGCGTGTACGTTAATTACATGACGCGCGAGCGACAACCCCGTCTCTCTGCTCCTTCTTCCTTTACTTCTGATGATGAAAGCCAACCACTTATATAATCTGCGGAGGAAACTTTTACGCGACATTTTTTTACCTCGACGAACATGTTCGGTATCCGATAGAAAAATGTATCTCCCCTGAAAATGTCTAAAAATCAAATTCTCTTATTGGATACCGGACGCGTCGCAAAGTTCATCGACATAAAACCAAAGTGAGACAGAGAGCGAGAGAGAGAGAGAGAGAGAGAGAGAGAGAGAGAGAGCAAAGTTTCTTTCGTTGATCGTGCGACCCAAAGTCTAATTAGGAGAATTCGCTCGGCTAACGAACTCGCCTATAGAATTTCCTGATCCGGAAGAAAACTCGTTCGAAAGATGAGCCCGAAGCTTATCGCAGCGCGAGCCGCTCGCACTGCCTTCCTCTCGTCATTGTTATCATCTCGTTACGCGCGCAAGCATCGATATCGATCGCGGAAGGACGCGCGCACGCTCATTTTTCCACCTTGCCGCCGCGCCGCGCCGCGCCGCGCTGCGCCGCGCCGGAGGAACAACCAGAACCCGATCGGCCGTTGGAGCGTGAAATCTCACGGCTGGGTCAGCGTACGTACCGCCGCGCATGTATGTCGTTTAACTCTATTTCTCACGGGACGCACGCACCTTCGGGCCTAACGAGGCCTTGCGATTCGATTACCGGGCCATTAATAATCGCCGTCGTTCGCCGCGAGACGCTCGATAATTTCCGAAGGGAGGAACGAAAAATTCCGGTTCGCGTCGAGCACCGGCACAAGAAAAGCGAGAGGTTTATCTTGCGTCTTGCTTTCGATGCGTCCACGCGATATCGTCGACGATGTGCATTTTGCAATGTTACTAATTGCAGCGTGTGTCATTTCCGTTTTTCTTTCTAGAAAATAAAATAGACTCTAACATATAGACGTTCCATACACACACACACACACAAAGATAGATTTCCAAGGCGGAAACGGACGGCGTCTCGAGAGAGACGAGCGACACAACGGAAGGTCGAAGGGTCGGGAGCGCTGGCCACGTTCGCGATTTCCATCTCTCTTTTCACCGTTCCGGATTCTCGTGCCCCCAGGCACGCTGCGACGAACGATTCCGTCACGTCCGCGATTTAACGCGCAGGAACGCCGCGTCGGATCAAAAGATGATCGAGCGCTGCCGCTGCCGCCGCCGCCGCCGTCGCCGTCGCCGCCTCCGCCTCCGCCTCCGCCCCACCGCCTCCGCCTCCTCCTCCTCCTCCTCCTCCTCCTCCTCCTCCTCCTCCTCCACTACCATCTCTCTTCTCCGTCGCCTCCGTCGCCCTCCGTACGGTCCCGTACGGATCGTAAAATACGCGAATTATCTCGAAGCGTGCCTCAATGGGCGGACGTTAGACGCATGTCGTACGATCGCACAAAGGTAGCGACACATCACGCCAGGTCCCGTCGCACAATGCTGCGCCGACCAATATAACAGCTCTTTCTTCGCTGCTTAATCGTTACTTCCGCCTCTCCGTGACCCCGCGTGTGGTTACTGTCGTCCTTCCCCATCGCGACACTCGGGGCACAACGCGCATATAAGAGATATATAATCGATCTCAAACGGACCGACGGGACGCGCGCGGAGCAATTCGAGCCGTTAGTTGGACACGTAAGCTCCATTTTCCGCGTCCACCCTCGACGACGAAACCCTCGTTCCCGCTGCGATTTCGCGATCTTGACGCTTCCGCGTGAAAAGTTTCGAGACGCGAAGAGCACAACACTGTACGCGCGTTGTGTGGTACTCTCTTTATAGGTGTCTTCTTGTTCGATCTCCATACGTACGACCCCCTTCAAGTTCTAAAGCTCCTCACCGAAGCGAAATGTGTCGCGAATTCTTCGTTTACGCGACACACTGGAAATGCAAGAAGTTGCACTCGTTTTAACAACGAGCCGTTTTAATTACCGCTCATTTTGATCGCGACGAAACCTTCTGTAACATACATGCAGTATATATCAAAATAATGATGAGTCGATCGGGGGAGGTGGAAAAAACTTGGCCTCTCTGTCCTCTCTGTCGCGTGTACGCCACTCGGAAATAATACCTCTCGCTTGCAGCACAAGGTACATTTCGCGTTTCACAGTCCGCCACGCTTGTGATATTATGCCAATGGAATTCAAATAACACACGGCTGCTCTTCGCGACGAGACTGCTCGTTTTCCTTGGCACTGTGAACTTTACGGTTTTACCATTTGATAAGCATCAGGAGGCATCGACGCGATCGTCTCAAAAACGGATTGACAATTCGCCGACAATTCGTATCATGCACACGTGACACGTGATTTATTCGAGCGCGTTGCGCTCTCAGCTTTGCTCGTGTGAGGAAAATTCCGACAGCGCGCCCCGCGTCGCATCGCAAGGCACGCGGTCGTCTTGATACGCGGGGCGCGAAACGTGAGAAAAGAGCAAGAAGAGCAAGAAAGAAAGTCTCTCTCTCTCTTCCTCTCGCTCGACGATGCAGAAAGTTATCGAGTTATCGAGAGTTTTGAGCACGTTCTACTTATATATATATATAGACGAGGGGAAAAATGCGCGAACCCCAATTAGAGAGACTATCGGCGGAGATCGCGTGCTCGTGAGGCTCGATGAGTCGCGCTCGCTTATACGAGAAGGAGAGAACTGGCTCCGACATTTTTGTCGCGCTTGTGAAAGGTCAATAGGAGAATTTCACTCGTGCATCCTCTTCACACGATGCGCCAACCTGGTCGCGCAGCGCGAGAAGGTAAAATCTCTGCGGGCTCGAGCGCACACATACACACACGTACAATCGCGCGCGTACATGCACACGCGCTGATACTCCGATGAACATCCGGCGACCACGAAAGGATCTCGCGGCCCGCGGGTTCAACGAACGGGTTTCGTCGCGCGCGCGAAATTTGCGCGCGCAGCTCTCTGTGGTGTATTTCGACAAATTGATACGACGACGAATGAAAATGAGAGATTATCGAGTTTCGCGTTCGCGGCTCAAAGCGACTGGCTCCTTCGCGAAGTAGTTGTAAAATTTATATCTCGCGACGCCCTGCGAAACTTTCGACTTTCAACTCGTGACGAGCGGTAGCCATCGGTCGAGTTCCATCGACGAGAAGTCGAACCCGAGCAACCAAGTTCAAGTGAGAGGACTCCTTCGCGCTCCTTGAAAAATCCCGCGTAAAATTAATAACGCAGCGACCCATGTTATTTCGCGTCGGGATAAGTTTGCATCTTGCGCGAGCAATGAAACCATAATTACACTCTCATATAGGGGAGCCGCGTCACGAAGACTCGACGAAGGTGGCGCGGGTTATCCCGACGAATCGGGATTTTTTTCGCGCGACCGACGCGACCGCGGAGCGTAAATTTTCCCGGAAAATGCTTCCGCGTCGAATGACGCAACTCCGCCGTGTAATCGCCGTATACGTACTTATATGCACGCACGCACGCATGTACAAAGTGAAGAGGTCTTTTTGCGCGAAAAATCGCGAAACCGCCGTCCCGCAATCCGCCTCTTCGCGCAGCTGTCCCGTCGTCCTGTCGTCGCGCAAAAAGGATCGCGGGAGAAAGAGTCGCCGAGAGAGAGAGTGAGAGAGAGAGAGAGAGAGAGAGAGAGAGAGTGAGAGAGAGAGAGAGAGAGAGGGAGAGAGAGAGAGAGGAGGCTTCGGGAAGGCTTCGCGAATTGCGCAAGTTAATTTACCTACTGCCGGCGTATTAATCAACCGCGGCCCGTAGGCATGAGTAGCAAAGCGCGTTCGTTTGAGCTCGGCGGATTTATAGTTTCTAAAGTGCGAAAGCCCGCGTAGCGAGTCGACGCGCGAGGATCTCTCCTCGCAGGATCGTAGTAAAAGTACCGGGCAAACGGCTGATTGGCTCGATCGTCCGGCGAGAATGACGGCGGAGGAAGACGACGAAAACGACAATAACGACGACGGGGGCAGTATACATACAACGTGCGACGCCGTGGCCGTGGCAAGAAAAGCCTGTCGCGAATGCGTCGTCATTTAGGAGTCCCCCCGAAGTATCATGCGCGAGATGCGGTCGTATAAATATCCACCGTAAATGTCCGTTTGTTCATGCACGTACGAGAACGCAGGAGAAAGATGGAAAAAGGGGGGGAGAGAGAGAGAGAGAGAGAGAGAGAGAGAGAGAGGGAGAGAGAGAGCAGCGGGGTTATTAATCATTAAGGATGCCGCGGGCGATATGTACATGCACGCACCGTATATACGTGTGTGTACGCGCAAATGTACAATAATTGCGTGTACACACGACGGCGACGTGTACGCGAATATAACGGTAAAGGTGTAAAGGTGCGCACGACCGACAGAAATCCCGAAAGGATACGTACAAACACGCGTGTCGCGAGCGCGGCATGAGTTTTCGTTTCATGGTCATGGGGAGATAATCCTTCTCTCTGTCACTTCTCATCTGTCTTTCTGTCCCACCGGCTAATTGAGTTGCCCGGTCCCGGCGAGATCTCCGTCACGTTTGTCCCGTCCCTTCCTGTCTTGTCTTTTTTCGTCTCACCACGGGGGTGGACGTAGGGAGAGGGGGGAGAAATCGAGTCGTCATCATCGTCGTCGTCGTCGTCGTCGTCGTCGTCATTATCGTCGTCATCGTCGTCATCGTCGTCTCTCAAAGGCAAAGTGCTTTGATCGCACGAAATTCGATTTCGTCAGCCAACCATCTGTACGGAGAGGCGGCCTGTTACACCTGTTGCGCTGTCCGGTTGCTCTTTCCCGCAAGGCGTTACGCACACCTTGGGATGATCCGACGGTCGTGTGACAATCTCCTAGCCGAATCTGTCGAAAGCAGCGTCTTCTTCCGCGTTCGCCGTCTTCGCAGCGTCAGCGTACAGCGTCGTGTGTCTCGTTCATTACCGCACATCTCCGCGCTAATTACGCTTGCTCGGCTCAATGGCTATTACACGTGTCACATGCTGCGCACGGAAGACGGATAAGAGGGACGGCTAATCCGTTCACGTCATCATTCAAATGTCCCCCCCCCCCCCCGCTCGTCTCGCGCTTGTATCGACGCGACCGCGTGTACCGTCGGCGTCGAGATAGACGGATGATGGAACGAATCCAACCCGCAAATAACCGGAGAATGTCCTAAAAATGTGTCCAGCCGTCTGCAAGAAGGGCTGCCATCCGGTGCACGGCTACTGCGAGGTCAGCTACGAGTGCAAGTGTCGGCACGGCTGGCGTGGCGACCTGTGCGACCAGTGCACGCCTTACCCAGGTTGCAAGCACGGCTACTGCAACGGCTCGAGCTGGCAGTGCATCTGCGACACCAACTGGGGCGGCATACTCTGCGACCAAGACCTCAACTACTGCGGCACCCACGAGCCTTGCCAAAACGGTGGCACGTGCCTCAACACCGCGCCGGATCACTACCTGTGCACGTGCCCGGACGGTTTCTCCGGGCCAACCTGCGAGAAGATCGACAACCCGTGCGCCACCAATCCCTGCCTGAACGGCGCGACCTGTCACGAGCACGGGGAGAACGCGCAGTGCGTGTGCGCTGCGGGTTTCACCGGGCCCAGCTGCGCGACCGACATCGACGAGTGCGCCTCGCAACCCTGTCAAAACAATGGCACTTGCGTGGACGGCAAGAACAGCTTCGTGTGCAACTGCCCGTCATCCTGGCAAGGCACGCTCTGCCAGTTTGACGTGGACGAGTGCGCGCTCAAGGACCCACCTTGCAAGAACTCGCTCACTTGCTCCAACTTGGCCGGCGACTACAGGTTAGTATCATCCAACACTTTGTCACACTTGCTCGTACCTCTTCGATTTCGAACAGATTGTGACAACAGGTTACTTCGGAACACGATTTACGAAATTAATCTCCTCTTTTCTCTTCTGTAACGTATAAATTGCATCTGTCGGCCAATGATACGATCGAATACAATCGTCGAATATCTTCATCGTTTTTACATACTCAGAATACATATGCGACACATATTTGTATGAAATAGCGCGCGCACGGGTATTCCTTTTTACCGCCAGTTGTGATTCCATCACAAGCATCTCACGATCTCTCGACGCGTTTGCAGCTGCCGGTGCCGAAGCGGCTTCACCGGCAAGAATTGTACAAGGAACATCGACGATTGCATCGGCCAGTGCCAGCACGGCGCGCTCTGCATCGACCTGGTGAACGATTACCACTGCAGCTGCACCGCCGGTTACTCCGGCAAGAACTGCGACGTCGACATCAACGAGTGCGCGTCCAAGCCGTGTCAGAACGGAGGCGAGTGTCGGGACCTGGTGAACTCGTACAAGTGCGTGTGTCCGGTCGGCTTTACCGGCTACCAATGTGAGATCGACCGCGACCATTGCAGCCCGAATCCGTGCCGGAACTCGGCGCCGTGCTTCAACACGCAGACCGACTACTACTGTCACTGTCCCGAGCAATGGCAAGGCAAGAACTGCTCGGAACCGGCCGTACACAACCCCGAGTACGGCGTGACGGACGAGCAATTCGGCTGCGGCAGTGAGAGCACGCCGTGCGGCGGTCGAGGCCGTTGCAGCGGTGGAAGATGCATCTGCGACCCGGGTTACACCGGCATGCATTGCCACGAGAACATCAACGACTGTCACAGCAACCCCTGCCTGAACGGCGGCACCTGCGTCGATCTGGTGAACTCTTTTCAGTGTATCTGCAGAGAAGGCTGGAGCGGGGATCTCTGTGATCAAGGTAAGAGCCGCTAGCAGAGAGCTGCTTCCTTGCTGTCTTTCTTGCCTTGCACTTTTCACGTTGGGTGTGTTTGTTGTAGCTCAACGATCGACAACAAAGGCATATTGTCTATTGTGTCAGAAGATTATCTCTCTCTCTCTCTCTCTCTCTCTTTCTCTTTCTCTCTTTCTCTCTTTCTCTCTCTCTCTCTCTCTCTCTCTCTCTCTTTCAGACGTGGACGAGTGCATGACGAAACCTTGTCGCAACAACGGCACCTGCATGGACGGCGTGGCGGACTTCAAGTGCTTGTGTCGCGGCGGCTGGAAGGGCAAGACCTGCGCACTGCGCGGCGGTCACTGCGAGCCGGGCACTTGCCGGAACGGTGGCACCTGTCAGGATCGCGGAGATGGCTTCGCGTGTCACTGCCCAGTCGGCTGGGAGGGAGCAGCCTGCCACATCGCGTCGCCGGCGTGCGCGAGCAACCCTTGCGAGAATGGAGCGACCTGCGTGAACACCGCGGACGGCAACTACCGTTGCGTCTGTCGTGAGGGCTTCGAAGGGCCGAACTGCCGGCGTAATGTCGACGATTGTCAACCGCTGCCCTGCCTGAACGGCGGCAAATGCGTCGACGGCGTCAACTGGTTCAGATGCGAGTGCGCGCCCGGCTTCACCGGCCCGGACTGTCGCATCAACGTGAACGAATGCGCGAGCGGCCCGTGTTCGGCCGGGTCTACCTGTGTCGACGGTATCGCGAGTTATTCCTGCATCTGTCCACCTGGCAGAACTGGCATACGATGCGAAATCAGGACCGCCGGCGGGCCTGGCTGCATGGCCGCCACGTGGGATGACGATTGCAACGTGTGCGAGTGTCGAAACGGCAAGAATCAATGCAGCAACGTCTGGTGCGGTCCGGGTAACTGCCTCAACGGTACCTCCTGCTTAGCCCACGAGGTATGCGTTCCTAGTCCGGGCGAGAGCTGCTTGGCACCGCCGTGTCCGGCATGGGGTGAGTGCCGGCCCATCGAAACCGGCAGGAGAGTGGGACCACCGGCGTTACCGGCTCCTCCATCTTGCTGGCCAGGGCAGTCCACACCAGGACCAACCTGCTCGAGACTCACTATACTGCTGAGGAGGGACACCCTGGCGGCCGGTACGTCGGTGGAGCTACTGTGTCGTCGTCTGAGAAGACTCCTCGCTGATCCGCGTAGACCGCAGTCGGTGGTGCTGCTCTGCGATCTGAAACCCGGCGACAACGACACGGTAGAAGTGACCATCTTCTCCGAGGCGGCAGCCGATGCAGCGAGAGACCTCGGCGAAGCCCTCAGCCGTCCACTGGCAAGACCTCTCGCTCTGGCCTCCGTGTTGGAGGTCAAAGTGGAGACGGCTTTGCTCAGCGAGCCCAACTCGTCGGGTGCGAGCAACGCCGGTAGCTACGTGGCCGTTCTCGGCGGCGCTCTAGCGGCGATACTGGTGTTGGTGCTGTTCGGTGGCCTCTGGTACCTCAAATCCGTCAGGCACAGATCCAGTCTGACGGCGACCACCAGCAGCGAGACTTCGTTACACCGACATCGCGGCGATCTGGATGAGAAGTCGAATAATCTTCAGAACGAGGAAAATCTGAGGAGATACGCGAATCCATTGAAGGATCAAGACTCCAGCGAGCCCAGAGTATCGGTCGTGAGACCGTTGTCGGGTCCTTCGCTCGGCAGTCTGACCGCCACCGAGGAAAGCCTGGAGATGGTGTCCGAGGAAGGTAGACACCGCTTGCCGCCGCTCTACAAGCCACCCAGCGCCGAAGCTAGGAACAACACGGCTAGTTTCAGTTACGAGGAGGGCGCACACAAGCCCTACAGCAAGCCTAGACTGCAGGAGCCGTCGTATCCGCATCAGCAACCGGGTACCAGCCAGACCCCATCGGGACCGCATCAAGTGCTGACGGTGCATGTGTGATCGAGTGTTTGAACCGTCCAAGTGGAAACAGTTCCGAGGTTCCGCATGTTCCCCGACGCATGTTCCCCGAGGATTCTCCCGGATTTCTCCCGGCCGGGGGGGGGGGGGGAAACATACGGAGCGTGGGGACCGCGCAACGGGGCGGGGATTCTTCTAGAGCGAGGAAGATCTTTCTGAGGACGTAAGAGATATAACGCTAGAGACGGAGAGTAGATCTACGATACGCCCGAGACTGAGAGGTTTACCTGGACAATTTGATTCTTATGTGATAACGGAAACCGCGACCCGTTTCGATTTCGGGATAACTCCCCGGTAAGTTTGCTCCCCACTGAGATTATCCCTCCGCGGTGGTCGAGACAGCGTGTAGACTATACTAGGGACGAACGAGGGACGAAGAGAGAAAGAAGAATGCGCGACTTGAATCTCTCTCTGCTCCTAAAAGAATCTGCTACTTACTATGCAGTATAACGCTCTGTGAATGCTTCTTCGATTGCGAAGCGAAAAAATGTTCATTGTCTTCGTATTACGATCGGTTTATACGGTTATTCGTTTCCTCTTCGGTCAACGTCGGCCAACGCTTGATCTTCTTGATTAATTATTATAATGATAATTGATTAATAATTCGCGACATGGCGCGAACCTCCAGCTTGTAAATTTAGAAGGTCGCGCGCGCAAAGAAGTCGTTTTCTCTCTCATTGTCCCCCCCCTCCCCCCTCCCCCCCGCCATTCGGTCCTCCCTCTGCGCACTCTTGCGATATGACAATAAACAATCGATAATTATAAATAATTTTAATGAAAAATGACCAGTTGTTATATCGTTGTACATATGTACATAGCTCGTACTTATTAATGTCGCTAAGTCTGTATCTCCTGCTCCATCCTGCCCTTCTTATCCTTCACAGCGTCGCCATCCTTAAGTTAGTCTTAATGTCATATTCGTTTTGTGCTCGATCTTGTACTCGTTTAATGTGCCCGTTTTCACTGTACTCTGCGTTCTTTGCCGCTATCGTCGAAGTTTTCGTCGCACAGGTGACACCGCGACAAATACGAGATGTATGTACGTTAGTCGCGTGACAACATACAATTGTCGAAATGAAGCTGCGCTTCGTTAAAGTGGCCGAAAAAACCGATCGCGGGAGTAAGATCGCGAAAACGCATGATATTATATAACGTGTGTAAATAAATCGGGCAAAGGAAGTCTATTTTTTTTTTTCTTTCTTCTTTTTATTTTATTTTATTTTTTCTTTCTTACTAGACGCGTTGCATTCACGATCGTCGTTACTGTTAACATTGCGCAGTGTATCGTTCGATATCGCATATACGCGAAGGTATATTTTGTATTATATATATAATGTTGGGCTTCGAACGTTCCTTCAGACGATATTATTGTGATACTCATAGAAGAAGAAATGCCGTGGCGTAGGCGTTGACTATGGCACTATTTGCGTGTTCGTCCACTTTCAGCGCTCGATCGAATTTTACTTTCGCGAGGACACGGCACGCGATGAAAGATATCACCACTGCGAGAGGATCTTGCGATCTTGTCCTTTTCAACACGGCGAGAAAACAGCCGGATAACACTTACTTAGTCCGCGTTATTCCGCGTGTCTCGTGCACAAACTATATACACGCCGTTAAGATTTACAACGAACATGAAAGCGACATGGAGTTATTCGTCGTAACTTCAACAACGTCTTTAAATGCAGAAATTCAGTCCAGACGTAAGTTAAAACGTGTCTAAATTTTATTGTCGATTAATTTGTTCTCGCATGAATAAAGTGTTGCTTTAACTTTTGGTTTTTTTTTTTTCTTCATTTACGTTATACGGAATTGTGTGGCATACATAAACACGTGTAAACACATGTCAAATTGTTGTTGCAAATATTACATTAACGGCGTGAATAACGATTTAGAAGATGCGCCTGAACGCAAAAGTGAAGCCGAACGATGCGCAAAGTGACGCTATATCGCATCGTGGAACGATGTAAATAAATTCACGTACGCATGTTACATCCGAATCGTTCTCATCCAACCCTCCCCCTCCCCCCCTTCCCAGTCATTGTCGACCCCTTTGTCTTTATATGATGTGCAATTTATCTTCTCTTCTTCTTTGTCGCGTTGTTTTTAAAAACGTTTCTCACCAAGCGATAAACGCTCGCGTTAAACGCATGTAAACTAGTTTAAACGCTATGGAGAAGCGTAGCTCGCCTTAGATAGGTGTACGTTTGTAGGTTTACAGCAAGAAGGAACAAATCTCCGTATGAAACAAATACTTTTTTATATTTTATAGAGAAAATTATATATTGTAATGTACGAATACGCGCGCGTAGAGAGAAGCGAGAGAGATTTGGTAAAAATATATATATATATATATATAAATATATAAATATAGATATATTATATATTATATATATTATTTTATATTATATATATATATTATGTTATATTTTTTATTTTATATCATCTCGTATATTAAAATTCGTGGATCACAAGCAATAGTTCGTATATTCTTCTATGAGTTTCTTCCTCAGCTCTCACCCTCTCTCTCTCTCTCTCTCTCTCTCTCTCTCTCTCTCGCTCTCTCTCTCTCCCCCTCTCTCTGTCTGTCTGTCCGTCTCCGTCTCCGTCTCTTTCGGCGCGCGCGCTTTCGTTCAATCTCGTCGACGAGTATAGATAGATTATACGAATCGTACCTACGAATAACAATCGAACTAATGCTTCTGGTCTGATCGACGATAGATAGTGGATACCCGCGCGTTGTGATCACCCGTGTCCGACATCGAAAAGTGTGCGAATGAGTGCGTGTACATAATGCTCCTTCCCACCAGTCCTCCCGCCCACCCACTCTCATCCTCTCTCATCCTCTCTTCTTTCCTGTCCCGCATAGGTTTAAGACACACGATGGAAGGTTTCAATAAAAAGTACAACCCTTCGACGTAAGAAAACGGTGTTCAGGCGATTTATTGTTGCACCCGTTGCCCGTGGCCCGAGCCGAGCACCGAGGACGAGAACGGTGTGCTCGGCGCGCCGATTTCTCAATGGCCCGTCGCGATTGTTTCATTAGGGATAATGCCGGCAGGACGATTACCACATCGCGAGGCGCGTCTCAGATTAACAAAGAGATGGCCTCCCGGTGAGGCCATCTCATTGCCGCGACGCGACAACGGCACCGCTGTGTGTGAATGAACGTTCCGCCGAAATTACAATACAATGGCCCAGAAGAGCCACTTGACAGATCGCCGGTGGATGAATCACACCCCGCGACGGACGCGACTGTCCGGCCCGTGTGAAACGCGATATGTGTGACCGCCGATCGGCGACGTCCTCGTAACGTCCTCGTTACCCACGGACCGACGGACAGTCCCTTTCCAGCGCTTTCTTCAACGTATATATTGTATATCATAATCGTTGACCGGGCTACATCGATTTAGGTCGCTCGAAATTTGGGTCGCGTGCCGCGAACGCGATAATGATAATTTTTTTCGGGCACTTCCGGTGGTCGTAGAAATTCGCGTAAGATGTTATTTCCTTCTGGTTTGGATTTCCGTCGTCGCCGTCGTCGTCGTCGTCGTCGTCGTCGTCGTCGTCGTCGTCGTCGTCGTCAATTCGCATTCGCAAGCGGCGATTGTTTCGCTCCCGACAGTGGGGCGATCGTCTCTCCTTCAAGCGAATATTTTGCATTTGGTGCATAAATTCACGGTTGGCTTCGCGCGACTGCTGCAAATGCAAAAGTCGCGTTGTTTATTTCTTGTACATTTATTTTCTCATATATGTTTTGTATATTTTCGAATAATCCCCACACCAGGTTTTCTTCAATGGAAACGTAAATCGATATATTTACGCAAACTTCACTCAAACGATGGAAGACATCGAGAATGTTGTCGAAGCTTTGGATTATTCACACGTGGACATATGGGAGGACTATGATAATTATGATGTCTATACGGAAGAGGAAGAAGAAGAGGAATTGAGAGCAACCGACAAAATTGACGTAGCAACAAAAGCAGTGACGAAAGTCGGAGAGGTGGACATATTGGCGATCAAGGTTGAAGAAGAGGAGGAGAAACCATGTCGTCCGATTGGTGTAATTTGAGTTTAAAACGCTTTAGAACATTCAAACACGATATTCCTCTTACTCTTTCATCTTACTCTTCTTCTTCTTCCAAGTCTTCGATCGGTATATTCCACAATCCTTGATGAGAAAGCACATTGCAAAATCAAGCTGCATGGAATGCGAAATATAAATCTCTTGGATCTTGGTGTTTCGCTCACATTTCATTTTCATTGGTCTACGCGATCTACACGATCGACGCTAGGTAGATCAGCAGGCAAGTGGTCACCACCGAATCCGAGGAAACGTTGATCACGCCGGAGGAAGTCTCCGTTGCGAGCGAGGAGACGACCACCGAGAGCTCGGTCCATCCGTGCCTTCGCGATATAGACATCAGCGATTCCCAGCTGAAACTGGAGAATCCCTACACGGTGTACCAGATCCCACCTGACCCCGGGTTGATACCAGCCTTCTGGACGTTGTACGAGCCCCCTCCAATCTACCAGGACGACTACGGACGGAAATATCACGACGCGGCGAAGCGCACCGGCTCGAGGCCGATCGAATCGTTGAGGCACATGCTCGTGACCGACGAGGTGAACCTGCGCTACTACGGACTCGAGCCGCGAGCAATGAGATCAATTTGCGAGGGCTTGACGGGCAACACCTTCGTGCGAAAAGTGGATCTCAAGGTGCGATAAACGACAAACGTGTAGAGACCCGTGTAGAAACAAAGTTGTGTTTGTTCAGCCTGTTCAGATTTTCGATGGTTCAATCATCAGCTTAACTTTCCTGCGATCAACGACAATCAACGGCAATCAACGACAATCAACGCAGCGACGTGATTAACACACGTCGATCGGCACTTCGAACGTGTTCTCTTTTTGCTTTCTCTTCTCATCGATTGCTCATGCATGCATGATCGTTGCAGGACAACAAGCTGTCCGAGGAAGCGTGCGGGCACTTGAACAGGCTCCTGCTGGAGAACAACGCGATCATCAGTTTATCGCTGTCGGCGTGTCGAATAGGCACGAACGGCGCGAAGAAGTTGCGCAAGGCGATATCGATGAATACGACGCTGAAGGTACTCGATCTTGGCGACTGCGACATCGGGAATGAAGGTTTCGAGCATATTGCGTCCGCCTTATCCGACAATCCAGCTCTCGAGAGCGTTAATCTATCGGGCAATTGTTTGAACGAATCGTGTTCGGAAGATCTGCGGAACTTGCTGTCGAATATGGAGACGTTAAAGCACCTGGACCTGTCCTGGAACTCCTTACATAGCGTCGAGACTTGGAAAGCTCTGACAGATGGACTCGGGAAGAACGAGACGCTGCTTTCCCTGGACTTGTCCTGGAACGGACTTGGATCGGCGTGCGTGCCTTACCTGTGCCAATTGCTGTTGCAGTCGCGGAGCATCGAAAAGCTCAATCTCAATCGTAAGCTTGTTTGCTCCATCTCGTGTATATCCGACTGTATTCTTTTCTTTCTTTTCTTTCTTCTTCTTGTATGATATCAAGATGTGAGCAGAAAAAGATATATATATATATATATATATATATATATAGAGAGAGAGAGAGAGAGAGAGAGAGAGAGAGAAGGCTGTACATATTAGATATCTAATATAGATATCCTTTAAATACTGCTGGTTATTAATAAGGTCGGTTGAAGTAAACCGGTCGGTCACGCGGTAAAAAAAAAACCTTAAAATACAGAGCGCTCTCTCGGCTCTCCCCTTACATCTTTTTCGCGTTCGGCAGGAAATGGTTTCACAGAGAAAGACGCTGTGCACATCGCGACAGCTCTAGCCAAAAATAACACGCTTCAAGAACTACATCTGGGCAACAATCCTTTAAAGGCACAAGGTGCTTTGGTTCTGGTTCACGCGATCACATCGCCCGATGTAGCTTTACGCCTTCTGGACTTGGAAAACGTTTGGGCGAATAAGGATATCCTGCGAGAATTGGAGATGATCGAGAAGCTCAGACCGGGAGTCGTAGTCAAACTGGGCGGTATTCTGAGCAATTACCAGCTCGCTGGGCCGAATGAGAAAAAAATACTTCTGGAAAGAGCGAACTACGAGGCGATGATGCCGAAAAGGAAGAAGCAACGCCGAGACTTCGGGCAGTTTGTGATATCATTGTTAGATAAAGAGATTTCGCGACGTATGTGTAACGATTCTTTCAGTGTTTACTCTGTTTTCTCCAGAATCATGAGAGGAATAATCTAACTATTAATTAGGTACTACACGAGAAAGATTCAAGCACCTGTTTTCTTTCTTGTAGCACGATTCATAGCACTGGTAAAGAAATTTAGGCTGAAACTCTCGAAAACACTCGTCGAAGAAATTATGAATGTGTTCGAAGGGACGAGAAAGAATACTGTCGATCAAGGTCTACTAAAATCGTTTTATCTGAAAGAATATCCGGCAACAAGACCACCAACGCAGAAGAAAAGAAAAGGTATCAAATGGATGGAAGAGGACGGGAATTAGCGAATATACAAAATTAATGTGGAGAAACAAAAGGAAATAAACCGAAGAGAGTATATGTGTAACAATACTCAGTTTACCTTACTTTAACGATTCTTTTAATGTGTAAATTGTTAAACTTCAGAAAATAATAAAGATATACATTGAAATATGTTAAAAAATTACAAGAGTCAATTGCAAAATTTATTATTATCTAATGATGAAGGAACCTTTGTTGTAGTTTAGCAAATGGAGAGATTCCAAATATATGTATGCAAATAAATACGAAATAGCTTCTTAGGTATCTTCTTTAGTATCTCTGCTGTCATGTCTTACTTTTATAATGCAAATTGCAATATTAAATTTTTGCTGAAATACTTTAAACATTGCGCATTTAATGAAGCAAGAAGTACTGGTCGTAGCAGACTCGTGCATTTAATTTAATTTAATCTATATAGAATATTCTCGCTGCAATATCATCCACGATCCAGTTGATACCATCCACCAGATCCTCACCCGTCACAGCAGAGCACTTGTAAATTTGCCAATGATGCGTCTTTATACTAGGTAACTCCAAAATTTCTGCTATATCAGATGCAGATAATGCACCAGGCATATCCTGTTTATTAGCAAACACAAGGAGACTTGCACCCTCTAATCTCTCCTCTTGCAACAGCTTGTACAACTCTGTTTTGCAATCATCCAGTCTTCTTCTGTCTGCACTGTCTATTACCCAAACGAGCCCATCTGTTGACTCAAAATAGTTTCTCCAATATGAACGTAACGATTTTTGTCCACCCACGTCCCATATGTTGAGCTTGTAACCTCGATGTTCCAATGTTTTGATATTGAAGCCAAGAGTTGGTGATATAGTATCTATCGGTTCCCCATTAAGTCTCTTCAACACTGTCGTTTTGCCTGCATTATCCAAGCCCCTGAAACAGTTAAAATCCAATGCTGATATTCAATAATGGAATATGAAATATCTTCTAAGAGAAGTAATAACATGTGTGTGTATGTGTGCGATAATTACTTCTAAATGTCACTGTAACAATGTTAAATCACTTAATCACAAATTTGATTAGTGAAGAATTTATTAACCTGTGAACATAAAAATTAACCACAAACTGAATATATAAAATATATACACAAACGTATATACGTACAGCATCAGAATCCGCATCTCCTTCTCTTTTTGTTTCAATTTTTTCAATACGGTTAACAAGCCCATTATCTGTCGTCTGATACTTTACAACATTCAGAGCATTGACGGATAAATATTTGACGAAGATGTTTCTAACCTTTATGTGCAGGTGATAAAAAATTATTGACGATGAATCGCAATATTCGATTCTTTTTTATTCCTCAATAGCATAATTTATTGGCAAAATCGCAAGAACTTCATATTCTAGTTAATAAATACAAACAAGAGTTCGAAAGTTTATACGATCAGAGAGAAACATTCATTCATTCAATATATGTCTCTGAAGGGCTACAGCACAGACTTCTGTATAACGCATAATACACAACGCATAAGAGAATCAACCAATCAGAGTTCTTCATTTCTGTCCTGAGGAGGGAAATGAAGAAAACTAATTGGTTTATTCTCTTATGCGTTGTGTATTATGTGTTATGCAAAAGCCTGTGCTCTTGCCCGAAGCCTGGTCTACAATACGTGTTGTAAGCTGTAAACCGTAAGAACTGACCAATTACAGCAGATTATTTTTGTAATAATCGACTGTGATTCGCCAATTCTTAGGGCAAGAGCACAGGCTTTTGCATAACACGTAACACATAACAGATAAACCAATTAGTTTTCTTCATTTCCCTCCTCAGGACAGAAATGAAGAACTCTGATTGGTTGATTCTCTTATGCGTTGTGTATTGTGCGTTATGCAGAAGTCTGTCTGTGCTCTGGCCCTTACGGCTTACAACTTACGACATGTATTGTAGACCAGGTCTCAGCAGAGTTATTATACTCCTTCTCTTACGCCAATCACAACGATTTTGGAAATAAAACAACAGGGATAACGCGTACGAAGTCCCCAAGATCAAAAATATACGTAGTTACGGGAACCGCATCCAACCGCCGCGGAGGCGAACAAAAGACTTTTCAATTCAATAAATGGCTCTGGGCAAAATAGGGTACTGCTCCAACGCCACTCTCAACCAAAGACTTTTATCAGAGAGAAACTTGAGAGAAAGTGGCCAATACAGCATTTTCTGCGACACCGACTTTCCGCACTGGGAAAGGACGCCATCTGCATTCATTTTGAGAAGGGAACTACGATGCTACATCCACTTTCAAGTCTCGGTGGTAAAATCTGCATGCGGTGGAAGTCCGTGCTACATCCACTTTCAGGCGGTTTACGTCCGCGTTGCAACTACACTTGCCATCTCTATGCCAGACTATGTCCGGAGGTGTAAAAAGAGCAGGCTGGGGAGCAGGAAAAATAATAACGACAGTTTATTTAAATAATAATAATAACGACAGCTTATTTCGAGCTACAACTTCATATTCCAGCCACGATGTTTCTAAGAGGGTTATAACCTGAAGAAAAAATTAATTTTTTTTATATATAACTGTGTAAATAGTTTACGTAATAAAGTTTTAAGATAAAAGTAAAATAAAAGTTTATTAGATAATCATATAGAGGAATAATGTACGAAAAAGACAGATTAGTTTTTCATATAAATATACATATTTGTAATCTTTCATTTTAATTATCATTACCTCTTATTTTAATTATCATTTTCAGATACGCAATGAAGTAAATATTTCTCTCTCTCTCTCTCTTTCTCTCTCCCTTATTATTTTCTCGTGTCGTGTAATAATAATTCCGCTGCTTTATTAACGACATCTGGATGACATAAAGCATTGATGATAGATTCTAAAGATGTTCCAAGTGGTGGTACTGCTTTAGTATCTATTGATCTTTGAGGCAGCTCTGAAGTGAAATTACTTTTTGGAAATCTTTCTCGTTTCTCTCGAAGAAACTTTTCTAATTCATGATCTTTTAAATCATATAACGGCTTAATATGTTTAGAATACTGCATGACTAAATCTTCCACAGTCCATAGATTATATTTCACTCTTTTTGCAGAAACAAAATCTGATGTACTATCGATGTTGTTTTTACATTCTTGAAGAGCAACATCAATCTGTCGACATAACGATATAGATTAATCAAAGAATTCCTCTTTGAACTTAATCAATAGTATTTGTATGTCTTAAATTACCAGTTGTGTGTAGTAAGACATACAGTCATTTCTATCCTCAGATGTGATATATTTCTGGCCCCCGATCCTAGCTATTGTCAACTTAACAAGAGCTTCCTTAAGCCTTGCTTTATTGTCTTCTTTTAATGGTAACCATATGTTAATACTCATACTTTGATCCAAAGATTCAACATAATGCCACCAGCCCCAAGGCACAAATAAAACATCTCCAGGTTCAAGAATTATTATTTTTGGTTTGTAAGGCATATTCAATACTTTTGTTTCATCCTCCTTACTCAGACAAAAGAAATTAAATTTACTATATATGGTTGATTCCTCATAAGGAATTCTAGTTGGTTCCAAAAAATTGCTGGAGTCTGGTGGAAAAAGCAACCATTCTTTTCTATAAAAACATAATACAAAGTTTTAAAAAGGGCAATGGGATGGATGAGTGTGTGTGTGTGTGTATGTATCTGTAAAACAAATAACTGAAGAGAAATCAGTCAGTTTGTTCTGTTCTATCGGAACAAACCTGCCATGTATTTGAGCTATCAAGTTGTAACCATAGGAATCCTGATGACAATTGGTGTGAGCGCCTTTACTTCCAATCCATAGAGTAGAATCAAATCCATCTTTGTCAATTCCAAAGTTGCGCCAGCTTAATGAAGTCATAATTTCTGGTTTATTATCAAACCACTCATGCATATATTTGTAATCAAAATAATACCACATCTCATCCTTTGAATCTTTCATATTGTCAATAAACTCCCGCAGTGTCATATATTTTACAGGACAATGTCTCTCCCATTGAGGACTCTGAAAGAGATAAGATCCAATCAATCTCAAACAAATCCAATAAAGCAATTATTATAAAGAAAGAAGTGTATTTAAAAAATGACAATTTATGTATAATTTATAATAAATGTTTCTACCATAAGTCTAGCATTATAACCAACTCGAAAGGGTAATTTTAAATCTTTCAATTTTTCTGCAAATTCCATGAAATCCCATTCGAGCAGTTTCCATTCGTATGAACCGTCGGAGTTTCGCAGCATGTTTTGCAATAATAAAGGCTCTCGTAGATACGTGAGAGCGTCTTTCAGTATTTCTTTCAGCATCGGTTCACCGCTGTTCATATTGACTCAATAAGAACACTGATAATGCATTTAACTGCTCGTTTTATTTTCTCCAGTTTTTAATTTGCTAGATGTTCATTAAAGAAATATTCGTTGACATATGTACGTAAATAAATATTCGTCACTACGTATCAGTCATTTCCCATAAGGTTATGTTACCGTGCACAGCATGTTGTTCGTATCCAGATCATAATGGTTTATCAAGTATGATTTTTGTAAGATATTCTCTCTTATTACTATTGGCTACTAGCAAATATAGAAATCTATCGTAGAAGCCAATTATACCATTAATCGCGAGTGATAATATTTTTTTTCTGCCAACAGTGAACTGACTTTAGTGAACTAACCTCTCTACAAATTACTTCATCGTTTGCACGGTGGGCAAACCATTGAAAAAAAAAAAAAAAAGAAACAAAGATTTCATTGTTTAAGCAGTCTTGTCATTGAAATATTTCAAAAGGACAAAAAAAAACAAATATGCTGAATTATCCGAAATTATTCGTAAATCATGTAAGATCGTTGGCAATGCCTTCTCTACTGAGTAATGCAAATTCTTTATTACAACAAACTCGAGTAAGTTTCTTAAATCTCTATTAATCCTTATGTTTTTGTTATACATATAATTAAAACACATGCATAAAATTAAAAATTAAAAGAATGTTGACTGCAGATCTCTAAGTATCTTTACTGTTAACTTTAACAGATGTACTTTATGTGCGCAAATTTATTTGGCTTTTTAAGTAATTGAACAATATAATTTATATTGTATTATACATTTTTCCATTACTCATATATAAAATGCTTGCAGAATACTTTCATCCTCAAAAGGAGATATCCTATAAGACTTCACAAAAAAAATTGCAAGCCCCATTTATTAAAGTCAAGACACTTTATTTACGACCTTGTCGAGGATACAAATGTGAAAAAGAAAGAGCCAATTAATTTGATTTTAACACAATATGTAAAAGGACTTGGTAATGCGGGAACTCAGTTGACAATGCCTCCATACAAAGCATATTATAAACTTTTATTGCCACGATTCGCAGATTATGCTACTCCTGAAAACATTATGAAATACACAAAATTGGCAGAGGATCTAGGAGACCAGACGCCATTTAGCTCTGCCATTGTTGAGAGCACAATAAAATATTTATCAGATATGCGCTTAATGGTCGATATGTCAAAAGGCATACCATGGACATTAGAGAAATGGCATATAAAGGTGAACTTCCTTAAAGCCGGTATCCACGCACCCGAGAATACTATAACAATACCCGAGAAACCGATATCTGGTCCGAATCCGGACATAGAAGGAAAGGAGTTTTACGTGACCCTTACGATTAATAATCGTGAACAAGTGAAGGTGAGATGTCGTCTGAATCATCGGTCACCAAACATGCAAATGGAAGATATTGAACTTTTAAACACACCGGGTGAACCAATATTCCCTGAGGATAAACCAATTTTAGACTCCCTGCCACCCTTCCGGATAATAAAGAACACGAAAACATAGGATTTATTGTATGTTTATTGTATTATAACAGAAATAAATATTTAAAGAGGATATGTATGAACGTGGTGTTTCTTGAATTCTCTGATTCTTAGGATATATCTTGATTTGCACTTAATTATTACATACGATTAATTATCACAAACTGATTACATACATGGCAAGCACTTAATTTTTACACAATTTAATAATAGATCGATTGATCTACAAAGTAAATGTAATAAAAATGTTAAACACAATTGTCAGATATGATAAATGAAACATCGACAAATAATTTCATTGATAATTTTGAATATCAAAGATAACCACGCGTTTCGAGGAAGGTCACGTTGACGAGTGTCAAAATATCACAAAAAAATAACGAAAATCTCGTAATAAGACCGATGAGCAATTGCATCGCGTTTGTACGTTAAAGTAAATATCGCTCAAAACATACATACATTCGTACGCGCGGCTATATGTACCTCTCTAGGATCAATAATTTGACTGTGCTATACCTTCACTATGTACTAGATCAGCAGGAGAACATGTGTCAGTTGCTAGAAATTGATAACCTGGAAATTCTATTATAAAATTGTAAAGAGGGAAAAAGATAGAGAAACAGAACTGTATAACATCTCGATAACATGATACCCGAATATGACCGAGAGACTGTTTACGTGGGATGAAATCACAGAAGGATTAATTCTATTGAGGTAATAAAAGACTTTGCAAAATTCGTTGGGAAAATCTATCTTCACTCGAAACATCGTTCAGAAACATGTTCTTTCATTACTTCTGATACACTTCTGTAATTCTTTTTCTTTCTTTTTTTTTTTTTATGCGATGCAATTTAGTAACTCTCAAAGTGTTTGTGATAAAAAAAGACCAGCTCAACCGGCTCAATGACGGCGGTGACGCGTATTTTTACACATCGACGCAATTTTATTATCGGAGCGTTGATGCAAACACAAGCTATTGGCTTAGTGAATTAGATTATGAATGTGCTGAAAGATAACGTTAATGTAAAGTGAAAATTTGCGACACATTTAATCTACATGCGAAAATCAATCTGTACTTATCAGCGTGACGAAGTCTGAAGATGAGCATGCCAAAAGACGAAAGAAGCAAACTGCCGCTGCTGAAACGTCAACGGTCTACTGTCCGCACGCGTACTTGATCCTTAATTATCAAGAAACGTTAAACGACAACGAGAAGGTGAAGGAGCGGGCCCCGAGCCGCTCAAGCTTTTTCTTAATAATTAATACAAAAGGCAGATAAGATTTGAGAGAGAGAGAGAGAGAGAGAGAGAAAATTAAATGAATTGCACGCTCGTCCTTACAGATTAAATTTCGTAAATGTTATCAGAGGAAGGTGCCGCCGACCGAGGCGGATGTGATCATCCTGCAGGACATAAAGGATCTCGTGCTGTTTCTGCTCGTGTCGCCCATCAGCATCCAGTTCATCAATTTCTTGCATTTGCCGACCGTCGACCGATTCTTGCGGGTACTGATCGTCTACTTTCAACACTACGTGGACATATACGAGGATCTCGTGCGGGAGCGGGCGGCGACCATGAAGAAGGCGCCGAATCCGTTGGCGCGAGGACACAGGACTCGCTACACCGAGCAGATGCAAGCTCTTCGCTGTGTGCTGGGTAGGGAGTACATGGACCTGCTATTGGGTTGCCAGGATGGGCCGCAATATCATCATATGATGACCAGCAAGAAGCGAACGGTGTCGATCATGCAATCGCAGGGCGAGAAGGACTTGAGGATCTTCGAAGCGTTGACAAGCGTGGCTCATCGCATCGTCTGGATAGCGTTAGGTCGCAAACATTACATTTTGATCGGTGAGACCTCTTATCTCGTAAGCCATGCGAGAGAAACAGCGATCTGTCTGTTTGTCTATGTGTCTGAAGGAGTAGCAAAGTACACTCTTGGAGGAAAGAAGTGTCTTTTTTTTTTCACAGAGATAGAGCTGCACAGGCTACTTCGCACCGACGCGTACAATACAGCCGCGTACAGGCAAAGCGGCGGTGAAATCATCCGGGATATGCTGGAGAACGACACTCGGGTGTTGCAGGGTCCTAAAGCAATGCTGAAGAGGAAACTGTTGAGGAACTGCCCGTTGTTGCACGAAATAATACACTCGGACTGCGACTACCGTCTCCTATCGTTAGGTGCGCCTCTCTTATCGTCCGACATGTTATTCTCGACATGTATATTCGCGTTAGGATAGAGCAGAGACAGAGCTGTACGTGCGTTCAATCGTCGACGAAAGCAATCATATCGTATGTTTCTATTCGAAAGGGGTGGTGGACATCGCAGTGCAGGATCCGAAGATCATTTATCTGAGGAATGCTATCCTAGCCGAGGAAGAAACGTTATCCGAATTGGGCATCAAAGTAGGTATATTAGGTCACAATCGCTCGGATTACGATACAATGTTAATGCCGTACGAGGAGCAGATACCGGCGGAGGTTGATTCGCTCGACAAGAGAGCGGTGCGGACGCATGAAGTGGACAAAATTTTGGTAAGTGCTTCGCGTCTTCGCAGCGCACAGAAAGAGGAAACTCCTAACTGAATGTAGAAAGAGACGAATCTCTCGGTTTCTTGACACTTGTTCAGGAATACGAGCTGGCAAAGGAGTTCCCGACGAAAGAAGCTGAAATATTAAACAAGAGATACGACAAGATCCGCAAGGCAGCGCGAAGGAGATGGATTCTTCGAGAAATGAGACGGCACACACGCAAACCAACCGACACCTACTCTGTGGCAACGACGATAGACTGAACGATAGTTCGGATTGAAATACGAATTTTATATGCACACGTTCACAAATTTTTGCACGCAGATTCGCGCGAACATTGACTCGAAGAAGTGAGGATATACTTACGAGAATATCGCTGAAAGATCGCTCCAAAGATAACATGCCGAAAGTAAAAGTATAAAGTCTGCATATAATACTTCGTCAGGTGATAATAACTGATATATACTCTGTCGAGGACAGGTGACGAGGATGGATAAACTCTGTGTGCGTGTGGTGGAGGAATACTGTAACACAATGTAAAAAATATGCTTATTATAATTGGTAATGCCTAATCAAGAGTAATAATGCTGATATTTTACAAGGAGATACACGTATAGGTACATTTCAAGCAATGCGCTTATGTTTACAATTAAATTCGGCATTGTTCTGTCCATAAATAATTCATTATTGTTGTACCTACTTACTACCATTATACATAATAACAATGTTTACGACACTAATTTAATCCCCCAATATGGGTCGATCTGTAAATTATTCTGTTTCCGTGCTTTTTTTTTCATTTACATGTGATAATTTTTTTTTTCTTTTTACTTAAAGTCTCGTCTATGTAATCACTCACATTCAGCTAAACATTCATTACTTAAAGCGCGCTCCTTTACAAACCGTCTCTCTCGAATAAATGACACGTATCACGTCGCGACAAGAAAAAGCAAAAGAGAAAGAATAAGAAAAAGAAAAAAAAAAGAAATGTTTCCCTCTCTTTTGTGTGTGTGTGTGTGTGTGTGTGTGTGTGTGTGTGTGTGTGTGTGTGTGTGTGTGTGTGTGTGTGTGTGTGTGTGTGTACGTGTGTATGTGTTTGGCACAGTAATTTTGATAATAAAAACTAGATTCCAAGATCACATCATCATCAGCCCGTCCATGCATCCGTACGTATCGTATTATGTAAATTGTATTATTTCTCTGGTGAGGAGTTAATCATACACATAATGCACGACACTCGGAGTTTACCGTTTACGCTTTATTACGATATGTATTAAAATTATGATAATCATTTCGTCATCGTACGCCGTACACCGCTTATCTCGCGACAATTTTATACCACTACGTTTCTTCATATGAGGAGACACAGGGACATACTACTATGTATGCACCTGCGGATAGTTTTAAAGTCAAATGGCAGTAAGTAATTCAGCCATCTACACGACGACACCGATCTAGTTTTACTTTAAAAATCCTGTGCCTTTACACTATATAAAAAAACTTCCTTCTCGAATAATTATTGGAAATTACTCCTTTGTAGTGTACGCGATAATGATATATACCCCCGTCACTTTCAACCGATGTATGTGGCGTGTCATCTTTTTGCTAAAGTCGCAAAACATCACATTGCGCATTTAGTAACAACGTTGAAAAATAAAAATTCATTCGGCACTTTTTTTTCGTTAATTTTCATTTTCACTTAAATATTATAGCTATTTGTCGCTGAATATTTGCCTTTCTTTCTCTTCTCTCTCCCTCCCTCTCACTCACTCACTCACTCACTCACTCACTCACTCACTCACTCTCTCTCTCTCTCTCTCTCTCTCTCTCTCTCTCTCTACATGAATATAATACAGAATGGACAAAACTGACAATATCGATCATTATGCACGTATCATTAACAATATATGTGATTATTTTTAGCTGTTATTGCAGCAATCAGACGATAAAAATTAATTACTTCTACACATACATACACATACTTATGTATGCGTATATGTTATGTATGTATGTATTTATGTATTGTAGACATACCTATATGTCTTTCTTATAAATTCAGTCGTGTGTTTGTATAAATATATTCTATGCACAAGGTTTTTCTTCTTTCTGCAATGACAATCGAATTGTGGAAAAAATGTATTTTATCCGAATGATTTTTCCTCTTTTTCTTTTTTCTTTTTCTTTTTTCTTTTTTTTCTCTTTTTTTTTTTTTTTTAACAAATGATGCTGCGTATGATATATCCCTCATTAAATCGTTCGTTCCTTCACGAAACCCACCGTGAAAATAATCTTGCGAATAGACAATGGCCACGATAATTTCGCTTAATGACAAGAAAGGTATTACCAAATCATCTTTCGCGAGTGTTATGTTGTTCAAAGCCCTAGTTATTCGGTACTTTATAATCGGGGTAGCTAAATATTTATAAATCAGAATTTCTATTGTACAACTGCTACATATAGTAGAACTGAGACAACAGATAAAATCATTACAAATCAGTCATACAAAATATTCTTGTACCTATTATTTGAATAATCGGCAATTAGCTAAACATTATCTGTAGTTCAATAAATATGGGAGCTATATTAGTAACGTAATTTAGATAATTCTTTTGTGTGTGTGTGTGTGTGTGTGTGTGTGTGTGTGTGGTGTATATGTGTTCTTCGTTTTTAGTAAAAACAAGTCGTGTATAAAAATTGAAAGTACGTAACTTTTGCGTACTTTTACCTCGTATGTATTGGAACCTAGCCCGAACCATTTGTGTAATATTGTTCGTTTCCTCTACTCTTCTTGCCGTACATCTGCCGTATCCTTAAAAATCATCACATGTATTATTACGACTACAACAATTTTTCTAAGCGAATTTCTCGGGTGCAAGTCAGAATGTCCGCGAATAAGCTACAAATATGTTGCAAGTGTTATGACGATGACAGAAAATGTCCGTGGTTATTTGTCAAAAAGGATGGAATTTTCGGCTTTTTACGTCGCTACTCGTTTCACATAAATCTATCCGTGGTGCTGTACCCCCGATGCTGTTTACGCTAAATTCATAAGAGTTTTGCTACTGCTTCATTTTTTTTTTTCCTTTTACTTTCTGTATGTCGATCACTGTCATTATCTCGGATTTGCGAGGCTACATAATGACAGTCTACAACACAATCTTACATTTTAGCAGCACAGACACGAACAGTACTTGTCTCTACGTTATGAGGAACACACGCGAACTCGTTTCCAAATTATTACATTAAGAATGGTGGGGCTACGAGGCAATGTCCGACATAAGCTGAGCGAGCAAAGCCGGCTCTAAGAGTCCATGCGTTTGCCCCGTTATCCTCTCCAAATTTCGTACGTCTTTATCAACTTCTTCCAGGGCTCGCTCCAATTCCTCCTCTTCCTCTCTCGACGGTTCGTACTCCCCGTTCCTACCCTCTACAAGTTGAAAATAAGAAAACACCCTTTATCTCTGACACAACCCGTGTGAGTAGATGTAGATATATATATATATATATATATATACACACACACACACATATATATAGTCCTAGTCTCGTAATCTCGATATTTACAGGATAGCGCGTATGCGAGAATTACATAAGTATTGCTGCAATTACCAATAAATAAGTCGTTAAAAGCATCGGCGGGTAAGTTGTTGAGCACATTGCCGAAGTCATGCTCAGCGGAATCCAAAGAAGCGAACACTTCGTGATCTCCAAGCTCGACTTTGAGTCCGCCGCCCAGCCCGAGCGAGCCTAATCCCAACCCTAGATTTAAGTTAGACGTATTTGAACTTCCCTGTGGAACATTCAAATTATTTAATGTCTTGGTATGATTTTCACTACAGTTTATTTGGCTCATGTAATGACTCTCCTCGTGCATCAATGCGGAACCCTTAGTCTCTATTTTGTTGCTCGAGGGCGGTCGCTTGCGCTTCTTCGGTCTGGATTTAGGCTTAGGCCTCGGGATGGTGGGCGAGGCTGGCTTTTTACGTGCTTTCTTTGGTTTGGATTCTTGGGCTTTACGGTGATAATTGTCCCTTTTCCTGGCATGCTCCGGACAGAGAGGTAATTCGTGTGCAACGTCAAACACAGGAATACAACACTGTGTGTTGTCACTAAATTTGGCAGTGCAATGCTCGAATAGAAGCTGATCTCCGTTTAGCATGATGTGGCGGGAACAGTGCCGTGTACAAGGCAACGATGTTTGCTGACATCCTTCCGCTCCACATGGTCCACCGACTAATAGTGGTCCGTCGAGCACCTTGCTGGTACCCGGAGAATCGCTCAGAGCCCTCGCGGTAGAAGCGGGATCTTTGCAAGCAGCCTCCAACAAACATCTGACTCGGTGTCGCAGGAGAACCTCAGCGTCCGGTCCAACGGTGTCCAACTGAAGTAATCGTCGTTGCAGCTGCGAACGCACCTGGGACAGTCGGGCTGCGCGATTCAACGTCGTGGAGGATTCGCCGGGGAACCAGTGGCGCTGATAAATCATCATCTCATCCCCGCTCGATTCGCTGTCGGATATCTCGTCCCCAGCTCTAGGATAATACAACAGAGTGTGGTCCCGATTTTGCCTTCTGGATCGTAGTCTCTGCAAATTCTCAATATGTCGCTGCTTATGCTGAACCAAACTTGAAAATTTGTGATCTAGATTCTCGCCGATATCAGCCTCGACGCTCCCCTCTGTCACGGTGTTGACACCGACGGTCGTGCAGTAGCCCGGCTCCGCCGCAGACGCTATCCTCGTCTTCTGCTTCATGCATTTTCCCTTTGACTTACTGTTCTTACAACTTTGCATCACTTTAGAATTTGTAGATGGAATTTGTTGCACTGTGGCATTTCTTCCTGCCGCCGTAGAGAACGGTTCTGGTTCACTAAAAATGTACGGATCTACATCTTGATGAGCCTCGGTTTTCAGCAAAGCCTTCAAGCGCTCCGAAAACTTCAATTTATTGTCCATGTTTGAGTTTTCGGAAATAAGGACCTTCATTGATTGCTGCTTCTGTCCAGACCTGTTCCACCTGCATTCTCAAACCCTCCAAGTCAACCTTCTCTTCCTATCTAGATAAAACTTAGTTCACGCTATGTGCCAAGTATCCAAGTACAAGCTAGATCATCCGTTAAAAATATATAATACTGAGAGTATGAAAATTAAAAAAATATGTATTATTGTATCGTATCACAGACGTTTTTGCTATTATGTTCTCCGAGTAGAAAAAGATCAAAGTCCACTCGCGCGGCTAATACGCTCGACTCAAGCCAGACTGTACAAAGTTGAATAAATTAGAAGACAGTTGTGCGATATTAGTCACATTTCAGTATGTATGTAACGTGTCACTAATATAGTATCTTAACATGTCACCAGAGTACATCTTTCTAATATAATGTCCCTTTCTTTTCTAAACATATATGCATACGTACGATCAAACAAGTCATGGAATTTGTATCGAAGTTGAACAAAAGTCTCGTGAAACTCTACAAGTCCGTACAGAGCTTACAAAACCTTTGCGCTCTCCCTTTCGTTAGTTTAATTAACGCCTCATGTACGCTCACAAAGTACACGTAATACTTTAAATTACAAGTGCGTACGTATCGGCATATACATCATACATTTAAAGCTGTACGTTGCTGTTGCTGCGAGTACTTCGAACTGCTGGGATATATATTGTACGTACATACGACAACAATTAGAGTTTCCCTGTGTTTGAGCAGCAAGCGTGAACTTAGTTCATGGCTAGATCAGGATAAAAACAATCCTTGCCTCGCACAAAATAGTAGTCTACATCGAACATGCCCTACGCATGTTTGGGTAACTGCATAGCGCGCCGGTGCGTAGAAGCGGCGAAAACTGGCAGATTACTTTTCGATAATCTCCACGGGTCCAGAGCCATATCATTGAGCGAGATCTGTTGACACTGTTGACATAAGAGCGCACACACGTCGCCGATCGAAGGTGTGCGTGTTGTGGTTAGGTTCGCTCGTCACATCGACAACGGGACACCTTGCGTGGTTATCGCGACGTGGTTTCTCGGCGACGCAGCCAGTTGAATTCCTCGGACGAAGTCTCACGACATACTTGCCCTCGGCGGCGGCTCGTGAATCGCGATCCTGACGAGGCTGGCTCCGTGTATATCGGTCCTGTGCGCTCTCGCTCGGTCCGAGGTTGGAACAATGGGAATCGCTATTACAACGACAACGACGGCGACCTACGCCCGTCGACCAATCAGACTTGCCCCGATCTTTTTCCCGTGAGAGAACCACTCGTTACGTTACAACCGAGTCTCACCCACAAATTTCAACATTCGTCGATAATAACATTAGAAAGACATGTCAGACGTGCGGGGGAAGCAAAATGGCGACCAGAGCGCACACGGTCAGTTCCTGGACATGAAAAATCCCTGAATACGCCGATACGCTCGCGAATACGACGCTCGTAGCGTTCCGCACGCCATACGGAGAGTCGACTAATTTTAGATGATACCGTAATGCACCGTAAGGAGGAACGTGCTCCGCGCGGACAAAGGACAAACTTGCTCCTTCAGCCGCGACGGTGATGACAAAGACCGTTCCTCCTACTTTCGCGTATTAACGTGACATAACCTATACGCTGATGATTGTTCGTCCTACGTGCACACGACTCAAAATTCTCCTCTCGATGACTTCGTGCACGTATACCTCTCTCTCTCTCTCTCTCTCTCTGTGTGTCGGACACGGGCAGATGCGAGTGCCGGAAAGGGAGCATAGAGAAATTTATGCTAATCGGTGATTATGATTGGTCGGATTCACCGTTATTCCACGAATCGTGATGACGGCTATTGAAATTGATGGTTCTCCCTTAGAAAAAAAGAAGCAAGTTTTCTTCGTCATTGGAATGGATCGAACTGACCGACGTGACGCATATCGCCACTCACGCGTTTGTCTCACGCGTTCACATTTACGTGCATATTTAACGCCAAATATGGGCTTGATTGTTCCCAGTTCGAACAACTACCTACCTACCTACCTACCTACCTACCTACCTACCTACGCTAACTCGCGCGCGTGAGAAAGAAAATTCGCACGATCGCGCGCGCTTTTTCTCTACCCTTGGCCGCGTTCAGTAGAACAAAGTGATCAGAGAGCGCTCAGAGAGTGATTATTGTCTGTGATTGGAGCATTCTTTTAGATTCTTCACAGACCCAGAAGTATTTACCAATCAGGAGCGAGATTCGGTGGAAAATCTAGTAATGTTGTTCAACTCTGTTGAGTCTGCTTGAGAATGCAGCCCTTGTTAATAATCGCGTTCCGATATTCACTGCCAATACTGAAAATCCATAGTCTATGTCACGTATACTATAGATCAGTGTAGATTTCACTACCGCGATGACGACTATCGGAAAGCAGCCAATGAGATTTCAAAGTTTTCTCCGACCCACCTCGAGCGCGTGACACGCAACCCGTGGCCCGTCATGGCTCACCAATCAGAATGATCCACGAAAACTGTCTGTGTACATCCAGGGCAACGAGACATCACCGGGCACGGGCAGCATCCGGAGAACGTCGGAACTTTATATGGAGGCGGTGTAGAGCGCGTCTACGTAAAGGCTTGTGCGTCTTGCTAACGACAGAGGTGAATGACTGTAGACAATGTTGCAGGCAAGCTGCGAGCTCCACGGAAAGATGTTGAGTGTTTTAGGTGAGTGATGAGAGCGTGTGAGATTTTTTTTCTCTTCAAGTCGGCGGCGAGATTGCATCGGCGCCGGCCCCGGCCGCTCCGCACGATCCGCCTTCGTTCATTTAGTGACGTTGCGATCCGGCGCTCTCGAAATTGTCATCGGAATTCTGCGTGGGCGACGCTGCAACAAGTGTTATCTCTCTCTTCCGTTGAGTCTTAATTCTTTATCTTCTCTCCTTGCCAATTGGCTGTATATCGACATACATACGTTATTATTACGAATAATCTTGATTTTATGCTCATTTCTCTGCTTCTCGCAGGTTTTCTTCTGTTAGTCACTGGGGTGAATTGTATGTATGCGGCCAATTCGGCCGTCATTGATCTTAGGCCAAATAATTTTGATAACTTAGTACTCAATAGCGATCATATCTGGGTGGTTGAATTTTATGCGCCATGGTGTGGGCACTGCCAACAGCTGATGCCAGAGTATGACAAAGCTGCCACTGCGCTAAAGGTATGGTATTTCTTTTATTGTTAATCTTCATCTATATATGTGTGTGTGTGTGTGTGCGCGTGTGTATTCTCATTCTTCTGCTACATATGCCAATAGGGTGTAGCAAAAGTCGGTGCTGTAAATGCCGATGAGCACAAGTCCCTTGGAGCTAAGTATGGTGTACGTGGTTTTCCAACCATTAAGATCTTTGGACTTGACAGCAAACCAGAGGATTACAATGGTCAGAGAACTGCAGCTGGTATCGTTGATGCTGCATTGAATGCTGTCAGTCAGAAAGTCAGAAGAACTTTAGGTGGTAAAAAGACAGGAGGTGATTCCAAGGTAAGCTATGATCTCATGAATTAAATAATTTTCAAAATTAAAAAAGAAAAAAAGATACTTGAGTGTAGAAACTAGTAGCAGATCACAAATAAATGATAGAATGATTTATCAACTGGTGTATGATTAAGTAAGATTAACCGAGTTGTTTATTTGCAGAGCAAAAGTTCCAAGGATGTAATAGAGTTGACAGATGAGAACTTTGAAAAAATGGTTTTGAATTCAGAAGATATGTGGTTGGTTGAATTTTATGCTCCTTGGTGTGGCCACTGCAAAAATCTCGCACCTGAGTGGGCAACAGCAGCTACAGAACTAAAGGGTAAAGTGAAATTGGGTGCCCTGGATGCGACTGTAAACACATTGAAAGTAAGATGTAGACGAATACATATTTTAATGATGATGGTTTTGTATAATTTTAATAAACTTATCTTTATTATATTGGCATTGTGCAGGCCAGTCGGTACGATATTAAAGGTTATCCTACTATCAAGTACTTCTCTCCGGGTAAGAAAGATGCTGACTCGGTGCAGGATTACGACGGTGGTCGTACTAGCGGCGATATTGTCAACTGGGCTCTCGAAAAACTGTCGGAAAATATCCCAGCACCGGAAGTCATACAAATTACGTCTGAACAGAGCTTAAAGACTGCTTGTGAGGACAAACCAATCTGTGTAGTTTCTGTTTTACCAGATATCCTGGATTGCCAGTCTGACTGTAGAAATGCATATTTGAAGACACTGAGTAGCCTTGGTGATAAGTACAAGAAGAAAATGTGGGGGTATGCATTAATATACATCTTAATATACATATATATATATATATATATATAACATTGCTGAAACAATTATAAATGATTTAAAATTAAATTCTTGTAATGAGTAGCAAATTTCTTCTCTGATATTTTTTAGTTGTATGATTATGAGTAAGCGAATATTGTCATTTTTGAAAATTCTAAACCTGTGTTGCAAAATTATACTGGTTTTATCAAAGCTATGACAAATCCAGCATCTTACCAATTACTTTTGGTGTAATAATCTAAAGAAGTTGTTGCTGAAAGCTGCAACATATTCTACATCTCACTCAATCATGTCCAATTTTTGTATCGACAATCTTTATAAAATTGCTCCTTTCGCAGTTGGGTCTGGTCGGAAGCTAGCGCTCAACCACATATCGAGGAGGCATTAGAGATCGGAGGTTTCGGTTATCCAGCATTAGCGGCAGTTAACATCAAGAAAATGAAATATTCGTTGCTGAAAGGTAGTTTTTCATACGATGGAATAAACGAATTTCTGAGAGATTTGAGTTACGGCAGAGGCGGCACTGCGCCTTTGAAGGATGCATTGCCTCGCGTCCTCGAGACGGAGCCTTGGGATGGCAAAGACGGTGTTCCTCCGCAGGAAGAAGATGTCGATCTCAGTGATGTTAATTTAGATGAGAAAGACGAGCTGTAATTACCGAAAGCCAGTGTATAAATTCTTTTTCAAAGCATTCGCTATACAAGGTATACTTTTGTGGCAAAAACTGATATTAAGACCATTAAGTTTCATTAGCCTGAAATTATTTTGTATTATACTTTGAACATTAATATCTGTAAAATTCTATCAATTTATTGAGAATTTTGCGGTGAAACTTATGGTTAGATAGTAAAAAGTAATCATCTTATTTTCAATAATCTGTAGAAAAACTTAATATCGGTATGTCAGTATAGTCATTTGTCATTAGTCTGTGTGTCCGAGGTAGGAGTTCTCAGGTGCAGTTATCCAGTTTCATATAAAAAGTAAACACTTAAGCGATTCTTCCATCGAAGCCAACTTTATACAGTTTTGTTACGTTACGCCAGAGAAATTGATAATACATTTTCGATGTATATGTAATATATAATTTGTATATTGTCGTTTAAATCGTTATCCATATGTCTTAAAAGGATAAGTAGTTTGGAAAACGTGTTCCGATATCACAACGCATTTATTAGTCCATTTACTAGGAAAAAACGTTACTTAAGACAAAGTTAATGTGTAAAGTCAGTTTCATATTTGTAATAAATATATATCATACATTTATATGTATATGTTTCTACGAAAGTCTTTTCTTTATGAGTATTGCGACCTTAATATCTATTCTAATAATTGTAAGGAAATTCGGCAGTGTACACTTTATATACAATTGATTAGTTCTCCTTTTAATGGGACCAAATTCAGAAATAACAAGAATCAGTCTATTGTTGTAATATGTGTTAGCATTCTGTAACACTAAGCTTATTACCATCCAATTGATCAAATGTATCTTTTGTGTAGAGTCTTCCATATTGATTAGCATTCATTATATATTAATTACATAAATTAAAACTCATACACACACACACACACACACATGCAGACGCGCACGCATACATATTCACACATAAATGTTAAGTAGAGCTAACATATTTAACACATTGCATATGACGCTTTATTCTTATAGCTTGCATATTATATACATAATTGCATAAAACTTTTTTTTGCATAGCTACTTTTTTCTTATATTTTAACATTCATTTGTTTTGAAATTTATCATCAATGTACAATTGAAGAAATACAATACATATACATCAACAAAATATCTTGTGAACCATAAGCAATGTGTTAACATGTGCTAGCATGTAACACGTGCAAGTGTTTGAAATGCATACTTTTAGTGATATAATTATGATCTGCCTCATAATCGCAATGGTATAAAAAATGGCAATAAAAAAATACTTTATACACATTGCTGTAAATGCTTGTAAAGCTTATAAAAGTTTATCATTTATCTTATAATATTGTGTATAAAAAATATAAAAAGTGCTAATAATATCAATACTTGATATCAATGCTTTTTCCACTCAAATATCTTGAGATAGTCATTAAGATCATATAAAAATATTAATATCCTAAATGAATGTATCATTCATATAACTATAGAATAAAATATATGAAATTACCTTTTTTCCACTTCTCTGTCTCAACGAATTACTGATACATAGCCTGATATGATACTTGGGTTGTGGTACAATGGCATGTTAGGAGTGTCGCTAACAGTACACACAGAATTAACATCTGTCAGTTCCATAGTATCATAGGACTGTCCTTTCTTACACACGTACGGATATAATATAAAAACATAGTATGTTATTGTACTAAGTATAATTACACCTAAAATTATCCCGATTATTCCCCATGCTGAAACATTCATCTTCTGGATTGAAGGAAGATTCAATTTCTCAGACGCTGTTTCTGCCAATTTTGGATTTGCCTTGTAATATTTGGCTTGTGCACTATCGTAATAATCACTTTGAAGATTCAACTGATAATCTTGCTGCAAGACTGGTGAGCGCGCTCCACTTTTAGCTAATGTGAAGGATCCTGTAATTATTTATATTGGAAAGTATTATACTGTTTGTAGTAAAACTATACTTCAATTATTAGAGATAATACGATATAATGAAACAATTATAGATAATACGACGACGATAAAAGTAGAAACACAGAGTAAAAATAAACTATATTTTATCTAGTAGAAGATAGTTATATAGGAAGCTTGACCCTTACCAATAACCGTAATAATGATAAAACAATATAATGTTTTCATATTGCAGAAATTCAATTCCAACTTTTTAAACGTACAAGAAAAGTGTTTCTTGTTATTATAACTATTAACATGAGCAAAAGCACCATTCAGCGTGGATCATAAACAAAAGGGTTGCGTTCTTCCACCCTGTAGACGTAATGGAAAGTTCACATTCTGCGTTCAATGTCCGATTTACAACGTTCAACATCCAATAGGAAAACTTGTCTTGTAGTAGATACGGAATATCGCTAGGTAAAATATCAAGGAAGTAAATTCTTCTATTGGTTATTGGAGCGAACATATGGATTCTTCATAAAGAATTTCACATCTGTTTCATTCATTCATTCAATATATGGCTCTGAGCAGAGTTATTACACTCCTTCTCCTACGCCAATCACAACGATTTTTATTCACATCTGTTTGTCAGATAAAATATTATAGATTTTGACCAACATTCTGAATTTTCTTTCACCGATAAAAATCGCTTATAGCCAATTACAAGACTTGTAAGCCATATTCAGCTTCATTTTTATCGATAAGAAAGTTCAGGGAAGCAATCAGGGAATCTTTTCTTCTAGCGTGAGTTTGTGAAAAATTAACCTTTCCAATTGCTTTAAAATTAGGAAATTTTCACTTTCTCACGAATTTACGCGTTAGAGAAAAAGATTTATAATCGTCTTCCAGAGGACCCACACCGACGAAGACCATGACTTCCAGTTTAAAAAGATCTTCGGAAAAGAAGTTTAGATTTCATTGTCATTAAGGCGCATTCACTGATTATACCATTATCGGCAGCTACTTTTGGTCTGTTCTTTTCAGCTGCACTACTGAACTGGTGCAATAAGTTAAAGTGAGAAAAAATATAGTTGTCTCATTCTAACTTATTGCACCAGTTCCGCAGTGCAGCTGAAAAGAACAGACCATTTATGTAGCTCAGAAATATAACGACCTGTCATTGGCTGTTTTCAAACGCAGTGTGGGGTACGGTGTATCTCATGCAAATGACAGTGCATGTCGCAATGATTTTCTCAGAGGGCGCGACGGAATTCGGCGGAAGAAGCGTCCCAGTGTAATCGGCCCGGTCACCGCTCACAGGGGTTTCTCTCTGCACATAATTTTATTTACAGTGCAGTCGGGTTATAATAGGATGCAATGAAGCGATCCGGTTATTGCATCAGATTGTACCATTACTGTCTTATTACATTGCGCGTAACTCCGAATTAAATCGATCTACCATCGACTGCTTTCACCCGCACTTGGTACACTTTGTGCAGATAAATAGTCTCACTACGGAAAGAAATGAATCACCGCGATTGGCCGACTCAGCTTCCCGAGTATCCTGCTTGTGGCGCTGTTCGCAGTTGCTTTCCCATATAGCTATGGCGCAGGTCACGGGTTAGCTCGTGTGCGAGAAACCGTCGCCCGTGATTTCTTGTAATTTTGACTCGCCGTAGCTGAGTCTCGTGCCTTAAATCGTTACCGGGAGTGCCGAAAGTAAGTTTCGCGCGTGTGTTATGCCGTAATGACGTTCATTCCGCCGCGCAAAGTGAAGGGAGATGAATCGTCGAAATGCCTAGGAAAGTTCAGCGCGCCAGCTGCGTAAGGTTCAGCTCGGTTTTCGCGTCGCGGAGCTTCGTTTTCGACTCTCGTCAGCCGAGTCTCGGCCGCGAATTATCGTTAAACATCGAGATATGGCACAGCTTTCGTTAAATTCGTTGAAAATGTGCATTGTTCGTCGGGAGGGTCGAGTAAAGTTCCGGGAATTTTTTCCGTCATGGCTGCGACTTCTTGGAATATTTCAAACGAAACGGACGGTTTCGAACAGACTATTTTGATTGGCTAGTACGCTAGTGACACGTATTCACCGACATACGCACACATTGCAAATCGCGAGCGTTGTGTTGAGACGCTCAGTGCGTGAATTCCAAAAGCCGACCGTGCGTATTTTCTGCGATTTTGAATTACCAAAGGCGAATATCGGCGTGTATTGTTCCGTCGGGAGTACCGAAAGCAAATTTCGTGCATTTGTTATAGCGAAGTATCGTCAAGTTGAAAATAAGTAATTAACGAAACCGGATCGTCGGGAGTGCTGAATGAAATTACGCGCGTTTGTTGCTTAAGATTTGTATTGTGATCAAGTGCTGTGAAAAAAAATGGCCTGTTATTGTGCAAAGTGAAATTTAGTGTTTGTCTTGTGAAAAATATCAAGTGTCGGAGGATATATTTTATAAGGAGGGACATCAGGAACCATCGAAGGGTAAGTTTATTTTATGTATTTACATCACGCTATATAACAATTCCGGGTAATTATACAGAATACCCCCCTCATCTCCAATATCGACGAAAAAATGTTCACTTTTTACCCGCAATATCTTAGGGATATACAAATGTCCGCTGTTTTAGATCCTACAGATATCCTACGAATATCCCTTTTAGTAACTTTCAATTCTTTTCGTACAAACTTTCAGTTTTTTAAAATTGGCATTGAAAGAGATATCTGTAGGATCTAAAACAACACACATTTGTATATCCCTAGGATATTGGTGTCCTTGAGATAAAGTGTGCTGTGTGCGACATTACCTGTATAATTACCTACATTAAAACCTTATCACCCATATTTCGATAATTAATATTTCGTGACAGGTCATTTTCGAGCTTGTCACTTTTTTATCTTTCGTGGCATGGAACTCTGAAACGCGTAATCACAGCTCGATGCGATTCACGAGGATCTTTCTTATTTTGGGTCTAGATTAATACCTTATTATTATCGATATTTTAATATTTAATATTTCATGACAGGTCATTCCCATGCCTGTCACTATTCCATCTTTCGTGGCTTATAATTCCGAAACGCGTGATCACAGCTCGATGCGGTTTGCACGGATCAATCTTATTTTGAACCTAAATTAATGTCCTATAGCAAATAATTTTGCCGCTTATATCCGGTGACACGTTATTTTCGCTTCGATCGACCTTGAACTTTACGCTTTAATTTCTCGATAACGAATAGGCGCACCTTGTTGTAATTCGTGAGGATCTTTCTTATTTTGGGTCTAGATTAAAACTTTATTATCCATATTTCGACAATTAATATTTCGTGACAGGTCATTTCGCACACTGTCATTTTTCCACTTTTCGTGGCTTATAACTCTGAAACATGTAATCACAGCTCGATGCGATTCACGAGGATCTTTCTTATTTTGAGTCTAGGTTCGAACCTTATCATCCATATTTCAATAATTAATATTTCGTGACAGGTCATTTTCGAGCCTGTCACTTTTCCATCTTTCTTGGCTTATAACTCCGAAACGCGTGATCACAGCTCGATGCGGTTTGCACGGATCAATCTTATTTCGAACCTAGATTAATCTCTTATAGCAAATAATTTTGCAGCTTATATCCGGTGACACGTTATTTTCGCATCAATCGGCTTTGACCTATCGGCTTTAATTTCTCGATAATAGGTGCACCTTGTTGTAATTTGTGAGGATCTTTCTTATTTTGGGTCTAGATTAAAACCTTATTATCGATATTTCGATAATTAATATTTCGTGACAGGTCATTTCGAACCCTGTCATTTTTCCATTTTTCGTGGCTTATAACTCCGAAACGCGTAATCACAGCTCGATGCGATTCACGAGGATCTTTCTTATTTCGGGTCTAGATTAACACCTTATCGATATTTAATATTTCATAACAGGTTATTTCCGAGCCTGTCACTTTTTCATCTTTCGTGGCTTATAACTCCGAAACACGTGATCACAGCTCGATGCGGTTTGCATGGATCAATCTTATTTCAAACCTGGATTAATGTCTTATAGCAAATAATTTTGCAGTTTATATCCGGTGACACGTTATTGTTGCATCGCTCGGCCTTGAACTTTCTGCTTTAATTTCTCGATAACGAATAGGTGCACTTTGTTGTAATTTGTGTGGATCTTTCGTATTTTAGGTCTAGATTAAAACCTTATCTATATTTCGATAATTATTATTTCGTGACAGGTCATTTCGGACCCTGTCACTTTTCCATCTTTCGTGGCTTAGAACTCCGAAACGCGTAATCACAACTCGATGCGGCTTGTACGGATCAATCTTATTTTGAACTTAAATTAATGTCCTATAGCAAATAATTTTGCAGCTTATACCCGGTGACACGATATTTTCGCATCGATCGGCCTTAACCTATCGGCTTTAATTTCTCGGTAACAAATAGGCGCACCTTGTTGTAACTTGTGAGGATCTTTCTTATTTTGGGTTTAGATTAAAACCTTATTATCCATATTTCGATAATTAATATTTCGTGACGGGTCATTTCGGACACTGTCACTTTCCCATCTTTCGTGGCTTATAATTCCGAAACGCGTGATTGCAGCTGGACGTAATTTACTCATATGAGTCTTATTTCGAATTTAGATTATGTCTTATAACAAATAATTTTGCAGCTTATACCCGGTGACACGTTATTTTCGCATCGATTGGTCTTGACTTATAGGCTTTAATTTCTCGGTAACGAATAGGTGCACTTTGTTGTAATTTAGGCTGATCTTTCTTCTTCTGAATGTAGATTAGAACCTTGTTATCCATATTTCGATAATTATTATTTCGTGACAGATCATTTCCGGGCATGTCATTTTTTCATCTTTCGTGGCTTCCAACTCCATAACGCGTGATTGCAGCTCGATGCGGTTTGCTCGGATCAATCTTATCTTTCGAACCTAGATTTACGTCTTATAGCAAATAATTTTGCAGCTTTTGCTTATACGTGGTGACTCGTGATTTTCGCATCGTCCGATCTTTACCTATCAGCTTCAATTTCTCGATAGCGCGTAGACGCACGTCATTGCAATTTATGAGGATCTTGGTTATTTTGTGTAGCAGTTGTGTAGTAGTCTAGTTTAAAACCTTATCACTCATATTTCTTTAATTAATTTAGACGACTTGTCATTTCTGGTCCTGTCACTTTTTAAATTTTCGTGACTTTTAACTTCAAAACTTGCGAGTACAACTCGACGCAGTTTACTCGGATCATCCTTATTTTGAATTTAGATTAATGTCTTATCACAAATAATTAAGTTATAGTAGATGACCCTACATTTTCGCATTGATTTTGAAAATATAAATGAAGAAAATCGAATAAAAAAATGGAAAAATTGTATATAAATATTATAAAAATGGCCACCCCTACCAGCTACCCTACTCATTTTGTGTCATTGCTAGAAGTTTTCTGCGCGGTCTCGAAATATTTCTTCCCGAATTGCGGGCAGTGCGTTGCGTGAGAGGTGAGATTGGGAAAGGGCAAAATGGGAGAGATTTTGACTTAGCGATAAGATATGCCTCTGACTCGCCTCGTGCCTCCTCCTGCCGCGCGTACGCTTATCGGTGGTGCGACAAAAACGGAGAGCAGCGATTGATCGTCTGTGCTTGTCTAACTTCTTTTTTTTTGGTCACGCAGGGGAAATTTTCATGGATGCCCCCACCCCTTGGAGAGGGCGGAGGTTATGTCGCGGACTTCTACCGACTAAAACCCCTGCGGGGTGCCTACCGCTCGGACCGTGGTGGGAGGAGTCAGGGGAACTACGCTTGCATTCCCTCCCTGACACCCCGGCCCCAGGGCTCTCATGGAGCCCCACGCCTAAGTACCGCGCCCCTCCCAGATTGGGAGTCAAGGGCGTGGTGCCGGATGTCCGGCCGGGTTGGCCTTCCGGTGTTAATTAGGAGAGAGAGGACACCCGCCCTCTCTCCTCGCCCCCGCCTTCCCCCTTCCCTACTGGGTGGGTAGGGAGGGGACAGGGGAGCGAGGCTCGGCCCTAATCGGTCTTCGTTCCCCTTCTCCCTACCATCACCGACGCCCGGAGTGGGCGAGAGGGCTTTACCCCCTCTCCCACCCATCCCCACCGGTACGTCGAAGGCGGGCCCGAGGCGGCCGAAGAGGCGGCTTCCGACGAGCCGGTGGCCTCTCCTCCTCGGCCGGCGCCACTTCGGGCCCGCACTTGCTTGTCTAACTTACTATCTCTTGTAAGGGGAAGTAGAATGAGCAAGAACCGTGCACGCTTTGCCGTTACCGTCAGGACGGATGTAGTGTGCACACATTTTCTCAGGGGGCGCGTCGGAATTCAGCAGATAAAGCGTCCCGGCGTAATCGACCCCGGCGGCCGCTTTCAGGTTTCTCTCTGACCGATCAGAGGAAGAAAAAGTCTTTTGTTCGCTTCCATGGCGGATGTGGTTCCTATAATTACGCATATTTTTGATCGTGGGAATTGCGTACGCGTTGTCCCTGTTTTTCTTTTACTTTCGTAACCGTTCCGTACTGGCGTAGGAGATAGAGTATAATAGTTCTGCTCAGAGCCGTTTATTGAACCAGAATTAAAACCGATCAGGAAGATTCTTACTACCGACACCACAATCTACACATTGCTCCGTGTTTCATGGCTTACGTTTCCTCCCCCACCAGTTTGTCGCGAGGAGCGCAGCCGTTGAATCGCGTCGCGAGCGAACGGTCGGAATCGACAAGAGCGGGCAGTCGCGGGGGGGCCTGTGGGGTCAGCGGTTATATTATGTCAAAGCGTTCTGTCGCGGTGTATCGATGAGTGCGATTGCGAGCGCGAGCGCGAGCGCGCGACCCATCGTACACGGAGACTCTTGCGCTTGCACGCGGTAATATCGCAGTCGTCGTCGTCGTCGACGTCGTCGTCGACGTCGCAGTAGTTATCGTCGTCATCGTCGCCGTCGCGTTAAAACGTCGCTACGCTTGCTTCGCGTAGGTCGCGACACACGCAGTGTCAGAGCGAGCGACGTCAGGCGGTGGAGTGCCGGATGCATTTTAAACGCGTGTCGTTATTATCGCCGGCCCGGACGTGAAAAATCTCATCGTCATTTGACACGATTACACGCACAATACAACGCGAACTTCCTAGGATACATTGTCGTCATTGGCCAGGACAGCCACGTATGAATGTGCGCTCTTCACGGTATCGTCTTCGCGCGAACGCACGCGTCCGTAACCCTTTTCCCGAAAGCGCTGCTATGCTGACGCTGCAGCATCAATTGTGAGTACCTGTCTTCTCTCTCTCTCTCTTTCTCTCTCTCTCTCTCTCTCTCTCTCTCTCTCTCTCTCTCTCTCTCTCTCTCTCTCTCTCTCTCACTCTCTCTCTCTCTCTCTCTCTCTCTCTCTCTCTCTCTCTCTCTCTCATCCTGTTCTGTCGTCGGGCGAACGGTCGAGTCTGTCGATACACGCGTATACTACCTTCTTGTTTCGTGTTTGCGACCACACGCGCGAATTCGCACGCATTTGGAAATGTACGGGTGTATGTGGCATCGCGGTTGTCTTTTTTCTGCTTTCGGAGCGGCGGCTCTGCATCGTCGTTTTCTTCGTTATCGTTTTACTTTTAAAGGTTAATCGCGGCCGATCGCGCGACGCGAAGTCAACGCGAGTGCTCCGCACTTCATTGCTCCTGTCGGCGGTTATTTCATTGCTCGTGGAATTGAGCTTGGAATATTTAGCGATTGTAATGTGACGGGGGTTGTCGCGATTAATATCCGCAATATTTGCTAGCATCGGGCAAATGGAACGTATCAGCTGTTGCTGAATATTGATTCACATTTATTTTCGTTCGAGACTCGAATTGTCTAGGTTTGAGAGATGGATCGAAAAAGCGAATTATATATCATTGAAATGTTTCGCTATAGATTTATCGAAGCATCCCATCGTTCAAAGATAATGGGATGTATCTAATCACGCAGAATATGTTTACGTTGAAAAATATGTACGTGGGAAAAGCTGATCGTATAAAAATATTACACGAAGCTATTCAAACGCGCTGAAATATATTTGATACATTTCGGTCTACTTTCATTCTAATATTGATAGATTTTTTAGAGCCTTAAAATTACGTATGCCGTGGACATTATGTCTAATATTCGTGATACTTCATTAACGGTTTGTTGCCAATATAGATTTATATGCGTCAGAACTTGAATCAATCACCAGTATTTGGAAATATTTTGGAAGCGAATAATTATCGTTGAGATCGGACTCGAAATTTCTCGAGAAATTAGCGGCTAAGACGAACTTTGAAGCGCATATTTATTTAGGGCAAATTGCGGTGCTATCAGTTGCTTTTAATTGAACGACATATTTGACGCATTTGTGTATGAAATGGCATTCAACGAGCGTTCAACGAGAGATTCAATTTTCATGCATATTTACCATAGAACATTATACGAGCGCGCTTTGCGCTTTTTCCTGCATGCCTAAAGCAGGCTAAAAATGCGAATACGAAACACACACAGGCCGAATGCGGAAAGGAAAAAAGAACTCGGAAGCTTTACGGTGCATAAACACATAGCCGTCTTGGAGCTACTTATTTTAGGAAAGATTTGACATACTACTAATACTACATCGCGACAATGTAATGCCGTACTATGATAATTTATTTTAATATCAGTATTTTTATTCCAACGGTTGCTAACCGGGTTTCATTGGTTCTAACGCATTTCACTTGACCTCAGCAAGCCAATTATTTTCCACTATGCGGCGAACTACGGTTTACTGCTATTATACGCATTCTAATGACGGATTTTGACTACAAAAGAAACTTCCTACTGCATCTTGCCCAGCCGATCTTTCCCGCATCGCAAGAAATTATCTTGTTATAGTTGAGTTTTTGCTGCTTTGCAGCTCTTGTTTGATACGCGTACTCATTGGCAACTTTTCATTCGCGATTATCTTTTTAATTTTGGCGATGCGTGTAAAAGATGGGATATTAAGCCAGTACGATACATCTCTGTCTTTTTAATATATATCATATCAGTTTAGTACGTGATTGTTTATTCTGCATCGTCAGAATGGAAACGGTTTAACAGAAAGTTGCTACCAACTAACTACCAACTAACGGGCACACGTATATATCGATATAAAGTAGCGCATTGTCATCGTATCGTTAGGAATTGACGTTTTCTCTGGACCAATCTCGATTTCATCGTCTCGTAGTAGCTACATTCTAATCTACGTTCATGAGTACCATCAATCGAAATGCCGATGCGAGCGTATCTGCGTCTGGCAATTCAAACGCGATAAGAAGCGTTTGTAAATCTATTTCGTGACGCGCGAATACGTGAGTACGCGCGAGAGGCAGTACTCTCTCGGCACGGATGGCACGGCTCGGAGACACGAGCGGTCACATATTTAGATTCGTTGCTTACGCGCTCCCGTTTCAGTATCGTCTCACTTAAATATTCATATTACTCGGTAGACTCGAGTTAATTGAACTATTAGACGCCTCTGTCTTGCTCCGTTGTCGTCGCCATCCAATGTTAGCGTCACGCCGCCACCACCGCCGCCTCAACGTGAGAATCGCCAATAAAATTCCCCAATAAAATTTGCACTATATTATCCACCGATATTTATCGAAACATATACGATAATGATTGTCTATGTCCGATAATGTGAGGTCATAATGCTTTGTCGCGCTCAAAATATACTCAAGATATATTCGGAGGCAGAGATCTTACGGAGTGTGATTATTAGGGATTTTCTCCGATGTGAAATGGAGTCTAACTTGGTAATATCGACGAAGAGAGTGTGAAGAAAGCAAACGAATAAAGATTATTACTCTGCTCACGATGGCAGCGGGAATACATTATATCTCCTGCGATTAGAAACTTGGACGGGCTCCTCGCGTTTCTTGATCCGATCGGTCCGCCCACAGCCACACAGCCACAATTAATGCACCAGCGGCGAACACGCTTTAAATCTCGAGTTTCACTTTAATCAATAGTGTCGCGTGTTGTACGCGGAAAGTTCTTACGATTGCCATCGCACTCGCGACGGAGCACCCGCAGGACGCTCGTCGGGTTTCGAAGCGAACAACGAGGGGAGAGTGGTGTATACGTTTAACTTTAGACCGGGTCGCCGTCGCGCTTCTCTCGACAGGACATCCCCCGAATCTCGATAAAATTGTTTTTCTCTCGGACTCTCGTCGCTATACTTTATCTCGAGTTTTTCGTGCAATTTATCCCGAATGAACGCGATAACCGACGCTACGTCTGACGTTACGTCGTGGCGTCGTTTGCTTTTTATTCCCCCTCTCTTCCTTCACCGTCGTCTCGGCAATATAAATGAATATAATCTTCTCTTTTCTCCTATCGCTCAGCTCGGGATCACGATGTGTTGTGTGACTAATGAGCAGTCGGAGATTTCTAGAATAACTCTTCAGGCATTCGAATTTTAGGGAATTAACGACGAACCGATATGGTTTCTCGTCGTCGTTTACAGGCTAAATGAAAAAGATGTCTCCTAAATTAGCTTCAATTAGTCATTTCTACTATATTTTACAGTCGAGTCAAGCGGAATGTCCTGTCTGTCTCGGTGTCGTTAAGATCCGATTAAATAGAAATATTAGTCACGCATCTGAGCAAGGTAGTAGAGGTCAGGTAGAAAACAACCACCTTTCGTTTTCACGAACGTAGGATCCTGTTCGGATCGTGCTCGCTACAATGATACCATACCCCTGAAAATGGAGCGCGATCGCGAGATGCGGAGGCTTCTTCTCAAATTGAACGTCGATCATTTCGGCCAGAACATCGGCACCACGAACCTTTGTCCGAGCGAAAGCCGCGTATCGTTAATGTTCGCGGCGATCAATTTCATCATCTATACCGTAAGGAACTGAAATCGCACACGATAAAAAAATGTAACGCTTCGTACTTCGATAGCGATGACTTCACCCTTTGTCGAGAGATAGATGGATGGAAGAGAGACAGAGGACCTTGGCATTAGCCTTTAATCGAGCGCAAAATGTGGCCGCGCATTATCCTGGCATCTTACTCTTTGTACGCTGTACATGGTGATTCTCACATGAGAACGTGTGAGGAAAACCGCTAGCCTCTTAAACAAGGTGCATCTCTCTCATCCCGCCTACGCGCCTCGGTACGTACCGATTACGGTATACCTATTATTGTTACGTGTTGCGCATTGCGAGGCGTTAAAAATGGTTCAACATGAAAACCTATTCGCGCCGCGATTCTTTCTTTCTTTTTTTCTTTCTCTCTTTCTTTCTTTTCCTCTTTGCTATATATGGGACCGGAAGCGCGCTGATGGTCACATAAGATTTCGAGTATGACCGACTTTTATGCTAACGCATGCGCTCCTAATTACATTCGTAATATCGACACGGTCACGTGTGCGATTGCGGACTCGGGAATTATGATTTCCCTCCGGTTTCCAAAGTCCTCCTTGTCCTCCTTTGATGTCTTTTCCTTGGACTTGCGCAATCGCACCGGCGATCGCCGGTATTACACATTGATGTGTCCGTACAACGCTGTCTGCAAAAAGTAGTTGGTTATTAAAACACACGCATTTACAGTATTGAATATCGTACACAGGGTCTCTCTCTCTCTCTCTCTCTCTCTCTCTCTCTCAAAGCGGTTTGAACTCTTTTTCGATGTTCGACTTCTTTTTCTAAGCGCAGTCAATGGTCGAATGAGAGAGTACTAGTTTCTGATGAAAAATTTCCAGAAGTTTAATTCTCTCATTGGACATTTGCTACGTTCCAAACTACGTCCAAAGAAAATGCACAAAGCGTTTTGAAGCCCGGCGTGTACACCTTCGATACCGGTTCGATATGTTTTTCATTTCTTTTTACGTTGCTTTCGCAACATATCGAAATGTAAACGATGCTGCTTGTGTACAATCGTCAAATTTTTTTCTTAATTTACTCTTCTCTTCCTCTCGTAGTGCCGAGAAGCAAATTTTTATACAGTAATAAGTTATGTTGTCTCACGTAGTGGAGACAATACGACGTGTCTGCCTGACAAACTAACCAGCGATGTTTTATTGTTGGAAACGCGGAAAGGATTAGGTAGTGATACATTTGCAACAGACTGAGCCTGTTTACCATAACTCCGAATAATAACGATAATCCACATCGAATCGGGTTCCCCGCAGAACCGATATTCGCGTAATGCTCGATACATTCGGAAAAACGACGTTCAATAGCGATCCGGAACTTCAGGGGGGAAGAGCGAGCAGCTGGCTTTCCAACGCGATACGCTTCGCTGACACCGTTGCGCGCGTGTAAATTGCACCGCAGATGCTGCCTCCTAGTAGTATATCCGCGCATATTGTACCCACTTAAAAATAATCTGAACCTCCATCGGCAGCGCTCGTCCCCGTTTATTAACGTTTCGCGCCACTGATAGCGGTTCCGCATCCGGCACCCACATCGAAGCCACGAGCAGCTGAAGTATCGACGTTCGAATATTCGCTGCCGAATTTTGCCGCTGTTCTCACGCACGAAACGCATAGACATAGACCGGATCGACTGACTATATACATTGTGTGACAAGGAGGACTTTCTTCTTCAAAGTAACGTTACAAACGTTTTGCCAGTCACGTGTCGTCGTTTTCGACAAATATCGTAATCGACCCTGAAGGCACACTTTTTGATTCTTAAATTTTATCAAGAATAGAGTATGGGTAAATACCGGTTACAAACCGGTGTCGAGAGAACACTATCGATATGTCCGGCTGTTAACAAAGAGTAGAAAAAGTATGTAAAACGAGATGTTATAAATATATCCAAAGAGGTAAGGGATGTGTTATTGCTGCTGCACCTTATGCACAGGACGACGGCATGAAGGACGTGTTGGACGGCCACTAAAATCCAATCGTTAAATCTCCTAGGTTCGACGTGTCGATTACCCGAAACGGGCAGGTCCTTGCGCGACATGCGCTCGTCTATGTCGACGTGTAGGTGCGCAATCGCTATCGGGCATCGGGCGCCCAGGAAAGGCCGTGACATTTTCCCTACCGGTTTTCCACGACGGCCTTTTGTACAAGCCGCGCGAGAGCGTTTCAAAACACGGGAGATACGGCTGGCTGTGTTCCTGGTATACTTTGTGAAAACATTTCGAGAGCGAAGCGCGCTGGAGATGGTTTCGAAGCCCGAAACCGGGACGATGTCGCGCGTCGTTGGAGCCGCCCGGAAGAAGCGACGCCGCGAATCGTAAGCTCGATCGAGAATTCGCGCGATAGACGCGACCGAGCGGTGCAAGATTGATCTTTGCACGGTGTTTGACACGTTAATTGCCAGATTGACTTTTATTGCTTGCTTTAATGCCCAACCCAAGTTTGAATTGCGAGAGATGCGGTAAACAAATATAACTATCGCGATACACACGTCTGTTAGCTCGGAACAACTTGGTTTGCGAGAATGTCGTTGAGTGTGAGAATAAGTGCGTACACCGAGATTAAAAAGAAAATGCTTTTTAATCGATTGAACTCGAGCTAGATATGTCGGTTTATAAATGAACGCATGAGTAATCTTCAGACTTGTGAATCTAGCGAGCACGTAGACAACTCCAGACAATCTGGTTACTAGTCGTTTCGGTGCCGCAGGTATAGATTTTGTCTACATTCTTTGTCCCTCCTAGCGGCTCCGGGGGTCTATTGTTCCTCAGGAACCCGCCTGAGCCTGAATTCAATGTCAAAAGCGAAATGGAAATAGCGCGCGCGCGCGCGCGCGGACGAGTGGCAGAGAAAGTGGTGTGTATCGATCCGCGGTATAGCTGTGGGATTGTATGCAAACAGAAACAAAATTTCCCTCGTCTAGTTTAATGGGTAGAATAAATTCCGGGACAGAGAGAAGGGAAATGAGAGAGATAGTCGCCCGTAATTAACCGGTTATTGAGAGTAACGTGTATATATTTTGTCAGCCGATACCCACGTCCGTATTTTTGACGATTAATAAATTCGCGCGCGCGCCGTGATTGCGATAGCAGTGAGTTTGGTGCGTATAATTAAACGATACAATACGGCCTTTATATAAAATATCCGCTAATAACGCCGACACTTCGTTCGCAAACTTTCATTTCAAGGTTCTCGCATCAGGTGCTCGTTGCTCGCGTTCATTATTTTCTTCAACACAACAGATGCCCCTCCAGCGTAATTTTTTAACATGTTTACTCATGAACACAAAATGAAAGAGAAAATCCTAACGTTTTATTTTTATTGAAAACTCATCGGTGCGAGAGATGCTAATAGTAGGTAGGCGAGAGCGAGTGGAGTGACGCAAGGGACCTACTGCGGTTTTACGTAACAAGGCAAGCGACACGTGTCATAGAACTGGAACATATAAACGTAAGGTTGCATCGACGTCATTATATAGTGTGACGTATAAAAGATATCTTTAACCTTTATCTGTGCGTGGCGAAGGTTAGTAGGGTAGGTGCGCTCAGCTCAAAGGCTCGTGTCTATGAAGTTAGCAATACGTCAATATATTAATAAAAAAAAAGGGGGGGGTAAAATTTCAGTACTTTACTTGCATAGTTTTGCGTAGTTTCTTATAAGCATAAAAACGAGCATAAAAAGCAGCGTAAAACATAAAAAGTAGAATTGACGGAAACTATTGCCAAAAGTGGTAATGTTTGATTGTTTTGTGTATCTCAGGGTGGCTCGCGTAATATGAATACATCCCCCTTCCCCGTAATAGAGGGGTTAATTAAACTTTACTCGTCTGATAAAATTTTTAATTTGCAAATTCGCGATAAAAGCTATCTCTTGGTGAACTTAGCGACAGCGATTAATTAACCGAGATATCATTCTTGAAGTTGCAAGTTTATCAAGGTAGGAGAAGAGGAGGAGGAGGAGGAGGAGGAGGAGGAAGGGAAAGGGAAGAAAGAGAAGCAGTATCTGCGTGTTTAACTCGGGATGACAATTCCACAACGTCGTAATCTTGCGTTTCTTTGTTGACTTAATAGAAAGAAAAAGTGAATTTTTCGAACGTTTCTCAAACGATATTTGTATTTGTAGCGGATTTAAACTCGACTGAAGAACACTCGCGAACTGCATCGCCAGATGAAACCGGAAAAGATAACTGCGCCGTCGTACGTAGTGAACGGAACACCCTTGTGTCATGTGACTATGAAGCCGACGGCGGAACTATGCTCGTGGCCACGGTCGGTCGGTCGGTCGGTCGGTCAGTCAGTCGGCGGCCAGGTAGGTTTGTTCGATATTGGCCCGGACAAAACCGGAAATCTCTGACAGAAAAACCGATACATTTTACGTCATAAGCATTTCCTTGAGCGTGAAGGTCATTACGAGTATCCACGTGTACACCGATGGCATTCTATTCAGTTGCGCGGCGCGGTGAATTTATTTCCAGAACCGCTCTTCTCATTCAATAAACTGATAGGAGATGACGACGAGTCTCTATCCGCGACATGTCCGAACGTCGTCGTCGTCGCCGCTGGAAAAAGAACTGGAGAAATATCCCATTTTTCCCGCGATTATAACGATTGTTACTTTCGTTTCCCTTTAGTTGTCATGACACCAGAGTACGGAAATCCGCGACATACGGAAGGAGACGCGGTTTCTTTCGGAAAAACAGTACGTCTCTCCTCCGATTCTATCCTCAACGTAATTCGTGTAATTCGTTCGCGGAACACGGACGAAATAACAAACAATTACTACCATTTAGTCGTGTGCGCGTATGCGGTACTTGTTTACGGCGAATCATTGGTTGGCCGCGGAAATTATGCGGAACTAGACACGATGAGGGCGCATCCTGCTCCTCTGCCGCTCCGCTGCTAGCTGTTGGATATGGTAGGCTAGCGTTTTATTACGCGTGGCAAATAATCAGAAAGTTTCAAGCGGAAGCGACGCGCAATTCGTTTCGCGAGAGCCCCTCGTTCACTACGCAAGCTCTTCGCCGCCGCCGCCGCCGCGAGATTTATTTCGCTCTTTAACATGCCGCAAATGTTTTTATCCTGCAGTCGACAAATTTCAAGCTTCTTTCTCGGAGGATGCAAAAGTCATAAAAACTAACGCGATCTCGAGACACAGGCGAAAGGAGAAAGGACGTGTGTCTTTCTTTCTCTCTCTCTCTCTCTCTCTCTCTCTCTCTTTCTCTCTCTCTCTCTTCCTCCGTTTTGTAAAAAAAAAATTCATCTCTGCCATGTGCCAGAGAATTCCGCATGCTTCGAATACAACGCAAACGCGATAATCTTGCTCCGATGCGTAACAGTAATTTCTCAAACTGTGACAACTTTTTTTATTCGAGCATATTCTCGATGAAGGAAATATTCTCTTTCGGCAGGAAGCCACGCGTGGGCGGGGGATGCGAATGACGCGTTCCAAGATACAGTATCGTCACAATTTCGATGCTAAATTAATTCACTATAACGATCGTTGCGCGCGTCTCATCGAGCTTTTCTCCGATTCCACCCTACTTCTCGATTTAGCGAGTATGGTGGTGTCGAGCCTAGGTGAAAACGCGTGCGCGCGTCCACGCGGGTCGCGAGTCCTTCCGCGCCGTTTAAGGATAAAGCTGACGTTTCGATCTTGCCTTGTTCTCTCGATTTGGATAGCGCACGGGATACGCGCCCTCGGAACCGGGCGCACCAATTCGGCCGCGCGCGACATTTCTCTCTATTCGCCGCTTAAGACCACCGACCGCGCCGTTACTCTATGCGTTGGTAATTGGCTAATTAAGTCACCATCACGCTCGTGCGTCACCCACGTCGGACTCCTGCTAATTTAGCCCCAGGCCCAGTCTCTCTTCCTTCCTTGCCTCTCTCTCTCCCTCCCTCCCTCCCTCCCTCCTTCCTTCTTTCTCTCTTCCTGCGACACGTAACAATGTAGGTCAATTGGCGCGCGTACCATAAAATGTTGACCAGGCGGATTCATTCGATGCGCATCCGTCGATGGTTTACGCGCCTGACGCGTATATACACCCGATATTGCTGGGCTCGACGTTTTTCCCGCGATTACTACACGAGTTTAATGCGTCCATTTGAAGCACGGGATGTTCTGGACCTACCAATGGCACCTTTTACATCTAAGGACTTGGCTTACTTGGTCGTAAACGCTTCCGTGATGATAGCGTCATTGTATCATCGTTATTCATCGCATGTCGAAGGAAGATAAAGAATAATGCCTTCAACACGAGGCGGTTTAAAGGCGGGCTTTATCCCGTTCGTGAGGGGAAAAAACAGCCCTGTAGATCATGATTTTTCGTGAATAACAGGACAATTTTTTAGAAGAAAAATTCCGAAAATACAAACATATGAGCGAGTCATCATTCATCGTTAAACGGATAGGTTCGTAATTTGAAAACCACTCGACGCTAACTGAGGGTCTACGCCGAGAATATTCAGCGTCGCGAAAACTGATGAAAGCTGGCGTGCGGTGACCGGCCTCGACATTTTCTTCACCAGCTAAGGAAAAATTGATTCCGGATGGATGCGCTCGGTGCATCCATAGGTGAAAGGTGGTTCGCTAAGTTTGGGACGACACGTTCCTTATAGTCAACACGTGAGATTTACGTTCCTCTCGTGTATGAATAGTGAACAGCCGGTTCTCATTTTCTATATCGCAGAAAGCAAACGCGAACATTCTCCGCACAATCTTTTATTCTTTATATCGGCTCGGGATAATAATATTCCTAAAGGAAGGAAAATAAATTGAATAATCGCTTTTCTCAGACAATGGAATGCTATTTTTCTCAATGTAAGGAAAGATAGTGTATTAAAGTCGACCTCTTTGAAGTAGGCGGGACCAAATCGGCAGAATCGAAACGCACCTATTAAACTTTTTAGTACTTATTTTGTGCTAATTTGTGCTACTAATAAAAATGTTGTACCTCGTGCCGTTTTGAAAAAAATCGTGCCGCTGCTACCTTCATATGAAGCCAGCAGGACCACAACAAAAAGTAATTTAAAATTAAAAACAAGTACATAAATAGAAAGAGCATAATTTGTGCTAATTTGTGCCATCAGAAAGAAGTTCATATTTGCATTCAGTTTCAGAAAAACAACACTTATTAAATTAAAACCCAGAAATCAATTTGAAACGTCAGTATCCGCTCTTATGAATAGACTCGAACCGCAACTCTTGCAACAGATACCGTTTATTTTGTGCTACTAAAATATGTAATTGGAGATTTTGTGCCCACGGCATTTTTACAAAAAATCATCCAAGAACCAGCTTACACTCAAAAGTAAAGTGCCACTTGTGGTCAGCAGAATCCAGCCGCGACTTTTGCAAAAGATACCGCTTATTTTATGCTACTAAAATATGTAACTGCAGATTTTGTACCCGCGGCATTCCTATAAAGACCATTCAAGGACCATCTTACGCTCAAGAGTAAAGTGCTATTTGTTATCAGCAGAATCCAGCCGCGACTTTTGCAAAAGAAACCGCTTATTTTGTGCTCCTAAAATATGTAATTGCAGATTTTGTACCCGCGGCATTCCTACAAAAACCATTCAAGGACCATCTTACGCTCAAGAGTAAAGTGCCATTTGTTATCAGCAGAATCTAGCCGCGACTTTTGCAAAAGATATCGCTTATTTTGTGCTACTAAAATATGTAACTGCAAATTTTGTACCCGCGGCATTCCTACAAAAACCATTCAAGGACCATCTTACGCTCAAGAGTAAAGTGCCATTTGTTATCAGCAGAATCCGGCCGCGACTTTTGCAATAGATGTCAGATATTTTGTGACATTTAAGTTTGTAATTAACAGTTTGTAATTAACAGATTGTGGTTGTTTTGTTGTGAATAGGCTATTTAAATTGTGTGGGGGTTTTTAAATAAAGACTTAATTTTGTTAAAAATAGGCAAAAAACTTTTAACTATGTCCAATAAGTTTTAGAAATAAAAATTTATTTTTCTTTCGCATATATTAATAATGCCGGTATAATTTTTATATTTGATTTAATATGTTTTGCTAATATGCGGTATCTTTTGCAAAAGTCGCGGCTGGATTCTGCTGACCACAAGTGGCACTTTACTTTTGAGTGTAAGCTGGTTCTTGGATGATTTTTTGTAAAAATGCCGTGGGCACAAAATCTCCAATTACATATTTTAGTAGCACAAAATAAACGGTATCTGTTGCAAGAGTTGCGGTTCGAGTCTATTCATAAGAACGGATACTGACGTTTCAAATTGATTTCTGGGTTTTAATTTAATAAGTGTTGTTTTTCTGAAACTGAATGCAAATATGAACTTCTTTCTGATGGCACAAATTAGCACAAATTATGCTCTTTCTATTTATGTACTTGTTTTTAATTTTAAATTACTTTTTGTTGTGGTCCTGCTGGCTTCATATGAAGGTAGCAGCGGCACGATTTTTTTCAAAACGGCACGAGGTACAAAATTTTTATTAGTAGCACAAATTAGCACAAAATAAGTACTAAAAAGTTTAATAGGTGTGTTTCGATTCTGCCGATTTGGTCCTGCCTACTTCAAAGAAATTTAAAGTCGAGATACTCGTCACTAATGTGATCTGTTATTCCAAAAATTTTTCTCTCAACATTTGTTTGATTCCTTCGACATTTGTAGCCAGCGATTTAAGCAAGGTGCATTCGTACGTTCGGCGTCTGCAGAACTCTGTAGGCAGCAGCTTCCGTTCGGCCGACTGTCTAGCAGACACAGTCTATGCAAACAATCAACGGAGGCAAGTGCATGTGAGCGTGCAATCGCGCGTAGGTGTGCGATAAAGCGGACAGGACGTTCTTCATCCCACCGCGTGTCTATGGATCATCACGCGTACATTCCGAGAGAGAGAGAGAGAGAGAGAGAGAGAGAAAACTCGGTTAGAGACTCGGCGCAGAATCACCTCTACGTTATTGACGTCGATAGAAATTTTACATCTCCGCGATCGCGCGCGCGCGCGCGCGAGATCCTGCCTTTTCCAAGTTTCGTCACGTCCACAGCAACATTCATTGACCATTCGCGCGCGTAATCTCGTGCGTTCTAATTCAACGTGATTTTCACCGGGCGGCGAGATCTCAAACAAATCGCGGAAAATTACGCGGAGATATGCGGAAGTGTCACGCGGACGCGGACGCATTGAGCAACGATTAACACGGGATCGATGATTGGCGGCGGCCGGTGTTGATTCACCCGCACGCGAGTCGCGAATACTCACACGCGCGATGCAACAATCGCCGATGCGCGTCCCTGTCGCGGCGTGCGCACGTATTATCTCACGTGCAGTTAGGACATCTCACACGCTTTCACACAAGGACGAATACCGTTCGTCGGACGCACCGTCGACGGACACACACACGCGCACTTGCCGATTTATCGGTCGCCTTACGCGCCAAACTGTGTGCAATGTGCATCCGTGCACATTGCACACAGCACTCATGCACGTGGAACCGCGTGGTATGCGTGCGCTCCTCTCGGGAGAAGGACCCGCCAAGCTTTTTGCTGCTCGGTCAAGTCGAGCGATCCCGCTGTTTCAACAGCGGGAGATATACCGTTCACCAACCGAACGCCTTTTCGGACCTGCGTGGGACGCTTAAATTTCATCGGGGATATCGATATCCCTGACCGTCTCGGAACGGTCTGGCTACTGTTCGTACGATCGTTAAAAAATTTCTGTTTCGCGAGAAATCTCTTGGAAGACCGACTTGGTCGCTTACAGAAATTTGCTAGTTATATGCATAATTTGTCACCGAATGCAAATATATTTTTCTATTATATTTTTGTTAACCTAAAATCTTGTACGCGTATGTGCTTGTTTGTGTATGACGAATTGAAGTAAAATCGAAATTATCTCGCATTTCGCGGTAAGGATAAAAATTTCGAAGATTAAAATTGTGTGATGAAAATCGGTGTTATCATTCGAGCGTCCGCTGGATAAAAGTTCCCTTCACGCTGCGAACTGCGAACGTACGGTATCTTAGGATTGAAATTCACTCTCATTACATCGAGTTATCGGCTATCTCGAATCGTAAAGATCGTAATTACTCCTGTATACGTCCTGTATACGGTGTCGGAGAGACGCGTATATAAATAGATATAACGAGTGAATGATCTACGAAGATCTTAAAAGCTCTCTTTTCTTTTTTCATCGGTCCACGGTTTTTGCGCGATTACGTTAACCAATTTCAACGGTATTGTTGCGAGAGATCAAGTAGCGAGCTACCGCGGCGCGAATAAAACGCACTTTTCGGTGCGATCGTGTAAATTGGGACGGCTATTGGTAGAACAAGATCCGATAAAGGGGCGTACAGGTGTTCCTTCGATGTCGCGCGCGTGCGTGTATGTATGTATGTATGTATGTATGTATGTATGTATGTATGTATGTATGTATGTTTTATCCTTTTGTAAAGGTAGCCCTGCATTATGGAGTCGGTGTTATGGTAATGGAAGGCGTCTGGTCTCGGCGATATGCCGAGTTTGTATTGAATACAGCCGGCTCGATAAATATTAAACTAGGCGCGAGAACTTGTACTTTCTCACTCGATGCCCGAGCGAGAGCTCCGCATGCTTAATTTCTCCGTTCCAAACGAAATTTCTTAATAGTTAGCCCCATCCTCTCCTCTGTATCTGTCGTGAGAATTGTCCGATTGCGCATATGGAATTTATCTCGGTGTACATGCATATTTCATGCATTTTTGCACTTGGCTCGTGACTATTCCCATTTCGACCTGGTTTCAGGCGATAGACAATAGCTCGAAAATGGGGCTGAGACGACGGCGTAACAAACTGTATGGGACGTCGATGAAGTAATCAGTCTAGATCTCGTGATAACGCTGAAGAAAATGATGACTGCCATGGCCCGGTTGCCCTGCAAGCAATCATCGCCCTCGCAGCAGCCGAGAGTGAACAATTTCGGAAACAGCCGGAATCCTTACTGGGACATGCAGGCCAGGCATCCTGCACCGCCGTACGTGAGGAATCATCACCGGCATACCGATCATACAGGTGAGGGAACAGCATCGAACGCATCGCGAATCGATGCGTCAAGGCATCCTCGGAGTACGTACTTGTTGTTACTCGGGGAAAGAAAAAGCGCGCGTTTCGAGTCGTTCGCGTTCTTGTCAGATGGCACACGCAGTGTGTCTGACTTGTGTGAATTTACCGACGAATGACTGGTGAATTTCTCTGTTTGCTACCACGCATCATTATTCGTCATCTAAGGTAATGTGACAAAAGCATAGTAAGAGCATATGTTTTTTTTTTTTTTCCTTACGAGTAATGCGATTGCCCTTCCGTCAAAAATAAGAGCGAAGATAAATCGGCAATCTACTTTTCTTTCTTTTTTTTGGGCGGCATAGCCGCTTATCATGGATGATTTCATTTCGATTTCGATGGGCATTTTCCTTTCGTTAGCGACATTAAATAATAAGCAATATACTCGAATTATACTGTTTATTATATTCCGATAAAGCATTATTATATTCAGCTCGGCTTATCTTTGTCACTTATTATTAACGTTCATTGTGGGAGACCGCGTTACAACCGATTAAGGACAAACGTCGATATAGCCCGCGATAGCCTCGTTTCGACAATTTATAGCGAATGCAATGTCGCGCGATTCGAGCCAACAAATTCAACGTTGCGATAACACGTCACGTGTAAATACCCCGCGATATTAGTCCACAATCCCGAAGATCGGTACGTTCCGATTTCTTTTGGTCATCATGGAATCTTTCAATACGAAAAAAAGAAAGGGTTCGCGAAAATACATTAGTATCGACGTTCGATTTGTACGAAATATCTTCACAGCACGATGGGACAATATCGCGACAACCATTTCCTCGCAGTCACGTCACATATCATGTCACCGCTACAAGTTCGAAGCTGTGCCGGTTGTGTGTCTGAAATTATCGAACAGACGGAAGGACGGTATCGCGCGTGTAATTTCATCATCGCACGATCGACCGTTCCTATTTCTACAAGCGGGTTTTGCTTACAAATTAAATGAAATCGATCCTTCGCTCTGTGTAAATTTCTGTTGGAATACTACCGATATTTCGTACATCGCGCAACCGTACGGTCAATCAGAGTCAATCTTTCACAAAAGAGCAATCGCGCGTCGCGCTCCGTCTATGAGCGTGAAACTATCGAAAGTCCGTCCGCTCTTTTTGCACTCCAAGCCGGACATGCAAGATTTCGCCATATGTGTGCTCGTATACGCGGCCTTGACGTAGCTCTTCGTTCTGGTCTCTGAGCTCTTTTCTCTCTCTCTCTCTCTCTCTCTCTCTCTCTCTCTCTCTCTCTCTCTCTCTCTCTCTCTCTCTCTCTCTCTCTCTCTCTCTCTCTCTCTCTCTCTCTCTCTCTCTCTCTCTCTCTCTCTCTCTCTCTTGCTCTCTCTCTCTCTCTCTCTCTCTCTCTTTCCCCTCTTTCTTTTTTATCGCCATGTCCCCGCTATTATCGCAGTCGGTGGTTGTCCCTCCGCGGGGTGAGAAGCGGCGATATCTGTTCTCGCCGCGGGGACGGCATGTGCGTGTCGTCGTCGTCGTCGTCGGCGGCGGCGGCGCGACGACGGGCACATGTGTCGTCAATCAGCCAGCGCGAGCGCGAGAATCCGCGAAAACACAGACGGAGAGGAGAAAAAGGCGCAGATGCTGACGGCGTGCCTCGTCGTTAACACTTGCCCTCTGCTTGGTGGAACGTAGCCCCACGGCACTTGCGCCCGAGATACACCGAGCGTCGCGCACGTGTGTCCCCGCGCCCGCGCCCGCGTCCGCGCGATGACGCGATCGCTCGAAGATGCGCAGGAAGGCTGGATCGCGCAACGAGACACGCGCGAGGAAATATGATGAATCTGTTGTAGCAGAAACTCGGTCGTTAGTAGCAGAAGTACACATGTGTATTCGTCACGCGTAGATACATCCTCGATATAGACTCGACTTTCGACAGGACGAGAACGATCGGACTGCCAGAAGGCGAAGGACCGATTACGATTACGCATCGACGAACGGATCGTTTGATTCCATCCAATGCTCTTCGAACTCCCTCGGAAATATATCGGACGTATATATCAGGAGGAATCTTTTGATTTAATTTCTCCTTGTTTAATTAGGATCCTCGAGTCCTCGTGCGGTATATTTCAAGTCTTTCTCCTCTCTTTCTCACGTCGAGATTGAGCCCGTACATATCGAGAGAGTATCCGGTTTACGGGGAGTTACGCGGAATGTGATTTCATCAAATTGCCAATTAGTATAAGTAAGATTGTACGAAAGCGTTCTAATTGGCGGCAAGATCCTCTTACGCCTATGCAATAACCATCATCCAGCGCATCTCACATTAACACTTCACCGTGTTTCTCGGCTCGAATTGCCTCGAATTGAATATTAAACAGCTATATTTTCTACCGGCAATTATTCTCGGAACAATGAATTTTACTTTCACCGCCGCGTCGCTCTAATCGATCTTATATTTCTGCGCGAGTGTCTCGAAAACTTGCGCGCGATGCTTCTAAATCGTAAATAAACGCAGACAAGATTAAAGTACCGCGATAACGACTCGCTATAACTGGATGACAGATTGGAATGGATGAAGAGGAAAATCGGGTTCGCCCTAAGCCGCCGAGGCGTCCTCAATTAAAGAAAAAGAAACGCGACACTTCCGGCACACCCACTAAACTCACTATAAATATGAGATCAAAGGCTCTGGCCGAGAGAGCTAATATTCTAAAAAGCCAGCCGGGCGGGCGGGCCGCGGTAATCCGAATGAGTTCACTGCGGAGCCTCGTGTTACGCGTCGTCACGCGCGTGACGTTAACCCGACAGATATCGGGTAAAGAAAGAGAGGGATCTGTCTGTTCTGTCGGAAATCTGGTTAGAAGTGGTATTTCCTTTCAGGAAGCGGCGGTTTATTTACGGCGGTTCCGCCTTTTTTTTTTTTCGCGTGTGTCGCAGGGAAGCGGAAGAGCGCCGTCGAGCTGCTGCAGGAGACGAAAGCCTTTTACGTGAAGAGCGAGACCGTGTTGGATCGGAAGCAAGAGCTGAAGAACAGCGGCCACCTACAGGTCTCGCAGCTGAGCGCACCGGGCGCGCCACCCAGATTGTTACGGAAATGCGCCGGCAACTCGTCTACCTGCTCTATGCAGCCGACATCGCCGTCGCAGATGCCAACCCCCTTAACGCCGCCCTGCTGCTGGGCCTCGTGTCACGAACAGGATAGACGTAAGTCGCCCACGTAACGCGAGAGAGCCCTTAAGCCCTTAGGGGATGCCAAGCGCGCGATCTCGCGACATAGTTAACCCCGGACTACACGCCCGAATCCAGTCGTAAAGGATTGTAGCTGTGGAGAGTCTTTGCTCCGAGAGACGCCCGGCCCGGGATTTTAAACCCTTTCTCTTTCAACGAGTCGCTCGAAAGAGAACCGACCGTCAATATCGTGTTTGTTTAACGATTTTCAAAGTGAGTGAATGAAGAAAAATATCGAGCTTTCGCAATGATGATGATATATCGCGTTATTTAGGTGGACGCTTTTGCCCCAGTGCCGCGCGATTTTTGTTTCTCTTTTTATCAATCAATTTACTCATCGTGAATTACATACATATACCAACCACATCTCTCTGTGTGCAAGTGAAGTAGCGTACAATGGTAAAGTTGTCGTTGTTTGTTTTGCAGTAGACGGGATCCTGAGCCCTCAACAAACACTGCCACCCGCGCTGCCACCGAAAAGTCCGCGTTTGGTTCCGGTTCCCCAAAGGCGGACAATTTCAGGGCCCCCGAGCGGTACCGGGGGCGACCAGTTGCAAACGAAGCTGCGCCGGCTATTGAATACCGACAGCAAAGAGAATGTATTCTTTCCGGATAACCCGACGCAAACCACGGCGCAAACTAACGGCGTACCGCGGGAAGAGAAATTCCGATACTCGCCCGGAAGTCTCTCGCCCGGCTGCCGAGACGAGGATCGTGTGCTGGTAAGGAAATCTCGTCGATATCGACCTCTGCCCCGCGTCGTAATGCCACCATCGCTTATCTTTCGCAAAGTCGTGTTTGTACTTTGCCGAAGTAAATAAAGTTAAGAAGTACGAAAGATCCCGGCATCTTATATACCTGAGTGATGATAATGTCGACGGTAAGTGTGTAGCGTGATCTCATATTTCGGACATTCGTGCAATTCAAGTTCCTTGTCTCTCTCACATTATGCGCATTATACGCATGCACGGCGGGATTATTATCATCGACGAACGATGTTTAAAATCGTATCACGAATGCGCACGATATACGCGCCGTTTTTCAGTTTTTATATTTTTATCAAGAAAAACACACACACACACACATACATGCGCCGCGCTTCCCTTCACATTATTAAACGTCACATTGTGACGGTACCGTTGTATTATTTGTTCCGCAGCATTGCGCGCCGCAGGATGTTCGCTTCAAGTTCGGCAGAAGCAATTCGCACTCGCATACATCCGGGAGATCCGGTAGGAAATCAAACAGCTCGCAGTCGGTGGAGAACACGATATGCCACAAGTCCTTGCCCGATCTGCACACGAGCACGCGTCGCCGGGCGTCACTTTCGCCGCGCGCGTCCACGAAATTACCCACGAAGCAGTCTGGTCACCATCAAGCTGCGAATAATTGCCCAGACTGCGAAACTAGTTCAGATTATTCGGATCGCAGTTTTAAGCGTGACGCCGTTTGTTACCGCAGGTAAGGCGTGTCCTTGATTTTCAGCACTGGCGCGAATTGCCACGTTCACATTGCGCAGTGCAGTGCGAACTTTTAACACGACGACGCGGCAAAGAGCAGCGAGAGAGAACCTCCCCCCTCCCCCCTCCCCATGAATAATCAGCGTTGTGAATCGATTTCAGTTCCCGACACATTAGGCGATCCTTGGGATCCGGTGGCGGCGATGCGAGCAGTGTGTTATCCTCCGGTGGACGGACACAAAAGTCGTCGGGTTCCAGTAAATTGAGTCACGGTGCGACAGCGAGGGACTCTGGTGGTTCCTCCGGGCATTGCACGCACCGTAGCGAACCAGCACCTAGGATACAGGTACAAGATAGCTGACTCCTAGGTTAGACAAGAGTGTACGGGTGTTAAAGACCCGGGCGGTTCTCTCTAGGTTCTGACTTCGTAAATGTCTGTTTCTCTCAGGATTGTTGGAGTCACATACGTAGAGATAGTGGCGCGTCCACGCAACATTCCACAGAGAAGGATCGGTCGAGAAAAGGCAGCTATGTCGGCGGCACGCCGCCGTCCGTTGTGAGACACTACAGTCCGGATTCTGAGAGCAGCAACAGTCAGACGGATTACAGTCCAACTTGTAACTCGAGGTACTGCAGACGTTCCTTCTTCTTTTTCAATTATGTCCCAGTTTGAGTGAGAAATTATAATATTGGTGTTTACCGAGACAATAATTCTGTCCATGTGAGACAATTCAGAATGAGAATATCAAGTCCGTCTCTACATCATCTGTCAGTTGATGCAATAACTTGATGATATGATAATATATGATAATGCGTGTGTGATAAATTATTGGCAATATGATACGATGATATATGTTTCTCGTTATAATATACAACTTGTGATTGCAATTGTTAGGTTTTCGGACGGTTGGAAAGAAGGTCGCGGTCGACCGATCTTGAGATCAAAGTCCGACATCAGCGACCGATATTGGCGTCAGGATAACGGCCGTTCCAGCAAATTGTCCTCCCGACCGCCGCGATCGGTCACCCAGCTCGAGAACTTTTTCGACCGTTTAGGGCTGGATTCTGACAACTACCAACGCATCACGGAACCCGACTCGAAGTCATCGTCGCCCGTGTTCTTTGACAGCGTCAGCTCCGTAGACTCGGCACTGGGTCTTTACTCGTGGGTAGGTAATAATCAGACAAGTCAGGGCGGTCAGTGGCAGAACAATAACTGCAGCATCGGCATGGGTAACGATGAATGTAACCAAAGGGTAAACGATCCGCCGAGTATCGTCGAGCGAAATGCACGTATCATCAAATGGCTTTGCCAATGCCGCAAGGTCCAGTTCGGATACAGTTAAACAACGAGTTCCCAGTGTGGATGGATAATCTGTTTCGTCTCTGATAGTATATATACGTTTGAATCAACGAGGTGGTAGTGGTTGTTTGTTCCACAAACAATATATCTGATATTGCAGGAATTTTACAAATTCACTTGTTTCTCGTAAATATGGAATTGATCGATGTCTTTTCTATCCTCCTTTGGACTATACTCGCATAATTTAAGTCGTTCAAGAATCTTGATCGCTCTTGTGTTAGTTGTTGTAAGAGTACGTCTATATTGCCTTTTTAATTTATTGCGCTTAACGATAGAGACGAGTCTGTGCCATTTTACAATTACTTCTTGTTACGGTTATATATGTTGTGCCTTTCGTCGAATTGTTGGTCGTCATAAACGTCAGGGTAACGTTCTTCGTAATGTATTTATGCGAAATGTGAAATGTAGATATCGCGTTAATAATTTACTAATAATAAAAATTCTCAATTTTTGTCGCGCTAAAATCTCTGGGGATAAAAACGTTTTGGTAAAGTCCAATATATATTTTTGAAGGCACATTTAAATTTTCTCGTTTTTATATGTAACGTTTTTCTCGGACGAATTCGTTATTGCGGTTTAACATTATTGATCTTGTAATAAGTCTATGATATGTTACACGCGGGTATTTTTCCTATTTAGCAAAGCAATACTAGATTACTACACACCATATTACTGATGTTTCCTCGGTAAGAAGTGTAAATTTCGTTGCATTTTGATGTAATAAGGTATCGATCCAACGAGGTGATTGTCTCGTCTCCAATCTCGGGAATGGTGATCGATTGATGATCGATCGATATATCGTTTGATTTGTAAAAAGAAAGAAAAAAGTACTCGTATGAAAGATATTCGTCTCGACTTTATGAAAGCTCTTATAGAATCTAATTTCATAAGGAAAAAGATTTTAAAAATGTTGCCTTTACTTGTTGGTTTCTATAAGAACCACATATATTTAAAGTGAAATAAGAGTTCAATTGATGTTAATAATCCGTGAGATTTAGAAGACGATTGATAAGTTACGCAGATAGTTTGGTGTTAAACCAGTAGATAGAAGTATAATTCCAATTTTGTAGCTTGGTAGGAATTGATGTGATCTACATTAATGCCGTGTATAAAGTGAAACGCTCATTCATCATCGTTCTATTTTAATAATAATCTACAAAGGTTTGTGCTAGCTTCACCGTATTCACCTTTTTGCTCATCGACTTTCGTTCTAGTATTATACAATATGAATCATACAAAAAGATATATAGTAAATGTCTATTTTCTGAATTTTCTTGAGAGTAATCTAATAATACGCTATATTTACAAAGACTGTATGGACTCTACAAATGACGTTAGCTCGATATACGAATCTGATATGCGAGTTTAACCCTTTGCTGTTTTACCGTGATTTGGTAATAAATTGTTTGAAAATAAATAAATTATCAAAGTTATATCAGATGTATAATATATCGGATGTGAGGAAAAGTCAATAGGAGTTGTTGCAAGATATAAATTGTGAAACCTATTCACATACTCTATATAAATGAAATAAGAGAGACAGATTATCAAGTGAGTTCCTTTAAGAATTATCTATTGTCAAAGTTTTGGACGGATCCCACTTTTGATATCCCGCTTCTTGTTCTATTTATAGAGTGAATTTCGCAATTTATCTTGCGTCAGTTTTTATTGGTTTCTCTTCGTCTTCAATTAGATGCCTAAAGGTATTATATTTTAGTAGTATGCAAGAATTTATTTGTAAAAACGTTATTGCTCGCGCGAAAATAATGAGACCAATGAGAAATGCACCAAGCAACTCGAGAATGCAAAGGGTTAATCCAGTTTCTATCATTTTCTCAGTTATTGCACAGAGACTCGTTGTACTTAGAAGAGAATATGTAATGCGGACTATGATAAATTGATAATTGCAAGATATTTAATTTAGGGATTTAATGACAGAGTAGAAATTCCATTACTTAATCTTTTCGTACTTTGTGTTTCGAAAGCATTGCAGATCTATTTTAATAACATGAAACCATTCTAATCGTGTGGCAATGGTACTTATCATCTTTTCTTTTTTGGTTGATTAATGTTTATTATACATCATCATATATACCTAATATTTTTGATTGCACTTAACGCATTGTGATAATGCACATTTAGCAAAATGTAATCTCTCACATCTCCGCGCATGTGTACGCGAATTATGTTATTCTGCGTGATCGCTCGCAATTGTAGATACATATGAGCGTGCTAAAATAAAAAAATTGTTAACATTGATACACGCACGCGCAAACACATACACATACATACATATAATTACCTTAATATACGAATGTAAAGATTGCCGTCTGCATTGCTTATCTCTTATTTCTTGTTAAAAGCGCTTCTCACATACTGTGCAATAACTATCGTAATCTTTATTCACACCTAATTCACGCGTAGAATTTAATCGCTGATTTTATTAAACTATTTTCTTTTCCCTACTCCATCGCAATCAAATAGTAGTGTAGGAAAAAGTTTGGATGTTTACAAAGAAAAGTTGTTATAATTACGATGATTCATATATTCTTATATAACACATAATTTATGTAATATAAAGTAGAATTATTCGACCTTATTTCTAATTTCAAGTGGTACGGATGTTTTAAGTGTGTAATTAACGATTTCACATAGTTCGTAATTACAGTATGGATACAGCGTTTCAGTAAAACAGGGAAGGATTACAGAACCATGACATCTATTACATAGTAAAATCTTACGTTCTTTTCGAGGGAACAGTTGAAAGAATCCTTAGATATGAAATGTCTCGGGCATTTTATGCCGACTATAGACACTAGATGTCAAGTTATATATAAATCAAATCAAATAGATCTGTTTCACCGCCGAAGCATTAATAGTTGTTGAGTTATACATAATTGAAGGTCACAGGATTTTGGATTTTGGAGCGTTTTGGAATTTTTATTTCACTGACTCAACTACCAGAATATCTAACGTTGAAGATTGAAAAACTGCGCACATCATAAAGGAAACAACATCAGAATTATACTCCAAGTCGCCAAAGAATCTAAAGTCGAGAGCAACTTTGCGATGTCTGAGACACTAGTGTGTGTATAAGGCATTAGAGATATTGGCATAATAATAGTATGTAATTAGCGTTTACTATACTTGCAATTTCCGATAAGAATATATAAAGAATTTATAAAGTTTATAATCGCTGCTGTAGTAGTCAATTGTAAAGCATTATTGCACAAAATTAGACATGCGACGAACGTATGCTTATAATATATACATATTTCCTAAATTTTGGAGTCGCGTATAATCTTATTTTTCACGATAGAAAGAATGTCTAGTGTAATGTGTAGTGTTATGCAGTGCGTTTGTACACACTTGATGTTAAAGTCGTGGAGCTGAAAATATTGGAATTCGCACACAGAGAGAGGGAGAGAGAGAGAGAGAGAGAGAGAGAGAGAGAGAGAGAGAGAGAGAGAGAGAGAGAGAGAGAGAGAGTCACATGCAAAAGACTAATTTTATAAAAAATATCGAATATACTTGTTAGAATTAGTTATATAGTAATTATTTTTTTATATAAATTTGTGCAGTAAATTCATGTTCCACGATATTATTCTTTGCGAATTATCGTTTTCTTCTTTTAAATTTGAATAAAAATGTCACAGGGAGAATAATGGAAATATGTATAATTAAATAACTAAATACTTAAACACATATGTTCATAATGTATCTCTTATTATATAGCAAGTAATCGATCGAAGAAAAGAAATTATCGTTCTCTTTGTATATTTTCCAGTATTTACGGCTATACATGTATGTTTTAAGAATTAGTCACTTCTTTCTTTTACATGTTTTCTTAAATAATACTCTGCGTTATGTTGTTCAGAGTATATTTCAATAAATTGTTGCAGTTTCTCGCTATGTGTTTCTTAATACGCGTAAAATAAAATTCAAGAAATATAAATATGAAAATAAGTATACTTCACGCATTATAAAGGCATGGGAAAAATTAAATAATTGTGAAGGAATTTGCATAAGATAAGACACTTAAATTTCGCCGTCTCTTGATCTTTCTCCAGCATCTATTACATTTAATATCAGATTATTATGAAAATTCTTTAATACTTCATCATATTAAGGCTTGAATATTTTTGTATATGTGTAAGGATAAAATGAATTGAAGCTTTTTTTGTAAACTTAGGTAAGAGTGCGCACTTGCATTATAAAATTTTAATGTATCGATATATTATTTGTGATGCGTAATATTTAATATTGTTAAATTCATGAATTTTTTTAAATTGCTTTTATAATCTAGTCATGTAGAATGAAATATATATGTTAAACTCCAAAATAATATTAAATTCTTTCTATAATTATACAACTTTTTATTCATCTGCCCCACAAATTCAGAATTTTCATTAAAATTCTGGAAAAAATCTGGAAATGAATTTTAAGGATATACTTTAACTGATAGTTGATGTGCTTTAAAGTTGAGGTGAAAATGCTGTAATAATTATATTTTATAATTATTCAATACGTGTTCGTACGATACAATCGAATTTATTCGAGAGATATCCATAGATTATATACCTCATATATCTTTTTAATATAATTTAAAAAATATTGGGTTTGATCATATAGAAACAAAGTTTTGCTGTTGCACACACATACACATATGTGTATGTATGTATGCGTATGTGTGTGATGTTATACCGATGCGATATACTTCGATAATAATTCTGAAACTTCCGTTATGACCCGCCACTGCCTAGTGAAAAGTTGAGGTCGCCGTAGTACGACTCAACGATAGAGCGGTCGAACTTTACATTTTCATGTGGTACATTGAACAACAAGTCAGACAATTTTTTACTTTTACTTCGTATTTTTTAATGGCGAATTAAAAAACAAACTTTTTATTTTCAACAAGTACAACTTAATGTCAAGTCGAGAAACTTATTTTTTATCATTACCATGTCCTAACATGGTCAAAAGTCTTATTTTTAACTAGTTAGTTATTGGTCAATATCCAATTAAATGAATCTTTTATTATTCAATAGTACAATTGAACAACGAATCAAATTAATCTCTCTCCATTTACTTATCAAGTAGAAATTAAAATTTTCTAGCCTGAAATAGAAAAGATTCCAACATATTGGGGTTCATGTCTGTGGGCCTTGGCCATCCAATAGACACATATATAACCAACTAACTCGTCGTTTGTACATCTCGAATCCGGTGATTCGTGGTTGTAATGTGCGTCTGAGAAAGCAGTGTCAGTGTGGTGTGCTTGTAGTGATCGGTAGTGATGTGGAAGTTTGCAATAGTAAAAATATGACGAAAATAAGCCCGCTTACGAATACATTATTTATACTCGTTGCAATAGTGTCCTGTCTGATATCGCAATCCTTAGCTGCCCTATCCGACAAACAATTATGTTACGACCCCAATTGCTCCGGTAATTGAAGCCGTATATATACCTTAGCTTTAAAACCCACAACACATTTTTGTCGCGCATCTGCACGCTTGCAATAATATATATTGTATTTATATTATATTGCTCTTTTTTTTTTTTATTTAGAAGTGATATCTTTGGCCAAGACGATACTTGCTTACAGAGCAAATGACCGTGAAGTAATGTCATTTGGCATCAACGAAGATGTCAAAGTTTTCAGCAAAGGAGCTGGAAAGCGGATCGATTTATGGGGTGTCGAGGTATATTTTATTATCTCCTTGATTGAATATTTATTATATTATTCTGCTTATTGTGACTAGTACTTTTATATATTTATTCTTCTGTTAATATGTATCGTTATGATTTAGACCGATACTTGTGATTTGATTCTAAGAACACAATCTCCATATGTTTTAATTTTTTTTAGATAAAAGGCAAACGTGGATTTGCACCTAAAACATTTTTAAATGAATATAAAGTCCTACAACGTATCTTGTTGCATGAAGTGCCTGTTTACAAATTTACTGATGAAACCAAGGACAAAGTTCTAACCAAAGCTGAAAAAGTACATAAAATACATCCTCTTTTGAAAGATAAGTTGCCTCGTGATATCAATGAGACACTGTCTCCTTCGGCAAAGTCTCTAGATAAAAGTGTACAGGAGAAAAATGTTGAAAGTAAGAGACTTGAATCTACAGAGGAGATACACTCTTCTGTAGAAGATAATTTATCTTACAGTGACAACAGTGAGGCACTGTCGGCGCAGTCATTAGATAAAACTGTAGCAGAATTTGAAGCAATTAATGTAGATAGTATTTCACCTTCTTATGAAGTGATAGATGGTACTACATTTTATTTTGAGAGTAAACCATCTGTGCAACAAAAGTCAACTGAAGCAATGCATGCTACTGTATTGCCAAATGAACAAGTTTCACTTCCTCCTACCAATCTTAAAACAGATTCTGACAACAATGATGATAAGACCGTATCTATGAACAAAAAAGAAAAACAACATGATATAACTGATGCCAAGAGTCAACCAGAAGAAATCAAATTATCGGTAGATATTTCTGAAGAAATTAACACCAAGACACTGTTAGGAAATTCGGAAGTAATCAGTCCAGTTGTAGATACAGTGGGCGAGGATGATACCTTATCGCATGATGTAAGTGGTAAATCTAAAGATCAACTGTCTAAAGATCTAGAAAGATCTAGTGAAGGGAAATTAATGGATAACAGTGCTGAGAAGATTGCAGAATATAAGAAGGAAGAACTCACTGAAACTATTGAAGATGAGGGCATATTTGCCTCATTTGCAAGAAAGTTTAACATTTTATCTGATTCCCTAGAAACTGCAACCACAGAAGGTACCACCACTAGTCCGAATGCCAATGACGTGTCTACTTCTGAAGTTATTATTGAGAGTAAAACTATAGTCGAAGAAAATATCCCAGCTACTGAAGCATCACTAGATGTAGATTCAGGCATTACAAGTAAACGTGACATAGAAATACAGCAAAAAGTTATAGACGAGAGTATTCGGGGTACGAGAATTTCAGATGAGAAAGTAAAGTTGGAGGAAGAAACAATCGCAGTTCGTCTGGAAGATACTGCATCTCGTGACGTGCCTTTATCCAATAATTTTGTACGTGAAGATGCTTATAAGTCTGCCGAAAAGTTGTCAATAGCATCCTCTGTTTTAGCGGATAATAGCCCTACTTTTAATGAAGCCGATGTTAATAGTCATGCTGAAAATGTCAAAATGCAGGAAACAAGCGAGGAAGAAAAAGTTATAGAAAATATTGAGACTGAAGAGGTAATCGCTTCTCTTGGAGAAGGATCAACAGTTTCACCTGAAGTGCAAGAAACTACAGTTAGTATTACTGCTCAAAGCAATGACGATATTGAGCAGACATCACCAGAGAGTGCTAAAGCATCTTTAGAAGTTACAAAGAAGGACGTTCACGGAGACACTGTCGCCCAAGTTGGTGAAGTAACAGCTGTCAATGAAACTTCAGAGACTAGTAATTTACCGTCTACCGTTGAAAATTCCGTTGAAATTCGCAAAGATATTATTAAAGAAGCGTCTCTTGATAATTCAACTGTCGGGAAAAGTACAGTAATTATTGACGACATATTAAATCGCGATGCTGCAGATGTCCAGCTTAATGCAAAATCTATTGTACATAGTAATGTAAATAAAAATGATCATTTAGTGTACGATGCTAGTTCCGGCAATGTTCCTGTAGAGTCTGACGAATTCTCTAACGGTATAGAATCCAGTGTCGTCGGTCCGAAACAATCTGCAGATTCTAGTCAAAAGAACATGATCTCAGAAAAGAAGTGGACCCCTGACGAATATCTCGGTAATCGAAATTTGGCGAGCAACAAAGATTTTGAACATAAGAACGGTGGGTATTGGTTTGTCAGTATATAAAAGTTTTTGTGCGTTACAAAATGTACTGTGTATTAATATTTATATTAATTATACCTAAACTTAGATGTCTTGTGTGTTTAGTTGAAAATCAAATTCATAGTTTTGCAAAAGGCGACGATAAAACCTTACTTGAACATGGTAATCACATAAGCAGTAAGGACAAAATTTTGCCTAAAGTTGAAGATATCACGAGAAATAGCGAGCAGACGCATGAGTCAGAATCAACGTCTACTTTGCACGGAATAGAAGGTATATACTATTCTACTAATATTTAATAATTATTTTAATCTGTATAAATATATCATCTTCTTACAATGACTTTAGATAACGTTTGCTCACTTGATCATGAATGTGCAACCGAAGATATCATCGAAGATACTGCAGAGTCATTGGAAGTAAGTGAACAGAGAATTATTTACGATAATCGTTTGCTTGATTCTGTTAGGTACGAGATGGAAATCGATCCTTCGCTCTGCAGAGCGAATGAAGAAGAGGCCCGGATTGCTTTGAAAAAAGATTGTCTACATGTCGCTCGCCTCTCTTTTCTCTCTGCCTTTCGCTGTCATCCGATATACTGCTGATTGCTACTAAGAGACGATCGTGCCGTTGCACTATACCTTCCGATTCGTCAATTTTCTTACGTCTATTAACTAAATTTATATATATATATATATATATATATATATAGTTTACAAGACGGTATCGATCCTACTACTCAATATGTTCTGTGTGCACATGAGCTATTGGTTGATTACATTCGATAGTTTGAAAAAAAAAAGAAATCGGTCACTGGGTAAAGTAATGATGAACGTGAAACCATTGAACCGTTCCAACTCGTCGCAAACGGATTCGAAAGAAATACAGCGATTTCCAGTGGTAGCGCTGAGGGTACCATTCTCGTTGTTCACTGAATATGGGTGTCGTCACCCCGCGGTGGCTGTCAAGAGATAATGCCGCCCGATAGCGATCGTCGTTTCCGTCGGCATGCTTGTCGCGCGTGGGAGATGCTCGCTTTATACGGAATAAGTTTTATTATATATGTGTATTAATTTTGTCGACAGAAAGCAGAAAGTGAAGAAGATTATATGTTCGATGCAATAACAATAGATCATAATTATTGGAAAACATTGATATATCTAATGGTAACAGCTTTAACAACACTTGTATTTACTCTCGGATATTATTATATTGAGGTAAAAATATATCATTTTTCTCTGCTTACGAAATACGAGATATAATTTACATAAAACTTATTTTTAATAAGAATTAAATAACATTTAAAGTATTTTATCAATAACGAGTATCGTTGAATAAAATATAAGATATATATTTGCATCTAGAATATAAGAAGAGATGGTCAACTTATAGCGAAAATTAATAAACTCGAGAAAGAGCTATTGGTCTCGACTAAAGAGTGCGAAGTACTCAATGAGAACCTAAAGTCTACCAAGGAAAAGGTGAGGCGATACCTGCAGATATTATTATTTCATATATATTTTCCTTTCTGTTATCCCCGTACCCGAATATATGTTTCATTTTATTAAGATGTAAATATTTTAGTTACGCTGCATAGAAGATGAATCATTTGGTTCTAACGAAATGGTTGTATCGCTAAAAGCTGATTTAGAAGCAGCACAGGTGTGTGTATATTTATTTCTTATTGAATCTGTGTCGAATTGGAGGTCGTATATCCTACATTTTTTGTTGTAGAATACAAAAGCAGAATTGGAGGATCAAGTAGTTATGCTGGAAAAGGATTTAGAAAGTGCAACTGAGGCTGGGTTGGAACTGGAGCGTATGTTAAGGGAATTTTTATCATCGAACAATGAAGTTAATCCTTTAGCTCAATCAGTGGAGGGTTTGCAAGCACGATTAGACGCTCAACAAATCGCGAACGAATCTTTAACAAATGCATTGAATCTTAAGTCTCAAGAGGTAAGAACAGCCTATTTTGAATTTATATATATATTATTTGTAATTTAATTTCCGTCATAGTTTGATTTTTCAAGTAGAAAATTATTCACTTTTCTTATTTTCTGTGATGCAGCACGAATTTGACAAGCTTGAGGTTCGTTAATATTTGTCTTATGTGCATACATAATATACAGTCTCTCGGTAATGTCTCGGAAATATATATTATGTTTAGTAGTACGTCGCTTCTCATATTACTTGGTCAGCTCACTTGAGATGGGAAAGTTTCTACAAAATTGTACAAGACAGTTTCACATTTTATTACAGATTGAGACTTTATCAGCGGATCTTGCAACTGCTAAAAAGAAATGTGAAGAATATGAAGTAGAATTGTCGCGCGTACAGCATGAGCTAGATATTCAGAGAAATTTTAAGAATAACATAGAGGAAACATTAACTGATAAGATACATTCTTTGGAAATGCAAGTGAACGAAGTAAGTCTACAATTATATGATGATATAGATATTATTTATAATTTAATATGTTTAATAACTAATAATTTCATGATATAATATAGTTATTGAATTATATGTGTGTCCTTTTTCAGTTATCTACTGAGAAATCGGCACTATATAAAGAATTGAGAGGCAAGGAGATAGAAGTGAATGAGCTTGTAGAAGTTATCAATCAGATCAATTCGAACAGCTTGGATTTGGAAAAATTATACGAGGTATCTCGTGTTAAAACGGAAGCGGCACAATTACGCGAGGAGAGAAACGAATTAAAAATGCGATTAAGCGATGTCGAGGGTGCTCATCAGCTGTTGGAAGGTATTTGTTTGAAGATGATATTTTGTTGAAAAATTGCCTGATATATTTCTTTTTCTTTTTTTAATTAAATTTTTTATGTAACACTTCCGTACCGTAGAGCATATGAAGCTGGTTAAAGAAGAAATCGCTGGATTAAGTGAACAGTGTAAAATGGCCGAGAAAGAGAAAAAGGATGCAGAGACGCGACTTGAAGTGTTGTCTAAATTCTTCAAGGAAAAAGAAGCCGAACGTCAGAAGTATGCGACAGCTAATTTTAATAAGGACCTCGCGTTCACCCGTTCTCGCGTTCCAGTGTCCAGTCGTATTAATATTATAATAATTTCAGGGAAGAAGCCATTTGGTTGCAAAAACAAGGTGAAGTTGTATCGACGGTAGAGAGGATACATACAATGCAGAATGAGATACAGAATTATAAGTAAGGACATCATTTTAACAAAGTGATTTAACAGTCTAAGCACAATCTAATTTATGGAAATTCGTGTCATTTAATTTAAACTCGTGTTATTTAAAAGCAGTTAAATATTATTTTTACTTTTTTATATATAATTATAAGATATACTTAATTTATTACAATTGTACTTCAGACAACAAACAGAAATGTTAAAACGGGAGATAGTGGATCAGGAGAGAGAATACAAAAATCAAATATCTGCTCTGGAGACGAAATCACACGAACAATGGGTATGTATATATATATATATATATACAGGGTGGGTGATTATAAGTTGCCAACCCGAAATGTGAAGATAGATTGGGTTAAGATAAACATAAAAGTCCTATACCGTTTTGCGAGATTCGCAATAATTATCGAGTTATTATGAATATAGAATGAAAGAAATCTGAAGAATGGGAGCGCGCCGACATAGATGATTGGGAGAAGCGTTGCAGCTACTCTCAGGCCACAGCGCGACCCACTCGACCCAGCAACTGTTGGCGGCGTGCGGCGAGACGTAGGTCCGACGAGATAAAACAACGAATAGCAGCGCATTGTCTTTCCCCTCGCCGCGCACCGGCGACAGTTTCTGGATCAACTGCGGCCTGCGCGCTGCGGCCTAAGCAGCTGCAACGCTTCTCCAGTCATCTATGCCGGTGCGCTCCCACTCCTCAGATTTCTGTCATTAATAACTCGATAATTATTGCGAATCTCGCAAAACAGTATGGGACTTTTATGTTTGTCTTAACTCAATCTACCTTCACATTTCGGGTTGGCAACTTATAATCACCCACCCTGTATATATTATAGATAATCATCGAATCTATGTTTTATTTGCACGTTACCGCCGCTAGAATTCATGAAATGCTTTTTATTTCATAAGGTCATTGCTCGTCAAAATGAACGTCGTATGGAAGAGATGAGAGCCGAAGCTGGCCAATTACGCAATCGACTCACGCTCGTAGAGAAGAACTTAAACGACAGCGATTCCGAGACAAAGTTACATCGTAAGTATTTCCATTATAAAATATTATCGATGTATTTAGCGAATAGTTCGATACTCGTAACGAACATCTGAAAGCGATTCTTAGTAGTCTCAATCGGAATCGGAGTCATATCCATGTTACATTAATAATCCACTCTCTTTCTACATAGAGATGTGTGTATATCGTCGTGTGTACACATGACTTCGTAAGCGAGTAATAAAAAAATTTATCATAAAATCTCGTAGAAACCTGTAATACGTAGCAATGTTGCAGTCTTCATAGAGCAAGACTAGTAGTTGTGCGTACTCTTAGTGAATGATGGTTGAAGCGTGGTCTAGCGTCTTAACGCTACGTTAATTAGCTACGTTAAGTGCTTCAGAGATTGTTCAAGTTCATCCGTGGGTTCATCCAGTGGATAATACATGTGTCACGCGACTCTGCCTTCGGATTCTCTATCTTTTCTTAAACTGATTTCCAAACAGGCCTGGAGGCGAACGGGGAAACGGCAACCTCACCGTTATTCATAGGAGCAGAATCGTCCAGTTCTCCCATAATGTTTAGCTCAGGCGTCCCACCGCCACCGCCGCCTTCCTATCTACATTGTTTCCCGGCGCATCTACCGCCCGTGCTACCTCTCGCTTCTGGTTACGTGCGTACGTCCCAATATGACAGTCTCAGTCAGCGTCCTCCGCCTCTAGGCGGCAGGTTATCGTCACCGCCGCCGCCGATGCCACCGATACATCCTCCCGCTCCCGGGGGTAGATACGAGAACGCGAGTTCTCCGCCACCTCCGATGTCTCCGCATTTACTTCCACCGTTCAACCGTCACAGATCGCCACCGCCACCACCACCGTTCGGTGGCGATCATATCCCACCTCCTCCTCCACCCGGCTCGATAGTACCTCCACCCATCGGTACGGCGCATGCATGGGCGGAGGAATCATCGCCGTTCTTACGCGGTTCTGGTTTCCATCCTCATCAGCGAGAGCAACGTACGCGCAATCATAAAGGTTTGTGGAAACCTTTGTTGTGACGACACTACGAGAAGACACACGCATTCGAATATCATCGATATTTGCAATACATTCGTTGGATCCTGCCTGCCTGGCTCTTTCTACCGTTCTTGCGAGACTTTCCGTATATTTTTGTTATTATTATCATCTGTCCCGTTTTTTTTGTGCATGCAAGGACGCAAACGTTTCTCTAAAGTGAGACAGTTTTGGAGTACCATGGAAGGGGGTAACTCCAAATAGATACCGTGCCCAGGTTAATGAGCTTACAATCATCGATTTTAATTTATGCTAATGCTGCGCGAGCATAACGTTTTTTTTTCTTTCTTTTTTTCTTTCTTTCTTTCTTTCTTTCTCTCTTTCATCATTGATATTCGGCAAGCCGGCTGTTTTTTCACGGATTTTAAGTAAAAATGAATTATCTGAATGAATTCTTCGTTTCTTTTTGCCAATTTTTATGCAATCTTTTATTTGAATAATGTTTATGTAATTTAGCAATCGCATCATTCGTGCATTCTAAATTGCAGCGTAGATATATATATATTTTTTTTTCTTTTACTTGTGCATGCATCGGTATAATTAAGAAATTGTCGAAGAAGAGCGTTCTATACTTAATTTTACATCCATTTCAGGTTCCTTACATTCTTCAGGAGAATCATTGGATAAGGCACATCATGGGAAAGTCTAGGTTTTTGTATCTTGCTATACAACACACTTGTACAAAGGCCAAATCTATCACTGTGACAGTGACAGACTCCTCGCATTGTATAAGAGTTTCAAATAAATATCTAATCATGATGTCAAAGTTACGTTATACTAAAGGAACAAATGTATCGGTACCGTAGCGATTCTTTTAATGCAGTTTATACATTTTTATATCTGTGATGTGTTATATACGATAAATCATTTCATACAGTTTTGTTAAAATGAGATATTTTCTTTTTTGGTCATCATTATTCAGGAGAAATATTAATTTTACTTTACAAGTGGAAACGCATGCGGCAATTTGTAAAGATGGTTAAAATGTTTATACACACAATTTGACTTGTATGCAATTTCAGCTTTTAATTGCTAATTTTAATTGCATAGGGATAAAAGAGAGAAGGTATTGGAAAGTATTTACAAGTCGTGTTAAAAAAATATCTAAATTTTTGGTAATAACGTGCATATTCTAGGAATCAGATATTTGACTTGTACTTTAGTATAAATATAATATTGTAATAAAGTTCTTATAATCGATGTTAAATAAAATGCAAAATGTTGTTACATATGGTTTAAAAAGATGAAATAAATTATAATTTATTATAATTGGACGTGTTATATTAAGAGATTTTATGACACACAGATTTAATTATATTTTTTTAACTTGAGCAGAAAAATATGTTGCTCTTGTAATTTTCAACGAAAAGTAATTGGATAAAAAGTTAAAGTTATATCTAATTCGTACATATGTATCATAACAATACGAACGGTGGGAAAGACAACAATCCTTGTTTTTTTTGCTTTTATTTCGAGTGCTTATATATTCGTTGTAAAACGTTATTCGCTTAAATTATTTGTCCCCCTCCCCCCTCCCCTCCGAACATAAAAATTATATATTCATTTATCTAATAGAAATATCTTCACTTTTTATACATCTTATATTTTCAGCAAGTCGCGATGTACAAGTAATGCCGCACTTAATTAGTACTTACAATATTCACAATTGAAGGGAAAGGGATAAGGAATGCACGAAATTCTTTTCGTTTAGTCTACGTTATTCATTCGTGTCGTAACTTCGTAAAAATTGCCGTTTTGTTTCGCAACTGTTTCTTATTATCACAAATAGTGCGGATATGAATGATAAAAAGTAACGATATAAATAATTATCGTGGTAGTGTTATGCCAGGAACACTACGAAAAATACAAAGAAAAATATCAAAACTGCAAATATCTTTATCATCAGCCACCTATTGTTCGTCACAGACTGAAAGTACCTCAGAATTTCAGTGTGTGCAGCTTCCACGTTCAACTCGGTATCCTCTATATTGCTATCTATCCTGTAATATCCGATAATTTAATAAACATTTTACATCTGTCAAGCCTTAAATATATCATAATATTTCCCTCAAACAACACTCTGTTCTTTTCGCACGAAGACATTTTGTTTACCTCTCGACCATTTCCTCTTGTTCTTGGACCATATGTGCCAGTTGCTGGAAAATGCCACCTAACTCAACTATAGTGGACTCTATGTTTTGCATAGTTTCAGCTCTCGATTGGACATAGGCATCCTTTAAAAATCAGTTATGTGTATATATATTTGTTATTTTATGTTTTCAATTATTTTCTATATGCCGCACTTACAGTGTCATCTTGCATAGCTTGTTGCATCAACTGATGATTCATTGCTGGCTCCAAGTCTATCGCAACTGTATTATTTGTCTCTTCTTGTAATAACAGAGAACCCTGTCTTCCCGAAACAACACTCGGGGGCAGCATAGTCGACAGTGATCCTTGAGTAAATTGTTGTCTCCTACTTTGCTCTTCTCTCATATTCTGTATCCAATAATTGACTCATTAGTTCAAAGCCTAATTTGCATTATCATTTATATAATTGTACAAGTACTGTATATCTGATCCATAGAAGAATATAGGTTAATCAATATTACACTACAATATTCAATCTTTGAAAATATACAACGAATATACTTCAAATATATACTTTAATGATACCTCAGACCGAACTTCTAGAACGTTTTTGAAGTTATTGGACATATTTGCTAGCTTTGATTGCAGTGCCATTACGATCGAGGAAGAATGTGAGGCGATATGGTGGCTTTGAGAATATCCAAAGCCTTCTCTTTGGGATTTTCCGAGCTCTTGTAGCTTTCCAATTTGAATATTCAGACTTTTCAGATCCGTTTTTATTATATTAGTAAGCTCCTCAATTTCCAGTTGCCTATCGTTGAATATGGATTTCTTTTTGGCCACTACAACATATAGCGCTAATTAGTACACACAATATTTCTCACAGCTCTCTTAAAAGTTTCCAGTTCTTCTTCTAGATAAAAGCTGTTGTTTCAAGTGGCAAAAATGAAATTCTAATCAAAGTACAAATTCTTTTGAAACAAAGATTCAGATCAGCTGTTTGTGACATCTTTACATCATGCTCTCCAGTAGGATCAGTTGCGAATCACTGGAACCAAGTTTACAGCGAGCGATACAATGTTTGGATTCTTACATAGGGCAAGCTTCTCCAGCTTGGTGTACGTGCTGGTGATATTTTTGCCTATGTTCTTGGCTGTCATCATAAAGTTCGAGTAGGTCTGTAACTGGCGTGCTCGACGAGGATTCTGCATAGTCGCGCTGGTGGCAGCGGTCCGCGCGGCAGATCTGCTCTGCATCGAGCGGATCGCATTGATGAACTCGTTGGTCCTGTCACGGGACGTCATCATTGTCGTCGTCGTCGTCGTCGTACTGGTATCCCGTGATTGTTTATCCGAAACGGTTCCGCTCAACAGTCCGCCACTCGCATCGTCATCGTGACAATATAGCCGTTGCTGCAGTCGCGAGTCGTTTTCCGTATTCGTGGTCACAGACTCGCGATCAACCTCGTGCCCTAGGACGTGCCGTCTGCGTGCTGGCATCGCATCCTCTCAACCTTCACCATGTGCACGCGTGGACTCCGACCGTCGTAAGGACCAGCAGCGCTCGGTTCAGCGCTCGTCGAGTCAACAGATTGTAGAGGCGACGGACACGTCTGCATGACCCCACATGACAGCTCGCTCGCGCTCGCGCGCGCGACCAGCATACATATATATAGAAATCTGCTCGCTGTAACTGCACTTTCTGTACCTCTATTACGCGAAATTTTTCTTGCCGTCTTTCTTCCGCCAGAGATTTCTGTCAGCTCTGTTCTCAATCTCATTTCGAATTACGAAAGAAAGATGCAACATAGTTTAAATGAGAAAAGAGACGGACCTTGACTCTTTCTTTTCAGCTGCACCTGCACACCTTTTCTGTTCTCGTTCGATTTCCTTCCGTTTTCTTGATCTGGATCTCTATAATGACCTGATATATATTTATTTCATTTCAGGCACAAACGATTCGATTGGAAACGTGAGGTGGTAGAGTATACTTGGGGGTCATAGAAGCAGCATTCTTATGCATGCGATGAGCTTCGAGTTACAAATTAGCTGTGAGGCGACAGTGGCGGTGCGTAGCCTTTAGCGAGCGCAAATTTTTCTGACCGCGCCATTTTTCAACGCGATGAAAGCAACTTGTTACCACTAGTGACTAGTCTAGGTTTATGTAATAGGTTTTTCGCGGCAACATTATACAATTATATAATCACAGTGACCAGAGTAAAATTTTTAACTCCTTTTCCGCTGGTTTCAGATCACGTAAAGCGCGTTTTCTCACTTGTACCAGCTACAACACGCTAAACTTTGCATTTAAAATTTATTAAATATTTTTGGAACGTTTAACATAGTGTTACGTTGCTATTATTTTTAATAGAATCTCTCTTAAATTATTATCATCTCTTAAAATCGGAGAGCCGTGCAAAGGGTATAAAATTATCCACCTTTATTATTTCTAAAGATGAAAGCTTGTTAAATGGTGAAATTAATGCAATTAGCGCGAGCTGGAATTTACGAACGCGTGACTTTTGAACGTAATGAAAATGAAACTTTAACACGTCTTCGAAAATTAATTTAATCGGAGCGAACGGAAATTTGCGCAGACGTGGGTTTTGAACGCGACGAAGATGAAAATTAAACACGGCTTTGGAAGTTAATTTAGTGAGATACGTTGTAGGGAAATATGTTGAAGCGAAAGAAAGCTGCTACTTTTCTAAATGTAAAACGTGCGTCTATCTACGTTAAGGAAAAACGTTTTATTCAACTTTTCTACCGACCGTGATTGCCTACTATCAGATGCAAAAATTTCGCGGGATTGTCGCGTGACATCTCAATTCAAAGACAGAAAGCGAATTGTGCACATAAGAGATTATGCATTTGTTATCGAGATAACAATCATATCAATAATATTATTTTATTATGTCAACTTTTCTCTAACCAGCTTACGATACAATATGACTTACATTATATAAAAGATACAGATCTGCGTAAGTATATTAAAATCCAGAAACGTAGCACTATGAAGAGAGGAACGTACATATTTTTTATAAACATATAAAAGATCCACGGAACCGCCGAATAGTAGAATTTTCCGTGAAACCGCCGCTGCCTTTGTAAATCGTTTACGAACGTTTACTCGCGTAAATACTTGATCGCATAACTGACGCATATTGTCTAACGTTGTGTACTTTGCCGAAGACTCCATTGTCGAAGAAACTGAAAGAGATAGAGATAGAGAGAGAGAGAGAGAGAGAGAGAGAGAGAGAGAGAGAGAGAGAGAGAGAGAGAGAGAGATAGAGAGAGAGAGAGAGAGAGAGAGGATGGAATACCCGAGTATACACGTAGGAGGTGCACGTTTATTAAATATCAGCTACGCAATCGTTTGCAGGACAAAAGTCTCTACGTCGTTGCACAAATGTACGGTAAAGGATGTCGTAGTATGACTGTAAGCAGCGAGTTTGGTCGTCTACAACCTCGTATTCAACTTTAGTCTCGTGTGATACGTAACGAACGTTTATATGAGGAATCTGCCTCGTTGGTTGCCTGCGCGCGAGGATCGAATAAATATTACGCTTGACGAGCGACGGGCGAACGATGCAATTAATTGAGTGTTGTTTCGATATTATTACAAAACAGCCTCTTCTGTATAAATATAATAACTCTCTGCCACAGCGAACTCTATGATGACGCACTTGGTTTCGTGTATATCGACGCTTTCTTTGAGTTGCGTTCGACCATAAGAGAGAATAAGACACAAGTTAGCGTTCTTTCGTACATGTAACATTTAATACATACTTGTTGTATATACCAGTTTCACAATCGTTACAACTAGTTGGTAAAACTTACTAACGACGTTTCGAAATCTGCAGATATATGCAGATCTGTGTAAATAAGCCAGGAAGCAAGCAATCTAGAAGGCACAAAAACTTTGACATGACGTTTTATTTCTAGATCGCTACAATCGAACCTCTTTCAGACGCTAATATCAAAGTTCACTGATATCGCATCCTGTTATCGCGGAATGTACATGTATATTGGATATTAAATCCTACTCTGATGCCCAAGCAATTAATATTTTTCAATCATTTAGTCAGAATTAAACAAAATAATTTTTTTATTTAATTAAAACCAATCACACACACAAGCCCTGTGTTTTCGATGTATATATTATTTATATATATATATATACATACACACACATATATATATATATATCTGTGTATATATTATTTATACATGTTCAGGAACATGTTTTGTTTTATGCTTCTAGCAACGCGGGTAAATGTCGTAAACCGATCGACGATAATGTATCAATACGCGAAAAGATTTAGAAAAACAACGGAAAACAGAAAACATAACTATATATTACAATATATTGTTATTACTTTAATGCTACGCGCTGTCGCGCTACGTGCGGCATGTTACTCCACTACGGTCGTTGAAGATCGCGACGTGGTCCACGTGGTCGTTGCTGGACATGTGTATCGCCGACACGAGCGCTTCCTTGCGCTTCTCTCTCGTGTTTTAAGCGGTCAAAACGTCTCCGTTCCGCGATATCTCGTTCTCGAGCGTCTCGGCGCTTTCCGACACGCCCGTCTTCGGTGTTGTGTCCGCGTCACTGTCGACCAACAGTAGTGTGTTGTTCTGCGGCATCACGTCGATGGTGCGGATGCGGAACACGGTGCCACCGTTTTCGTCGCCCGACGTGTACGTCGTCTCGTTGATCGTTACCACGTGGCCGTCAATAATCTGCAAGTAGGGCATAATAATTTAGACGCGAGCTCGATCGGTCGCTCTAGGTAGCGTGTCGTGTATATTTATGAAAAAAAAAGAGGGCATTGTTCCTCTTATTCCCTAGCTCCTTGCTCAGAAAGATTAAATATTGCTTCTTTCAAGGAGTACGTCATCTTCAAAATACCGATGACACGAATACCTGTCGTAGCACCCAATCTTTCCTAATCGTTATAAAACTTTCAGTTATTTATTGTTAAGTGTTACTTCAGCACTGTTCATTAAAAAGATATTAAATTACTATTAAAATTAAATTGTGAATTCAAATTGTGAAAATTTTAATGGAGGATTTCTTCGACACAATCTATCTCAGCCTTTTCTTCTATTCTCTTTGAAATTAGATCGAATGAATAATTTAAGAGCCGTTCTAGTGATTCTTTCCATAATATAAGATATAAGGCTGCGTATGCGGGCCGGAAATTACCATATCAAAATTAATGCACCTTCATTATCAAAGAATTTGCATCTGTTAGGTTACGTGAATTGACAGCGCTACAGTCGGTATTATACATTAAAGCCGCTCCGTTTAAAGTATGCATATAACTACTTTCTACAACGTTTTCGCATGTGTGAAAGCGTACAGCTAAGACAGTTTAATTCAATATTTATATATTTTTTCTGGAAAAAAGAGAGAGAGAGAGAGAGAGAGAGAGAGAGAGAGAGAGAGAGGGAGAAAGAATAAAATCCGTATATCATTCAATCGCCTTTGTATCATTCCGATATGTTTAAATCTATTATGCCTAGAAGACACTGTTCCCCGGAAAAATTGTTATTATTTTAAGTGTATTGTCCTAGAAAAAGAATAAACTTTCCGCTTCTTCTCTCTTTTTCCCTCTTCGTCCCCGACTGTATTTTGCGCGGAGAATGTCGCGTGCAAACGGCGGATTTTACGCGAGAATAGCGCCGTGTTCGAGAAAGAAGGCCAGGGGAGATAGAAATAGAGAAATATAGAGAGAGGTGAGAAGAGAGGAGAGAAAAAGGGGGGGGAGAGAGAGAGAGAGAGAGAGAGAGAGAGAGAGAGAGAGAGAGAGAGAGAAGGAGGGAGAAGGAGAGAGAAGGAACTTTTCGGCGGGCAGTCATCCGCTTCCGTTAGTCGCGCTTTGTGCCGCAAGTCGCATTTAAGCGTTAAGCGACTTACATATCAGAGATGGCGGCGCGCAGATTCCAAGCGTGTAACAATACGCGACGGGAAATGCAGTAATCCGATCACCAGCGACGCCGCGTACACTTGGCGTTGCCATCCCATTGTTAAAGGGATCCTACCTTGTCTCGCTCTCTCACCCTCGCGTTGTCGCGGTTTACACGTGTACGTAAATTGCTGGCGATGCATTATCTCTGCGCGACGCGCGTCCGGCGGCGCGAGTTTCCTCGCGTGTCGCCGGGATTACTATTTTACTTTGCTCTTTGTGGTATGACGTCATTAACCAGCGGCTCGAGAGATCTAGCGATCGCACCTGCAGTCGCAAAATCCGGATGCGCCGGATGCGGCGGCGCCCTGAGAAGCGAAGTGGGATCGGGCTTTGGGCTTTGGGCGGTGAGATAGGAGGAGAAGGGCGTGATAATTTTATCGATTAACAATGAAACCACGGTCTGCTGCGAACGCGATGAAACTTTTACATTCTTCGCGAAGGACCAATGTTTTGCGCGCTTAAAGCCGATCCACCGATCTCTTAAAACTTTGAAGAATCTTCCTGAAGAAATTACAAATTAAAAAAAGAACACGAGAGAAATTCGTGAAAGGCGAAAGAATGGTCGATCGCGTTTGCTCGATCGACTCGGTCGAGAAGGAAAGAGTGAGAGAGATAGGGAGAAATGGGGGGAGGGGCGGGAGGAGAGAGATCGCGAATTTGCGAAACGCGCCTGTCGATCGCTTACCTTAGTAGTGGAAGTAGTGTTCGCTCCTTCAGGGATCTTGATGTCCGTCAAGTCAGACATGTTCCAGAAGTAGTTGAGTATGTTCTGCCTCATACTGTTGAAAGTATCTGAAAAAGAGTGAGGCAAATATTAAAAGAGGATGGATATATCGTCTATCTATGAGATGTAACGCGCACGAATACGGTGCTTCTTGAACCGGCCGCTCTTTTACTTTGCGGATGTCGATAAGAACGACACGCGATAAAGTGCGCTCGATAATGCATGAATTTAAAAGACGCGTAAATGCCAGGTTGACTGTTAAAAAAGAAAAAAATAATGAAAAGCGTTTGTCAAGCATTCAGGGGTGATGTGGCTTTTTAGGGCCACATGTTGTCGTTGACCCGCGAAATCGCGTTTTCATGATTTCGGTTTGAGAAATGAAGCGTGCTACGACAGGCCCATCGATCCGTATGACGACTTATTGTGAAAAAAAAAAAAAAAAAAAAACCAAATAATTCGTTGAAATAATTCGTGGCAGAAGCACACGCAGTCTCGTCGCTCGCGCAATATATCAATCTATCGATCGCACGTTGGCTTTTATTCAATCATCCATAATAACGTGACTCCTGTGATAGTAATTTGTCGAACGTAATTTCGCGCATACGAAAATTGGACTTTTTGCGATAGCGATCATCGCTCTCGCGATAAGTCTCTCTTCTCTTTGTACTTTCGACCTGCGTCGAAGAGTATTAAATGCAGCTGCGAGCTCTCAAGATCGCTGCGCGCCGTTCGCGAGTATTGCCGGAACTTTTGTATTTCGAGTCGTACATTTAGCGACTGTTCCGTCGTGTTGATTCCGCCTAGTTACCGTACCGTTCCATTTTAACGACCCAATAGCGCTTTATTGCGATTCGGCGTGAATCAGGTCGTGCGCACGCCAGAACGACGAGTCAAGAGTCGAACGACGCATCAAACAACAAATGAGCACGGTAATACGTCCGTGTCTCTTTTAAATCTCGCAAAAAGAACCGTGTACACATCGAAGAATCGTATCTCTCGCGAGCGCGATGCGCGTTAAACGAGACTATTTAGCACGTTTGCGCCACGACGTGTACGATATGAAAGTCGTGGTCTCTAAAGTGTGTAATTCATCAGTATAATTCACCAGTATATTACTCTATTAACGACGCGGTCAATTGGTATTTAATCGCGTTCACAGAAATCGTCGCTGATGAAATTTCCCGCAGCTCTGTCGAGGAAAGTCTCGATTCTTCTGACAAGTGCGTCTCTCTTCGTTATTTTCACATTTTCCTCCGACAAACATTTATATGTCTCTCATGGATATCACATATCCAGCATCTCTTGCAGCGTTGGCGAATTCGCGCGCGCGAGAGAGAGAGAGAGAGAGAGAGAGAGAGAGAGATATAATATCATTATGCAATTTCGGTAGTCTCGCGATAAGACGCGCGGTTGGCGCGCGTTATAAATAAAACGGCGGTTGATCTCGTGACCTACTATTTCGCGAAATGTAATAATAATTTATGCCATGATTGAGTCGCGCGCGCGCGCGCGCGCGAAGGGAGAGAGAGAGAGAGAGAGAGACAGGGAGAAAAAGGCGGAGAGGAGGAGACGCGGGTTCGTCGGTCGCGCCAATAAATTTTGCATACTTTATTGCGCTCACAATGCGGTTGCCGGAGTAAAATAGTCGACTGTATTGGCCGATTATTGCTATGTGGAATCTCAATGAGGGCGCATCGGATCGGGCGTATTGTTCGACGGTGGGGGCTTCGTTTGCATAAAAAAATTTGCAAAACGCGGGGGCAACGACACGGCTACCGGCTACATCGACGAATACCGGCCATTGAAATCGACGCGAAATTACCGGCTCTCTTCGTACGCGATAATTTTAATTAAGCCGGCAGAACGACCGGCTATTGTTAAAAACAGCCGTCCGTAAACGCTTATTTCGAAACGTGCCGACACGTGCCGAATGCGAAGCGCGATTTATCAATGCCCGAATCGGCGAAGGGAAATTTTGATATCGATTTCCGCATTTTAGCGTGAGCACAACAAGTAAACACTTTTATATTAGACTGATCGCGAAACGTGTTGAGTAATTTGCGATAAAAATATAAAAATTGCAAATCTTTGCCATCTATTTCATCGTCAGACAGGAATTTACGTAATGGGTTTTGCGTAATGTTCATTTAACGACGACACGAAACGAACGTCAAGTTTGTGAATCCGAGATATTGACTCTGCAGATCGAAATTTCCGCTGTCTCTCGTTAAAGTCTTATAACATGAATGGAGATCGAAGTTCACACACGCTACCATTATTACTCGCGCCGCTCTGCTTGTCATGCTTTAATTGCGTCGATCCCGCTCCATGCAGCACGTGAAATTACCTACGATAACCAAAGTCTTGTAACTAAGCCGAGCCGAGTCTTTGCATACGGAACTGTTTGTCATCGACTTTCGATGTGACGAATATGGCAACATGATAAATGTGCTGATATATCGTTCCAAGTTCTGAGTCACGAAAGCGAGAACCTGTCGCCGAACCGCCGAACCGCCGAACCGCCGAACCGGCGGTGCGGGGTGCCGATAGGGTTCGATAGAAGGCCGCAACCGGTCGCAAAATTGACGATTGAGATTTTGCTACGTCCGCTTTATTTTGTGTACATATCGCGCGCATATATTATATATACAATATAAACCTCTCTAAAATACCTCTACTTTTAACGCAACTGCGTTGAATTTTCACGCGCAAGGACGCGCAAAGTCATGAGAATGACGGCTGCAAATTGGTCTAAAGATACAACGAGGCGAGTGCAAGAGATAAAATGGATGGAAGAAACGAAAGGAGATGCAAGGTGAAGACTAATGAGAACGAAGTTCTGGATTTTCTACTATCAAAAGATTTCTGCGTAATAATCTGGTTTAGAGAGATACTTGTCCCGTACTCGTACTCGTACGCATCATTATTATTACGAATTGTAAAGTAAAAGACAAAAACAAGAGCTTCCCTCTTGTATTAATCAACAATATAAAATCAATATAAAAAATTTGTTATTGCGTAAAATAATAATTGTTTTACTTTGTATTCACACACACACACACACCTACGTGCACACACGTGGAACTCTTACGTGCCCTTATATAAATGATCAGTTTCATGAGCAGAATATAATCATCCGATGCGTTTCCCGGCGACGACGCCGGAACCACAGTTTCCGGAAACGCCTCCGCGACGCAAATCGTTCAGCGGGCGTGCTTTATTATTAAATTTCAGATTGTTCGCGCGCTAAAATAATAAACGCGGGTGAAATGATCGGAAAATTGGCATCCGTGAGCTCTGCTGGATTGCGGTAACACTCGGTCCCCCGGGCCCCTTTTCCAGTCCGCCAGTTTCCCACGGCGCCGTGTCACGCGGATTTGAATAACGATTCATCGAGTCGCGCAATCAACGATTATTGCTGCAAATTGCCGTCCTATTCGCCGCTTTCGCGGCTTTCAGTCTCCCTCGGATTACGTGCTATACCGGTCGATCGCGACGACCGATTATCTTCATTTTCGTACTTTTGAACGAAAGCGCGCCATGTAATCGACGCTTTAAAATCCCTTCGACGGTGAAAGTGAAGTCGAGTTTGTGCTCTTGTGCGTCGACCTTGGAGAGCCGCGCGCGTGGCGATGTGACCTTTGCGAATGACATTTTCTCATACCTTCCAATCCGCGTGTTGCGAGAGCGCTTTGGCTTTGGGCCGGTAAAGCCGATGAGAGAGCGCTTTCCTCGTGATCTCATTTCGTGATATCTCGTCCTCGGTAGAAAATATTCTTAATAATATAGCGAGAGACAGCGGCGAAAATATGTTTTTAGCCGATCTTGACATACCGATTATACCGATGATAATTTGTGCAATTTCCGCACTTTCGTCATCTATCATCGTCCACGTTGCGAGTGCGCGATGTCGACTTCGCCGCGTGACGGATTGTTTACACAATTGTATGTTACGTAACTGGCAGTGAAAATCCAAATTGAAAGTTGTCATGTTATTTTAGAAACTGCTGCCTCTTAAAATGCGATATCGGACGTGTCGGAAAATTTTCGGCTTGATCGAAAGGTTTTTGCTTTCTTTTATTTTTTGCTAGTCGTACACACACACACACACACACACACACACAGAGGAGAAAAATGCACGGACTTTTCTCGAGCGATCTAACGCGTTTTTAACGCGCCTACCCGGCGGCGACGACTGATTGATCCTCCGGCACTCAGTCGGATCAACTTTCGCTTCTCTCGCTTCTCTCGCTTCAGTCGATCGGCCAAGACAATACAATCAAAGCTTCGAGTCTGACATCGTAGCGACTCGCAAATAGGCATACTAGTGAAACTATCCGCCGCGTGCGCTGTATTCCGCACGAACACCCGCAGAATTTGATGTATGAGATACACGTAAGAGATCGCATGCCGCTCACAGATTTATTCCTCTGTGATTCACGCCGTGGAATCGTCCCGTCAGTCCATCCCTAACGATGAAATCCTCGAATGATCCGGTGCCTCACAACACTTTGTCACGTGTATCTCTTGATGCTCTTGATTTACACACGTACATACATATTGTCACTTGTTAATATTTCCATAATATATATATATATATATATATATATATATATATATATATATCTGTAATATATTTGTATCAATATATATGTATTAATTTGGCTTTGTCATCTTGTCAATCCTGTGAAAACACATCTGTGTGACACACGTCTTTTATGAATATCATCTGGATTACTTAAGTCTTCAGCGCGAGTACGTTTCAAAACGTTGCAATGTTACTATCCGTGTAGAATTTGTATGTATGTATGTATGTATGTGGCGACACTATATTTTTGGTATGAAATAATTCAACAACTGTCAACGGGAAATACTAAAAATTGCAAAATTCATCATCGCCGTCCCTTCATAAATTTTCCGATAAATTACGCCACGCGGGATTATCGCCGAATTTATCTATCAATTTATCAATTCATTAATTTATTAATTTCCCGTATACGCGCGGTCGCACGGCACATACGTATACGTACGGGGGGTGCGCGCGTCCATCCCCCCCCCTCCCCCCACTATCACGCAAAATATACCGGCGCGAGAGAATGGCTCTTCGGAAAATAGCGGAGGTCGCGAGCAGTCGCGCCAATTAATTCTCCTGCGCGACCTGTTAATTTTCCCTGAAAAATTTAATTTTCGGCCGAGCTTTAATCACGCCGCACGCAATATCAAGCGAAATTTCAGCAGAGGGAAAAGCTTGCCTTTCCTGAGAGGCTACGGCGGTCTACAAAGGGGATGATCAACGCTCAGGAGGACCACTCTTGTAATGTGACCTATTACGTTATATAAAATTACTAATATTCCGATACTTTGTGCCGATACTTTTTACGCGCTCGCGGATCGGAAGGATGTCCGTCCATAAAACCAACCAGCGTCCCCACACTTCTTTCCCCGTGCGAAAACCTGACGCAGATAGATCGCGTACGCGCGCGCGCGCGCGCGTTTGGAAATAAAATTTTATTCGCTTTATTGCCGGCATTCGCAATTCGAAGGTATTTTTAACTTAATACAGTCGCGCAGCAGCTGCGCGTAACTTTATCCAGGAACCATCCAGAACCGCGGACAGCCGCTTGTTCGTATAAATATTTTTCTTCGGAATAAATTCCTTTTTTTAAGTTCCTTTTTTTTATAACGCATATCGACATAAATCACCGTATGTTGCGTCCATTATATCGCGCAGATATAATGCAATTTTCTCGCGTCTCTCTCTCTCTCTCTCTCTCTCTCTCTCTCTCTCTCTCTCTCTCTCTCTCGCATTGATCTTGACGCGGGCTTGGTATCGCAAACATCGACCGCGCATTGTCGCGACCTTTACCCTGCCGCGCCGTTTCGAAAGGCCGCGAAACGCGACGTCGTCGCTGCCGCCGCGTGATTTTTCCTGCTCGTCGCCGTGTCGCTTTTCTCCGAGGCCGAGGCGTGCAGCACGTGCCGCAAGCACGCTGCCGGATCTGCCGAAGTCGCCTTGTTGCGAATTCCACGCGATAACACCGTTAATCACGCCGATCGATCACGGCCACCCTTTCCTGTCGCACATTTTTACGGCCGTGCAAAAATATGCATGCATATTATACAGAGAGATATTTGTCACTGGCGACATGCGCGCGCGCGCGCGCGCGCCGAATATCGTGCTTCTCTCGAGAACGCATGCAAGGATCGCACAATGCGCACGTTGACAGCGATAGCGACGGAGATTTAGCCCCCGTGTAATTCCTCCTGTGGCCTTATCTCTTTTGAATGAAGATATTGCATATACGCAACGTCGCGCGCATTTTCGGTCGAAAATTGAACGGTCATGTCTCTACAGCGCTAAATGCGGTGCGCGCACTTCTCGAGCAGATAAAACGGACGTCATATGCGAAAATAAATTTCGTTATGTATGTCTCTCCTTAAATTGAATTAACTTCCTGTGATCGCACAAATATGGAAATGTCGTCTTTACTTTTTTATGAAATCTATATTCGCGTTTTACAAGATCGACTAATGTCATCGATGACTGAAATCATCTAATAAATAGTTTAAGAAATAATTGAAACGTTTTAATTTAATTGGAGAATTGCAAGAACGACACTTTTACGGTATTTCCAAATATCGCATTTCTGTTCTATCAAATCGAAATTCACGGGGTCTTATATCATGGAGTTAAGATCGTCCTATTCGTCGCGCAAGGAGGAAATTCGTAATCCTTACGACGTGACTGAACTAATTAGAACGATGCGTTTTGATATTTGCTAAACCGCCGTCTGTCTCGTCATTCTATAATTATATCGATTAACGGCATGACGGATGTACCGGAACCGGAAGTGCAAGCTTGCAATTGTATTATGTAACGCGCGAGCATGCGAGTAAGCGCGCGATAAGCGTATGGCATTTATATCCGTATGTGCATTAAGGAAATTGCATCGAAGTTGCAACAATTTCGAGGAATTGTGCGAATTTTTCAGGTCGCGGTACCATTCAGCCGATTCCCATGTAAAATTCTTGCTTATTCGGATGCATATTCGACGTTCTGATGCATATTGTTTGCACTCTATAAATATTTATAAAACAAGCGTCGCGTGGGTAGGAGGGCGCACGCGAGACATATAAAAATATTTAACGAAAATTTTGTTAAATATTAGTCGGCAAAAAGAGGTCGAAAATATACATCCAACGTGGATGGCTTTTTCGCGTTGCTTTATTTACCTGACCGCGTGCATCTGGTAGTTTGAGCTGTATTGGAAAAAAAAACTTGTCCGAAGATAACAAATTTTGCGCACGCACTCGGCTAGCATCGGCTATTGTAGCGAGGTTGCGCGTTCACCTTCTCCATAAGTTTCTTTTTCCCCTGCATAATTACGGATATACGGAGGCGGCGCCTCCGTAGTTGATATATTTCTTCCTCGCGTTTATTCTATATCTGGGTACTCCGTCAAAGACGAGACTTTAATATTTAGCTTCTTTTTCCAGGCTTTTAAATACCTCCAGTTTTCTATATTTGATTTTATACGTCATATATATTCTTATCTGCAAAGGTATACATTTATACGTCAGCTTCTATTTTTAGATGCTTTATTCTTATTTTTATTAACGGTTATTTCGTCTCTCTCTTTTCCTTCCCACTCTCTCTCTCTCTCTCTCTCTCTCTCTCGTGCATTTAAATTTTCTACGTTTTCTACGCTGCTTTCACAGATCTTTGAGATTTTAATTCAAACGACTATCTGTGCGCAAAATTCTGCGATAAATGTCTGACGAAAATTTCGATAACGCGTACACTCGGATTACATTAATGCGGGGATCCGATTTCGCATGCGAATTCTCTTATGTGATGAGCAAATAGCGATTGTCAGAGCGAAGGTATGGCCTACGGGCGCGATATTGTTTCGCGATAGATCCAATTCGAATTGTTACGTAATGAGAGTGACGTCTGGCACGCTTGCGCACGCCTACGCACACATACACGACGCACAATACACGAGTCATTATCCGCGAGAGATTATATACGGCCGTATCACATACAGATCGTCTCAAAGCAGCCGAATACCGCTTTTTTATCGCAGATTTCATAAAAGTGCAAAAATACATCCACGGTTTTCGAATCGTTGGAATGATTGGAAAACGAAGTGCTTCTGCTTGATTAAGCTTCGGCAAATCAGAGAAGAAGTCAGTAACAAAATTTCATATTTTCTGATTAACTTTGAGCGGACTTCATCTCCATGGAGATTCAAATTTGTTTACGGAAAACATCTAGCTGATGCTAGAGAGTGAGTCGCATGAAATTTTCATCGCGGCGAGGGAGGAGGGGCCGAGAGAGTTACGGTATCTCTGGTATCTCTGTACGGCTCGGAGTCGAGGCGCTCGCTCTCAATCGTTCTAAAGAACATCCGATTCTGAAGTAACCTGTACATGCATGCAGGTGGTAGGTCCATCCGATCGGCGCACCTCGTGGCTGGCCAAGCTGGTTCGCAGGAGATCGCTGCTCGTCCCAGAGCGCAGAAGAGCGGAAACTGGCTTCCGCAAAGCCATGCGATAACCAACGGAATACGCGTACAGCGCACTGATGCCCCGGGGCTCTATGCACCGGCAAAGCTCAATTGTTGCTAGCCGAAAGAAGGGAGCACTACGTTTACTATCGCGTGTGTTGTAAGCACGACGATATCGTGCGTATCCTGAACATATGCATATCGTAAAAGAGGGACAATGCCTATTATCTTTCTCTGATCTGTCAGCCGGCTAATTAATTTTCCAAGCTCAAACATGTGCGAGGTGTCCTTTCTCCCTTGGAAATTCACGCCGCATTTGCAAACTGCACACACGCACGATTATAATTACTACATAGAATTTCACGCGGGGGGTGAAGAGTTAATTTTGGATATTAATTCCATTTCAAACGTCGCGCGAATCTCACACGATAGAACGCTACGGACGCACGTCGCTCGGGTTATTAACTGCCGTGTTGTCGTGAAAAGACACTCGGTTGTTTGGCGAGCAGTAAAACCCGGCGAAAAATCGCGAACGCTGATCGCCCGAATTGGACGATCGATTCGAGAGCAGGCAGAGGCAATCGACTTTTGAAACGATATATATATATATATCGGACGATCATTGATTATAGTAGGTCAAACATAGGAGCCCGCTTGTGTGATGACCAAGGTCATTCGCCCGGAGCGAATGATGGCGAGCGCGATAATTGTTGCACTATAAACAATACCAAATAGGCGCCCCCATAGGCGCAGACTGAACGAAAGTTACGCTCAGACAAACCGCATGTAAGCGGAACACGAGCCTGATGCAATCAGACGCGCGATGCAATCGCGTGGCCACGCACGATTGTGCGTGCGCGCATGTTTGCGCACGTCTCTATGAGGCGCCACCTGTCAGAGGTCACAATACGCACACTCGTACGTTCAGCGTTTGTGGATTCGCGTTAGAGCGCGGAAATACAGGAACGCTAATTCCCGATACGCTAATGAAAATAATGGGTTTGTATTCGCGTCTGTATTTAAGCGCTTGATTTAACGCGACCATCTAATTTCGACCGGCGCATCCGCCCGCGCCGCTAAAAGCGTCATTTCAATGTGCGTCATCTCGCATTTACGCTAAACGTAGTTTTTATATCGAACGGCTCAAATTGATGTCCGAATGAGCGGCCACGTTTGGCGTTAAACGTGCAGCGAGAGCTACGTGCGCGCATGTGTGTGTGTGTGTATACGTATGCATTTATGAGGATTAGTTTAATAATAGGTCGATACGACGGCATGTAGTTTGCTTTTCCTCTTTGAACAAAGCTCCACGTAACTACTTTCCGTATTCTCTCGCAATTTGGCCTCTCTCTCTCTCTCTCTCTCTCTCTCCTTTTCTCCAATGAAACTTTCGACATATTCTACATTAATGCCATTTTAAGTGCGGAAAGTATAACGCGGTGCAGCCCAAGAAAAAACAAATCAGCTGTATCGGGGAATTAAAGCTCGAGCTGTGAGCGTATTCGAGAATATTACGTACCAAAGAAGGAGTTCGGTATGTTTAGGCTCGGCAGGGAGAAGCGGACATTGACTGCATCCTCGAGTGAATCGTCCTCTAACGAATCGCGTCGTCCACCTGTAACAAAAATCATTATTAAATCATTATCATGTTTACCGTTTACGATATGCTTCGTGCTGCCACGCTGACACGCATACTCTTCTCTTCCTTTCTGAACATGTCTAAACGATTTTCCGATCGACAATCGGCTTTTGGTACGATGCAATGGCTAATACCGATTAATTGTAAACGACGAGAACGATGACCTTCTTCGTAACCGCTGATTACCGCTAATGTGCGGGCGGGGCGCGCTTTTGGCATTTCGGCCATTTTCAAGTTATTTCACTTAAAGTCGCTTTCTATATTTCGCATATTCTGTATTTTGTATACTTCAGTATATATTGCGTGCGCGCTCTTTCGCGTGTTTTATTAATAATGACAGTAATTCGCTTGGATGTGCGGGCGTATTCCGTATTTTATTTGGGACGATGCTATTTAAAACTCCGCCATGGCAGCGCGGCACAACGATGTGCGCGTACGGAAAATCATAATCGCTCGGGCAATTAGGCGCGGAATAACCATTAATTACCTCATACATCACCCTATCCAGATAAAGGTGTGCTCGCGAAGGATTACTAACGAATATTGCTGGCCGGTGTTCAAAATCACGCGGTGAACACAATGAACGGTATATCGTGTGTCCATAGTGCGCAATATTAGGGCAATATCAAAACTCAATAAAATGTAACGCGCAATATTGAAAAATATAATTGAAAAAACGTATCTTCGCACAATGCAAGCTTAGCCCATTGCTCTGCAGCCGGCTGTTACGTAACATACTTTGCGAGTTCCGCTTTTGTACAACATTGCCGTTTGTACAATAGGCAATCCCTTGGGGCATATAAAGCCTACGAGAAATTATTTTTGAGCCGCCGTCAAAGGGATAAAACGGCTCGTTAGTCTCTATCGCGATCATCGCGACAGTGATGTGGAATATAACGCGTGATTAGGAAAAATAGGCTCGATAAAAAAATGTATATAGCGAGGAGTCAGGGATGTCGGGAGTGAGGGCGAAACGTATACGACACGGGGGCCGGGGGGGCCGGGGCGGGGGACGAGGACAAGGGCATGTCGATGCATACGGGGCAAATCGCCACGATCGTGGCGTTTCCACCGATTATCCAATTCGGTCGCCGTCAATTCGCGTTGGCGCACGGTAGGTGTGGGTGTCAATTTCAGTCAATTTATTCCTCTGCCGCGCTGCAAGAAGCGCAGTAACGTAAGTCACGAGACTGCGCAGGCTGGAAAAAGCACGAAAACCGATCGGCAGAGATGAACCGTAAAGGTGACCCTTTCCCTCTCCCTCTCTCTCCCTCTCTCTCTCTCTCTCTCTCTCTCTCTCTCTCTCTCTAGCTGCTTTGACGAATCGCGGAAAAGAGAGACCACCCTCATCGAATTGCATATGATTCGCATAGAAATCGATTCTCTGTACGTCCGATATTGGTTCTTGTCTGCGAGCGGATACGTCGCGAATTAAGTTGTTACGTAATTTCCGTGAGATTTGTGAAACTCACGCGTCGCGTATCATTGGCTCGCGTCGTGCTAAAAGCACAAATTTTCATTGTATAAAAGATTAATAATACATTATGAATTTATGCGCTCACTTTGCATTACCATGCTAATAAATAGTGACGATTAATTATTTACATTGCGATTCAATGTATGAAACACCATACACACACACACACACACACACACACACACACACACACACACATACACACACACACACACATGTGCTATCGTGTCAGTTGCATTTGAATGTTCTACCTATATTGTTAATTATCGCGACGTAGCCATTTTTGCGCGTTAATCGCGCATAAGTGTGCGCTTTTACGCGGAAATTGATCTATCGCAACGATTCATCGCACGATAATGCAGCCCATCGAGGGACTTCCGCGCATTTCCGCATTTTCACGCGAATGATAAAAATTAATATTAATGCGAAACTGATATCCACCGCTCGCAGATATAGCGGGACATATAAATATTTCTACGAATGTATATAGGTATATAGATTCAAGCGCGCACACACACACACACACACACACACACACACGTCGAGCGTTACTTTTCTTATGCCTGTAAATAATTTTCAGTTTACACACGCATTAATAAATCTTGTAGATTCCTTCGTGATTACGTCCTCTATACCCTCTCCGCCGCCGGATGAATATTTCGCCAGTAAATCTAGTTGTCCAGCACGAATGTGCAAATTCCGCGTGATGGATGTAGGATAGCGCCTGAACGGCCTGCGGCAGAGCGCTCACGCTCACACGGGTGTTGTTCCCCTGAGAAATTTCCGCCGGATCGATCTATCGGGCCCGCTCGTTTTTTACCTTTCCGCCTTCTCCCCCCTTCGCCGCCCCTTTTCTCCTCCTTCTTCACATTGCCGCCCCCGTCCGCCGCTTTTCATCCTGCGCTCTTTCTTCGAGTGACATTAGGCAGGCTTAATGCGATACTTGACAAAAAGGAAAACCACGTACGCGGGCACGTTGTGAGCGCGACGCCGCGCCGCGCCGCGACTGCCATTGACTGCAGAATGAAATAGAAGTTTCATCGCAGGAGCGGACGGTGACTTTTCGCAACGTCTAATGTAATTTCCGCTAGTCCCACCGACCGAGGAAAGCGGCAGACGGCGAGGACGTTGAAAGCGTGAAATGCGTTCGTCCCTCACCTCACCTCACCTCCGCGAATGGATACTTTCGGAAAAACTAACCGGAATTTAATTATTTCATACACGAAAGATACGTCTGGGGAGCGCGGCGTCTCGTCGTTGCCGTCGCGCATCTCGTAGATCCGCTCCTGCGTCTCGATGTTTTCGCGGCAGCGAGCATGCTGGCAAAATTCCACTTCTTACAGGTGGACCAGCGTGCAGCTGACAAAAACAGATATCCTCCCGGCGCGGTAGGACTGACGAGTATCGCGTCAGATATTACCCGCATTCTCCTCGAATTATCGCACATTTGGATTCTAGTAGGGTCGGCTGACCTCCGTGAGAATGCGAGCTACGGTCGACGCGCGCGCGCGCGGCAGCGGCATAACTATAATTTTTCCTCTGAACGTCGAAATGTCGAAAAAGCGACTCGCGGTCACTCCATTTGCGGAACCACGGTAAAGAAAACGAGACGAATCCAAAGGATAGGTGCGCGCGCACGCGTTAAATTATTTATATATCGTCGCGCTTTAAACGGATCTTTATAGCATGAACATTTTATTTCTTCAATATTCTCCCACTGGGGATGTGGCTAGTTTGGCGAATAAGTTTCGCGAATTCTCGGCAGTCCGAAAATTTATTCTCAAGGGGCCAAGTGTGCTGTGCAAAACTCGGGATTCCTGTTTTTGTTTTTGTTTCAAATATAATAAATTATCTCCTGTGCGCGCATGCACACACATGCACGCACATGTACGTACATGTATACGAGCAGTGATGAGCATTTGGTAACCTAACCTAACCAATCGTCGGTGGCTTAATTGGAATGCTTGCCGATTCGATCGATTCGACGTACAGCGACAGTTTCGGTATAAGGCAATTACAGTAATTGCGGCAAAGTATCGGTAGCTTCGTGGGATATACGCGTGCACATGACGAACATAGTTGCACGTCGCGATTGATAGTGACGTTACGTCTCGTCATACTGATCGGATTAGCAATGAGCACTTGAACGTCCGTCTTTGAATCCGTCGAAATCCGCCGATCCTGACGAAATTTGATGGCGGAAACGCGCGTATACAGCGCGAGTTCCTTTCCTCTTCTCTCCTCTGCTCACACACATCTTTCCTTTCCTCGCTCGCGATATTTAAAATCTTGGCGCTTCGTTAAAAGCGAAGATAATCAAACGAATTATTAATCCGATTTATCGAATTTTATGTGAATAGATGATGACTTCTATCGTCATTGTGAACGTAAGAAGTGTGAAATATCTCTCTCTCTCTCTCTCTCTCTCTCTCTCTCTCTCTCTCTCTCTCTCTCGTGTTCGCTCTATTATTATGGATATTATCCATTTTTAAACGCGCAGAAAATTTTTCGTAGCGATAGTTCGCGCGATGAAACTCCTGTGAAATGTGCTCGCTACCGACGGCGGTGCATCAAATTAACAACTTTACAAGTTTGCATAGACGACAGTTGGAAATTTCTCCAGATTATAAGCGATAAAATCACGCAGCATTTCGTAAATTTGCGCGACCGCGAGTTTTCACCTTTGTTTTTAAGCGTTAATGTTCGCGTTAATGGTGCGTTTAATCAACCGAGAGAGTCCGACTGTGTCGATTATACACGCGCGATACTTAACAAGGATAGATTCGCCAGCGGTCGCGACACATGTGTGTTTGCATTGAAAATCGTCTCCTCGTCTTGATGCGACACGCGCGTGGAATTCGATGCATCATCAAACCCAACACATCCTGTCCGATCGTATTTCTACATTTACTCTTTTGCTTTCGAAATTCTTTCGTTCGAATAAGCTAGAATGAGATAAATATTTACTCAGAGATATAATTGATGTTTCTGTGGCTGCTTCGTGAAAATGCACGTATCATGTGCGGAATCTGAAAATAATTAATTGACCGAAATCATCTCTTGGTGGTAATGTAATTTTCGTAAAGATTTTAATGTGACAATTGCACAATCGGTTGTTTCCTAAGATTTATAAGTCAGCGTGCGCTAATAAACGGCGCTAGATAAAATGCTCGTCTTTTCAGATTAAGCGTATCTCACAGTGCGCTCTGGCTAATCCCGATTCGATTCGCTTCGCTTCGTAACGAGAAATTTACGCTACTGTTATTTCACGAAGGAAGGTAACGTGACTCTTTTCGCGTTCATGATGGAGACCTTCTTGAGCGAGACAGGTACGGTCTCGTGATCCGATCGTCAGAATAATAATTTATTTAGCCTGTTTGCTGAAAGAGATGTAACCGCATGGAAAAATGCATGCCGTTGGAACGAGAGATTACAGATCGTACGCCGCCGCTGCTATACGTACCACCATAGCGATATGTCTCGTAAAATATGCTTTCCTTTTCATTCTATCGCACGACGTATGTATTTCGCGCGCGCGCGCGCGCGGGATGGAAAAGTATTTGTCAAAGATATTACAATCGCGCGCCCTTACACTTTCTAGAGCCCGTTTCTTAAGTCGCATACGGTAAACGCTCCGCCAATGTTTTATTAAAATTCCTTAAACTTTGCGTTAGCTTCGACGACGCGGAGCGCGACCGACTCCTGCGTTTATTTAAATTTTCAAGCAACTCCCGTTGACTGTCGGTACAGTTCGTATGCTTTTCCGTATGAAAAGACCAAACGCGACGAAAGAGAGACAGACAGATACATTAACGATATAATGTAATGTACAATATATTATGTATGAATAGGTGCCACATAAGAGTGATCAAGTGTTGTCTATTTTGAATGCGTCCTCTCCTCTTTTTCTCGTGTATGCATATGTGAACGTGTGTGTTTCTTCCTTTTCTTATAATAAAGCGTATATAATTTAGTCCGCTTTTTCTCGTTTTGCGTTTTAATGCATCATCGGAGCTATTCCTCATTACTCGAACATCTCGGACGCCTTGAATGTGCTGAAAATGAGTCTGCCGATGCGAGAATACCGCCGTGAAGAGAAAATGCGAAAAATCGATAGCAAATACGCGGGCAGGTAAAAAAGCAGAGCGAAGAGAGAGAGAGAGAGAGAGAGAGAGATAATACCTCGCAGCGCGTATACATCGTGAATTCTAAATAAAAAAAGGCACAGGAGTTCTCCCGAGAAAATCATCGGTTCGTCGTCTGCTTGCTCGTCCCACTAGTAACGTCCTCTACGTCTACAAGTATGTAAGTATGTCAATCCACTCTGTCGTAAAAATTCTTTTATTTCAGAGGATTTTTATCCGAAAAGATATTTTCGAAATTATACAATCAAATGAAGGATAACGACGAGAAAGGTCGGAAGCTCGGAATATCTCGAAAAATAGATATCCTTTGTAAATGAATGTTTCAGACGAAAGTTGTAGGCTTTAAAAATATTCATTTATTCATCTGATCGTAGTTTAACTTTCGATGGCGTCGACCAAGGTCACGGCAAAGTCACCTTGAATTTTGCGAGAAAGAAAGCTCCTGCTCGGAAGCCCGGGATTTTATTTTAGCGTGGGAACGAAGTGAATGGAAGTATAGCGGTGGTTCCTAAATTATATTTCGATGATCCAAGCTCTCGGAAACTGCGAAGACGACATTGCTTTTCGCCGGAGTATCAAAGTTGCAGTTTCAACCGATGAGTTAGCAAGGGCAGACACAGAGGCACCAATCGAGCCGGATGGAACGGCGGCAGGAGTGGTGCGCGCGGCCTCCGCACATTATGAAACTTGGAATCGAAATAGCGCGCGAGCGTGCGCTCGCACCGTACGAGTACGTACTTGATGTCAAAGGCGTAATAACTTGGAAGTACTTGCGCGTCCGTGGTATGGCTCGCCGATGAGATTGTACGGTGTGTTCACACACGGATGCGACCGCACATTACGGAATATACCGTGCGCGCGCGCGCGCGCGCGCATCATCCGTATCCCCGAAGCGAGGAATTATTGCGCGCTGAGTGGAGGCGAGAGAGTGCGTCTCGCGGGGTCGACATGCGGCGGCAGCGTGCGTATTACGCACTCAGGCCCCGTGGCGAGCGAGCGTAATCTCTCGCGCCGATTCCAAGCTAAACTTCGATTTCGACTTTCGATTCGACTTTTAATTAACGCCAGAAATTTCACGACTGCTGCTTATTTTAACACTTTGGCAGAACGGCTGCCGAAGCTGTGAGAGGCCGACGCGTCTGTATCAAGGTTTACTCGCGTCTGCGGCGCTTCGCAATGGTAAATATCAATATTACGTAATACTCTCTGTGTGATTCGCAGGTGCGTTGGTTGAATGAAGCGCTAATGAAGTCTTGTAATTATCGTCACGCGGTCGATGCGCGAAGAAGAAATCAGTCCGATCAGTCGCGTTGGCGCGCATCGTGCGCGTCGCGAGCGTGCGCACAATGCGACTGCAAACTCGAGTGTCGAGTATTTTGACGTGTATAAGCTGAAGCTTTCTTCACGCGTTTCTTAAATCGTGTCGTCTCAAATCACGTCGTTCAACGCGTTTAAACGCGTTTAAACGCGTTTAAACGCGTTGAGTGATATCGAAATGCATCAAATTTTCGTGTGTACTATATGCATTCCCATCTCCAGTTTACACGCGCTCAACGAGAGCGAGTTTATGTAACAGAACATGCAAGGTGAAATCGGACAGCTGCATTCTATGTTGGACGCGCGACATTAGCATTGGCTACAAAGGACCATTGTTACTTTTCGCTGCCTTGTTGCTGCTTTGCCGCATTGGCTTCGTTAGTCTAGCACTGTTTGCCGGCTCTTAATGTGTAAAGTGCTGCTAATCCATTTGAACGAGGAGTTGTGCGTAGCGCGCGGATGAAATTGGTGGCAAAGTGTCGCAGCGACGATTGCTTCTGCACGTTACGAACGAAGACGTCACGATGTTTTCCCGCGATAATTGCTAGCAGTCGTAACCTTTTTTTGCTTGCACTTTCCAAGTGCAAGTCGCGTCTTGCGGATCACAGCCGTGGAGTTCTTTTTTACTCACGCACTAACGATGACGAAGCGCATTACATAACGAGAGAACGTATATTCTAGACGTTAAAACACACAGCCGCTGCTGCTGCTGCTGCTGTGTGTGTGTGTGTGTGTGTGTGTGTGTATGCGCGCGCGTGCGCGTGCACGTAGGTACGTAGGTGTGTTCCGATGAGCGATTCCGCTCGACAGGAAACGTCGTGATTATTGCGACCGAGAGAAAAATTCTATTTTAGATCCGCTCGTGCGTCGGGATTCATTTGTAACGTAACAATTCCCGCTTTCGAGCGAATATACGGTGAGAGAAGAGGAGAGACGTCCTAATGCAGGATACGGACGTTTCCCAATTTGCGCAGTCCTACATTATTGAAGACCGCCGTTATAAATCCGATGTGCGCGCGCGTTAAGCTGGAAAGCTTTTTCACGCAGAAATATAAGCGCTCGTTTCGTTTCGCGGCTTTTCTCCACGCGATTTTGTATCACACACTCGACGATGGTTTTCGGGAATGCGATGATCACGCAAAGCGGGGATTACCAGCACACATACGTGTACGCCGGCTCGCTCAGTAAAGATCAATACAGCGTCTCGGCGATAAATTCCTTCGCGCTCTAACGGCATTAAATACTTGAGACGCTACACGGACTATACACTCTTTGGTACAGTAAACGTTGCGCAAGTATCGGCAAGAAGATCCGACGAGTCGAACATATTTCGAGCCATTGCAATGATTGTTCACGATGCCGTTGCAATGATTGTGACCAGTCTCGTATTCGATAATTCAAAAATATACATGTACGAATGTATATTTTTCTAACATATATATATATGTGTATATATTTATAATAAAATTTTTATACAATAAAAAGTGTCTGTTCAACAAAAAATTATTTTTACCCGATTCGAAAATTATTGAAAAAATTGCTTTTCGGTTATGTAATATTGAGCTTGTTTGAGCCACAGTCATCGATCAATGTGGCTATCCTTGATGCTTTAATGTGTATGTTATTTTTTTCGGCCGATAAAAAGCAACGAATGAAAGCGAATAAACATCAGTCGTCCGAGGAAACCGGTAATCGAGCCACGAACGATGTCTTCTTTCACTTTGGTTGGCGATGCGTAAGCATATCTTCCGTCAGGTAACACAAGTATGACCTTATGCTATTCTGAGAATCGTTAAATACACAATTGACTTGTCGCTAATTAGTCACCGTTATCTCACAGTTTTGCCCATATACGCGATATATTTATTTATACACGCCACGGGACAAGTCGAGGTCACGAGTATGGAATATGCCGAGACCTCGAAAAAGTTTTCTTTCTCATTTCCAGCACGTACAAACTGTCGTTTCACGAGTAACTAACGTACGTTAACATAACGATGAAACATACGTGAAACAGAAAGAGCGAAGTTTCGTACACCTTTTTGTTGTCTTGCGTCCCGACATTAGGCTGGAAATTGCCATTAATCTTCTCCTTCGGATGATTTGTCTAGCAAGTTATTTTCCTCTCGGTGAGATGTTAATATTATTCCGGCTAGTTTCTCGGTCGGAAAATAATCGTACGACCGATTCGGTTGCTCGTTTTATCTTCGACCCCTCGCTGTGCCTTAATACGATCCTTTCGGTTCTGAAAAAGTTCCTTTTTCTCCAGACGCGATGGGACCGCAGTCGTGCAAACAATTCATTTTTAAGAAGCCGCGCTTCCAAAGCTTCCGTGGGAGGATCCTTTCCTCCCACCCGCCAATTGTCCCACGAAATTATCGCAAGCCCCCCCGCAGGAGTTTGCGCGTCTCGTCTTGAAAATCAATGGTACGTTGACTTTTGTTCCCGACAGATTCGCCGAGACGCGAGATTGAATTTCAATTTGTTTCGGCGGTTTCGGAGGGGGAGGGCGGAATATTCGTTATCCTCTATTAGACCTTGGCGAAGGCGGCGCGATGGTCGATATTCCGTCGGCGAGATATACGACGTGGCGCCGCGGCCAAAAAAGCGAGCGACCGAGCGCGCTAATGATTGGTTTCAAACGAATTTCCACTCGGTAGATCCGATTTCGATGTCCGTGCGCGATATGCACTCGCCTATTCATAATTACTCGATCGTTCGCCACCACCGCCGCCGCGCACCTACATCACCAACACCGCGGGGGTCGCACTTTATGGCTTCGCGACTCGCAGCTAATTGGATTGTCTGCCGACTGACCGAGCGACTATTCCATAATTCTTTACAAGACCGACCGAGAATGGTCGCGGTGCCGGACATTTCGTGTTTCGTGCATTCATGCGTCGTCTTCCGTTCCTTTCGCCTGCCCGGATAATTCCCGGCGCCCCTTACATTATGCGAGCCATGTGTGAGCTAGTGCACTTTTCCAATGACAGAGTCACCTTGTCGCTTCCCGTCCGATTTACCTACGAGAATTTCACTTGGCATCTCAAGCCACGCGCGACATTTTATCGGAAGTGTCTGAAATCTTCTGTTTATACGACGTGAGGTTCTCTCATCGAATCGCTTCTCGCGTGCACTTGCGCGATTAAATTTACGATGCAAGCAATAATGCTCGCTTAATCGTAAAAACTTTTCGCAATAATGGATACTTCGAAACTTGCTAAAGGACTATACAGGTGATACGAATGAGGCAGCTAGTTATCATTTTGCGCAGTATTGATAATATATTGCGACGGCGAACTGAAATATTTGCAATATCGACTGCTCGTTAATAACTGGTTTGCGGAACGCGAATGTTCCCTTTCTTGCGAATAAGTTATGGCGCGTTATTTATGCAGATGTATTCTCTGTATATTATAATACTCATTACCATCCTGAGTCACACTAACTGAGTCACACATGATAAAAATGCAAAGCTGAAGATCATAAAATTGCCGTGTCCACTCTGTCCAGTGCAGAACTCGATTTTATAGCCTCGCGAATATCGGCGTGAAAACTCATCTCTTCGATCATTCTCTTTCTCTCGAGGCTACCGTATCTCCTTCTCTCGCTTTTCACGGCGGCGCGAAAGTGCGAAAAGTTTCGCACACAAACAAAGTTCCGTTCAATTTTATTTAATTGGAAAGCTTTCACGTCTCATTAAGTTCCGACTCTCGTTATCCATTTCGAACGGATTCGTGAAATTCGATTTTCGGATACTGCAAAGTACAAAGTATCAGATAACGTATCTTGCTCCAAGTCTAAATGCCCCGACTATACGATCAGCCGAATCGTACGAAAGTTATACGAAGGAAGCGACAAAAGGTCGCGCTCAGGTATAAAAAATTAAGCGGATATAAACTTGATACCGCGCGCGCGCGCGCGCGAGTTCTCTTCCTTCCTTGCAACCTTGCAGCCGAGAAATTCCACACGACACGTCGAAATAACAATTTTCAATTTCATATTTTGGCCTAAAAGCCTAAAAGCGATCGGAATCTTCGAAATCGCGAAGTGAGAGCGTAAACGTCGTAAACAGACGAAACGCGCCGAACGCGCCCTTGAATGTTTCCCTCCTCGAAAACAATCCGTGATCCATCCGCGAATGCGAACTCGATCGATCTGTCCGATCCGAAAGATACGCTCCCCGCTCCCTTGAATATCGTTTTTATTATCTTTAGCAGTTTTATTGCTGCACGGGCGAATGGCGCGATAGGCAAATTACCTGACGGTAAAGACTTTTATGCGTGATGTTTAATGGCGGCGAACCTTTCACACATATGCATAATTGTTGCATCGATATGTGTTGCATTAAACGACGCCGTTAAATCGCTATAACGAGAGTACGGCATCGCGCAGGCTGTTCGTGCTTTTGAGCAAGCTCCAATGTCGATATTATTTCCCGTCGATGGGAGCGACTATAAATACAATATGCAAATCAGCGTGGACACGCGAGTATTAGGATTAAATTGTTTCCCTTTGCAATGTGTGTGTGTGTGTGTGTATGTGTGTCTCACTCTGAAAGATATTAAACGCTAAAAATGCACGCGCGCGCAAGTAACATCGGTAATGACGATCTCGTTGATTATTCCTTTTTTCTCCGGAGAAGATACACGCATTTTCCATACGGACAATTTGATCTCTACACTTTGATCGCGTGGATAATTTGATGCGGATGTTGATATAAATTGCGATTATACTCCGAATCGCCTGTAGCGCAATACATCGTGCGCCTGTGCAAATATTATTACAACAGTATGTTGTTTAGGATAGGAGAATAATACAGGATGCGAGCATACACGTGCGCGGCGAAATGCATCGTCGGGACGCAAAAGTCGCGCACGAGCTGAAGCTAAAGATGCGCTGTTACTTTAATCCTGAAATGTATACTCGTTCCATCTCGTGTCGTGCGTCTAGGACGTACGTATTTCACAACACAACACAAATTGCTCAGAAGAAGGAGAATTTTGCAGAGGCAGGCTCGCGTGTAAAAGCTGATAATTTATTATCGGGTAAACGCTCGACCGAAATTTTAAATTGACTCCTTTTGCGTCCTCCTGCTTATTCGTTTCCTTTTCTTGAAGAAAAGAGTATAACAATAGTGATTTCACATAATAATAAAGATAATAATGTCGAAAAGATTGGTGACATAATGTAATCCGATTTTACGCATTAGTATATACATATATACTTTTTTGACCTTTCTATAGGGGCGGGAAGGGGAAGGGATTCGTATCATCACCAACACAAAATGGTGTATAACACAAAATGGGGTCAATTGATTGTTTTCGTCGCATATAGCTCAAACAATCGAGAATATTAAACGGTGCAACGAAGTGGAGATTTCGTAGTTAGACGACCTTTCTCGACCGTTGGTTTTATCGACCCGCGTACCAAAATTATTCGTTGTATCAGCATACGCGATCAAAGAATGTACAGACGCAGGCAAAATGTCTCTAAAGCGATACTTCGGTTCTCGCTTTCTGAATATATACCGTGTTTCGAAATAAACCAACTAGAAGAATTATATCTGTACCATTAAAAAGGTAAGAGTAAACGCTCTTCACACACATCTTCACACGTCTAAAACGGCACATCATCTGTTGGATTTACGTTTATTATCTTGCTCACTGAGTACGCAACGCAAGAAAAACATTCCCGGCCGGATGAGTCAAGACACGCAACTGGTCCTCGGTGCTGGTCTCCGGTAATTGCGCGCGCGGGATTTGCGATCGAAATATTGACCTCTCTCTCTCTCTCTCTCTCTCTCTCTCTCTCTCTCTCTCTCTCTCTCTCTCTCTCTCCCTCTCTCTCTCTCTCTCTCTCTCTCCCCCCCCCCTCTCCTTGTGTTCTTCCTGTGTGTCTCGAGACGCAAAAGCAAAAGAACAAAAGGAAGCAAGACTCGCCGACAAAACGTTTGCGGTGTACCGTCTTTTTTCATTTAAATGACCGCAAGGCGGTAGCGCGACGCAGACTGCATACCTAATGGCTGCATATTCTGCAGTGCCACTGCCACTCAAGGCGAGCCCCGACACTACGTCAACGGAGCCGGCCTGTTCGCGACAGGAAAATAATATGAGTTGGTCATAATCCGTAGCTGCATTTCGCCTCCAGATACGGAGGTGTACGACAAACTAAGCCGCCGACATGCAAGGACACTCCATGTACGGAATCGCGCGCGAGATACCGAGCGGAGCCTGATAACCGACGCCGTTGTTGCGAGAGAGTGGCTTACAAACATGATTTTTCTTTCCTCAACAGCGGATACAAGAGCAAAATGTCTGTTCGCGTTGGAAAATACTTCAAATATTAACAATGAATAATATACTAATGAAGAGAAAGATACGTTATTTCTGTTTTTATTCTACTTCTTATCTCCTATTAATTGCAACACCTTTTGCTTTCTTCAACTGTTTCATGCAAGTGTATTTCATGCAGTCGATATCCATGTTTGTTGCAATAAGCGTAAATAAATAAGATCTTTAATCATCTACTGATGGTGTCGTGGGAAGGTGTCGTGGGAAGGAGGGTAGAAATAGAAAGAGAATAGGTTTTCTCTCAAGGGGGAATAGGCGCGAGAGCGATCAGAGTCCATTAGTTGTACCCTGCTCGTATCGTATCGTATCGTATCGTATCGTGCGTGCGTGCGTGCGTGCGTGCGTGTCGTGTATCATATAGCGTCCGCATTGCGCGCGCTACGGGCAACACGGGTGACACACACACACACACACACACACACACACGGGTGTGCATCGGGCACGATTGCACGTGTGAAGGGGGCGGGTGAAAGGGAAGCGGCGACATCGAGGCTCGTCGATCGCGATACATAGGAACATAGGAAGAAGAAATAAAGACATTACCGGATTGTGCTGTGTGCGGCACGCACGGGCCTGCATGGACCAACCAATCAAAGAGACGGCATACGATATCAGAAGTAATTACTCACGAGTTCTTTCCCGCTGTAATTGACGTCGAACTGATCGAATGATTTGCGCGACACATTTTTGTGCAAACGTACTCGTATGCGCAAGTCAGTGCAGCGATCGTATCCACGTCCGTAGAAACGCAGTAGTTACGAATCTCACTAAGGTCTTGCCAAGCTACTTTACTTGCAAACGAATTCGTTGTGATAGACCGATAGCAACAAACTAAAATAGATAACAATGCTGGCCTTGCGAAAATCAACTTGCGCTTTTCAACGGGGTGTGCTCTCGACAGTAATTTCAAATGAACGCTGAATCGAACGTTGTATACGCACCAGCTGGTCAAATATATGAATAAACACGCGTGTTACTTGCTTTCGCATTTTATGAAATTATACGCAACATTTGTAAATCGTTTATGTCAGCCTCAGTAATTATTCCTTAATACGTGAACAACACGTATTAATGTAATTGATCGTTAACAAGCATAAATATGCATAACCCCTTTTATCAGCGCGCTTGTAAACCGCGCCGTGTCCGCGAACGCGTCCCTCGCAAATTCGACTATTATCGTATTGGTTTCGATATAAAGTACAATTACTCGCGAATGAGCCAAAGTAACGATGGGGGGAACAACAGCACGTTCGCGATCGCGCCATGTGCGTTTGTCGCACAAGGAAGGGACAAAGGAGAGAGGGAGAGGGAGACGGGGGGGGAGAGAGAGAGAGAGAGAGAGAGAGAGAGAGAGAGAGAGAGAGAGAGAGAGAGAGAGAGAGAGAGAGAGAGAGAGAGAGAGAGAGAGAGAGAGAGAGAGAGAGAGAGAGAGAGAGAGAGAGAGAGAGAGAGAGAGAGAGAGAGAGAGAGAGAGAGAGAGAGAGAGAGAGCGAGAGAGAGAGAGAGAGAGAGAGAGAGAGAGAGAGAGAGAGAGAGAGAGATTTACGATTACGGACGATTGCGCAAGCTTCACCTCAAAGACGCAAAGATGCACGATTACTCCGCGGTGCGCGCGACGATTACGTGTATTCTTAATAGGATTAAGCGCTAAATCTCAAATCTGTTTAAATCCGTCGCGCCACGCCGCGAGCGAGGCTCACACCACATTTGACGGCGATAAACCACTCGTCGCGTACTCGTCGCGTACTCACGCAGACCGGATGACGCAAGACGGGAGTGGAGTTTCCCCACGATCGAAACTCGCCGAAAACTCGATTTCCCAGCTTGTTGGCCGTCCTGGCAAGTCCCAAAAATTACATTATTATCCCGCTGTCACCCGGCTGTCGGCGGGCGTAATGAGAGCGGACGTTCTCCTGCCGGAGACACCGCGCACGGCGCAATCTCACCTCAGCGAAATCTCACGACATGAAAACTGGCAAGTGCATCACATTAAGGGAAACGCTTCAACGGAGAATGCATCGCGCACGTCCAACGCCGACGTAATAACGGACGTAATACTCGCCTTTGTGGCGGAAGAAATTTAATTATACGATTGTACACACTTCGCGCTTATTATACGTCTTCGTGTCCGGCCGGTGAACACCGGCCGCTCTCTGATGGCTCTTTACAATTATAAATTTTATCTCTCCGTGTGCGCCGAACGCTATCATTCGACATTTTTTTTTTTGCGGTAATTGCTAGCGGTACCGTTATCGGTACAGTTGACAATTTGAAGACTTTTGTTACGTATTGGTAACACGCAATTGGTCTCGCGCAATGCCTCGCGCGTTACACACTGCGTGCGTCACGATAAAATATTCGTATCATTTGGCGCTTTGCAACGAATGCGCGCGCGAAGTTGCGGGATTGTTTTACAAATGTTCGTCTCGCGCGGTGCGCAATAACGCGGCATGCATTTATGCATGTACAATTATTTGATCGCAAACTCGTTCATCGTGCCTTCAGACGCGGAGTCGTTCCCATCATCAAAATTATAAACGCTATTTTTTAAGCAGATGCTAAGGATTTTTTCGCATTTTCGAATATTCCGATGGATACAAAGATGCCAAACGAAAATCAAGTAAAATCTCATCGGTACGTACGACTAGAAAAATTATTCCTGAAGTAATGTAACATGCGTTGATTTATTTCGAAACGCGCCCATACGGAACACAATACAAACGCGATGACCGAGAGAGAGAGAGAGAGAGAGAGAGAGAGAGAGAGAGAAAGTTACATTAAAATCAAGAGGAATAAATTGGAGTTCGACGGGAATTCGCTCGGACAATTATCTTGGGGACGAAGCAGCTCCAATTAAACGAGCTTCCTGCCGTTCCGTCTCGCAAAAACGGGGCCGATGCTAATTAGCAAAGTCTACGTTGGAAGTGAATTTCATATCGAGTTGTAATCGAGTAAACAACAGCCTTAAGTAGTTCGAGCGTGCTATCTGCTTCCACGATTTCTTCGTGACCTGACATTCAATCGAGATATTCGCGTCCGGAGTCCCGCTTCGCTTTATAACGACGCATAAATGTCGTGAACCGAGTGCAAATAATCCCAAGGAGGAATCGCTCGATGCGACGCGAACAGAGCCGCGATAAACGTCCGAGTCTCGAGGATATATAGAGAAAATAAGCTACAGCGATAACGCAAATAACATTTTATGTTATCCCCGCGCTGCGGGGTGGCGAAATTTCCAAGGGCTGCGAACTTTGCGAACCTACGCTAATTGATTCTTCTCCGCAGAAAGCGAGTTGGACGGTCGTGACGGCGAAGTGAACGGTGAGTTGATTTAAAAGATTCCATTTTGACGATATGATTGCTACTCGTACATAATCGGGTCTCGTTTATCTCGTTTAAAAAAGAAAGACCACGCGGGAGAAATCTGTTTGCGCGATTGGAGCCTGTGCAACCAAGTCAGTTGAAATGAACTATATTAATTCGGTTCATCGATCAAGTATTTCACTTCTTACGATCGGTGATCGGAGGTCATCGTCATTGATCCATTATCCATTATCCATTATCGTTAAGCCTGAGGATTGTTATTTCTATTCGACTTTGAGTTCTTATTGATTGAACAATAGCATCCGCGGCGTTTCCCGTTTCCCTTTACAATCGAAGGAGCTAATTATTAAGCACATTGGAATACACCACATTGTTTGTTTGACTCTGATAATCCGGTTTTGTAGACCCGGCGTAGATAGGTAACTTTGACGATCGCGAATTGCAATTAGCTCTGAATAGCAATTAAAGGGCAATTTCGAGCCGGAAGGAAATGGAAACTACCCTCTCGTAAACGTGATTATATATATATATATATAATTCCGTCTAACGTATAACGAACAAATTGATAAGATAACAATAGCGCATGCTCGCATGTTATGACAGCTTTGCTCATTTGAAAATTTTATTTATTTTACAGGCCCCAATTCGTTTACGGGTCACACTCGGATCGTCACAAGTGTAGGAATTATTTTACCGAAGAATGATTATCAAAGACACGAATGAAGAGGCTCGAATGTCTTCTGTCTGCGGGAAGAATAATACGAAGTAGTTACCACTAGCGGAAACCTCTCCATGCAGAAACCTTTGAAACTAGAACTTATTGTTAGCCAAGAAACTCAATCGTGATTCAACATAATCGAATTTTAATAAGAGCATAATACTATACTATTATATATGCCAATCTCTGCGTTCTTGCGTTATTTATTAACACTGAACATTTCGAGGAGCTCTCAACCTCGGTTGAGGCTCCTCGAAAAGATTTCAGTTTGAATTACTTACGTACGAGCGTTTGATATTAACAATTTACGCGTATCTATTTATACTGAGAAATATTACGCGTCAACCTCGCTGAAAGGAAAGTTGATTAATTTGAGAGAGACATGCCGCGTGCGCGTATTTCGTATACGTATATACGAGTGTCTTTAGTGTCGAAAGAGTAACCCGGTTTCCCGGCTTTCCCTCGTCCTCGTCCCTTCTCGTGACTTCTCCATCGAGGTGAGCCCGACAGAACCTTACCCTACGACGATCGGCCGCGTATTTTTCCAAACATTCCGCCTCGCGAACAACGCGAGACTGTTTTGTTACGCTCAGCTGTGTCTTCGGTAACAACGTCCGAGCGAAGATGCGAAGATGTACTTAACATCGGCCGGCTTATCTAAATTAATTTGGACCGCGGAAGATCGATAAGGATCGCGCATCGTAGCGTGCCTCGAATACGGTGATGAATGAGCACGCGTCGCGTCGGTGCGTAAGCAAGTGCGATAACCTCGAGGTTTACCGCGATAATTTCTTCGTTATTTGCATTGCAAGTGTGTACGCGTCCGGCATACGCGTACAAACCGCGTGACGATATAAGGACATGCTCGCGAGAAAAGTCGCATCGTATTTTTACTCACCCGGAAGACCGCGCGCGTACGCGACGAGGCACGTCGCAACTAGTAGAATGTGAACGAACGTCTTCATTCTGTCGGCGGAACTCCTGTCTCCGGTTGTCGGTTAACTTCTTCGTTGGATCGCTCGCTCTCTCTCTCTCTCTCTCTCTCTCTCTCTATCTCTCTCTCGCTCTCTCGCTCGCTCGCTCGCTCGCTCGCTCGCTCGCTTGTTGCCTCGACGATGCTCCGACCAACACTGACCGGTCTCCACAGTACGCTAGCGAACGACGATGGCTGTCACGGTACGGCTCGCGAAAGGATCAAGGTTAGCCGCTGGACCGGCCGCGTAAAACACCGACTCTTTGCCCCGCGACGTTCTATATGCGATATCTCGATCGCGGCCGGGCCAATGAGCGGTCGCGCGCGCTACGTCACGTGACGCGTCGGTCAGTGGCCACGTGACCGCGAGCGGGCGGCAGCGCGACGCTTGAGTCACGTTGCGGCTTTTCCCAGTATCGAATGTCCTACGTAATTTTGTCCCGTCGCGGCAGCGATAAACACAGCGCGCGCTAATCACCATGCCTCGGTGATACCTCTTCGCGATGATTCCGTGAACGAGTAATGCGCGGCTGCCATTAATCACATTATCCCGGTGCACACCTGTCGTTACGCGACGTCGTAACGTCTCCGTCTGCTTCTCTCTTTCCGCCAGTCTATCGCTCGCGATAATTATACGAATTGTCGGGCAAGGTGCATAACCGCGTGAGTAATACGACATTCTCGGTAAACGCTTTAAACGTTATCTCGCTGCGCTGTCGGACTCTGTTACAGACGAGAGATCATTATTTCCGAGGAGGCAACTTCTGAGAAAAATGCGCCGAGAAGCTGAGAATGACATTTTCAGTGCGTGCAGATAGTCAATGAATTTTATCGCCACGACAAAGAAAGGAGAGAGAGAGAGAGAGAGAGAGAGAGAGAGAGAAAGTAAGTGTCGTGAAGAAGATTTTTGTCGTGTATACGCGTGTATAAGCGTGCGGTAAGCGAGGCTGGTGTGCGCGCGCGAGTTGTATATACGATCATCATTGTTGTTGTTGTTGTTGTTGTTGTTGTTGAACAACAACCGCCGGGCGGAGGCGAAGTAGCACAGCGGAATAAGATAATTATCGTGCGTCTCGCAACACGCGGGTGTGTACACCCGCGGATAGTGTACGCGTGCAACGCGCATGCATAAGAAATCCACTGCACGAGTCGTCGAGAAACTTCGGAGGCAGGCAAGTTGCCTGGCTGACAAGCCTGGCTTAACCCTGAAACACGAGATCTCGTTACTTTTACGGTCGGGGATGTTACGACAGGGGTGTTTTAATTAATTACTCTCTCTCGTGCAGTCATGATATATTCGAACGGGAACGAACGGGCCTAAAAATTGCCTTCTTCGGCAAATTTGCCGAGTTACTTTGAAATTATTCTGAGATTAATGCGAAACATCGTACGCGCGCGAGTGCGCGAGCCGTAAAATCATCGCTGGGATATCGATTTCCGAATCACGCATTTGCGATGCGACGTTTGAATGTTCGTTCGTTCGTTCGTTCGCGAACGTTTGAAAAAAGCGTATTGAAAGGCCGTTCTCTCCGGCCTGACGGATAAAGTCAGATAAAGCAATAAAGCGATTGTTACACACGAGGAGAGACACACTCTCATTATCCGCGATTGCTTTGCGCTAGGTTGTGTTGTTTGCTGCTGATCGGATAGCTCGGCCGGCCCGGCAAATTCACGTAACCGTGTCATTTTCTAAGAACATCCGATAGTTGTGTGTGGGGGGGGGGATAGCTGTGTTTGCGTTTACGTTAGTAATCAACGTTTCGAGCAAAGTACAAGACACGGAAATGCAGCGTGTATGTTGCGCGCGCGTTGATTGTTTCGTTAGTTCCGCGGATTTTTCCAAATGCACGCGATTCATACGCGAGTTCTGCGCAAAATCGCAGCAGACAATGAATACAACCGATTCATTGTGCAGCGGAGATAAACGGTGTTTTTATTACGGCGACGTCCGTTTCGCCGTCTACCGCGTATGAATTTAACCTTGCACCTATTATCGCTCCAGATATCTTTCATGCTTCCTCTGCAAGTACATATTACGCAAGTATCTACGTCTAACGTTGATTAGAGTTACAGCAGAAGCGCGGTGAATGTATTGTGTTTTCAGAAGTTTTCAGATGTTTTCGAGCAAGACGATTGCAATTTACAAATTGGTTGAAAAGCTCAGCTCATCTCACCGGGGTCATTAGGGATCCAAATTAAGCTCTCCGCGAGTCGAGCGTGTCACGCTACAAATTTCTTCCGTGACAGATATCCGATTAACAGACTTTAACCGATGGGGATTAAGAGAGCGATGATTTTCTCAAAGTTGCGCGTCGAAAGATCTTCCGATCTTTCAAACGTGTGTGATTATTTAAACGTGAAATAATCGCTCTTCGCCTCGGGATTTCTCACGAATCACGACTCTTCATCACGACGACGGATATCTGAATAATTGATTCTAACAATCATAAATTCAGAGGATAATAAGCTTCTGAAAACTACTATATGCACCGCACGATCTTTTGTTTAATCGATACGATTGGAAAGAATCACTTTTGATTTTCTTCGACTTGGATTTCTCGTGAATTGACTTTCCAACGAATCGTAATTCACACACAGACGCGAATACGTCTTGTCCATTTGCGTGGTACGGTCACGCGTTCTAGAAAAAGAAATCGTTTTCGAAGGCGCGATCTTTCGACATCGTGTCATCGAAGAATAATGAGCATTTTCGCTCGTGACAATCGTGGTGCCGACACATTGTTTGCCGATGCACAATTAGTCACAAATGTGTGTGTGTGTGTGTGTGTGTGTGTGTGCGATAGATTAATGCTGGAGAAAGAAAGCGCAAAAGAGAGAGGGAGAGAGAGGGAGAAGATGGCATGGGAGGGGGGGGGGGGAGGGCAGAACACCGTCAAGTCGTGCGTTCAGTGACCGCGCGCATCGACACGACGACGGCCTGCTGTAGACAGTTTGATTAAAAGTAATTGCATATGTAGCCGATGTAGCCGGATTTTGGACGAATTTTCGAAGCGGCCGCGTCGCGCGCATCGTGCTCATTCACAGGCCGCTGGTAATTTCGTGAAAATGCATTTCACGGGTCGATTGCAATGTGGATCACGCTGTTGTTTTCGGCTTCATGCCCGCTTCCTGTGATCCTTCCGGCCTGCGCGCGTACCCGCTATAATTTATGATGCGGAAGAGCCGGCATATAATGGCCGCGGGCCGAAGGCTACTGCTTTCGTCGTGAACTCTTGCCACTGTGAGTGCGAGCAATCGGTTGAATGTATTTAACGGCGCGTCGGAAGACGCAGCGTGCATAATTTAAGTTCCGCATTCAGTTCTCTCTTCGCCTCGAACTCGACTCCCGTGCGCCCGACTTTCCGCAATTCTGCCCGTATTGTGTCGCTGACACTTCGCACTTCGCGGTATGTTGGAAAAAAAAAGATCTTATTAAGAAGAAGCCGTGCGGAATAACAAAGCGCGACACAAGCTCTCGAAATATCCGTGGAATCGTATATCGTCTCCCGTTGTTGTGGCTGTACTCTTGAAGCGTGACAATAATTAAACGCGTTTGTGAAACGACACAAAGTACCGTTATCTTTGTGACATCCCTTTCTCCCTCTCTCTCTCTCTCTCTCTCTCTCTCTCTCCCTCTGCCTCTTGTCATAAATTTATTTGCCACTTATACAGCTTTAATCTAGTGAAAATGTTGCCAATGATAATATTTGCAGGACGATTCGTCGGAGCAATATCACGATAAAGTTTTTGCGTTCTACACTTGACATATTCTTCGTTCTGTGCAAACAACTTTTGAGTTCTGCGTCACAGTGTTCCGTATTTATCCACTTTTGCATAAACGCGACATAAATTATAGCGTAGCAGTTGGAAATAATGTTCACACTCGCTGCTCTCCGTGCGACTCTAACGCGCACATCCTGCAAATCTTAATCGCTGAATATCGACGCGCTATTCTTTTTTCTCCCTGATTCCTGATTACTGATTCTTCCTGATTCTTCCACCTCAACCCTTCCCTGACTTCCCTGACAGCCCTGTACTTGAACTTATGTATATCTCTTGGTTATGAAATGCAGATGAGAACGCCGACTAATCTTATTGCGCCCCGTCAACCGTTTATATAATGTAAATGCCATTATTACAGAAGCGCAGCTGGAACATCGCATACTTCATTACTCGTAAATCCCTAACTAGTAACGACACGTAACTTATTACGATACTCGTGGTTACGTAATACGCAGCTCCGTCTAGAGTAATATTTTATTGGTTAAAGGTAACAACGCGCGCCGTGTCGTCGCGTCGGCGGGCGAGAATCGCAACGTGCTACGAACAAATAAGGCAAGCGGATTAGCCTCGACGCTGTCGACACGATTCTCGAGACGTCTGTATCACACTCTGATAAGTTCATTGTGTAATTTAAAATCATCTCCCTTTATGTGTGCCAAGCCACATGTAGCTAGCGTCGCCAGTGCGATGCTAGATTTTTTACGCAACACTTTTTACTTTCACAATTCCCATCATTCCCTTTCATAATATCCGATCTGCCATCGCGTGTCCGCGATTTTACAAACGCGTCAGTCCGTTATTCGCAAATACAGTTTGCGATTAGACTTTGCGATCCTCTCGCCTTTGAAAAGCTCGCGAACGATAATGAATCACCGACGTAGACATACAATGTCTATTAACGAGGTATGCCTGAGGTTGAGCTGAGCTGTATATAATTCTTCCGTTTTCGTTTTTTAATACACAGAGATAACAGAATGTTGTTTTTCACATTCGTCACCGAGTCAAAGATAAGGCGGCATTAGGTGGGATATTTTCGCAAAAAGATATTTGACACGATATTTGACACCTTCCTCGCTTGACGAAGGCTCGTAGAACACGAGCGTGAGCTCGTTAAAGTCATATTCGAATGAATATTAGCTTTGAGTGTTATCGCGCTCATCATATTAACTTTGTATACGTTGAGCGGAGAAGGCAAACTTATGAATCAGTGATAAATAAATGTTCTCTGTCGAGACTGGTACCCGATGGTAAGATCGACGCGCGACGCAGATGTTGAGTCACTCTGGCGCTGAAAATATCGTAATTGCTATACGTCGCACTGTATAGGTATAGAGTATAGGTATAAGTATGTACGTATGTGCGCAGAGTTTTCTTCGTCGTGTTAGCTAGCGCGCGACGACGGCATCCGTAGAAGATTCTGGTTCTTCAGCCGAGGACTTCAACCGATGACGACGCGTCGGCTCTTTAAAGCCGGTGATTTAAGTTCGCGGTCGAATTACGCTCGCGAATTTGCATGCGGTACTAACGGCACCGAGGAAACTCGTTTTGCCGACAAACATCCGGCGTCCGTGCGTTTAAAATGTACACGCTGGTAAATAAATTGCGCGGTCGTAGCGTTCTCATCGATTCAAATTGATATCCGACGATAATCTTCGTTACATACATATACATACGAGTATATCTATGTGTGTGCGTGTGTGTGTGTGTATACATGCATACACACATGCATACATGTATATATGTACGTATATAGGTATTAAATATATTACGAAATCTCTCTCTCTCTCTCGTGCTTGTCAAACGCGTGACAGTTTGTGAAAATACATTTTATCGTATATATTACGGCGCCCAGATACGGCGGCCAGCGAACGTTATCTCTTTTCGTAGATTCACCGTGGCTGTGTAAATTTGGAAGTTTATCACGTTGAGCAAACTCACGGTATTGTTGCGGTCGCTCCGCAACGAACGGGGGAAAAAAAAAGTGAGTTTGCATATTGAACTGCATAAACAATGTATTAATTGAAAGGGCCAGTGAATGAAAGCGTATGGTTTAACAATATTTTTGGAAATATTTTAATCCCTGCGAATGGGGCTACGCAAATTTTCCGTCCGCGTATGATGTAGAAAAAAGACCGTTTGTTTTTGGGCAACAAATATTTGTAAGAATAATAACGAGAGAGTTTATAAAGATAAAACAGTAACGAAAGCGTCGAAAATATTATGAAAAAAATACAATATTTAAATGGCGCTCCGCGCGAGGTAGGTATGGTCATATTATTTTGCGTTGAAATGTATTCTGAATTTTTTCCAACTCGAATCGTCGACACTCATCGGCGCGGACCGAGAAAGACCGCGTCGCGTCGCGTCGCGGTTCGGCAGTGCGCGCATGCGACATGGACACGACGTCGGAAAATAATAATAATTCGCTTCTCTCGAGACGAGGTAAACTTTCGCAAGAACAGGGCTGTTACGACGGCTCCGCCCTCGGGCACTTGCGCGGATTCTCCGCGCGATTGCGAAAGCGTTAAGTGTGTCCATGCTCCTCGTCTAGGCACGTGAAGTGTCCACTTAGGCTGCACTTACTCCTCGTCAGTATGTGAATCAGATATATTCGTGTTCGTTAAATTACACGCCACCTGCAGTGGCCGCATCCGCTCGCGCGTCGCTGTTGCAGCACGCGCGTTTGTTCGATCCATCCGGTAGCGCGCCGCGCTACGTGTCCAATTGAAAATGTGTACCTTTTTGCCGGTTCGCAGTCGCATTCGGGGAATGACGAGGCATCAATTTACAATAGCGTGACCGGCGTGTAATACGTCGACTATGTATCATGGTCCGCCGAACGAGGACAACGACGACGCGATTCATCCGATGCGATGAAATACGCGGCGCACTGCTGAAGTTATGCGTCTCGTTATGCGCGGGATCGCGCGATTTTTCACGAATACTCGAATCAGCGCGAATCATCAGATTTACCCCGCCGCCGATTTGCCTTGCAACCGCGGTTGTTGCAAGATTCGTCAACCCCGTTGATGTTCCCGCTCTTAATCTTGAGTCAAAGAGCCAAAGAGTCAAAGAGTCAAAGACTCTTGTGTACACACGTATATCATCCACATACGAATCGCGAATCACAGATTCATCATATTGAATAGAATTTTTGCAAAGCAAAAGTTTTCAGTTTCAGTGCAGGCCTGCTGAACGCGGCCATTTCTAATTAACGAACGATCCTGTTGGCGGCGTAGCTGTGCTTGAAACATGGATACCGGATGGCGTGCGGCGATCGTTCAATCCTGCAGCCTCCTGCACGCCCCGGATCTTTTGACAATTTAACATTTTGGCAGTATCGGCTTGACACCGATACTCGATGTAACAATGTGTACATATTATTGTAGCGTCCGAATTCGGGACGGGAATGGAATTCCCGTCCACTGCGCTTCGGTCAGAGGTACGGGTGCACTTTTGCAAACGCAGATACACGTCGTGTGCGGCTGTTTTATTCGAACTTTGAAGGGAGGCGGAGGAGTGGGAAATTGATTTCGCCGTTCCCGTCCCGTAAATATGGGCGTAATGGAGCGAGAAATCAGCCCCAAGCGGACGACTGCGTGCGGACTAATGGAAAAATATAATTAATATTTTTATCTCGATTAAAGTGATTCAACCGCGCGGGACGCGTTTGTGCGTGCACATGTGCGTTAATATTATCGATTTATCCAATTATATGTAACTTTACTCAATAATCCTGATTCCTCTTTCTGTGTTACTTTTGAATTTTTCACATCTTTTCTCTTCTCCCTCTCCCCCCTTCTCTCTATATACATATACATATGTATATACATATATATATTCACCTTTCCGCGGCATTTAATTATGCGCTTTCATTTTATTTGCCTGAAATTTCTTTTCTCTCTATATCGTTGATGATTTTCTCCATATTGTTAATTTTCGGCGCGTACACAGCGCGTCCTTGCGACTGGTCCCAAGAAATATCCGGCGCCAAGAATAATCCGTCCGCCCGGAAAGTGTGTCAAGGTCAAACAATCGACGCGCGGTTTACGACAAGTAAGTCACGGTCTCCATCACTGCATCCGCGATTCGCGTTCGGATCGCGTTCGGATCGAGAAGTGGACTCGTTAAAATTACGCCCGAAAATTATGCTAAATGGCCGGTGGCACGTCGTGTGTGTGTGTGTGTGTGTGTGTGTCATCGACTTGTCTCGCTTGCGTAAAAATCCGCTCGCATGAAAATGCAATTTCGCGACGGTGCGGTGGTGACCCTGCCCGTGTCCGTTCGCACCAGGCACCGTTTATGGATCGGGGTTGGTTGCTATAGCGCGAACACTACAACCTCTCTCTCTCTCTCTCTCTCTCTCTCTCTCTCTTCCGTTCTCCTCCACCTGTGCGCGCTGCACACCCCCTTCCCCCCTCGCAGGGGTAAGAGAATCCCCCGAGTGTTATATCGATGGAGTCAGCCGCGAGTAGCCATACGATCGAGAGTGGCTTTTCGCTCTGAATCGCGATGGAAATGGCGCGTTGTTCGACCTTGAGAAGTGGAAACGCTCGAGAGAATAGTGGAGATCTCGTAGGGCTGACAAGGGCCCGATAAGAGAACGAGAGACTCGGTGGGAGCCGAGAGCTCTCGCAGTCACACAGGTCTCGGCGGAAGGTCTTCGGAAGAAGAGGAGAATATGTCTGAATGGGTGGTGTTTGCTCGTGTCGCGGCCGCGGCAGCCAGGTCAACGCCGGCTCGATCCTCGACCGCGTGATCAGCCAGGCGAGCAACGAGGACCAGTGTTTGTTGTATCGGCTGGCCAACTACAAGAAGGGCGGCGAGCTGATAGAGGCTTACAACCAGGGCGGCCAGCCGGAGGTCGAGAGACTGATAAGAGAGCAATTCGGCATCCTGATGTACGCGGACGGCAAGGGTCAGGTGATCAATCGCGCCGAGTATCTACGCTGGAAGTTTCGCGACCTGGAGCAGGTCGTGCTGCCGATCGAGGCGTCGTTGTCGCGCTTCGACCCGTTGGCACAGTGGTACGACCACGAAGCCTGCTGGCAGATGCAGTACAGAGGCTCGCTGGGAGAGAGCCTGCTGCACGTGCTCATCATATGCGACACGCGTATGCACACGAGGATAGCGCGCACGTTGCTCAAGTGCTTCCCACGGCTGGCCATCGACGTGGTCGAGGGCGAGGAATACCTCGGCGCTAGTGCCCTTCATCTGGCGATCGCCTACAACAACAACGAGCTCGTGCAGGATCTGGTCGAGGCGGGCGCGATCATCTCGCAACGGGCTATCGGCAGCTTCTTCCTGCCCAGAGACCAGCAGAGGATGAATCCCGTAAGGAACACCGATTACGAGGGACTCGCGTATCTCGGGGAGTACCCGCTCGCGTGGGCCGCGTGCTGCGCCAACGAAAGCGTTTACAACCTGCTGCTCGACTCCGGCGCCGATCCTGACGAGCAGGATTCTTTCGGAAATATGATTTTGCACATGGTTGTAGTGTGCGACAAATTGGTGCGTATTGCCACCGTTTACTTACTCTCGCTTACTTATTACGTTATTACGTTCGCGTCGTCGTTTCGTCGCAGATATTATCTATATCCCTCCCTTGTCCCTTGAGTTTATCCCAGAGTGATCTCAGATCACGTTGCACCGGAAACTCGGAAACACCGCCGCACACACACACGGAACGCACGTTTCCGTGTTACTCCCCTCCCCCTCCCCCCTCCCCCTCGCCCCGGTGAAAGCAAGCCTATACAGCGGAGAACCGTTGTTTGACGTAGGACATGTTCGGCTATGCCCTGCGACATCCCAAGCTTCCCACTCGCAACGGAATCGTGAATGCCGCAGGCCTGACCCCATTGACACTCGCCTGCCAGCTGGGGCGTGCCGAGGTCTTCCGTGAGATGCTGGAGCTGTCCGCACGGGAGTTCTGGCGTTACAGTAATATCACCTGCTCGGCGTATCCACTCAATGCTCTCGACACGCTGCTCCCGGACGGTAGAACAAGTATGTCGTAAAGCTAATCGAATTACGGCTCGACTATATCGTCATCCCCGTGGAATCGTCATCCACGATCCATCACGAGCGGATCGAGTGCGCGCGCGCGCGCGCGCGCGCGTTCCCCGATTAATTGCGACGAGTCAAGGCCGCGCCGCGTAGCGCAACGTAGCGCGCGGCAGAATTGCCTCCCCCCCTCCGTATTTTTTTTCTTTCTGTAGCACTCACCCTGTAGCGTTTTCCTCTCTCGCTCCCTCGCTCCTCGCCTCCTCCTTTTAGCCTTGAAAAATTAACTTTTCTCCAGAGACTTGGCTGTCGAGGCTTTTTCGCCCATTTCGCGGCATAGCACAGCTCTTTACTTATTATTGTGAAGAATATCCTTTGAATTCGCTCCTTTGAATTTCTATCTTTGAAAAGTCTCTTGTTGACTCTTTCTCGCGATAATCATCCTGCATTTATGTTCCTGCGATTTATTATCGTCGGCTTTGTGACAATTTCACTCACCGCGCGCACACATTCGTATCTTTTTTTCTTCCCTTACATGATAAGACGCGTAGAGAAATTTACGTTTTACGATATGAAATAAGTCACTTTTCTCTCCCTCTCTCTCTCTCTCTCCCCCTCTCTCCCCCTCTCTCCCCCTCTCTCCCCCTCTCTCGCCTCCCCTTTTTCAATATTGAATATTACTTGAACATGCTTCGAGTCAACGGAAATGTTGTATCTCGACGGAGGACATTTTTGGAATATTCGGTAAATTACGAGTTCCGCGCTGGATGCTTTTTTATGTAAAATTGTCCTCACACAGCCTTTCCGCATACAGGCTACAGGCCACTCGCGGGTAAAGTGTCCCAACGAGAAGCGGGCAAGTGGGGATAGAGCAGAAATTGCGACGTCGCGAGTGTCGGGGCGGGCGGGAGAAAAGGGGATGGACCGATATAGCGAGGACATGAAGGGAGGCCTTGCCCGTAAAATTGGATACGAGAGTAAAATCGAGGGCAAAATCGGGTTGCAAAGTTGCCGGAAAAAAAGAGATTTTACAAAGTTCTCTTCGCTTAGCAAGACGCAGGCTGCTAGTAAGCCATATACCGGCGGCAGCAGCTTCCCTTCGGCACAGCGCGGCGAATAACATTCTCCGGCAAAAACTCGCTGATACTGGCCGGTTATTGCCGACGCGCTCTCGTGTCGATATTTCCATGTTTTGACGGTAATTTAGAGTCGAAGTCGATTTCTCATTTAATTGGAGTCCGGACGAGATAAATGAAATCGTTTTAGGATACGCGATGCAAATTGCAGCGATATAATTTCAGGTCTATGGTTTATACATGGTCGTACGTTTAATTATGTACACAGCGGGTCTCGCCGAAAGATTTGTACACTATTAAGCTTTATTAATGTGTTTCCGATTGCTCGCCGCGAAAGTCACGCCGATCGATCTCGGCCGTGACAACAATATCGCGGTATCGCGGTAATTCACACGGGCGAGATTTTATGCGAAAGAATTTTGTGCGAAAAACATCTTTGTCTTCTTTTCTTCTGTTCTTCATCAGAATCATTCAGACAAACGTCGAGCGTAGATACGCGTTCGATTTGATTTCGCCGTTAATTTCAACAATAGTTGAGGTAGTATACTTGAAATCTGTCAAATGTCCATTCTTGGATTCCGAACGTGTGTTCCTCTGATCTACGCATATACGCGTATACGTGACATACACGTAAGTACGTATATCCCGTAGAATATAATCCCAAAGTTTCTGACCCAAAGTCTCTTATAGAGATTGATTCGATTTGACGAAGCAACGGATTCTTCAAATCCCGAGTGGAAATTTGCCGTCAGCAAGTGCGTGTCCACGGCTAAAACCAGCCCCATAGGATATCCCCGTAGGAGCAAAGGGAGTGACGCAATTCGGTTTCACCCTCGCGTTTGTCATGTCACCGACAAATTTCTCGTCGAAGAGCCGCCGCCGCCGCCGCGAGACGCCGTAGGCGGACGCCGAAGGGAGTGGAAGAAAGGGGCTGGAGGAAAGCTTTTCGCGTTGCCGTTCGCATTTTAAGAGGACCGCCAATCGAACTTGCGTGAAATTCTATCGAAGTTCGCTGGTCGTGCCGAAAGCGTTGCGGAGAAATGGATGCGACCGTCGTCGTCGTCGTCTTAGTCGTTGTCGGCCCGCCGAGTCTTCCCTGGCTGTTCGCGAAGAGCACCGCGAAGCGATGCGGATGCCTGGGTCGTCGCAGGATGCAATTACGGACATTTAACGAAGTTTCGAGATTAGCCGTGGATTCGACGCGGTGCGGTGCGGTGCGGTGCGGTGCGGCGTAGCGAGACGCGACGCGACGCGACGCGACGCGACGCGACGCGAGCTCGCGTTTCATTTAGTTTCGGAATCCATTATCCCTTCGATCCTTTCAGGCTGCCGCGCCCTCATCCCGCCCGTCCAATGTCTCACGGTCGCGGCATAGGCGTCGACCGATTTCGCAAGGGTGGCGCGGTGGCGTCGCGATGACGAGGGAGACGGTGGAGGAAAGTAACCGGGCGAGAACGCGCCGCTACAGCGAGGTGGGCCAAACTTTCGGCACGTCCCTCTTCCACGGACACGCTTAATTACTCTGAACCAAGGCCAGAGAACGATCCAGAGTCGGAGGGATGAGATTGGTGGGAGGGGGAGGAGGGGAGGAGTGGTAGTGGTGACGACGATGGTGGCGGCGGTCAAAGGTCGGAGCGGATTCTACGGATAAGCCATTCCCCTCGCCGGCTTCGCTCCGGTGTTTCTCTGCCTGCCTTAATCCGCACGGTAGTCGCGCGCGCGCGCAAAAAGCGCGGTGCTCCCTGCAAAAAGTTACTAGTTCGCAACTTCCGGTATGATCTTTGCACCGCAAACTGACCAGGATGTAATTCCGAGGCTCGAAGGCGCTCGCTTAAGCGCGATCAATTTCGTATTTCGTAATCGCGGATCGGTATCGTCGCGCGTGGTCGCGCGCGATTACTGTAAGAGAGCGCGAGCGTTTCGATTAATGAAATTTACACAAGGTAAAAGCTGCACGGGGGGGGGGGGGCGGGCGTTGCAGCCTTTGTCGCGCTTTGCAGCATATTTCCGTATGCAGTGGCCACGGCCACGCGCCGTGCACCGTCTCGTGTCGCGCTTGTACTCTTATGTAAATTCGAGGATAACGAGATTAATCCGCGAGTAATCGCGACGTCGCGAGATACGACGTCGTCGGTCGCGTGTGAACGTCACGACGCGCTCACGACTATTTGAGCCGCTTACGATATTCTTGGCTGAGGACAGACAGATTCCTGACGACGCGCGATCGTTAAGACGCTCGCCCTCTTTCAACTCGCGCTCCTATTTCAGAGTTTTCTTTCACACATAAGCGACGACGCCACATAAGAGGACTCCCGGCAGCTTTCGAGGTCGAGTGGAAACGATACAGAGTGCGAAATCCGCTCAATGTACAGGGACAAAAATATTCTACCTGGTGTACTCATAAATCTCTCGCGTTTCTTTCTTCGGTTTTCAGGATCATTTGGCCTGTGGTCTGTGAGACATTTAAATTATCCGGGGAAAATATTTGCACAAATAAAATCTGAGGTGTAACGAAGGAATGCAAGGAATTATATTATACGATATGTGAGAGTACAGTATGATTGTATTATTTGAATGGAACTGTAATTTTAATGTATTATTTTAATACATTCGATAAAATTGGTCGCTTTGATAAAATTTGTAACCGATATTAATTTCCAACGTGTTAAAGCTAACAAGGTCTGCATACATAAATCGATAGTTATTCTGTGTTATTATACAAGTTATACACACACACACACACACACACACGTAAAATGTACATGGGCGGTTTGATTTTGTGTTTGTATACAGAATTATAACATTTTCCTCGAGTTGTAATGTTTCGCAACAGCCTGCGAACACAGTGCTGCGGAAAGAGAAAATCAAATTAAACGAAACGATTTTCTTGGCTCACCTCTAACGCACATATTTGTCGACATTCATATTTGCGAATGAACGATATAATCCTATAGGGCATATATGTGTACTGGAAATATCGGCGGATGTGTCGATAACAGCTACGTACGTAAGGTATACGCGCGATAAAATTTTAATGACAGTTTTGTTTTATCTAAAGTTGCTTTACAAAATTCAATTTCGTCGCGTTACGTTAATTTTTAAAGTCAAACTTTGGCGAAGCGTGATTTACGCGACACAGCAAAGAACACCATAATTTCGTAACTTGCTTACAAACTTTCCGAAGCTTAATTCGCGCACTTAATGAACGCGCATTCAATTTAATCAACATATTTCATTTTCAATAGCTGACATCGCGTCAAATCATATTTTCGACGAAGAAAAATTGCCCTCGAAAACTCAATGTCACCCGGTAGAGGCCAGTATGATTTTAATTATCCATTGAGCCGTCACAGATCTCTCCTTCCTGTTTTATTATTTAACTTGAATACCAGAACGGCTATCGGCTTGTCAACTCGAGAAAAATATCGAGGTTAGGTGCTAATGTTTATTTCAAGAATATCCGACACACACACACACACACACACACACACACACATTCGCACATTGCTACCGCAATAATACAAGACCTTGGAGAATAAATGGTACAAACCCCAGAAAAGAGCGAACTAAATAAAAGTCTCGTCTCGGCGAAATAGGCAAAAATAGGTGAAAAATAAAAAAAAGTTAAATTTGCATTATTTCCTGGATTTTCTGGATTAAAGTGTGGACGACCATGGATGATATTTTATCCGGATTATTCGAATTTAAATCCATCACCACTTACGAATCTTACCTCGTCTGCCCCGAAGATACGCCCTGCTTAGCCTCGCGAACGGTTCTCCGAGATAATTACTGCCGATCGGAGCAAACTACCAAAGTGGTAGTTCGTTATTGAAGCTTGGTTCAATGCCCGGCCGGGGTCACTGGACATAGTCCTGGACTGAGAAAGCTCAGGGAAAACTATCTCATGGCTCTGCGTTCCAAAGTCAGATATAATTACGAGCTGCGGTAACGGACACGCGTTAGTAACTTCGCCGCGGATAGCACGGATCTCATCGGAAGATCAGCAGCCGTCATTCAAAATTGAAGACCTGATGATCGAAGGTATCGCATTAGGATCGGATGCGCGCAACGCGTTTTACCGCTCCACCGGCCGATCCGAAACCGAAACTACCCTCCAGAATTATAAATATGTAAGCGTTTGAAAGCTTTGAGATCGGTAGGAAATTCACCTCGTGTGTTTGAATTGTGCGAACAAACTCACCGTCAGAGTTTTGGATTTCAGAATTCGTTTCAAGATTGTTTTGAATTCCTTTCGGTTTATTAACTAGAAAGAGAGAGAGAGAGAGAGAGAGAGAGAGAGAGAGAGAGACCGAGCGAGAGAGAGAGAGAGAGAGAGAGAGAGAGAGAGAGAGAGACCGAGCGAGAGAGAGAGAGAGAGAGAGAGAGAGAGAGAGAGAGAGAGAGAGAATATTTTGTGCATCTTTTATCAAAAATAAAAGGGAAAAGGAAAAGATACATGTATGTTGAGAGATATTTTCGATTATCAAGTTAATATAACATTGTTCGTAGCGTATTTGACACGGTTGAGACGTTTCGAAACCGAGGAACAATGTTTTTGACGGGTCAAGCTACCGTGTACACCTTCGCCTGAGTCGAGTGGTAATTAAGGACTCCCGAGGATACAATTCTCCAAGTTCCAATTACTTTAGCACTCGCGCCATGCCAGGCGAAGTGCGACGACAGATGCATGCGATCGATACAACCGGGTTTCCCGGTGTGTACATGAACGTTACACTTAATATTTCACTATGCGATTCGGCAGCAAATATATATGTGTGTGTGTGTGTGTACGAATATTGATCGCACCAAGGTAAAATGTTAAAAGTCGCTAACTGTGACTTAAATATTTAAAACTCGACCTCACACGATGAATCCGTTGTTGTTGTTGTCTCGGATTACCCGGTTTGTTGCGGCGATACGACATATACAATACGATGCGACTCCGCCAGATACTTAAACACCGACTCGGTTTCTCGGTAATAACGCGCGCGCACCATCTCTCGCCGATTGCGGCGTATTTTCGAATGAAATGTTCGAATGGCATCGAGGCCACATTGTCCTTTGGTCCGCGCGGATGCGCGACCAAAGGAAAATTTCCGCCTCCGCGACGGGGAAAGTTTCCGCGCTGGATGCGACGGGAATGCCGAAAAGGTGCCGCGCTCGCGCTCGCACCTGCACGGCGGCGGTACGCTACGCCGCGGCGTACGCACGCTCACTAATGCAAAACCCATAATTATCGCGGCGCAAACCCTAAAGCGATGTTCCATTAACCGCAAATGGCTCTCTCCGAATTTCTATTTCAGACTGGAACTCTGCGCTATTTATCATTCTGAACGGTACGAAGGAGGAGCACTTGGACATGCTGGACGGTGGTGTTATTCAGCGATTACTTGAGGAAAAATGGAAGACCTTTGCGCGAGTAAGTGCGTCCACGTGATGGCGTTTCCCGCTCGTTTCTCCCGCTGAATTATATAATATGCTTTATACCGCCACACCAACCACTTTTTCATCGTCTCCCTTCGCTCTCTTTTGACCGGCCACATTCAGCGGTCATTTATAGCGGTCGACGGTGCGACCGTCTGTGATTCGAAACTTTCATCCATCTTATGCAAAAGTCATGCATGCGACGTTGCTTCAGTCAGAGAATCAGACACCGTGGGCTCGCTTTTAGCACTGAGCACGCGTGTGCGTCAGCACACGGCAAGTATCTCCGCCTTCACGCCTGACTTTACTCTGTAACAATGACTCGGGGGTATTCCGTCCGCAACGAGATAGAATCTCGTTACGGACGGAACATACGAGTTGACTGTCCCGCGCGACCTCGTCTTTTATCAAGTCAATTTTCAAGTCAAACCGCCACTTCGCGAGTGCTTAATTTTTTCCTGTACATTGCCGCGGAACGAAATTTTATTAGCCTCGAGGAATAAAATAGCGGCCAGTGCCGCGAAAATAATCACGCTCGTGTAATCACGCGTCTGAGAATGAAACTTCGAAGTGAAACTCGAACTTTGCGTACAATCGTTTCTTCGTATTCGCCGAAGGTGCGCTAGAGGTGCGCTATGCTAATGTGTCTGTCTAACGGTATCTGCTAGGATCTGCTCTTTTCTTCCGTCGAACGTAGAACACGTCCGGCTCTTTTCAGCTTGTAACTCTATTGGATATTCATACGACTACCCGGGTCTTGCACCGAACAAAAGAAAGATTTCTTTTCTTCTCATGTTCCGTACGTAACTCAATGCACCAAAAATGGGAGTTGCTCCTTGCCGCTGCAGTCCTTCAATTTTATACTTTTGTGCTTAATATATATCGTGTACTTTTTTTCTTTCGCGCAGCAAGTAGCACTTTGTATATCGAGAGAACGAGCGTATTTATGGTTGTACAATTATCTATAGACGGACTTGCAAGACGTATTCGCACCGTGTATTATTTGAATGAATAATGCGAGTTATATACCTGGGGGAGAAGGGCGGGGGGGGGAGGCGGGTTCACATCGGATTTATAAAAGATTTAAATCGAGAGATCGTAAGAAGCCGCTCGGAAATTATTCGTTGAGATAAACTGCTACTTTTCTACGTTAATTAATTTTGCAATTGGACCTACCACTTGGAATATTGGTCAATGCAAAAGGAGCAAATCTAAATTTGTCGCAGAATTTATAGCATATATAGAAAAATAGCGATAGTTATGAGATATTCCGTGCACTTTGATACGAGTAAGATATTTTCGACGACACGAAAACATACTTTACGAAAATCGTTGCATCATATCTTTGGAATCCTTCATGCTACTACTAACAAAGCTAGGGGATAGGAAAGAGCAGTTTACGTCACGAGATCAAACCGCATCGTTCGAAACACGAAGCGCTTTCTCGAACGCCGAATATAGCATGAAATTGACAATGCAAGCTGTTAGATAGTAGATATGTAGATGCCGATAAATACACGTTATTTCGGAATCGCGCTATCCGCGATCCGCCGTCACTCGCGACTCGCAACTCGAGCAGTGTTGCACATCTTAATTTTTTGACGCTCGGAAGCTTCACGTTCCGCTAAAACGGGCTAAAACAAATTGATGGAATAAACTGTCACTTATATCGATATTCACACAGCTGGCTTTATGAACATATCGATTCGTGCAGTGATGAAAATATTCAGAAAGCACACGCGAGTTCCTCGGAAGCCCGACTTAACGCGCAGCCATCTCGGATTGATGGAAATAGTATTATATATTTAAATTGTCATAAGCGCGCGCGTGCGAGTGGAATTTATGATTTATGATCCCTCTCAGTGCGGATGCGAGCGCACAGAGCGCATCTATATTTCGAGATATCATCACGGTCCATCCAACGCGACGTCGAGTACGATATCTCTCTCTCTCTCTCTCTCTCTCTCTCTCTCTCTCTCTCTCTCTCTCTCTCTCTTCCTCTCTCGAGTGACTTGGAACGATTAACACCCAGCCGATCAGCCGGTCGAGTGACGTCGATGAGGCTTCCGGCGATGGCGTATAATTGCATCGGTTATTTCAAGTCACTCCGTCGGACTCGCGGTGGCTCAGTGATTTCGAAACGATGGCTATCGAAGTTATACGGGCGGGCTGATTGCAATTACGATCGCATCACGAACGAGCTTCCGTACGTCGAAAGCTCCGACGTCGATCGGACGGGCGTATCGCGCATATTATAACTGCACCGCGTCCATAACGTGTCCCATTTCTGGCACTAATCATGGCCACACACTCGAACCGCACGTAGACGCAGTATTACCGCGTATCCGGCCGCGATGATTCTCCTATTATCCGATCGATCGCGCGGAGTCAATCCGAGTCGAGCGCTTCGTTATAGCGATCATGTCCGTTTAACGGGACGCGCGTGCAACGACCGCTTTACGTACGGGCGGCGTTTGATGACGCTCGCGTTTGAGAAAACGCGAAAGACGCAAACGCACGACGTGTGTTGTATGTTTAGTTCAATTGGATCGTCGCGTGAGACGACGCAGCTAATACTCACGACCATGCGGCGTTGCAGATATTCGCGCGATGTTCTATGATGCGTCGTCGCTGTCGAATCGCGCGACACATTCGTCACGGACACGAGGTGTGTATCTTGCAAATAAATGTAATGTCACTTGGCAATAAATAAACACAAGTGATATTAATTGTGCAACGAGAGAGAGAGAGAGAGAGAGAGAGAGAGAGAGAGAGAGAGAGAGAGAGAGAGAGAGAGAGAGAGAGAGAGAGAGAGAGAGAGAGAGAGAGAGGCTTTACGATCGACGGAATCCGTGATCGAACATGTCCAGATTATCCAGGATCCTGCCGTAAATCACGCCTTCTTCACGCGGTACTTGGTACCATAACCCCGCGGCTTATGAGAGAACGCGCAAGAGATACGACGGACAGAAGCGCGGCGCGACGCGACGCGACGCGAAATGTGCGAGAGGGCCGGAAATCGATCATCTCGAATGCTCGGCTCATAGCCGAAAAACCCCCTCGAGCTTAGCCCCGGGGACCGACGATATTTTCGCAAGAGTCCGCCCGCCCGCCCACCTATATTCGCCCCTATAGTACTCTCGTAAAACTTTCCTCTTATGTTCCGGCCAATCGATGCGGAAAGTTCGTGAGTGCATACGCCGACATCTATTCTCCACGAAAAGTTGCAGTTCCTGAAGCGATTGATTATCTTGGTGTTTCACCTGGCCTCGCTGTCCTTAGCCGTGTACTTCAGGCCCGCGGACATGGACGCCGAGTTGCTGCAGTGGCCCGACGAGATTACGGACGCCGCCCGCATCGCGGCGGAATGCAGTACCGTGCTGGGTGTGCTAAGTTACATCCTGGTGCAACTGGGCGGCGAGATGATCAACATCGGTCCGCTGTCGTTCCTGAAGCAACTGGTTGGTAGGCTTGGATCTTTCTCTCCGTTTACGACGACACACCACGCTGTTCGAGTCTCGTTTCGGACCATAGACTTGCCCGAGGCTTGCCACGCGACACGCAAGTTTTCAGATTCGAGAAGCTCGAGAAATTGCTCAAGTCGCTGAACACTGATACGCACGTTAATCGTAAGCCTTTGTGTCTTTTTGCCCGGAGATTAGATAAAAGCGTGAGACAGCAAGGTTCAACGTCGGATTTCAAGAGGTTTCAAGAGTGCGCTTTACCTAGCTAGTCTAGAATAGAAAGAGAGGTTTATATATAGAATCTATACATATATATATATATTTTTTTTTCTTTTTTCCTCAATTTCCATCTATGCAACTATGCAACTTCAGATGGTTGCGCGCTCGTAAATTTATGTGAAACACTCGATATTAACCGACATAACTTGAAGAATCGGATATCCAATTTCCAAAATCAGATTCAACGCTCGTTCGCGTTCTCTTTCTTTTGTTTTTTTCCTTTAAATTTCCACACTGCGAGCACGAGAACCTTTTAGGGTTCTCGAGAAACAAACGATGAGAAACAACGCTGCTGCATCGTCTTCGTGGTTTCTCCCGATCGTGAAATGCCCCGTTGTTTCGTGACGGCCGCGGCGGCTCGCGATGTCGATGCTGGACGGTGCAATTTCGGTTGCGATGCCGGCTAAGTGCAGCCGGTTGCGCAAATCCGAGGCTAGTGAACTGTAACGGATCACGATGGACGCGCGAGGTATATTCCAGCGGCTGCTGGAAACCGTACGCTCGTGGCACTAATCTTTCACGCATTAATGAGCCCAAAGAATGAGAGAAAGATAGGTCGATGATTACACACGCATTGCGAATAGCGGTATATAGCAATAGCGGCAGCGCGATACCGCGCCGCTATTGCGAGATCCTGTCGGTCTCTTTTCTAATAACTTCATTAACTCACATGCAGGCACTCGCATGTATGTATTATAGTACATATCGCGGTACATGTATCGCGAGATTCGAGGGAGCGAATCTCTGATGACGATGCTTCTGCATCGACATATCGTCAACTAACAAACTCCATTTCTTACGTATAAAGTCACAAGTAAGCAGACGAGCTGATCTTCTTTCGCCTTATTGGACCGATAGTAAGGTAGATTTAACATTGAAAACATGATATCGATAGGATACAATTTATGAGGGACATTTTCTGTTTCTTCCCTCTTTCCAATTTTTATCATCAGGTACTTGCGAGAAGCACGCAAGTATACACATTTTTAGAAATAAAACGAACGTACGTGTGCACGTTGTTGTCTCTCCGAGAGATTAATGCCACGATATCGGATTTAATTATCGGATTGCCTCGAGCGAATATCGCATTATATAGTCGAATATCATAGGAAAATGAAATCTCCGCAGAAGACACCGCCGGCAGCGAATAATTGATTGCGTCTTGCAAGTACGTATTTTTGGTAGAATCGATATTTTGCAATATGCCTCTCCCCCCCCCCCGACCCCCGTAACAAAGACGGATTCTCCTCCTTCTTCTTCAACTCGGAACAAACGCGGACGCGCGCGCGCGCGCGCGTGGGTGCTTTAGTCCAATTAAGATTTCCTTTCTAATCTACATCCACCATATCTATACATACACATGCCGCGAGATTCGAAGAAGGCTCGTCTGATGACGTACCGACGTACCGACTGTATATAAATTCCTCGAGCGTAAAATCTTCTTCCATGAAAATCCATCGCAAATAAAGAAACGAGCTGGTTTTCCCTTGCTTATCTGGCCGATAGTAAGATATATTTTTTCGCTCATCATCAAACGCGAAACGAAGGAAATTTCAGCTGATCGAGACACATTCTGCCATACTTATATATACACATACACACGCGCGCGCGCACACATCACGCGCATACACACGCATTCTACTTTTCTCTCGTCCTGTCTTTCTTTCGGAAGAAGAGGACATTTCACGCACACACTATTCTCTACACATTATTCGCACACATGTGTGTAACTATCGAACACGTACGTGTATGTAGTACATAGTTTGCGCGCGATGATAATATATGCCGTCCGTTTACTTGACATTCTCGCGCGTGAAACATGGAAATGTAGAAAAGGCGCATGATCGTTGACTATCGGTTATCCATCCGGATATCAATCAATTAAGAGAGAATATACGTTTACGCGTATACGCGTATATATATATATATATATATATATACGTCGTTGGTTATCGCTCGCACTGGATCGATACGCGCGCACACCCCCACATATTCATGCTAGTACACCGTACTAGCCCTCCGACAATACAATCGGTATACGACGTAAGCTATATCGTTGCATTATTAAACGCGAGTCCCAGTCCGTGCGCGTCCGTTCCGATTTGCGGGTAATTAATACCGGGGACGATTGAAAAATGCGTTAACGCACGGCCGACCGCGCGTGTACATCTCGTCGTCGCAACGTGCAATTTGCCTGCCGACCCAGGTGTGGTCGAAAATATTTTGCCTAATTTTGCGTAAATATAAACTCAACGTTTCATCACTTAATGTCGAATGTCTATACGTAAAACGCTCGTTCTCTCATTTATTTGGAGTCGTATTTTTCGATTTGCGACGCGCGCGCGCGTGAAAGCTCAAATTTTATTTCCTCGGTACACCGTTATTAAAAGGAAAGGCAAATCCGCAAATCCATTTGCGGATTTTGCAAAAAAAAAAAACCCTTTACTTTTACTCGACCTAAAATTTCACTATCTTTTCCGAAACGGCCGAACGGCCGGACGTGCGAGGAAGCGCTCTTTGTGTCGTAGAAAAATATTTCGGTCCTGTTGTTGATTTCTTCGGGCTGGAAGAACCAGCCCGGTTATCTTCCAGAGTTGAAGTTCAGGCTGATGCGCTTGTTGCTATTATTAATTCGATATCGAAACACAAAGGAGAGGAGACAGAGATCGGTACAAGATACTCTTGTTGCCGCGCGCGCGCGCGATCTCATCGTCGTTACGGGAAGGTATCGAAATTGCACGAAAATATCGATTCTCCTGCGGACGTTCCTGAAACGTTACAAGCGGCAAGAGTGCATGCGGCTGCGCTAACGTTCCGCCTGCGCGCATTTGCATTTCAGAGCCACGAACCGGCCAAGTTGATATTCGTGATCAGCAATCTGCTCATTCTCGCGTGCATTCCATGTCGTATCGCCGGCAATCGGCACGCGGAGGATGCGATACTGGTGTTCGCCGTGCCGGGCTCGTGGTTTCTTCTCATGTTTTTCGCCGGGTAAGTAATAACATACAGAGGCGGCCGCGAAATTAAAGTGCTTGCAATTTACCGGTACGACGGCGAGGCGACCGGGTCACACTCCACCCCCCCCCTCCCCCCCGCCCCCGTTTGTTTTACGTATCATTTTAACGCTCGCTACCACCGTCGCCACTTTCCCCCCCAGGCAGGGGTTAACGCTGCTCTGGGCTCACGTGCGTGCGTGCGTGCGTGCGTGTGTGTGTGTGTGTGTGTAGCCGGCTCGACTTGTGTTGAGACGGCTCGCGAAATTTGTCGGACTGAATAGAGCGTGAATGGATCCTTCCTTCCTTCCTTCCTTCCTCGAGACGCACTTTGGATATAACTAAACGCACCTGCCCTGTCTTTTTATTTATCATTGGAATTACATACGGGCGCGCGCCCGTAGAGAAAAAATAATCGCGATTGGCTATTTTTGAGTACGAGCTAAATATGGTGGATTAACGAGGGAGAGAAAGGATCGTTTCGAGCGCGGTCTCGAGCGGTCTCGAAGCCGTCCCGAGAGCTGTGGGGGGGGGGGGGGGCTGAGAAAAGACCGCTATTTTTATATTTATGAAAGAATGAATTCTACACGCTGTCACGTGTCGTATTTCCCCCTTCTTTTTTCGCTATGTGTTACATCCACTACACCACCACCACGGGTGGGGACCGGGCGACCGGGAACGGGTTTCGGTTTCGGCCGGCACGTGTATTCATAAACGCGTGGTTGTATTTATAACGGGGCGCAGGGCGGGAGATCTTTACGTGAGACTCGTCGCGAAAGTAAATTTTGCGACTTATTGTCCGACATTTTCATCCGATTCATTTTTATACTCTCTCTCTCTCTCTCTCTCTCTCTCTCTCTCTCTCTCTCTCTCTCGTGATCATCGGCATGATCTAAGACTCGTAATTATCGTATATATAGGCTTTTCTTCCAATCTACCGCTTATTTTCTTCCGACCGCGGTCGGGCGTTGTGTAAGTCAGCGCGCAGATCCCCAGAAACATCATCACCTGCGCGCAACGCGTAGGCACGATTTGTCATCTCAGCGACCGGGGGAAACTTTCGCGAGGAGCGCTGCTTCGCGCTATATTAGCGTTAGCGACAACGACTGGATTCTTGTAACACAAACGCTCTCTGCCGCTTAACGACACTTTGACGAACGCCCGTGTCGAGTCGAACGACACACTTCCCGTCGACTCTGGACTCTGGACTCCCAGTGAAGAACGGGACAAATGGTTTAGTCGAGAGGCGAAGACGTGCATTCGCATTCGCGTGCTTATATTCGCTCGCTCCCTAATACGTGATATCATGGCTACGTGACCGACATCGCGAACGGCAGTCGGACTGCAGCTGCTCCTTTCGACAAACTTCTCGGTTTGTTCCGCTGCGGACCGTGTGCGGACACGCAAACATCCCGACGACGACGACGACGACGACGACGACGACTACGCGACATTTCGGCGGATACGGCGGCGGGGTGTCAGGTGGACACCAACAGTCACAGTCGTCGTTTCCGCTTTTCAGCCAGACCCTATGAGGCCAGCTAATGATCATCGTCGAGCAAGAAGTGCGTTTCGGTTCGGCAACACGATCTCGATCACGAACAACATTCGGCCGCGCCGTTTCCTCAACGGTAGAATTAAGAGTTCCGCCGAGTTTCGCGCACACAATTTCGGATATGTGCTTTCACACTTGGAATTGTTTTCTACCCCTCCCTTCTCGCTCGTCTTTCCGTTCCCTCTCCTCATCGCGACCCATTTTTGCGATGCAGAAACACAGGTACGAGCAATTATGCGACTTTTAAGACGGCGGGGAAGGAACGCGCGAAATTCTGCGCCTCTTAGCAGTGTCGGCGTACACCGAGTAAGGTACACCGAGAAGGAGCGCTCTGGTGCAGGAGCGCAATGAGTAAGTATATCGAATTTAAACAGACACCGTAAAACGGCACGGTTCGTAAATGGTACATCGTAAAGCATTTAGGCCGTAACTGTAGAGGCGGTTGTAGAACGGGGCTCTCGCGTGAAATCTTGTGCGAAATTAATCTCAGCCTCAGACTGTGGCTTATTGCCAAGCGAACGACAGCCGTGGTGTACGGAGGACAAGAAACACGGAGCCGAGTGCGCGGGTGCCTTTGAGGAATTATTGTACGTATATGTACTCGAACAAAGTGACGCCGGAGTCTAAAGAGGGTCCTGATGGACAGTAATTACGCACGAGAGAATATCACTCTCTCTCTCTCTCTCTCTCTCTCTCTCTCTCTCTCGCTCCTGCCACGCTCTCTTGTGCGCGCTCCACGTCGCACTAAATAGATAAAATCTATCGCGCTCCACTTTACAAAGATCCGGTAACATATCGAGTTAGCTTTTTACGTCCAAAGTTTCGGGTCGAAGTGTGACCGTTAAATTACGACGTCAAAAATAAGGTTGTAAATTTTTCTCGCGCGGTATCGCTCGCGCTGTTCGACGTCGCTTTTTCGCACGGGCCGTGCTTAACACGCTTCAACATTTCCAGAGTCACACACACACACACACACACACACTCTGAAGTGAAGTATGTATGAAAAATTGCACGCGCATTTTCTCCAAAGGAACTCGGACGCAAACGCGGGTTAACAGACAGACAGACAGACGTGTCTTCTCGCTCAATTCACCAAACATTACCCATGCATGCACGGCGAATGCGAATGCGTAAATTACACGGTAAACGGAGTCGTCGCCTTTTTCCGTGCCGTGCCGTCGTAACGCGTGCCAAACGCGCGTGCACCGCGAGAGCATCACGCATGTGTGTGCCGTGCAACGCGGCAGCTGAAATGTTTACACGCGCGACCTGTAAACCCGAAACGGCCTGCGCTCTCTGTATACACGCTGTATACACGCAAGAATAATATTTCAAGCGAGCCAATTCGAAGCCAGCCCCGTATTCATTGACTCGGCGGTATCGATTACAGCAGCGACAATCTCAACGCGCAACTGCTTAGTTTTAATATCCATCGTCGCGCGAGGCCGCTCGCGACGGTGGCTCATCTGGCATTAATCCGGTATAATTGCCCGCAGCTGTATCGCGCGAGTAGGGAAAAGCGAGCGAGGAGAGCAAAGCGCGCGCGCGCGCGCGCGCCCGCGCGACCCTTCTTCACTCTCGAACTTCACTAAAAAGTATCGGGGAAAAACTCGCGTAGCGGAAACTTGTTTGCCGAGCGGAAGTCGGCGTGCTCTATTGATTTTTCCGAGACAACGTATACGCGCGCGATACCCAGGACAACGACGTTATATCCCTCATTCAAGTTGCATCGCTTATATCGCTATACAGGCATACCGATTTATTATTCGGCCGAGGGTGGAGCGAGGACGAGGGAAGAGGAGAGAGCATTCCCCCCACCGCGGTGGGGGACATTTCTATATATCGCGGCTGTCCCTCCCTTGAACTTACTCCGAGAGAAAGACTGAAGATTTATGGGCGCCGGGTAACCCTTGACAAGATAAGGTCACCCATCGATTAGCGGAAGAGGGTAGGACCGGCAATGGATCGACGACGACGACGTCGTCGGAGTTAATGGAAACTCGATCGATGCTCTCTCTCTCTATCTCTCTCTCTTTCTCTCTCTTCCTCTTCCTCTGTTATTTGTCGATCATGCCGTTCTTTCGTCTGCTCGATCGTTTGTTCGTTCGTTCGTTCGTTCGTTCGTTCGTTCGTTCGTTCGTTCGTTCGTTCGTTCGTTCGTTCGTTCGTTCTCTGCTTCGTTCGTTCGTTCGTTCGTTCGTTCGTTCGTTCGTTCGTTCTCTCGTTCGTTCTCTCGTTCGCTCGTTTACCCGTTCGTTCGTCGCGGAGGCACGTGAGTCTCTTCAATCTTAATCCCGGGCGAATGACGAATCTGAAAAATTTGTCGGCCCGTCGACGGGCGCGGAGATACGTCGGGATTAAAAAGCTTTTGTTTTCCGTTGCCGTACACCCGTCCGGCTGCATCGATTTTAATCGCTCGTCCTACGGTTCCGTCGAGTTCCGGCTCGCACCCATTGTGCTCGCATATGATACGCCGGATGCCGCGGGTCTCGGATTACGGATCGTTTTGATTTTATCGATGCGGACCGCGGCACGTTGTAATCGTATAGCCGCGGACACAACGCGGCAAATTTAACAAGTGCGTTTACTCTCGAAATGCAAAAAAGTTGACAGTTGGAGGGATACGAAGGGTTCGGCGTGAGCGTGTGTGAATTTAATTCATTTCCGTTCAAATTTTTGAGTGAAATTTTCAATTAACCTTCACACTTTTCCAACTGTAAGGCAGCGAGACCGCAGTTGTGATGGATCCTTTAATTCTCTCTTCAATTCGAAGATGTAAATTATATATTTCATGTCGTCACACGTACACACACGCGAAAATTATGATGCGTGAATAGTAGAAATGCGATTGGCAATATATCGATATATCGATCGATATCGGTTGGAATAAATCTTTCAAGGAGCTACTTTATGACAGTGACAAAATGTAGTACATTAATACTTATTCAAAGTCTGCTTTGTATTAGTCGTGATTCCAACTCTGCAATAACGAAAAAGACGTAACTTACTTGTATTGGCATATTACAAAGTTGATGCAATCAACGGAAATTTCCTGCCAGTGAACGAATATAGATACATCAATAGAGAGAGAGAGAGAGAGAGAGAGAGAGAGAGACCTTTAAACATTTTAAATGCTCTACATACCGCGTAATGAATTTTCTCCTTTTTTATTAATTTAATCCCAATATAATTTTATTACGTAATGTAATTTGCACACGCAATATATAATTTTACTATTCCATTGTATCGGAATCCGTTTGTGCACATTTGTACGATATGAATAATTTCGGTTATTTGTCATATTTTTTTTCTTTTTTTGTTAGCCACGATAAGTTAGGAAACCTTTTCTTCTATGTACTATATATACAAATCATTTAAAGTATAAAGTTTACGGGGACGATACACACACACACACACACACACACACACACTAGCGAGAAATGTGCATTCACATACGCATATTATCAATCATTTTCTGGGTTAATCAATAGTGTATTCAAATTTTTCTGTTCTCCCTGCTGGAGTTATTAGCATTTAATTATTTTATACTCGTTATAAATTTTAACTGCGTGTAAGAAGAGTGGTTTACATATACACCCCGAATTGCTGTACAGGCACTTTTCGTGTCTGACCTATTCGAGTTATCGCGGCTACTGAAAACGCGATAACGTGCGATACACTGAACTCCGATATCAAGCGTTCAGAGCCACGCACTTTTTAACTCGTTAACCGATCATTTCGTTATCAAGAGTTTTCCTTGTACATGAGATTTAATGCCGGCGCTGCCGGATAATAATAAATCCAGAGATGATGCAGAGTTTGACTTTATTATAAGGCGCGCGCGCGCGCGTTATATAAAATTACAGCGACGCGAATCGTCGGTCTTTAAATAATTATGCACTACCTTTTTCTACACGTTTTCGGCGCGTTGGACGAGCCGAATGATAATAATTCGCATCAAACGCTCCTATACGCTCTAGCTAATATTGAGTTCACTTAATTGAGCGCGCCAATAAAAAGAAAGAGAGAGAAGAAGAGCGCACGTGTAGTATACGCATATACAGGGTTTGTCAAAAGTGTGGAAACCCTTGAATCATTTTTGTAAAAATAAAAGTATCAAAAAACGGTAAAACACGTATTTTGATTTTTCAAAAAAGCTACCCTATGACATACCGATACCGATCATTCCCCACCCCCTGCATCTACGCGGGGGGGGGGGGTAAAAGGGGGGTTGAAAATTTTAAATTGGACTAAGGGTCGAGTGGGGGCTCATTTGAAAGGTCTTTTCATAGCAAACACATCCTTAAAATTTTAAGTCGCTACGATCCCCCCATTAAAAACGCCATTAAAAATGGCGGCCGTTCAAATTTCGAAATTTCATGCACTTAGTGTTATCCAGGATCATCCGGCTGCTCAAAATCAGTTGCTCTCACGGCTACTTAAAATCAGTTCTCACAGATCTTAGGCAGATTGAAAATTAAACGTTTTAAAAATGGCTGGCGAATTGTCGGGACGTGAAAGAATCACTATCCTCATGATCCGTGATGATGGGGTGATAACGAGCGGTCGTGCGCTGCTGTCGCTCAATTATTTAATGAGACGTATCCGAATCGTCGAATTAATAAGTCCACTGTCTTAAAAACAATGGAACGTTTCAGAGAAACTGGTAGCGTAAACAATCGCCCTAAATCAGGGAGACCTGCCATTAACGAAGAAAAACAACTTGATATTCTGCAGACATTTATTGAAGGTCCCAATTCTACTATTAACAGAGCCGCTCAAACTCACGATATTGCTCCCAAGTTCGTTTGGAGGATTTTAAAGAAAAGCAAGTTCCATCCGTACAAATTACAATATGTTCAAGAATTGCAAGACGGAGATGTGAAGCGTCGTATAGGTTTCTGTGAAAGAATGATGGCACTGACAGATGTCCGGCCCATGTTCCCTTATCAAGTTGTTTTTACAGACGAGGCAACTTTCACGTTAACGGGAGAAGTTAATAATCAAAATTTTCGTTTCTAGTCAGATGAGAATCCGAATTGGATGCGGGAAACTCACACACAATACCTACAAAAGATAAATGTATGGTGTGGAATAATAGATGGCTACTTAATAGGACCGTTTTTTTTTTTTTTTTAAGAAAATCTGAACGCTCAAAGGTATGACGGATTACTCGTAGATCAAATAATTCTAGCCATACGAAATATTTTTCCAAATAATTTCGAAGAAATATGGTTTCAGCATGGTGGAGCTCCTGCTCATTTTGGTCATAGGGCCACGTCAAATTTTAAATGAGACTTTTCCATTACGATGGATAGGAAGAAGGAACAGAAATGAGGGAGGAGAGGATTGGCCACCTCGGTCACCAGATCTAACTCCTCTCGATTATTATCTATGGGGACACCTGAAGAGTAAAGTTTACAAAACAAAACCTGAAAGAGGTCCAAGAATTGATACAGCGAATAAGGGATGAAATAGATTTGATACCTTTTGAGACGAATCGTAGAGCCATTTCTGCACTCTATCAAAGATTGGAAATATTGTCAGGAAGTAAATGGCAGCCACTTTTAGCATTTACTTTAACACACTGAATAAAATTTATTTTAAAACACGGAGTAAAAGGTTTTGAATCATTAAAGAGAGATGACAGTTTTCAATCGTCTGTTTTGCAACCTATCACGACTATACATACAACACATTCACACTTGTTTAGCCACACGCACGCACACAAGAGAACAGATTCATGCCACTTCCACGCTTCCAGTTGATCCCGGATAACACTAAGTGCATGAAATTTCGAAATTTGAGCGGCCGCCATTTTTAATGGGGGGGTCGTAGCGACTTAAAATTTTAAGGATGTGTTTGCTACGAAAAGACCTTTCAAGTGAGCCCCCACTCGAACCTTAGTCCAATTAAAAATTTTCAACCCCCCTTTTACCCCCGCGTAGGTGCAGTGGGTGGGGAATGATCGATATCGGTATGTCATAGGGTAGCTTTTTTGAAAAATCAAAATACGTGTTTTACCGTTTTTTGATATTTTCATTTTTACAAAAATGATTTAAGGGTTTCCACACTTTTGACAAACCCTGTATATGAATTTGTTCGCTGCACGATGACATATCATCGATCTTATCTTTGCCGCGATTGCCGCGTTTGAAGTAGAACACACATCATTTTGGCGGATTAGGCCCGATATAATTATGTATCCCGTGTATCAGGTCGGCAAATGTTTTACGATGGATTTTGTACGCATAATGTTACGCGCATCATACAGGCACGAGATCGATGTCGATGGCGTTAATAGACTGATTTAGCCTGGACTTTGACGCGTGAATACCGCACGTTGAATGGAACGTGGCACCTCATTCATGTAATAGCGATAATCACATTTTGTTGGCATCGCTAATGCGAACTACAGATTCGCAGTAAACCGATGAATAGAGCGAGGAATGCAGGGAATTAAACCGAACTCTGATGTGGGAGGCGCACCGCCAGAAACGTTACCGGGCTACCCTCGTCCTCGCGTCCTCGCGTCCTCGTCACGCGTCGGAATATTAGCTGCTAATTATGAAACCTCATACGTGGAATACCGCGGATTATATTTAATTTCGTTGCTTCTTCTTTTCACAGAGCTATCCGACTGACCGGTCCGTTCGTCACGATGGTGTACAGCATGATAACCGGCGACATGCTGACCTTCGGCATCATTTACACGGTCATGCTCTTTGGATTTTCTCAATCGTTTTATTTCCTCTACAAGGGATTCCCGGGCGTGAAGTCGTCCCTCTACCATTCCTATCCTTCGACCTGGATGGCGTTATTTCAGATAACCTTGGGCGATTATAACGTAAGCTCGTCCGTAGATTAGTGCCGCTTTATTGCGGCGTGACTTCAGTTTCTACCACGTGAAATGCCTTATCTTGCACGCATCCGCGCGCGCACAAGCCCTTTCACCTTTGTATCTTTCTGCTCTTGCTTATACGCACACCATTCTAATGTAATAAAAATTCTCCCGATTCAGGAAGACAGAGACAACTTGCGCGCCGGTAACCTTTCATTTCGTGTAATCATCTCGCAATTATCTAGTGTTTAATGGTGCGTCGTACGGTCAAGAGATCCTCCCTCTAACGTGAAAGTTGAAGTGTCAACGATGACATACAAGAAGGTAGTATATGTTATATTAAATTTTTATAGAGAGGAAATAAACGATCCTTGTTGTTCTTCGTTGTTATCGGATTCGTAGCGCAAAAGCACATTTCAAGTGAAATATTAAAAAAAATATTAAATAGAAATATTAAAAGAAAAAAGAAACACGCGTGTCGAGAGACAACGAGAGAGAGAGAGAGAGAGAGAGAGAGAGAGAGAGAGAGAGAGAGAGAGAGAGAGAGAGAGAGAGAGAGAGAGAGAGAGAGAGAGACGAGGGACTTAAATAAATACTTCATGCTCGAGGCGTATTAGTTCAATTATTACACGCGTCATAATCGCTCAGATGAAATCTTCGCGCTCGCGTTATTCTAAAGATATTTTTCCAGTCGCGACGGTGCGTACATAGCGACATACACTCGCGCGCGCGTGAACGTGCACACAGGACACACAGCGCCGGTCATGAATCTTGAATTTCAATCACGGACAATTCCGCGTCGCGCAAAACACACTGCACAATATGGTTTCCTGACGAAATTAAAGATTTAGCACGCCGCGCGCGTCTGCATGGACGGACAGTGGATGCATAAAATACCGCCTGTCCGGTAAAAAATCATTGCTCGGTTTTGCAGTTCGTATAACGATTAACTCGTTGCACTGAATTAAAAGGAAGGGTGTTGGACGACCGTGGCATGGAAAATACGAGTTTCCGTTCGAAAATTTCACGTGTTTCCGTCGCCGCGCCGCGCCGCGCCGCGCCGCGCCGGCGGCGCACGCTACATCGGGCCACACATCCGCCGCTTGTTTATTAGCACCCCCTATATGTATGTATAATTGCCCGGCGGAATCGCGCATTTGTATCGCGCATTGCGCTTGTGCCATATGCGTGCGTGTATATTGCAGTACGCAGACCTAAGTAACACGACCTATCCCAACTTGAGTAAGACGGTCTTTGCGATCTTCATGGTGCTCGTGCCGATATTGCTGCTCAATATGCTGATCGCCATGATGGGTAATACGTACGCGCACGTTATCGAGCAGAGCGAGAAGGAATTTGTGAAGCAGGTCAGTGTATTTCCCGGATTTTCCGCAATTCAGTACTAGCAGCTCGCTAGGTTTTTTCGATGTGTCAAACGGTGCAAAAGTGATGTAACTTTCCAACAATGCCGCGATGCTCGTATATTCTGTTAAATAAATCGTCGTTGAATTAATGACCGACGCACACGAAAACGCACGCGCAACGAAAGCTATTTAAGTGCAATCAAGCCATTTAACTGCATTGATACAAGATTTAACGAATCGTGTGTGAACCGGCAACGTTGATGAAATTTGAGCGATTGTAGCAGGAACTTCTCGATTAAGAGATCTGTTTGTTTGTCAATTTTCTGTATCAAGTGGGCCAAAATTGTGGTATCTTTGGAACGCGCTGTGTCGCAGAAGGACGCCCATAATTATCTACAGGAATACAGTATCAAGTTGGGGCCGGGCGACGATCCGAATAATCCCGCATCGGAGCAGAGAGGTGTGCTGATTATTAAAAGCAAATCGAAAACTAGAGCGAAACAGCGCAAGGGCGCCGTGGCTAATTGGAAGGTGATTTATTTACTTACATTTATTTACTTTTTCTTTTTTCTTTTTTTTTTACCGTGCGTACGCAAAGCGCGCGCGCTTGCCGGCGCGATGCGTATCCAAAGATTTATTTCGCACTCGCGTGCGCATCAAGCGAGCGCAGAATTTATTTATCGATATCCCATTCGGCTGATATGAGTCCTGGTATCGACTCTCGTAAAATGCGTCCAGCAAATTTTGCTACGGCGTAGTATATAGTCTCGTCGAGGTTCCGGCGCGATCACGCGAAACGTTTGCTTAAAAAATTGCTTAACAAACAAACGGTTTTAATAATACGCAAAACCGCGACAACTTTTTCCACGAGCGAGCGATCCAGCGAGGGTCAACACGAGGAACAGAGAAAAAACTTGCGATGTAAATGAATAGATCGTCGTAAATAGCGCCAGCACATATTTGCAGAGACAAAATTTTGACTTTGAAAAATGTTATTAATATCATTTAAACGTGCTGGGTATCATTTATAAGTAACAAGTGCTAAGAGCACATTCCTCGAATTTCCACTTTCGCCTGTAAAAGTGCCGCGAACCATCTACTAACTACTAACGCGAGCAACCCCCATTGACGTGCGACAGTACGTCGTTATAATTTTATCGCATCGCTTCATGTGTCGTATCTTCGCAGCGAGTCGGAAAAGTCACGATAAACGAGCTGAGAAAACGAGGTATGACTGGCGAGGAGCTACGCCGTATAATGTGGGATCGTGCGTCCATCTCCACTCCTGTGCGAGTCAGGTAATAATACTTTCATCGCGCTCATCATACCGTATTTCTCCAGAGCTACGGAGAGCTACTTGTTTCGTTACACCCTCGCGGTATCATTCCGCGAAATATTTACGGGGATGCATTTGTCCGCGACGCACGCCTCACTTTTTAACGATTAAATTGCTCGTCGTTTCAAATTGCAACATCCTGCATAGCCCAATGTACTCTCTCTCTCTCTCTCTCTCTCTCTCTCTCTCTCTCTCTCTCTCTCTCTCTCTCTCTCTCTCTCTCTCTCTCTCTCACTCTTACTTTACCACAATCATATATTGCTCATTCGTTTTCTCATTTTGTTTCATTTTGTTTGCATTGTAATGCAAAATTCAAAACAAATAGACGAGAATAAAATGTATATGTGATTTTTCGACATCTGTGTTCGCCGTTGTTACATTTTGGTCCTCAAGTATCTCAAATACATATGCAAGGCGAAAACGAGTAAATCTATCTGAATTAGTCGCTGACTAAGTGTCTTGTCTCGACTCGATACGTCGACTGCGTGCGACTGCTCGTGCGGCGCATAGATTTACGAACGCCCTTGCTTGAGAGTGACTCACCATTGTCGGAGAGACACTATTCGAGCGATACTTTTTATCACCTCATAACTCCGTCGAGCCTGCCACCTGCAAGCCGGACATAGCTAACGTCGCGTCGCTGGAAACACCAGAGTCCTTCATGGTATTAGCTATACTTCCACGTGGCGAGCGCGTAACGAAGCCGCGAACGTGACCATATCTCACGGCAGTAATTAAATATTTATGAAGCTCTGCGCGCGAGAGAGAGAGAGAGAGAGAGAGAGGGGTTACATAATCCAGCAGGATGTAAGATGAACCGATCGTGCCTTTAACAAAGAATCACTTATTTTCCAGAAGCAATTCAATTACTCAACATCCTGTTTAACTGCTGACACGTTTGTTCAAAGCGCTGAACTGGCTTTGAACGCGTTCCTGCTCTGCTCTTGTGAATCCAATTTTAATCACACCGTTTTAATTAATACTCGATATTTTAATAAATGATTTAGGTCACTACTTTCTCGCGCTTTGTAATATCGTCGCGTGATTTGCACAATACAGGTAGAGGTTGCGTGTGTAGGTTCTCTTCTCTCTCTCTCTCTCTCTCTCTCTCTCTCTCTCTCTCTCTCTGATTGTATCTAATTACTCATTTAAGAAATAAATACTATTCGCATTGTAATGTAACGTTGAAGTCAATCTTTCTCGATAGAGTTTCTACGCGCGAGACGGTAGAGACGTTTTGCACGCCGCGTAATAATTTCATACGTATTGCAGTCCTAATGTCAACGAGCCACAAGTGTCGGCAGTTACTGCAGGTTTTGGTGACGCGCTAACCGCAGCTTTGGACGTAATGGCCTTTGCGCACGACTTTGACTTATCCACTGCGACGGAAGGCGTACCGAGCAATATCGACACGAGGCAGACGAAAGCCATCCCCGACGAGCAGACGAGAACGGCTCGGAATAATCCAAAGGCGGTGACGGATGTCCAACCGCACAAACAAGCCATCGGGGGGGAGGAGACCAAGTTGTCAGGTCTCACGGATCTAATTGATATGTCCGCCGCCGAACCGGCGCGCGTGGAAGCGATGAACTTGAAGAACGCGAGTCGTGAGTAGCAGTACCTACTACTACGTACTATGTGTGCACAAATCCTCGAGAGAGAGACTGACTTTCGCGTCTGACGTAAATAAATAATATTCGAGAGCCAATGATTCTTCGAGTCGCGAGTGCAAGCGCACACGACTGTGTTGCACAGCGATTAATGGGAATCGCGCGAGAAATCAATTAATGTGTTAAATGTAGAAGCAAAGGCGCACGAGGGAGCTGTCGAGGATCCATTCCTGGAGCTCGCTATCGCCTCCGAGACTACGGAAGATTACGATACTTTATTGCAAATGGCCAAGTCCGCCCTAGCTACCAGTGAGGCTTCAACCACGGTCGACCCACAAATTCTAGCACACTTCACTATGATCGCCCCGCCGCCCGTTGAAAAACCCATCGTTGTTAAGAAACAATACTTGGTGGAGTCCAGTGACAACGATCTCGGTGGTGAATAATTATCGTTCACATTGTTTAAGACCAATGATACTTTTCACGCGGTTACTCGCTTAGTCGGATCTTTCGAATGATTTTGCAACATGCTCTGGCAACGGTCATTTAACATTTGAAACATTTATACGCGTGATTATCGTTAGATTGATTCCAGAGTATAAAAAATTGGCGACACGATCCTTTACGACACGATCCCGTAATTCCCGTAATAATTTATATTAATAACAATCACAGGCGACAATTTGCTCGGTACCGAAGCTCGCATCAGGAGGATAAAGTCGGCGAATGATAGATTCATCAGCACATCCAAACGATCACACCATGACGACGATAACGACAGTTCCTCGTCCGTCACTTCCGTCGACCGGAGTCAGCCGCAGTATCGACCGCTGCTGAATGATTCGGAAGAGAGCCTGGCGAACCGCGTCGAGAACGAAGGACGAAGAACTTCCGACGTCGAAACAATTAAGTCGGAAGTCAAGCAGAACGGCCGCGGCGGCGGCGGCGGCGGTGTTTCCAAGCCGTCGGATAAACGCGTCCAGAAACGCCGGCCGAAAACGGCCAAGAACAGGTAACAACGCTTACGTGTTACGGATTACCGCCGAACCGCGGAATCGCGACTCGTTACTTCTCTATGCGTTATCTCTCTTTCCGCGATAAATTACGTATTTGAGAGACAGCAAAGTCGAACATCGGGAATAGTCGCTCGAATAAAATCACTCTTGCGGAGAATTTTTACGTACATGTATGTATATATTTATTTTATATTTATACATATATATATACGTACATTTTCTATGAATCCCAAAGTACATCACATGTGGCATGCGAAAATTAGGAAGACGCTGTTCGTTTCTCAAACGAAATCGGCCGCATCATAAGTGAAACATGAGGTAAAACGACAATCGAATTTCCCCAAATGCATTCGCACTATCGACGCACTACCTCCATGTTCCATCTCGTCGATCCAACGATCATTCGGCAATCGTGCAGTATCCAAACCAGACCATGGGATCATTCTCTCTTCGTCGTCGTATATTCGCTATGCGAAAATACACGCTAAAATTGCGCATCACCTTGAATTTCTTTCCTGAATTCCTACAAGGAGTTTCAATTTGAAGCTTACTCACAAAGACACGCGCGCAATTTCACTGAAGAGACACGCGAGAGAAGGCGAGAGAGAGAGAGAGAGAGAGAGCGAAGGCCCTCTTCGATATTGCCGCCGCAGAAAAGTCATCTCTGCAAATCGTTGGAACGGATCCATAATTAAGGGAACATCCGCTCTAGCTCCGGGCTAGCACCCCTCAGTCAGGCTCCTAGAACGATATATCGACCGATCAGCTGATCGACTGTTCTTCTAATCGGTCCGTTTCGTTTTTTTACGATGCATGCGCAGGGTATCGCCTAAGGAAATAGAGGAACCGGCGAGGAGACGAGAAGAATCGATTGAGCGGAATAAGGCGGCTCTTTCACCTCCGGCGTCGCCCTCGGATCCGCTCGAGCCATGGAGCACGCGTGGCATTACCGACATGAACACGATATTGGCCTGGCGGGAGAATGCACCGGACAGTCCTTAATATGACTTTATGACATTTCGCACTGCGACCTCCTCCACCTTCCTTTTCCTCCTCGCCGCGTGCCGCGACCGATCACGTCGACACACGTTGGCACGCGCACACACACACAGCCGACGTCGACGCCGTGAGGCGTCGTACACATGGATAATCGCGCACAAAGCGATTTCATGCTCGGTCATGGCCGAGCTTTATTTTGAAAAACGCACGTCTCAAGCCGGATTTGGAAAATTCTGAATTTGTGTCCGTGAGCGAATTTCACACACATACACATTTAACGCGTATTTGAATGGTACGAGTATTTGAATTGTCACGATATTTTTTCAAATTGCTGTATGTGAGAAAGCACACATTGTGTACTTTTGTAATATTGTATGATGACGATACATATGGGAAAAGGTATTGTACAGATTTCTAAATTGGAGAGCAGGTCTCCGATTACATATATCAGAGACAAGATTTTAGACATGAATTAAGATTAACGGAATTCACTGTCCGCGATCGTTATTCGATATACAAGTGTAGTTGATTTATTATCCTTAATTTTCTACCTTTGCCTTTGCGCAAGGAGTGCAAAGAGAGAGAGAGAGAGAGAGAGAGAGAGAGAGTTTAAAGAGTAAAATCGACAACATTTTGTATGTCCAAAGGATCAGCTTATGTATCGTTGTTTTCCGAAACAAACTTTGAAACACAGATTAGCGTTGCATAGATTAGTTTTTGCTGATACCGCGCATGCTGTTTGCTGTAAAAAGCAGCTTGGACTTTTATGAGGGGAGTACCGAGTGTATAAAATCACGCTAAAAAAATTGGTAACGATGTCGCGACAAATCGATTCGCACATTGCGCGGGTTTGTGTTGTTTACCATGTTTACCATGAATATTATTCGATCTCAAATCCACACACACCCGCGTAAATACGCCGTAATATGTCGTAGAGAATATACCGTCAAGCGGCATACTTTTGTGTGATAATTATGAAAGCAAACATGAAAGCGAGCAGGGACCAAAAAATATCAACCCACCATATAATTTCTAAAGAGGTCGCACGATGAGAAATTTTGTACGTACACAGGGTGCGCGCGCGCGCGCGCGCGTGTGTGTGTATATGTACACAAGTATATTTATTAAAATGAGCCACCGAGGAATTTCTCGAAGGCGCAAGAGTAGCTACGTAATGCGTGGCAAGCAGTCGAATACTTTTGCGCTCTCGAGTATAGGTATTTCCAAGTTTGAAGGGGACCTCCGGATTTTACTCTCACAAAATTTGTCAATTATGCAATTAAAGCACGCCGTATAAGCTGTAGGTAGGTAGGTAGGTATAGGAGATACGGTAAACTTTCCGTCCACACAGCGAGATATTATTACCTGCATTCCAGTATCTCCATCCAGCTCGGCTCGATAGCGATTAAAGCGGTATATCTGAGAATCGAAAGTTATCCCCGTTGATCGCATACGTGGCGCGGGCAAAGATATTTCCAGATTCTTGCTACTCAGATTTCTGTGTAAATACTTGTGTGCATACCACGCAGATTTGTACACACGAGAAAGGCGCGCCGAATAAACTATTTTCAAGCGACGCAGTCTCGTCACTTTGTAAAAATCCCACAAATCAATTTTATTTTCTTCCGCGTCTCCCTTCCACGTCGCGTGTTTTCGGCTTTAATTAAAGTATTTGACACGCTATTACACGGATATGTAAATTGCGTCACTGACGAAACAATCAAGCCTTGCAAAATCGAGTTATCGCGCAGCGCGTACTGTTTCCAGTCGAAACGCTAAGCGAGAATTTACAGCACGTTAAACACGTCGTGTAATCGTCATGTATCCCGAAATTTGCTTAAAATTTAACGTAATCCTTTATTAAAATCCAACCTTTTGAGCATTTGCGTATTCATTCGTCCGAAAGATTGCCGGTGATTCCCGATGCATCTCCGGGATCGACCGGTTATAAACAAGCGGTAAATTAAGTATAAAATGCCCAAGGGAAGGGACTGGCGTATCTCGCAGACTTTTTCCAAGTTCTCCAGATCAGCGCCTCGCGCAAAGTACGAGGGCAGTCTGAAAAGTTCTCGGCCTGACACACAGATGGCATTAGAAACTGTCAAGCTATAATTGTATTGGAAAGTGGCATCCCTGATATAAACCTCATGTAAAATTTTATTTCGATCTGTCGAGTCATTCGAGTAGCAGCACCGGTTTCATTGTCTTTTTTAAAATGGAAAAAAAATTGAATATCGCGTAGCGATTAAATTCTTTGTTTTGGATGGTTTAACACCAATAACAGAAATTCATCCGAAATTGTTAAAAGTGTATAAGGATGCACATCATCCTCACTTTTCACTGTGAAAAAAATGGGCTGCTCTTTTTAAATCTGGTCGTACAAGCCTCGAAGATGATCCACGCGAAGGTTGCCGGCAAAAATTGCTGCAACACCACAAAACATTCAACAAGTCCATGATATGGTGTTAGATGATCGGCGAGTGAAAATGCGTGAAATAGCTGAGGCCATAGGCATCTCGAAAGAACGAATTGGAAATATTTTGCATGAAGAATTACGCATGAGAAAGCATTGTGCAAGATGGATGCCGCCGCATTTGCAAACAATTGATCAAAAACGCATTCGAATGCGTATTTCTCAAGCGTGTTTGGATCGTTTTAAGCAAAACGGAAAATGCATTTGGCAAACGTCGTTTCATAACTGTTGATGAAACTTGGATCCACCACTATACACCAGAGCGAAAAGAACAGTCGAAACAATGGACCGAAGCCGGTGGCTCCACGTGCACCAAAGAAGGCAAAGACGGTTCCATCAGCGGGAAAGGTTACAAGGCAACAGTTTTTTGGGATTACAAAGATGTTTTGTTGTCGATCGATTATCTTCAGAAAGATAAAACGATTAACTCTGAATATTATTGTAACCTTTTGGATGCAAAATTGGATGCAAAAATTCGTGAGAAAAGACCTGCTTTAAAGAAGAAAAGAATCGTTTTCCATCAGGACAATGCACACACACATGTGTTCACACAAGTGTTTTGACAATGGCAAAATTCAACGAATTAAAGTACGAATTGCTTCATGAACATCCAGCGTATTCACCAGATTTGGCTCCCTCTGACTTATTATCTGTTTCCAAACCTGAAAAAATTCCTGGCTGGAAAGCATTTTACATCAAATGACGAAGCTATTGCAGCCGTGGATGAATATTTTGCAGACCTTCCGGAATCACACTTTAATAATGGTATTGAATTATTGGAGAAACGTTGGAATAAATGTATTGAAATTTTAGGAGATTATATTGAAAAATAAAATATATTTCACGGCAAAAAAATTTTCTTTCATTGTCAGGCCGAGAACTTTTCAGACTGCCTACGTATTAGTTCGCTCCTATGCTCCTACGATGTGTCGTTATCTTCGCCGACAATCTCCGCCTATTGTCGCGATATAGCGGCGAAAGGAGTTGGAGAGAGAGAGAGAGAGAGAGAGAGAGAGAGAGAGAGAGAGAGAGACTGCGAAATGTTCGTTCTCGCGGGTGCGACGAGGAAACTTGAGAAGTTCTTACCTCCTGCGCGTATTGAAACAGTAATGATATGATGAGGAGGCGGCGGCCTCGGCGGCTACGATAGCGAAATGAAAACACGTGCACCACACGGCAGCGGGCGGCAACGGAACTTGCCGAACAAAAGCTCGTTTACACGCTATAACATCTCCCGCGGGGGAACGATCGAACAAACAAATTTCGAACGCGCCGCGGCGGAAATTCACCGTGCGAATATTACTATCGAGAGCTTTATATATCGCACTTGGGGAAGGAGTTCGCGCCGCCGAATTGTCCGGCGAACCGTACCTTATAAGTCCCTTAAAGGGAGGATCACGCCTTTTATACATTTTATATCAGTTTTATGTTCGCACCAACTGCCATCTTTCTCCTAGCTCTCGTATTGATTGACAGCATTAAGTTTAAGATGATTGTGTTTCTTTCTGTCTTAAATAAGTACAATAATAGTAAAATGTCGTGTAAAATATACGTATATGTATATATATATATATATATATATATATATATATACGATACTACACATTGATATTGAATACTTAATACATATTGATCTCTCTTAGCGGGTCTATATGATATAATAAAATGTTGTTCTTCCAGGATGTTGATGTTGTTGAATTATCCAACTATTCTCGGGTCGAAATTTTACTGTTACACCATCGTGTTGACTTGCACGCTGTTCTTCATTGATCTCGCTTTAAAGCTTGACTATATGTGTAGCTTGAATAATCAAAGATATATAGGCGCGAATAAATGCAATTCGCGCGATATACGTATATCGCTAACAATGTGCATGGTATATATATACCATGCACATTGTTAGCTACGTAGTTTCATTGGCTCTCTATTTGGAGTCGGGTGTTTGTAGTTTTAAACAGTGATGTTGTAAAATTATTCTTACGTATCTCGTGGGAAATCAATGCGATTTGCGAATAAAACAAGCGCTATGTTATAATGATAATGCTTTGTGAGCTTGGAGATTTCACGCTCACCATTTCGCGTCGCGAAATTCACCGCCCTTGTGTGCGCATCGCTATGCATCCGGAACTACGTAGAGACCTTCGTCAAGCCTCCGTTCTGCACCGTCCCATGTCGACCGCACATTTCACTTTACTTCGCTTAATTTTATTCGCGACTCGCGTCGCGATTAATATTTGCGCTTTAAGAATCTTTCGTCGCTAACTAACGATGCACCGATATGCGGTGAAAAGGTTACAATTTATATCGAGAACGGAATGTACGAACGGAATGTGTTTAACGAAAGATGAAATCATAGCCCAAAAGTGTTTTATATTAATGAATGTCTGTCAAGATACACGGGATACACTTTGGGAACAAAGGGTACGCGACTCGATAAATTTCTCGGATATCTCGGAAAAATGCCCGCGTAAAAAAGAAATGACGAATCGAAGACCGATCGCCCCAATTGCGAAATCAATCAAAGTCGTACGCGGATGAATTAATCGAGAGTGGCGTGATGATATTCTCACGCGTACTGGATGGCTTCGCAATATCTCAATAATACTTTTGCGAAGACTGCTTCTCTGCAATTTTGCTGCGAGGATTATTCCACAATTTTGCCGCGAGGACTGCTCCACGATATCCCTGCGAAATTTATCGTCGTAATAATTCTGCGAATTTGTCTTAACGATTTCCTCCGAAGGAAGTTGTTGTAAAATATAACGTAACGTAATTATAAACGTAAAAATTATAAATTGTAATTGGACAGAATCGATGCGAACTCGAGCGTAAAAGATCGCGAACGCGAGGAGGAGGAGAAGAAGAAGAAGAGGAGGAATAATGTAATCGCAATTATTGCAAAGTTTATTAAATGAACTCGTAGAATATAAAATACCTGCGCGAGTACCTGAGATTTCAGTCGTTTTGACAAACACAACTTGACCACCAGTCAAGCGTGCCAGCAGGGGATAAAGATACACGAAAAATATAAAATATTAATCGAGAGAAGTGTGAAAGAGAAGTAAGAATAAAATATATTGTAATCTCAGCTGGGCTATTAAACTCAACATCAACTGATCCGCGAAGATAATCGACAAACGACAGGCAAATCGACGCATGTGCTCGCACACAGATATGACTTGACAGGATTTGACTTGACGTTTTTTTGACGTCGTTAAAATAATCCCGAAATATCGACGCATGATTTCTCAGATCTCAGGTCTTGATTAGCTCGAATTAAATGAGATGAGAGAAATATACCATCCACGAAACTATTGCCGACCCAACGCGAAAAAGTAGGAGAAGAAGATAAATTTGGATATAAAGCAATGTGCCGCGCAAGCAAATAAAAATACGAGCGGCCGAGTGCCGGGCATTCCGCCCCCGCTAGACAATTTATCAGGTCGCTCCGGCAGCGGCAGCGGCCGATGGCGATTTCGTTTTCTTTACACGCGGCAGCGAATTCTCCGGCCGTAATAAATACGGAATTGAAATACTTTTGCGCGCGATGCGTTCGCGTATACGTCCGGTTTCCCGTTTGCGCATCGATCAAGCGCAATCCGATCCAAGTCGGTTCTCGCATATCGCCGATATGAATTTCTGTGCCGCTGCGCGATAAATTTCCTCGCCGAAGCCGGGCATCTCGAACTGTCGAAGTCGTTAAATTGATTCGCGATCTGAAGTTGGGCAACTCGCGGCGAAAAAAAGAGCAGAAAATCCGTCACACGCGCCGTCTTTAACCGGCGCGCGAGTCCCAGCTGCTTGGAAGGCTGCTTGGATCGCGGCTGATGGCGCGCAGTCTGCAACCACTAATCTCGCAACGCCTCCCGACGATGGTCGTTTAGTTTTAACAGACAGTGACAGTTTGCACATTCTGCCTGTTATTGTTCCTCGTATGTTGCTGCGGCGTGGTACGAAGTGGTGATGCAGAAGGGACGACACTGCAGACGTATGGTTGCGAAGGTAGAAATTATCGTTGTGTTTGTCCTGATCGCATCATGTGTTTGTTCCCCGTAAATATTTATGGAAACCGGTTGGATGATACGTGAACGAAATTCGATCAATTAAGATAATATCAACTGTATGACTGTTCGTTCCTAATAATGTATGGCGTGACAGGTATATTTATGAAATTTTCCGTATCCATGTATCTCTCTCTCTCTCTCTCTCTCTCTCTCTCTCTCTCTCTCGATGGATTTCCAATTTTACAATGCTACATAATATTTCGCGTGATATATAACTTGGAATTTAAATTGTGGATTTAAGTACCACTGTCCTTTCACGATTAGATAAATATATACGTGGCTAGCTTAAAGTATAAGCTGATCACTCGTCCTCGCAGGAGTACGAGTACGAGAGCCCGGATTCGGCATCGACACGAAGAACAACGATCTCGACGAGGAGGATATCGAGACGGTACTCGAGGCAATCATAATTTTTATCGCGTCGTCGTAGCAAACGGCAAAAGGAGAACCGTGGCAAGCCCGTCGCGCCCGCACCATGAACGGAATTGGTTAGAAAAATCGACGAAACACGCGATATTTAATCATTTATCCCGGGAGGCGTCTGAGGCGTCATTTGTTTCGACAGATCTGGGACGACGAACTCGCTGTTATAGCGCGTCGATCGGCGTTGCAGTGCAAGCTCTTCGAGAAGGATCAGGGTGCCGAGACGTTGGCAAGTGACTTCGACGGATACATCCCATTTTTCATCCCTCTTCTTTTCCTCCTCCCCTCTCTCTCTCTCTCTCTCTCTCTCTCTCTCTCTCTCTCTCTCTCTCATGTCGCCGTTATTTTTCAATATCCAATAACCCGTGCAGACGCAAAATTTCTCCATCGATACGGCCGCCAAAATACATTCGCGCGTACGTGTGTGTTGGCATTACGTTCGATATCGACTTGATATCGACTCTCACTCCTAATTACGAGAGTTTTCGGATTTCGATTAGAATCCATTTCAAACTTATATTTCCGACGTCACGGATGCGCGAAAATAATCTCCGCGTTTATACGACGACGGGGAAAGAGATAATCGACAGCAGTTGCATTTTTTTGTTAACTGACAAACTATTAAGAGGATAGACCTTTCCGAAATTATAGCGTCTATTATTAACGAGACAGAGTCTAGCGATCAAGCGATCTCGTTGCAGCGAAATCACCTCTTATAAGATCGCACACGCTGTGCGTGTCGCAAGTCGAAACGCACATCTCGTATATCGATATCTCATTGAAACGAGTCGCTCGTTGTACAACGATTTGGAGTGTGGCAGAATGTAAACGTGCTCGACATGGACAGCGTAGAAAGTGGCACGAGCGTAGAACGAATTCACTTTCATATTGCATCGCGATACGACGAGGTGGAAGACTTCGACAATGCGAAAGTTGGGTAAAACTCGAGTACATATAGCGAACGTGGGGAGTTTTATCAGATCAGTTTCGTACTTAGAAAGCCACCTTCTTCATCGAGACCACGGGTCTCGATCGATTCGGAGATAAAATGAACAAAAATCTCAAGAAGCTAATGTCTCGCGAATGATTAAAAATAAATAGCCTAACTCGAGAGTTAAAGACTTCAAAGATATGCAAAAAGAGAGTAAACATCCGTCCCTTCACGAATATCGAGTAGACTTTGAATGGATTTGTGATACACAAGAATTAATCATCGAAACGAAAAAAAAGAAATATATATATATATATATATATATAATAGTGGAAATTGATGGGTTTCTGACTGTGCGCAAATTTTCATCAGATTTTTACGGAGGAAAAATCAATTTTCTAAATCGAAGTGAGTCGAAGTGAGAAAAACTGTCCTGTGGAGGACAGTTTGCCTGTATGAAACACCCTGTATACACAAATCGCGCACTAAAAATTGGTGTGACATATGCACGTTTCTCGCATCTGTGTGTATGTAGGTAAATGGTAACGCGTACGGACCGCAATACTATAGAGAGAGAGCGAGAGAGGGAGAGAGGGAGAGAGGGAGAGAGGGAGAGAGGGGGAGAGAGAGAGAGAGAGAGAGAGAGAGAGAGAGAGAGAGAGAGAGAGAATGGGTACAATAGGTCGAGCCGAGTTGATCGGAACGGCTCCTTTGTGTCGAGAGACTCACCCTTTTGTGAATGGCCAGTGTTCGATCTGGCGTGTAGACATAGCTAACTCAGTCCTCGAATTTTGGGGGAAACTTTGCGGCCACCGCTCTGTCCTTCGTTTCCTTCCATCTCCCTCTTCCTGTCTTCTCGCGTAATCCTCTGTCTATTTCATCCCACATATCTACCCTCGTTTCTGCTTTTGCCCGCGCTTTTGCACGCTATACCCCCCGTGGAAGCCAGTGCTGCTTTTAGGTGCATCGGTACCCCGGTTTACCGGTTTTCACGCGTTCTTTATCGTCCTACCGAGTAAGCCGAGTCAAATTTGGGAAAAACAAGGAAACGCGCAAGAGATAGACTAGAATCATTTCAAATGTTCCCGAGCTTCTTTCTTTACTTGTTTTCGGAGAGGTGTGAATACTTTGCAAGATTTTGTTTTTGCAATATTTTTTATGAAGAACAAAATACACTGAAAGATATATCGAATTTGTAATATATAAACATCGTGAACAGGCATAAAGACAACTGTCTAATCCTAAGAGAAGAGCGAAACGCGTTAAAGTTATTTCTCCGTCTTCTCTCGTTACAAGTATTTATCGCGAGGAAGAAGTTAATAAGTTAGTTAGCTGAGTTGGAGAGGGGAACGACCTCGCCTGTAGAAGAAATGTTTAAATTAGTCCGATGGGGAGCGTCGACCTTTCCTCGGCGCCCCCGAGTCGAGCGGGTCGTCTCGATCACTCTCTAAAGCCGATACTGGAGGGATCGTTGGAGCGTCGGAGGATGAGGAAGGAGAGGGATGAAGCGACGACTTGACCGTCAGAGAAAATGACCAAAGACCGATTGTACGGAACAGAGATGCCGGAGATGGGAGATGGCGAGATAGAGCGGTGTTCTTCTTCTGTCGCCGGGAACAATCAAAATCGCGTATTCTCTCGGTAAATTGGAAATCGAGAGTGCTATTGTACCGGCCCAAATTACTCGTCGATAGTCCTGTATACACCGTTCCCCCGGCAGCTACGAGCACGAGCCGTTGTCGTGCTTTTTTCTCTTCCTTTTATATTCCAGGTTGATAGAAAAAAAATATTTCAATTTCCTATAGAGGATACATTCGTGAAAATGTGATACAATCAGCCGCGCGAGTTTTAACCCCGTAAAGTGCACTCGAGAGAGAGAGAGAGAGGGGGAGAGAGAGAGAGAGAGAGAGAGAGAGAGATGTACGAAAAGATGTATTAACCTCACCTATTTCTTTGTTCCTTTTTATGTATGCAACTACAGAGCACCACGATACACCGCGCATGTGGTTGATTTCGTTTTACTTGCCGTGCAAATTGCCGATGCAGACGCGAGAATTACAGAAACATCAGTTACTTCAAATTTACTTCTGAAATGAAACGAAACGATTGTTGATATCCCGTATATCCCGTAATTTTTACCATCTCGAGCGATGCTGCATACATCCATTTGCTGAGATATCGCGTGCTTTTGACAAACGAGATATTTCAATTTTTCATTGATTTGCCGTGAGGTTCAATCGCGACAATTTTCGCCGGTAATTCTCGAGATGAGCCCGCGAGACACGCGTTAATCTCTCTCTCTCTCTCTCTCTCTCTCTCTCTCTCTCTCTCTCTCTCTCTCTCTCTCTCTCTCTCTCTCTCTCTCAAGTCTCTTTCGCAGGGGTATCTCGAATTATGAAGCGCTCACCCGTCCTAATTCGAATTCAACTTGTGCGTCGATGAGGAGCGCGGGGCACGAGGCTGCCGACGCCCCGACGTCCACCTTCATTCAGTCCAGATAATCGCACCTTTCAGCCTGGTGAACTACTCGGTTCGCGCGCGCGCGCGCGCGCGCGCGCAACTCTCCTCTTACATTCCCCTCGCATCGGCGGCGTTCATTTACGCTGGTTGCGGTCGCGCGATTTACACGCTCGACTTGAACAAGACCGCGACGAGTTACCGTCGCGACTCAGTCACGCCCGGCGGGTTTGGGAATCGGGTCGAGGTACTCGTGTGTAATTACGGACCCGTCGATCGCACCGCACCGCACCGCACCTCGGCAATTCTACAAACTCTGCCAGCCGAGCCTATGTCCGCCCGGGACATAGCCTTCTTAGCGTTAGATCGTTACCGCGACCACCTTTGCAGTAAGTAAAGGTCTCATGAACTTGAATTCCTCAGTGAAATGGGGAACTTGATGCTTCTTATTTACTTTCGTCGATAGGAGGAAAAGGCACGAAAGATCAGAGAAAGAACGAAACAACAACTAAAAAATTGGGATTTTCTTTTTATTATAATTAAAGTTACGGTTACAGTAAAAATATGTTTATTATTATTATTATTTGCAAACTTTGCAAATTTTTCCACGGTTCGCTACCTTGTATCAAACAACGATGATACACGTGGACATATTAGGTGTACAAATGAATAATCCAAATTATTTTAAGCAGTTATGAAATCAATTTTAAATTGAATAGATTTTCCCGCTCTTTTGTGATTATGCAATGTTGACATATAGCTATTAAAAAGAACATATATAGTTTGGCGAGAGGCCCAACATAACCTTGAAAAGTATTCAGTTCAGTACAGTCGCCAAAATGGCAACAGATAAGGTGCATATCCGACACTGCATTCTCTACGAATTCCAACAAGGAAAAAATGCTGCAAGACCGTGCGAATCGATTTGTTCCTTTCTCGGCGAAGGTGTTGTATCGTACGATGTGTGCGCATTTTGGTTTAAGCGATTTAAAAGCGGCTTAAAAATTTCACAAACTAATCGACAAACAACACTTCCCTGGGCCCTGGAGGCCCTCGGGAAGCGCGATAATGATGATTTGGAGCAACTGCTCGCTGAGAATTCGGCACAAACACAAAAAGAGCTTTTTGAACAGTTGGGAGTAACTCAGCAAACGATTTCCAAACGCCTACATGAGATGGGAAAGATCCAGAAAGAAGGAAAATGGGTGCCTAACCGCATGAGCTCACTGAAACCAACAAAAGTCAACGAGTGGCAGCGTGTCTTTTGTCTTCTCAATAAGCAGCGTCGAAAGCAGCTTTCTTGTGGAAAATCGTTACGGGCGATGAGAATGGATACTCTATGACAATACGAAACGCAGAAAGTCATGGGTAAATCCCGGCGAATCGTCAAAATCGCTTCGGAAAGAAGGTTCTTCTCTGCACTTGGTGGGATATCAAGGGCATGCTTTATTATGAGTTGTTGGAACCGGGTGAAACAGTTACTGCGCAGACTGCTACCAACGTCATCAATTAATCTGCTTGAGTCAGGAATTGGAACGAAAACGCCCGTATACTGGCAAAGGAGAACCAGGAGGAGGAGGAGGAGGAGGAGTGAAAGTGTTGCATGACAACGCCAGGCTACACATTGCTTCCAATACAAAAGACACCGTAATGAGTCTTGGCTGGGGCAACCGCCTTGCAGCACTTGCGGCGTATTCGCCAGACATTGCTCCATCCGATTATCACTTGCTCCGGTCGATGCAACACGCCTTGTCCGATCATGCACTTCCAATCGGTGGATGAGATCCGAAAATGGCTTGACGACTTTATCGTGTCCAAAGACGTAAGATTTTTTCCGAGATGGAATTCATCAGCCGCCCGAAAGATGGCTTAAAGTTATAGAAAGCAACGGCGAATACTTTGATTGAACAATTTAATTTACTCTCGTTTCAAAATAAACCTTGAATGTAGCTGAAAAAATTGGATTATTCACTTGTACACCTAATATAAAGGTGGAAACTGCAAACAAACGTCGTAATTCTACTGATTTTAATATATGTTGTGTAAGTCTTGATATATTGACTGGGTATCTGCGAAATATCTTGCCAAGTTTAGCAAACCTTGGCGTCGATACTCCGCAGCGGTACATGTGATTTGGGAAAGAAACGTGAGTAACGGCTTCAAGACCACGCTCGCGAGACTGACGTCTCGCGTCTGCCCATGCACGTTCGTTACTACTTACTTAGCGGGCGGACATTTGAGCGAGCCGGCTCCTGTCCGTCGATTCGTCCCTCCATCGATCGTTACGGGACACGCGACCACTCGGTTATTCCTTAAGCACGAAAGCTCGTTTATCTTTATCGGTGTTCCCCGAGCCTCAGATGTCGGGGGCACTTTTGTGTAAGAAGATTACCTTTTGTCGGCAAAAGTGGAAAGTCTTCTCGGCAAAAGACGCGAATGTGTGCTGACCTGTTTCTCGATTCGTCTTCTTATAATTATGTATTAATATACATATATATACCATATATCTGCCTCTCTCTGTCTCGATGTACGAAAATGTACTTGCAGTTTATATGATCGGGCTAAAGGGAAAGAAAGTTGCTATTCTTTATTATTCCGTATACATATTCTTGGATTCTTGGATCCAAGTATTGTATTACAGACCGTAACCGTGGACGGAAACCAATTTAAGATTGATCAATGCACTTCGACGTTCCCGCACTGACTCTCGTCGACAGTTTAGAATAACGACGAAACCGAAGTTACCGCTGAGTAATCTCGCTTTATTAAAGTATGGAAGGAACGGTAGCTACCGTTTTTGAACGATCAGCTCTGCTCCTGTCGCACGATACATCGCGATTATCGCATCGTCGTAAATACCAAGAGATCCTGACATAAGAATGATGGATGAATCAATATCATCGACGAGGACACAGAGATCGTTCCACGATAATAATTTCGGCATTCCTTTGATCTTTCTAGATCCAACGCGCCTCGTCTCAGAATATGATGTCTCATGAGTCAGTATGTAGATGAATTTATAAGGTAACAGAGCAGTTTCTCATCGAATCTAATGTATCGCAGATCACACACAAATTGAATTATCCAATTATCGATACAAATATATAAAGAAATGTATGTGCCGAATTAACATAAGAATTATTTTGCTTTGACTGTTTACGAATATATTGATGTTTTTTCTTTTCTTTTTTTCTTTATGTTACAAGCACCTAACCGAAGATTACAGAGTTTCGGCAAATTATTTATTATTTCATTATGAACGAATTATAAGCGGAATATTATTCCGACATGAATTCTCCAAGATGTTATTATTTCACAGCTGAGATATCACTTTATTTGGAGTCAGTGGAAGTTTCACCATGTTCCAGATCGAAGTCAGGCATCGAAGAATGCAAGCGAGAGACAAGCAACAGATAAGTAATCGTACGATCGCGCCGCCGTCGTCCACGTTGCTCAGCTCTATTGTCGCTGCTACAGTACGGTGTGACTAGCATACTGCGTGCTGCAGAGACAAGCGGCTAGGTATTATTATTTTAAGATAACCAAAATATCGAGCTGCTGCTCATATATCTGCCGCATTACGACGCAATGATATCGCATGTCAGGTGTATCTAAATTACAATGCGCATACTCTCGTCGTTTCTGTTCGTATTTGAATACGCAATGTCATTGTAATCCGAGTAAATACAGTACGACCGTTACGACCGCAAGCAAATTGTTAAAATCGGCAGCAAGTAGCCGACGTGTGATTTGCCAATTGTCAGTATATAAATTATGGAAATGTGATAAACAGCTGCGCAAATATATCGCATTACCGGATCGAGACCGCAGAAGATTTATCGGCAATTACACACTCGTGTACCATAACAAAACGATCAGTCGAGTTTGCGTTCACGTTGTTTGTGTTTCGCCGCAAATGGTATTAAAAAGCACCTCGTGAAATTCGCACGAACGTAACTTCGATCGATTTAGTTTCGTTAGATTCGTCGGGCGAACGGATATTGAGGAGAAGGTGAATCGGTGATTAAAATTAAAAACTTGCGTTGAAGAGAGAGAGGGAGGGAGGGAGGGGGAGGGAAGGAGGGAAGGAAGGAGGGAGGGAGAGAGGGAGAGAGAGAGGGAGAGGGAGAGAGAGAGGGAGAGAGAGAGAGGGAGAGAGAGAGAGAGAGAGAGGAAGAGAGAGAGAGAGAGAGGAAGAGAGAAAGGGGAAAAACAGAAACAGGGATTAAAACACGGGGGGGACTCTAACTGCCCCTTGATGACGATCTGACGAGTCAGAGGAGTAAGCTGAATGGAAGCGCGAGTCGGTATTAAATCCACGTCCGAGAATGGCATTTTATTGCAAGAACGAGATACGATTACGCGTAATTCTCTCAAATTTCTTTCTCCGACTTGGCAGCTTATCTTTAATAATTTCGATCTCTCGGCAGCACTTTACTCTCGGTAGCACCGTACAGTAATTTACGGATACGATAAATTCTCTCTCTCTCTCTCTCTCTCTCTCTCTCTCTCTCTCTCTCGCTCTCTCTCGCTCTCTATCGTTTTGTTTTTGCACGTCAGCTGCTCGCTGCTGGTTTTTAAAACAACGTAATAATGTATGAAAAGCCGAGACGACAAATTGAATCGAGTCGAATCGACGGAAACTCGACGGAGTCGATTCTACTCCTTAAACCGCAGAAGATATTAGATGGTCGTCAAGGAAACCCAAAGGAAGGCTCTTACTTTCGGTAAGGAGAGATCGATTCGCGTTTTGTGTGTGTGTGTGCCATAGCCTGGCATCGCGCACCAATCTTTCGGACGCTTCTTCCTCGCACCTTTGAAAATATATTACTACGAATTAGCGCGACGGTTTGGTAGTCGCGAAAAAAGCGACGAGATTCAGTTTCGGCACGATATCCAAAACCGCTTGGTCCGCAGGGCGGCGGCCACTTCGATTAATGCCGGGAGTGGCTTTTTGGCTCCGTTGGAATTTGTCCCTTTGACGCGAACGTTGTTCGCGAGATAACGAATTTTATCCGGGGGTTCCTGCTGCGTATATAGAAGTCGGCACTCTGTACCTTCTGCGTCGTACCACCAGTCATGACCCCATGCCTTGGCAAAGATGGAAAAGAGAGTGTACAGTAAAATTCGGTGGGGGAAACGCGGAGAACACAACGTGGAGGAAACGGCAACTATTTGTAGTGTAAAGACATAACAATAACTTATATAGTAGTGTTGTATTTTGAGATTTTCGTCGATCTTCATCGATCTTTCCAGTCCAGACGGTTAACATGGTTAATGTAGAACCACGATTTCGCCTCGAACAAAAGAAAGCAAAAGAAGAGAATCACGATATGCCTTTCAATTGCTCTCTAGTTGTTTTTCCAAAGATTGATCAGTCCCATAATACCATTTTTCATTTCGTAAATGGCTTCTCGTCCCGTCAATCCCAATCTCATCGTCTGCTGCTGATATGTCGGTAAACTGATATGTCGCCTTCGCTCCCGCACAGTGCCACCTTTTGCCCCGTGTCCTCCAAATCTATAAAGAAGAGAATGTCAATGCCTAAAAGATCTTCTATCTGGATACTTTCTAAACAAGAAATATATTTCTTTAATGTGTAATATTTCATTTTTGTATTTTTTCAAATTTATACGGCCAGCGATATTGCACAAACTTCGTAACCGTCCATCTTCACCATCATGCATCGTACGTCTCTGTTTGCATTTTGTCTCGATTGTATATATAAATCCTGCTACTTAATATAATTGACAAGCAATTATACACGATATACAATTCCGCCGGAAAGTAGAGAAATATTGGAAGCAATATTGGAAAGACATGCAGCCAGCTAACAATTTTTACAGTCGAATACTCTACATTCGTAGCGCGTACTTAATATATTAAAGTGCAACCTTTGGAAAATTGGATTTACGCAAAACACCTGGCGGGAGCGCTTCATTTTCAGCCCCCCGCCGCCATCGTCGAAGGTTAATCTGAAGGTTAATATTTATTTGTTCGAGTTGCCGATCGCGCGCGCGCGCGCGCGCGAACCTTTCCTGTCACCGCGTTGACTTCTCATGAACGTCGCGTCGTACCCGAACGGCCGCGATTTCTTCGAGCCACTGATAATCCGCGTTCGATTTTGGCAGGCGAACGTGCACGGAGCCTCTGATAGCGGTGCCAAGATTCGAGCAGGGCAGAATGCGAGGCAGCCGAGTCTCCTTAGTGCCGTCGCAGGAATTCCAATTTCTCCCCGATTTCCTGGACCGCTTTAACGAGTCTCTCGCACACCGCCGCTAGGTTACCATCTCGCTTCGGCGATATCAGACGCGTATGATCCGCCTTGTTGCACCAGTTGCAAGGAAAGCTTTGCCCTCGTTGAAAAATATTTCCACATTATTCGGGGAAGAACAGCGATATAGACGTGGTAATTTTATACACACCTCAAACTCTCTCATAAAACAGGAAGCCGTTCCTCTTTAATCGTGAGACCAGCCCCTTCGACCCGATACGGTTAAGTATTGTGCTATCTCGTCTACTACTCGTCTACTACTCGTGGACTAGCGCTTTTTTGTCGTTGTTGTTGGCGTTGCTACCATATTCGTTGTACCATATTGCAGTAACCAAGTTTCACGTTATATCGCGGTCGAGATGACGGATCGATCGCGAAAAGGCGACGCGCTTTAACCTTTAAGTGAGAAGCATCTTATTTTGCAACACATACTCCGAAAGTTGGGAAACTACATCTCTCTCTCTCTCTCTCTCTCTCTCTCTCTCTCTCTCTCTCTTCCCTCTCTCTCTCTCTCTCTCTCTCTCTCTCTTCCTCTCACGCTCACTTATATTTTCATTTGAATTATTTCGTCGTTTGCGTTTATAATCACATAAAGATGGCTTTATCTCGTTCGAGAATGCTTTATAAAGATAAATTTGCCGCAATCTCGTCGATATTTTGCGACGATCTCGATTATACCGTGCAATCTGCTTGCCGCGGATCTCACTGGTAAACCGGCGTTATTGAATTTAGCACGAGACGCGAGAGATCAATGAGCATCAAAAATTAATTGAAGATCAAAATGGGAAGTTGGGATTAACTCGAGATAAGCGATTTATGAGTCGACGAACGGTGAAATTAATGAGGAACATTTCATGGAATCATATAAGAAACAGCCGAAATGACTAGCGTAGCTGGGTGATAATGCAAAAGTCTAAGATTCAAATGAGTATCGACTGAGAGAGAAAGAGAAAGAGAGAGAGAGAGAGAGAGAGAACGAAAGAAAGAGAGAGAGAGAGAGAGAGAGAGAGAGAGAGAGAGAGAATGGAATGCACTTTGACCAATTAGCGCGCATTTAAAGGCTAGTCTACATTGATTCGACCGACCACGGGTATATCTCTCTATCAAAAGGGAATATAAATCTCTTGGATACGCGATTCTGATTACTCGCGAATAACAAGTAACGGTAATCTCTGTCGATGGCATGAGGTAAATTGGAAAAAGAAATGCAGCGAGGACAATTGGCAATGCAATTGGTATAAAAAGAAATAAGCATGCAATTACATTTGTTCCATAATAGAGATCACATTTTCGCGCACCATATGTTTCATTAATACTAGTGACAATGTCAAAAATACATAGAAGAGGTAAGGTCAACAACGAGAAGACAAAGAGGAAGAAATGGTGGTGGCAGCGGTGACGGTAAAGGAGCAAGAAGAAAGTTATGATGCTGTTTTAATTAAGCATAACTGCTTAACTGCTTAAGATGTGTCCTGCATACACACGGGAAGGAACTCGCGGAAACCTTTTGTTGGCTAGATGGCATAAAGAGAACGCATTTCTCTTTTTTTTTGACGCAGTAGAGTTTCTTTTAGAGTTGTCGTTTAAGTTCTTTAGTACGTAAAACGTAACACGAATTGTCTTACCGCAACTATTGTTAAAATCTACTTAAAACAAGGAAAACCGAGATTGAGCCGGGGAATTATGAAAAGTCCTGAAAATATCTTGCGACCTACTTTTCGCGATGACGAATTAACGATTCGAAACATCACTCACGCTTCGTTAGCACGACTCCAAGTCCCGCTAAAGAAAGGAAACGACAGAGAGAGAGAGAGAGAGAGAGAGAGAGAGAGAGAGAGAGAGAGAGAGAGAGAGAGAGAGAGAGAGACCGAGAGAGAGAGAGAGAGAGAGAGAGAAAGGTGGGAGAAAAAAAGAAATCGATGAAACACATTCGGTTATCTCCAAAGTTCTCTCGGAGCACCACGCCGCACCCTTCTAAGCGTAACGCTAAGCTCTATAATACCCTCTAATCCTTTTAACTCTCTAATCCTAAGGGCGAAGGGATCTTCGAGACCCCATCGTGACGAAAATCATTAATGCAAATTCATTTAATCAGCTACTCACCGCCTGCGTACTACTACCCGCGTAGCTTAGGTACCATAAGACATTATAGCATGGGACATTGTTTACATAGGCATCTCAGAATGTGAGAGGAGGAGTGGAGCGGGGGGAGGGGGAGGGGGATTTGTAATTTAAATGATTATTTAAAATACGCGACAAGACGCGAAGATAAAAATTCGTATCAGAGAGTCGTTTTTAAAAATGCACGGAGCTCCGCTCCGGGGCTCGGCGAGCGTTTACGTAACGCAAATCGTTTCGCCAATTCGTTCTCACATGGAGTCCCGCTTTAATCTCGCTGAAGTTTTGGTTTAATCTTCGTTTCCACATAAACCCGCGATTTAGGGCATTTGGCTTACCGGGGATTAATGTTTTCGTGCTGGCTGAAGGAACTTAAGACATTGTAATTAAATGTTTTAACGGAACTGCCAACTACACGGTCGCATCTCCAAGCTCGATCTCGCGTACGTGGTACATTGTCGTATTTGTGACTTTTATTTTTATAACGTGCAATTAACGAAACTGGGAGGAACATAGTCGGGATGTCGGGATTCGACTTTAACTTTGACCGTACTTCGCGGGCTCCAGTAAGTAATCGCATAAGTAATTTACCGATGTTGCTTTACCGATGATTCATGTTCAATACGTCGGAGTCGAGCTAACTGTCTCGAACGGTGCAAGTCTGATCCATCCCACTCAATCCCACCTCGTGTTGTTCGCTGTTGTCGCAAAAGATCACTCTGTACACCTCTGAACAAAAAACGATCACGTTTCGCAATTGTTAGCGAGTTTGTTTGTCTAATGCTCGGAGCGTGTAACAGGCTCGTTCCTTTGAGCTCGTTCCTTAAGGAAGTTAAAGCTTCCTCCATCTGGACACGGGGCACGGGGCACGGGAGTTATAATCGCGTTATAAAAGCCATCTTCCAGCCTCGCTTTTACACGGCAGCTTTAATTCCCTCCCGTTGCGCCTAAGCGATACAAAACTAATTGCGGGAATCAGTTTTCTGGGGATAATCCGCGCGTCTTTTTTGGGTCTCTGGGCGTCTCTGGGTGGATTTAAGCGCTCTAGACAGCCGTGAACGAATCGCCGCTATCGAACGAGAACGGACAGTTCGCTTTGTGTCCGTTCAGTTTTTCAGTTGTTCACTCGATGAAAAGAACGAAGCGGACGAATTTCAAGCGTGCAAATTATTATTCAACGAAAAGATCCCTCTCCGAGAGAGTTGCTACACTTAAATTGTCTCGTCGCCGGCGTCCTTTCCTTTATTAGTTAATAGATTATTACGAATAGATTATTAAGAGAAAGAGAAAGAGAAAGAGAAAGAAAGTGAAGGGATAGTTATGAATTCGCACGAACACACATCTCGCGGCTCGGATCTCCAAGAGTCGAGTCTTTAAGTATCCGCTCAGGCCGCTTATAAATCCATCGCCGTTCTTTACTTACTTCTCTCTGCTCCGGCTCCAGTTCCGGCTCCGGATCCGGGAATGGTGAGTCTTGCTTGCTTGCTTGCTTGCTGACGGGATTGCGAACAGATAACCCTTGATCGATCTTGCGCAACGAATCCGTGTCGCGGATCTCCCCGCGGGATCGAGATTACCCGGTGGTTCGGCTTCGGCTCGCTTCAATCCAGGTCGGGATGAACATCGTCGGCTGCGAAATCTTGACGCGCGAATCTGCCTCTATCACGGGACCGAACAATGAGACAAAGATATGCATGCCTACGGATGAGTCGAAATCCGTTGGACCACCGGATCTCTTTGTGTGAAAACAGAGCGCTATAATACATCGCGCGATATCACCGGTTCAGTCAGCGCGAGTCGTTGCGATTGTAAAATTAATCGATGTACGGTAGAGGAACGATAATAATCGCGTGTAACTCGCGTAGGCTCGCCTCGTACCTGTGTTGAACGTTAGAGCGCGTTATAAATACGATTGTAGGTTGCTTGTTTAAAAATACAGATTATTGATAGCTTCTTATCGATAACCGTTTGTCAGGTCTCGAAATAGATTATAAATGGCTTACGAATGTCAACGGCTGTAGAAAAAGGCTTTCGTGCGCGCTATTAATAAAAATGTGTAGTTTGCAGGTTCATACAGGTGCACTTGTATGTGTCTTTGGCACATGGATTAGAAACTTTGTCACCTTCGAACTGACAATTTTCACTGACAATTGTCTCTGATTATGTCATTATTTGTCTCTGATATTATTGTATAAAGTTTCGCGTAAAATTTTCCAAAGAGACACGCTGTGTCATATCAATGTAGCGCACCGCAAATTGTTTGCAACGAGTTTTGATTTGGATTTGGGATTGAAAGAAAAAAGAAATCTATTCCAGAACAAGATATACTTTTTTTTATCTTATCTGTTTTTAACCTCTCAAAAATATTTTACTTTACAGAGTCACGTTTCCTTTGAACCTATCGTATCGACCGATACGAATTCATTAATGATATTAACTCTGGAGAACGTACTTTATCCTACTTCATCCTCCGCCTGCGTGAACTTCACATAAGCATCTTCCAACTCTTTCAGTTTGTCATCTTGCAGTCTGCCAACGCTTGCCTCTTTTCAACAAAAGCATCACCGCTTTTCATATATTTTTTCCAACGCTTCCCTCGCCCTTCCTACCCCCCCCTCTCTCACCCTCTCTCTCTCTCTCTCTCTCTCTCTCTTTGTCTCTCTCTCTCTCTCTCTCTCTCTCTCTCTCTCTCTCTCTCTCCCCCCCTCTCTCTCTCTCTCTCTCCCCCTCTCTCTCTCTCTCTCTCTCTCTCTCTCTCTCTCTGTCTCTTTCTATTTCTTTCTCTTTGTTGCTCTCGTCGTGGTTTTCGCTCTCGCTCTTTCGTTTTCTCTCCATGTGAACGTGCTTCTTTTTATTTCTTGCATACTTGTCTTCTTCTAACCCGTCAGCCGCTCTATCCTATCCCCCTGTGTCTATCTTGGTAATTTTCTCGTTTCCTCGCCCTGATTTTCCCGCTCGTGCTCGAGATGCATCACCCACAGCGTTGGATTTTAATTACATATTTTTTCGCGTACCTCTCTCTCTCTCTCTCTCTCTCTCTCTCTCTCGACATTCGCAGCAACGACTACGAGAGCTCTGAGGAACGAGAACGCGAATATTGCGAGATTTTAAGCGACTCGACGATCGTGCCTGCCAACATAGACATCTCGATCGAAAATAGCGGTGTTTTATGCTAATCTCGGTGTCACGAAAGACTCTTTGTATGTCCTGAACTAGATCCTGAATGATACGCATGGTTAGTGTTAAAGAGTTAAACACAAAATGTAAATAGAATCATATCGATATCAACAATCATTGATCAATTTTCTGCGAATCCGATATTCTCCCTCGTTAGAGAAGGAACATGCTATTTTGCAAGGAATTACTCTGATGTAATAATAATAATAATAATACGTTGCAATTTTTGCAACAATAATATTAACGACAAGTAGTAGCGTAAATAGACAAGCAGCGAACTAGTACGTAGGTCGATAAAAGTCGATATTATTGAGGAAAAACCGTCCGCAGCGACATGTTGTATTTTATCCTCGTGCTCGTTTCGACTTCTGATTATATTCTATTGTCCATATCCTACATCTTGAATGCTATTCAAGATTAATCTCAATATTCTCGTCTACCTATAATCTATATCTATATCGTGCCGTTTCCCATGTAGTCGACACACTTCCAAGTTAAGAGTTTCACCGAGACAAAGAGCATATATAATCATCATCGTCGTCGTCGTCGTCGTCGACAATCCTCATTTGATTCCTTTAATATTGTAGTCGAGGAAGCACAATGGTATCGTGCCACGCCGGATCAATCTTATTAAACTCCAAGTTTTACCGTAATTCTACATGTTACATTGATATTGTGTTATTACACTAACATATCGAATACAATCCCAATGTTCGTCTACGTTCTTTAAACTTGATTACTGGCTTCTTCAGTGAGATCGAATCAAAGTGATAAAAAGTTGAGTTATATTTGTATAAAACGCTACCCCTCGCCGCGCCGCCTCGCCGCAACGGTGCAGCGGCGCGTTTTTATAACTTAATAACACATTTCGTGTTGCGTACACACGGAAGCAATCCGGTGGCGCGGGTTATAAATTACAGCGGGAAACTTTGGCGGGAAGAATATCGGTGGCGCACGTAAAACTAAACAAACCTTTCATGAGGATCCTAATGACACGTAACGAAAGCGGTTGACACGAACTATGCTCGAAGTTGAAAACGCGAGGGCGTAGTTCTCGTGTAAACGCGGAAGAAACGTGGAGAAATGCAGGGGGAGGAGTCGATATTCTCCCGACGACGGAATGTATACGGAAATTAATTATACCAAAACTTCGAGCCCCTCGATAGGTCTCACAATGGGTTTTACGAACGACAATGACCCGTGAAATATGAAGACCGCACTCTTCCCTCCTCTCGGTCATCTCTCGACGACATTTCTCTCTCTCTCTCTCTCTCCCTCTCTCTCTCTCTCTCTCTCTCTCTTTCTCTCTCTCTCTCTCCCTCTCTCTCTCTGTCTCTCTGTCTCTCTCGCTCTTTCTATATTTGTGCATTGCGTCTTCGCTGAGATCTGTAAAAACAGAGACTTCAGACTTTGAAGAATTGTTTGTCCGCCATTAATGCGTTCTCGGCAATAACACGTGCTCGAGAACCGCGATTAACATGCGGCAAAGATAACGTCGTTACCAATAATACTTGCGAAAGAGCGTCGATTTATCGTCTGGTTATGTTTGACCACACCACCAGTCACCACACACGACACACGTCAAAGCGAATCGCGATGTTTACCGTCATTTGTTCGCCGATCGATCGTGGTGCGCGTTTCCATCGGAAGACCGTATCCCTCCATATCCCGTCATACGCTCGCGAAATTCGTCGTTTCTCCTAGGTTCCCCGTCCTTCGTCGACCGTTACCGACGTGGCCCTTGACGCGCAACCCTGACAAATTATCAGCTGTTATCCTCACAATGGACGACACTAGGCTGCACAAGTATTATCGGACATCCGGACACGGCTCAAATTCGCTGGTCAGAAACGATCAGGCAGATCGATCAGGTTGGAGACGAAAATGGAGAGCTTCAATTTTTCACTCGAGTCTCTCGATATGTGTTTCAGATGTATTGGTTTCTCACCACAGATTACAGCCTGAAACGTTTCTTCAACTTGAATGCTTACTGCGGAACGGTGACGTTTGTTACATTTGTCCTCGCCGTGATTATGGCCGTCTGTTCGGTAGCAGTGAGTTGAGTGCTAAGAGTAGGAGTAGGAGTCGCATTCATAGAATCACGAAAGTAGAAAGCTCCGTTCTTACGCTTCGCTTTCATTAGTGGCTCGTTATAGCCCCTCTTAACATTAGCTCCGGGTGTGAAATTGACTAGCTGAAAACTAGCCGAAAGATGGATGGAAGATAAAAGATATCTGAGAGGATTAGACTTATTAGCCGTGTATAGATATCCGCGAGAAACTTATTCGTTGATTAATTCCCTCTGCACCGGCGAGCCGCAAAGTTTCTCACTCAATAACTCGCTCGCGGCAGAGAAAATTCAAGTGAGCCTATTATTCTGGCAATTGATTTCACGGCATTCACGATGCCGTATACGATTCTCCGTAAACGGTAATTAAAACATTGGCAAACCAGTGGCAATAATTAATTATCTTCATCAAATTCAATGCGATAATATTATTTCGGCATGTAATTAATCAAGATACAACGGACTGTCGAAATCGAAGCGGGAAATTACCGATATATATATATATATATATATATTCCACGTTACTTCCGCGGCGCGTCTCGCGAGATACGAGTTTAAATACGTAATACTCGCTGTTACCGCGCGAAAGAATACAAGTCACGTATCCTCCGAAAACCTTGCAGCGCCGCTGAACTCTCTTGCCAGCTTAAAGAAAATGTAAACAACTTTGCGAGATAGTCACTCGAATACCGATGTTCTCGCGCACGTGCCATTGTAACAAATATAATCCTTACAAACGCGCGAAGGAGTATACCGAGTATCTTCGATTCCGAGCGGGGGATTTTCGAGTACGCGCGTGCGCTCGCGCTCGATGGAATATCTGTTGTAATCCTTACCGAGGCACGAGCGACATTCGAAAACTGCGCTTTCGAATTTCAAGTACAAGTCGCTTGCAAACTGAGTATCTTCTTTTTCCTTTTTTTGTTTCTTCTCTCTTGACTTTTTGTTCTTTGGAATAAAATCAAAATTTATTCATGGGTAGGACGAATCTGAGAGATAGATAGAGAGAGAGGGAGGGAGAGGGGGAGAGAGAGAGAGAGAGAGAGAGAGAGAGAGAGAGAGAGAGAGAGAACGCTCTTGATAATCTTTGTCGAAATCTTTGCGGATGTTGGCTGTTTACAATGATATTAGACAGATTAGAGGCAGATAACGAGAATACTAGAATATCGAATATGATCTGTAAAAGCTCATTTAATACATGAGGAAGATTGAATTTAGCTTCTTTAATACACCGCTGATTTTTCTGTCAAATAATGAAATCTTTATCCCCGTGTTAGAGTTTGCACATGGTGGTGTCGAACGACACGCTCTTTCGTGAATTGCTCGAAAAAGCGGAAAAGGTAAGTTGGTGTCTCGGTCTCGGCAATCACAGCCAGATTGAAGTTTGATCGGGGGGTTAGAGCGATATTAAAGCGCGCTTTGTGCCGAACACCGCGCGGGACGCTGACTACCAATAATTTATAGAAGTTACCGCGGATGGAGAGCGTCGTTAGCATCATACCGCCGTACAAATGTGTTCACAAGCATGTAAGTTTATCGTTAGTTATTTAAAGTCCGCGAGAGTAAGAGAAAAAGAGAGAAAGAGAGAAAGAGAGAGAGAAAGAGAGAAAGAGAGAAAGAGGAAAAGCGCGTGATGGACAGTATTTACACAGAGAATACACAGGTATATGTGTGTCTTTGACGATAATTCTAATGTTCAGCTGCAGCGTATGAGCGTGTTTCAAGAGAAAACGAAGAAAATGGTGAGTATAGTCAATGGAGGAAAGATCTCCATAATTTTTTTCCTTTCTTCTCTTTTACTTTTTCAATGACTTTCGCGCGACGCATTACTATCCGATAGAAGGGCTTATCTTTCTTAATAATTCTTAGAAGATACGTCCTTCTGTTGAATACCGCGTGTGTTCCGAAGGTAAAAATATCGCTAACCTTTCCGCCATTGACTGTATCTTTGCACTTGCACTGTATTGGCCCGCCGGTCGACCGTTTTCTCACTTCGACTTCCGGATTATATTTGGCTGTCAGCTGTGCAAGGAGCATCTGGAGCTGGAAATAATGAACAGTAAAATGTCTTGCATCGAGAAGCTATTGAAGCCGGAGGTAAATTATTCAACGTGTTAAATAACAAACTGTCCCGCGTGGTCGTTACTCGTAAATGAGAAACCTCAAGACTTGGACGGGGGGCGGTGGGGTGGGGGGGGGGATGGGGGGAGCTACGCGTAAATCCTTTGTCGCGTTTTAATTCAACGCCAACGGATACAAATCATCGGGCCGTGACCTACTTGCGGCCCTATTCAGAATTTACGCGCGATCATCGACCTTAAATAATTTAATAGCCCGCGGCTAAGTGAGTACGATGGTGCTCGCGGGGATTACTTGTACAAAGGGTTACGATAAACCGTGTCGATCGCGAACTCGCTTTTAATTAAAATTTCCTCGCCGCCGAAGAATGAGGGATTTAATAAAACGCATTTATGCGATTTTCCGCGTATGCGCGCCGGATATTGTTGCGGCAGAAAGAGAAGCCCCGTTGCTCTCTCTCTCTCTCTCTCTCTCTCTCTCTCTCTCTCTCTCTCTCTCTCTCTCCTCTCTCTCTCTCTCTCTCTCTCTCTCTCTCTCTCTCTCTCTCTCCGCACTCTAACTTATTTTTCTCTCTTCTCTCTCTCTCTCTCTCTCTCTCTCTCTCTCTCTCTCTCTCTCTCTCTCTCTCTCTCTCTCTCTCCGCAGGAGCAATTTGAATGGCGTCGATTCAAATCACCAAAGGTGTATCATCGTTCTATCAACGCGGAAACAACGAAATAATGACTAACGACGTCGAGGAGGACGATAGAAAACGAGCGTGTATAAGTTTCATGAAATCCCATTGTCAATTTTATAATTAGCAGTGTTGGCGTTAGCAGTTGATGTAAATGTAATAATAGTATAGCCTGATGTCATATTTAACAACAGGGAGTATAAACATCATCTCATGACACACAGTGAGGTGTTTATACGTTTATGTACGCTCTCATCAACTGTAAGCGTTTAATAATGACTGTAATTTGATAAACAACACGAAATTAAATTGAATCTATTAAATTTATTTTCACTCGCGCGTTCATTACGAGTACGAGACGCAAGTCGTAACGCAATATACGCAATACAACTACGCGCGTACAAAACTAACACAGCGTTTTGTGAGTTATATAAACTATTAAAAATATTTCCACGCGGGATTTGAAAAAAAAGAAGAAAAAATGTAAACAAGAGCGCTCGCTACCATGAGTGACATGACGTTATTGATTGTACATTCTTATTCAAACTCGCGTAGTTTCGGTATGATCATATGTGAGACAGCATAAATTGTGACCTGCTAAACACCTGCTTTTTGATTGAACTGTGCGTCCAATATAAGTACATGATTCATGCACAGACATTTCGTCCTTTGCCGAATTGACGAATGACACAGAACGCCGAAACTCTTATTCTTCTTAAAATTCATCGATAAAGAAAAAAGCGACAAAAACAACCTTTTTGAGGTTGAGGTAGACACGAACGACAAGCGCTTGTGCGTTTTGTAAAAAGTGAATGCCGTAACGTCGCATTCCGTTCCGCTCCTCTCTATCTTTCGGTTAGCTTCGACATTCACTTCCCAATATAGATATCTATAATTAATTTTATCTTTGGAGAGAATTCATTGTTATGGGTATGAGTAGCATTATCATCTTACGCCAAGACGATGTATCCATTTGATTGTTCGGGATTATATTGAGATATTGAGTAAGTCATATCGACGATACGTCATCGACGAAAATCTATATTACCAAGCGCGCAAAAATGGCTACCCACTGGAATTAACTGTAGACGTTTCCTAGCCAGGGGAATACAAAAGTCCTCATTTCTCTCGGCATTGCCCGAAACTCTGTTTCACTCGACACACATCTTTGCTGGTAAAAGCAGAATAAAGTTATCAGACATTATTCTCCTTAGTGAGCTGAGAGAGAGAGAGAGAGAGAGAGAGAGAGAGAGAGAGAGAGAGAGAGAGAGAGAGGGGGAGGGAGGGACAGAAAGGAATAATATCGTCTTTATGTTTAAGCAAACTCATTGGGAAGTGAGATTTATTCGAGCGACTCTCAAGATTATAAAGTTGCTTGTTGATACATATATTAGGTTGTGCAATAAGAGCCGTTGCAAACGCAACATTGTCGTTTAAAGGCAAGGTTTGCTGCGAGTACAAAACTGTTATTCAAGTCAGAAATAACGAAAAATAATAATTCAGCATTATTACAATCTGGCAAACTTGGACGTTTATCGTCTAAAGAGAGAATCACGTGCTCGTATCGCATGCAACTGTTGCGTAATATCGCGCGCCGCGCTTACGCAACGATGTATTATCGACGTATGTAATCGCCGATAGCTTCGATCGCAGTAAATCTACGTTGCATAAAAATAAAAGAAGAAAAGAAGAAGAAGGAGGAGGGAGAGAAAGAAAAATCGATTTCCATCGACCCACGATGTAAAGTTCGTTCGATACGGAGAGACCAAAATAACCCGCCCGGTTACATGTACAAATATTCTGCACTTTTTCGTCCTCGCTTCGAGATTATTTAATTCAAATAGATTAATCTGAAAGTCAGACTCGCGTGGAGTTTCCAGAAAATGTATACATTTACATGGAGAAAGCCGAGAATAAGCGACGAGAGAGAAGATTCCAATATTGAAGAGCCACAGGATTTTCAAGAGACTCTCCCTGGACATTTTTACGCAAATCTAATTTAATATACCATGTGCGTGTGTATACATAATATTTTAAATTTCACGTCCTTTCGAGAGAAATTCGATGCCATGCAGCAACTACCTATGTAACAAGCGTGAAAAATCAATACGATGAAATATCCAGCGACTGAATTTACGTACAATCGGCAATCGTTCGAGTAACATTTAAACAAATATTAAACAAATTCGACAGAGTTTATACCCCGCTCGTGTTCTCATCCCTGATTCGAAAGTCGACTCACCCCGTGCGCGCGCGCGCGCGCGCACGAGGTCGTACCCTCCTGCTTTCCTCACTTACGCGCTTACGGATGTCGCCAGCAGTGCGCCGGGCCGGACTACCACGAGACCGTCTATCTCCACTGTGCGCTCCACTATGCCAGCCTGCCGGCAACGGGGGGTGGTGCACTGGCACAGAAATTGAACCGCAGCGGCTACGTGGTACGTACGAGAACAGGGTCTTTGCTCCCGTTTAATATTTTAGCCAGTCCATTGGCTGCCGCTCGAGGCATCGACATGCGCTCTGACTTGTGGCGACTCCTCTTTCTCGCTCCGCACCGAACGGACACCGGCTCGGCACGGCCGAGGCTTTCGCACGCCTCGTTACAACAGGCCGGACTTTCAGCTCCGGGGGTAATCCAACGAATGCGCTACGCGGCCCGATATCGATATGGCGATGAGACGATGGATCGATCTTCCGCCGCCGCCGCCGCCGCCGCCGCCGCCGCTCGCGCGCTCGGCCTGTTTACTCGGCCATCGATTCCCGCCGCGCCGCGCCGTGTCAGCGGCCGCCTACGGTTCGGAAAGTGTTGCATTCCGACCGATCCCGAGAATGGCTTTCGAAAGAGCCTCGTTATAAATGGCGAATGGGGCGAATCGTTACCGTATCGTTAAATTCGGATTTTTCATCCCGTCCGATTTTTGAACACGCGAAACACGTTTAGACAGACAGACAGATGGAGAGAGAGAGAGAGAGAGAGAGAGAGAGAGAGAGAGAGAGGAAAAGAGGAGAAAAAGGCCTTTTTAATTCCCAATCCGTCCGACAAGATGAAGCGGAAACGTTAATTTCAATGTCCACTGCAACAGTGGTCCTTCATCGAACGTTTTCTTAGATTCTCGCGACCGCGACGTCGTTCTTTCTCTCCTCTTCTTTTTTAATACAAAGTTGTCAGACGCAGGAGTAAAATAGCTCCATTTAATGGTACTAGAAACTACGTTCGGGGGACGGGGACGGGGACGGGGACGGGGAGTTTGATGTTTTAAAGTTATGATGTATGGAGTCATGTTGATGTTTGTGGGAACGAACGCAAGGGGAATATTCCACGTTTGCTTGATGTAATGTTGATGAATGGATAATATTCATCCCGGAGTTTAGAACTGACCCCTTAAAGCTAATTCTTCCGTGCGAAATAAACCCGGGCGCCCCGTAGATCATGCGTTAACATCTCGCGCGTGAAATATTTATCAAAATGCACGTCTTAATGCGAGACAGCGGCTCGCAATAAATATTCATTTGCCCGACGAATACTCCGCGGTATCAGGTGTATTCATCTCGAATATATGATCCCCGAAGAAGATCGACGAATCCCGGAAAAAAATTTCCTTCTACCCTCTGTCTCGCGTGCGATTTTAAAATTCGGTTAGAAGGCGACCTACCGTACTCCTCACGATGTACGTACCACGATGTCCGGATTTTTAAGCCTCGTGAAATGGCAACCCTAGTGTTGGCGTTGGGGAATCGGGTATAAAGTAGCTTCTATATCTCCCGTACACTACGTGGTCACTGAACCGTGCGCGTGGGGAATTTTTAAAGTAGAAGAAACCTTACATGAGAGCGTACGCCGCGCCGCGCCGCGCCGCGCCGCGCCGCGCGTAACCGAGCTTGGAAGTATAATTCGCGTGTGCGCTCTAAAGTCGCATGTCCGCTATAGTTAACTGTATCTATCTCAGATAGATGTGTAGAGACACGGAGCCGGCTGGCAGAGGGATTTAATAAATAACCAGATGATAAATGAGACGGCGCTAGAATAAAACCAGAATAGATCGAGAGAAGTGGATGGAGGGGCTATTTTACATGACGTGTGTGCCTCTGCGCGTTTACGTGTGTGTGTGTGTGTGTGTGTGTGTGTGTGTACTGTCCGCTAAAGTTGAAATTGAAATTTGAGAATGACGAGAGAGTGAAATCGATCTATTTTGGCATTTCTAACGCGCGCAATCCGGCTTCGTTTCTTTCGCCGCTTATCAACTATGATCAGTAAAGCCCTATACATGCGGATCGGCATTTTGTGCCGACTGGCATAGATCGATTGACACGTATTCAGTAACAGGCACTACCCAATGAGCTTGTTGATCGGCAAAGCCGATTATAACCGAGGCGCTTTAAGGCCAAACCAATCGCGCAAATTATGCGCGCGAACTGGCGCTTTGGCTGCCTAGAAAAGAACAAGCTGGATGAAGCGTTTCGAGCGTTTCGATGATCGAAACGAGATCATTCGATGTGACCCGCGTTTATATTTATTAACCGTTGCGCGATTAAATATTTCCCGCATTTCTTTCTGCAAGGGATTTCCGCGAGGGATGATTGAAATTAACACGCGGCTCGTAGAGAACAGACGCTCACCGACGCTCGCGATAACGCATTCGCGAACCGTCTGTCCGTTTCTCACTTTATCCGCCCGTTCAATACACATTCCGTTTGTCTAACATCTCGGCCGCGATAAATGCGGCGCATGGCAGGATGAGATACGTACGTGTAAATTGCGTGAGTATAATTATATATTTCGCGCAGTGGGTCTTTCGCAGACGCGGTCGGGATATAACGGCGCGGCGCGGCGCCGCGTAATTCCAGAAGTGTGGCGATACAATTTGGGAATGACTTTGGTCGCGTAGAGGGAATTACACGAAAAGCCCATTTATTCTATGTGTCGATAAGCCTTTGAGAAATCGATCGCACCGCGCAGGCAGGTTGTTTATGCAAGTGTCGGTTACGTTACCACGCCGATAGCCTCGTTTGGCAAGTGTGTCTCGCGTCGCGTCGCGTCGCGCCATGCTACACCGCGAAATAACCCAATAGCTCTGACACGTATCTCTGTATAGCGGGCAACTTTGGAAATTTCGGACACGCGCGGCATTTTCGACAATGATTTCACGTCCATGCGGATGTGGTTTTCGCAAAAGCGGCTTGCAAAGACGGCTTTGACTCGTACTCGTACTCGTACTTGTACCCCTACCTTCCTCTTCTCTCGTAAGCCCACAAATTGGTTGAAACCAAATCGCAGAATGCGGAGCAGCATATCTAACCTAACCGGAGTCGGACTCGAGAGCTCCAGGCTCCGGGAGCTCCCTCCTTCATTCGTTCATTCTCGGCTCGAGAGATATCTTTCTATTTTCGCTTCGGTCAAATATATATATACCCGCCCCTGCGAGAAATGAGAGAGAATGCTGCGAATGAGAGAGAGCTGCGTTTCGCTTTCACGACGGAGGCGAACCGCCCCGTCGCGATCGAGATTAGCCGTGCGAGATTAGCATCTATCAATATAGCGGCTCAAACTCGAATATACGTATTATCACAATATCAGCACGAAGCCTCCGTTCCGAGATGAGAGAGCGTTTTCTCAATGGATTAGTAGCAATGGATTCTCCTATCCTATCCGCGTAAGTAGTAGTATAAGTATATACGGCCCACGCTCCTGACAAATATTCCCCCCTCCCCCGCGCGGGTGACGCTCGGCGAACGAAGAAAATCCGATTCGCCTATGTCGCCGCGGGGAATTTGAAAAATCGATGCTAACTTCTGACAACGGCCCGCGCGCCCACGGTTCTCCTCCCTCCTCTTCTCGGCGTCTCCTCTCTCTCTCTCTCTCTCTCTCTCTCTCTCTCTCTCTCTCTCTCTCTCTCTCCGATCCATTTTGGCACCCGCTCTTCGCCACCCCCGAGGACGCTGTCTACGCAACTATCGACTTTTTCGGGGATGTGGGAGGAAACGGAGGAAGGAAGGGTAAGGGGGCTGTAGGCGGATGGGATATGGTAGACGACAAGCAGCTTCTGAAAAATGCCCCTGGAGCGTGACTACCCTTTGCCTTTTTTTCTTCTTCTTCTGTTGCCGCTGCCACTACCGCCGCTGCTGCTTCTGCTGCTTCGTCCGGCACCCTACCGTGTTGTCCACTGATGGGAGGATTCGGAACGAATGGGCTACACGTGTGCCGTGCACATTTTCTTTTTTCTTTCTTCCTTCCTTCCTTCCTTTCTTCCTTCCTTCCTTCCTTCCTTCCTTCCTTCCTTCCTTCCTTCCTTCCTTCCTTCCTTCCTTCCTTCCTTCCTTCCTTCCTTCCTTCCTTCCTTCCTTCCTTCCTTCCTTCCTTCCTTCCTTTCTTCCTTCCTTCCTTCCTTCCTTCCTTCCTTCTCACTCTTCTGTTCTTCTTTCTTCTTTCCACCATCCGCCATCTAGCCAGCCGACCGATCGGTTTGACCGCCCCATAGCTCGCTATTGGCGAGGGACGAGAGAGTCGAACTCGCAGAGAAGGTCTGCTCTCCTCGGAGTCGTGATTTACACTTGTGTCACGGTGTCGGCCTGCACCACATGTCGCGGACACTTGGCACTTTACTGCCTTTGGATCGGCATTGGGAATTCGAAAGTCGCGCGCGGGGTGCGTCCCCGTCGAGGAGCGTATTAATAAATACTACGAGCTCGAATGGCCGTTGAAGAAAGTATAAGTAAAGGTTAAGATCTCAGTTGGTTAACGTTAAACGCCTCGTTATCTCCATTTTGTCTCCTTGTTCGCCTATCTGCCAACTGCCTATCTGCGTGCCCAGGCGAGATGAGTTAGAAAGGGACTAATCCGGACAAAGGACTAATCCGAGATTAGCCCTCTAATTCGAGTTGCGGACACGATTCAGAGCGGGCCGAGAAGAGAAACCCGCTGGCACACACTAAATGCCCCATCATTTTGTGTCCAGATTTTAAATGGTAAACGCGCTGCCGTTATCACTCCGATATCCGCATCGTAACGTCGTAACGTTGTACGAGATGACACACACACACGGAATGGGATTCGGTACCTCGGTACCTGCTTCAATCATGTTTTACGTGTTACTGTTAATTACTCGCGTTATTCGTCGTCATACAGTCAACAATGACACATCACGGGGTATTTATATTATTTTTTATTATGTGCCACAACGACGCGAAGAGTTCGATAGACTTGCGCGATAGGCTTGTGCAGACTTGCGGAAATTCTACGCCAATTTCTATCCTCTCTCTCTCTCTCTCTCTCTCTTTCTCTCTGTTTCTCTCAGGCGCGCGCGACCCGCGCGTCTTTGAGTTAATTTATTAACGAGACACACGACAGGAACACTCTCGGCTTAAACATGTCTCTTACCTGAGGAAGGAGTAAACTGCAGAATAGTCAATTCGTGTCTCGAGACGAGCGTTCTTCGGAAAATCCTTTCGGCGTGGGGGCGCTTCAATTTCCCTCGGGACGAGAAGGACGTATCTACAATCGGGCTGCTTTAACCATTAATTGGCTTCTTATCGTGAAACTTTCAGAATCGTACTGCATCGACGACTACGGCGCGCGACTGCAATAATAATCAGCGCAGAACACATCGCATCGGCGGAACAAACCAACGTCCGCGGCTGCTTTTAGACGCTACCGTTAGACGCGTCTCTTCTTAGGAAGGAGGATGATGCTCTCTAATCCCCCACGAGCGAGCAGCCGGAAAAAAATCCATCTTCGTCCTTTCCTCTGATTTCGCGTGGAGGAAAGCAACGTCGGCTCCCCGTTGAACCTACATTTACACCGCGGATCCGCCGGGTAGTCTCGAGATTCTCTCGGATGAATAATATCTATAGCGTTTTTCGTTTTGAGACGCGTCCTAGGATAAATCGTTGTTTGAACACGTCATCACGTCCCTCGTCGTGCGCACACACGCGCACGAACGTAGTAGGTGCTACGTTCGAAAATCGGACGGGAAAAGGGCTCTCGGTGAATAAGCAAATTGCAGCTAAACTGCACGTATTACATGTAATTTTGTGGGGACCAATGTGTGGAACCATCCACGCTGTGTGTCTGTGTGTCTGTGTGTGTGTGTGTGCGCTCCTGTGCTCCTTCGAAAGTTTCCGTGTGATAAGTGGCGAAAGATTTATTCATCTCACGACAGAGCGCAGGCAGCGGTACAAATTACGCATCGCGTACAGAAAACCTTCTCGGTACGTGACAGTAATTCATACATCTGTATTAGCGTACGTATACTTTGTATACGGCCGTCGCGGTGCCCCGTGCGGTTCCCCGACGTTCCCCGCGGTCGTTCCGTTCGGAATTTTGAAGTAATTTTAATCGTTTGCGCAAACTTCTTCGACCCGTTAAAGCGCGCCTTAACGCGGCTTAACGCGGCTTAACGCGCGTTCTTTCGGTCGTCCCTCGAACGACATTCGTCTGTCGCATTGTCCGCGCACGACTTTTGTACTTCGATTGTACTTCGGAATGTAACTCGCGATGCGACAAAACAAAATAGATGATTCCTTGTCGTCGCGACAAGGCCGACCGCAGCCGCGACGGTCGTAAACTGCGACTAGGATTAATTAAAAAAGTTAGGTATTAACCGTCTTTCTTTTACTTTCTTCTCTTTCGACGTGCGTTAAATAAATGGTTGGAATTCAACTCGGACGAAACTTAAATATCCCAGCTGCAAATGTAATCGATCAAAATTCGATGTAACAACATAGAAAATTATACACGCTACTTATACGGAACAACGACGTAAACCACCTGGAAGTGATTCCAGTCCACGATCGTATCCGCAGCCGCGAATTCCCGACGCGACCGGCGACGGCGGGGATTGACTTGAAACTTTTCCTCGTCGATCTGGCACGTCACGCCGCGAAGCTGTCACCGAATTTCGGCTGACTAATCGAGCGTATCGACACGCAATCACTTAGAAATTGACGCGATGGATTGACTGGTGACGCGCGGTGATTCGATTTCGGATCGAATCGGCGAACGGCCCGTGGATCCGCGATGTAGTTACGACGTATCAGGGAAAATGGAATTAATCGACCGATCGCGCGATAATTTGGCGCGACGTTAATTCGTATATCCTCGATATATCGAGCGAACGACGAATGCGGAATGTATCTCCCTAAAGAGAGCGGGATTGTAATAATAATTCGCGGACACGCGCGTGTCCTTTGCGAACGTGACGAACGTGCGAAATCCGTATTTGATAAAGACGCCCGCTCGCGCGCGCGATTCCTGCGCGGATCCTAGCAAAAATCCAGTTTCTCTTCTCCTTTTTCCATGGTATGCCCAACGGAGCCATGGTTCACCGCATGAGCACGACTCGGTCGGCGCTATTCTTGCCCCTGCGCGGGAATTTTTGATTAAAGCTTAATTTACAGGCGCAGTTGCTGGCGGACTTTAAAACGAGATTTTTCATCCTTCCACCCACCGCCCACAGTCGCGCACGCTTATCGTCCTTCCGGAAAAAGCTAGGTGCGATGACGTCTGTAAATATCATCCGTGCGTGAAAATAGCGCAAAGTGCATTACACCTACCTCGCATACATATCCACCGCGTGTATGTACATTTTACGAGAGGAACGCTCGTGTACCGAGATGGAGCAACCGCATTTCTACGCCAATGTAATTTTACACGATAATGTGGCCAAGTAATTCGTATTTGCTTCTTCTTTTTTCTTTTCTTTTTCTTTTAATAGTGCAACTTCGGTGATGCGCGACTCGCGAGTTGTAATTGAAATCGTCTGAATGTTATATTCTCGACTCATTAACAATAAAATTAATTACTCGAGGTGAAAATTCAGTTGTACATTAATTCTGTACATTTCATCGTCAAACCTGAAAGGTTAATGAAAAATTTCAAAGTATAAACGACATATAGCCTATATATAGTCTTATCTTAATGCTACAAAAAATAAAAAATTTACTAAATCATCTCTGCATTTATTCGTTGCTCTTAATTTCAACGAGCAATATAACAATAAAATAGCTGTCATTTTCTTACCTGCAGCTTACAGTGCATATGTAACGAGTAAATAATAAATAATTAATATATAGTAAATAATGGAGTATACAACAAACTCTCTTCATTCCCGTAATCCCGTAATCATTCCTCGTAATTATTCCTCGTTATTGATTCCTCGTTGTTGACGATGATTCGATACAATGTATAATAAAGTTGGAGATTTATACGTAAGTGGTGCTTACAGGAAAAAGTTGCCAAGAAGACAAATAATAAGCTGATTTACAATGGTACTTGTACTCAACTCAAGGAGCATCACAACAATAAGCACACAAATGAAATCGGTTTGGTAGAATATTGGAACAATCAAATATCAAATAATCCTAACGAGTCTTTAAATAAAAATTTCGGCTTGAATAAATATTTCGAGTACACGCTCGATGATTTACCGAAAGACATTTGTTTAAAAACTGAAAAAGGAGAAAAGCATGTATGTAGATATCAGTATCAACGTGGTCGCGCGGATTATTTGGATAGCTTATATGTAGCTACGATGTATTTTTAAGCACGGATAAGCACTTTGTGCGTTGAGAAAATACGTGGTATCGGTGGTTCGGTGTCCGAAAAAAGGCGACCTTGACACGAGGAGGCTCGAACGAGCCTCCGTTACCGAGCACCGGTATACACCGTGTAAGTTTCGTCTCTTCGATTGATCTCGGGACGCAAACTTTATCGTATCGCGGGCTTCCACGAGATTTGCGAGTGACTCGGAAGAGGGGAAAGTATTTAAAAGTTATACATGTCCTAGGATAGCACGGCAAACCACGGCGTTTGCCAATTAACGATACTCAAACTTTGCGCTTAAAAACTTGACGGTTTGATTACGCGAGATTTAATTGCAGCGGCGCGGCGCTTCGATCTCATCCGAAAGACTCAGGGAGCGGTTCTCTCGCTGGGATAGATGCGATATCGTTGCGAATCAGTCCGTGCCCAGACTAACCTTAGATTAGTACGGTTGTAACGACTGCGAATTACGAACACGCGCGAATTTAACCATCGGATGATAAAATACGCAAAGGAGGGCTGCCTCCTCAGGTTAGGTCAGCCGAGCAAAAGAAGAAAAAGAAACAAGAGAAAGCCGACCTTCCGCGTTAAAATTTTCCTCCTCTTTTCTCCCGTTTACTATTTCCCTTCTTTCCCTCTTTTCTTCTCCGCCGCTTTTTCTTTTTCTTTTTCTTTTTCTTTTTCTTTCTCTTTCTCTTTTTCTCCTCCGCACGTCGCGATGTGCCCGGCACACGCGCGCTTAATAAAATGAATATCGCCCTCCAAGGATAACCGCGCGTTAGCACGGCGGAGGCCCGGCACGAAATTAAAAGCAAAACGCGGAGGAGGACGCGATATATCAGGAACAGACCCATGGGTAATTGCGCGAAGTAAATTCGAAGCGGCGGCGGCGGGAGACGGCGATGGTTCGAACGAGCACGCGAGAGCGTAAAAGAGAGCGGCGTGCGTAAACAATAATTGCCAGCCGTCCGTGCAGCTCAGCTCACGTCTAATTAACATGAGATCGGCGGTTAATCAGCGAGAATAGCAGCGAGCGATTAAATAGAAAAATGGTCCAACCGTCGCGAAAGGAACGTTTCGTCCATCATAACCGATTTCTCCTCCCTCTCTCTCTCTCTCTCTCTCTCTCTCTCTCTCTCTCTCTCTCTCTCTCTCTCTCTCCTTTCTTCTCCCATTATTCTCGCAAACCTGCTTGTGGTTCATTCCTTGGTGAAGCCGCGCTTTTCCGAACGAATTTGGACTAGCGCAATTATGAGCGTAATTTATTTAAACATTTCCATTAGATTGTAACAACCCTGCATTGCAGGTTACGCAGGTAAGATGAAAAATTTGTTGTTGCTGTTATTTACTTCATCTCTATTCGTTTATTGGATTAATAAAGTATGACGGCAACGCGCGGAGGGAAGTCTCTAAGTCTCATATTAACATGTAAGAAACGAGTGTATAAATGTACTTTTGTTCTTCTTCTTTTTCGAAATATAACACGAATGCGCAGAGATGTATAGGCGTCATTATCCTTGAAGAATCTGACCTAAAATACGGACAAGTAGAGAGAGAGAGAGAGAGAGAGAGAGAGAGAGAGAGAGAGAGAGAGAGAGAGAAGGCGGAAGAAGGAAGAGAGACATCCAAATTGCGGCTAGTGAAATAGCTCAGGGTAGCAGTCGGCTGTATGTTATGGAAACCCTGATACGCATTTTCTGGCCGCGGTTGAGCCCGCATTTGTCGTTCGGGAAAATAATGCGTCGTTTTTCCAGTCTGTCCGACCGCGCGTCCGTTAATTCGTGTGTCTACTCTCGTCAGCTATGTATGCTAAAGCGCAATAATACCGTTTCGAGATGGTTCGCGCTGCGCGTCCAAAGTGTACGCGCGCGCTCGACGGCACAGAAACGACGACGCGGTATGTGCATTTCGGTGGTATGCACTTTTCGTGCATATCTCGCGGCAGAATTGGAATTGCTGCCAAGATCTCAGTATAATGGTAAAGTAGGTAGTGCTTTGTCCAAAATTAGGACGGAGAACGATTAGAATACAACGAGCACATAATGCGGAATATTCGCTGGCGCTATTACGATACCCGGCTTCGTCCGGGACTTAAAAGGGCGAATTAATTAAACGTGTGTTAATATAGATTAATTCAAAAGTGAATTATTACGGTTCACACGCCAGAATGTTTGCGTAATAGAGGGAGAGAGAGAGAGAGAGAGGGGGAGATGGGGAGAGAGAGAGAGAGAGAGAGAGAGAGAGAGAGAGAGAGAGAGAGAGAGAGAGAGAGAGAGAGAGAGAGAGAGAGAGAGAGAGAGAGAGAGAGAGAGAGAGAGAGAGGGTTTGGATACGCCGGTAATTATATTATAATTTCATAATTTTGATAAAACGAACACACGCATTATATTATGTGTGCCGTATGAAATAGCGCATCATTATAATTACTTAGCTCCGTGAGAAATATAGAAATATATGTTCATTGAGGCCAAAGTATCGTTTATCACGATATAGCGCGCGTTCTCACGAGTACAAATACAGGACACGGCACGCGAGTACGACAATATTACGGCTAACACCCGAAACAATAGTTTCTCTGCTTCGTAGAGGCAGATAACGATATTTCTCCGCTAACGCACAATCGGTTCGCGATACATCACGGTAGTATAGAAAATAATAACCGATTGCCCTTTCAAACGATATTGTTTTTTTTTCTCCCGCTTTCTCTTCTTTTTTTCGCTGCCGCTACACAATGGGGTGGCAGCTTTTATACTTGTCGTGCTTTTTCACTTGAAAAAGCACGGATACGCACGATACCAGTGAAATCCGGCGCTAAAACGCGTGCTCACGTAGTCGTATGTCCTGACAACACACATGCGTTCGTCCTGTTAGGATGGCAAAACGAATGAAGGATAACTTTACTGTTCTTGTCAAGATAGGAAGCAAAGGAGACAGCGGGAAACGATGCGCGGGGAGAGGTAGAGAGTGAGAGAGAGAGAGTGAGAGAGAGAGAGAGAGAGAGAGAGAGAGAGAGAGTGAGAGTGAGAGAGAGAGAGAGAGAGAGAGAGAGAGAGAGAGAGAGAGAGAGAGAGAGAGAGAGAGAGAGAGAGAGAGAGAGAGAGAGAGAGAAAGAGAGAGAGAGAACGGGAGGCGGGGCAGGGGGGGGAGAAAGCATCGTGCGGATATATTGATTTTTCGTTACAAATAGAAACGCGGAACAGACGGCGCAGATAGAATGATACCAATCAGGACATTGTTGCTATAACGAGATTGTTGGATATGAAATTTCAGAATGCAACGCCCATGTCGCCGAATGCAATTCGGCCGTTCAGGTTTCAATCAGGTTCATGTGTCGTTTTCGGCCGGGAGTACGAGTTGTACGCAATCTCTCGCGGCTCTTTCTGTGGAATCGTCGGTCCGTATTTGCTTCAAGTTCGCGTTTTAGCGATTTAGGATAATTCCCCCTAGGGATAAGGAGAATGAGATGTGAAATAAATTTCGTGTATTTAATTTCGTGCATCGCGTGGGATCCAGGAAACGCGTGTGCGCACATATGTACGTGCAACGTGGAATTGGAATGGTGTATCTGTAAAATTCGAAATACATGTCCGTTTCGCAGGCAGGACACGCGCACGTGCGCGACGGGTGGTCAGCTACGCGTGGCGAACCGTGTGACAAATCTCAAAGCCATAATCGGAGTCGATTGATAAAACTTCAATTACGTACACGTGACTGGTACGACAGGACGACGTTTGTGTTCCTGCTGTTATTCTCTTGCTCGTCTACACTTTGCGTTTCGAAGAATATCCTCTCGGCGTATCCCTCCTCATATATTACACGTACATTACACGCGCGGCCAGATACCTACTTTCCAATTGAATCCATTTTCATGCGATCCTTTTTACATGATATATACGAAGCGAGACCTATCATAATTTCTCACTTTGACAGATGCAAGCAGATCGATTTGACACGAGATGACCCTCTTCCTATTGATAAAGTGCCGCTTATAATAATGACGGATAGAGGATTCCTCCTCGTCAAACGTCAAGAGCACCATCGCGCCGCGTCCTGCCTGTCTTCGATCTATCTCTCCGCTCTTCGTTCCCGGTCGCTTGTTTGACAGTCGCTCGAAATCTCGTGATCGTTGCTTTGCCCACATCTCGCTCGTAACGTCCGTTTTAACGTCAAAATGGACAAACACAATGATGAAAACAACGTGATATCGCGGTACGTATACGTAGCCCGATTCGCGCACATCAACGGACATTTATGATTATTAATGCGCTGTAAAATAAACATATGAAAATGATTGTAACATTAAATCCGTGAAATATTTATGATGCATACAGTATGCCGGAGATTATCGAGATCTTTTTTTCATATATATATATTATATGCGATAATAATCCACACAATTGCCGTTTCAGCTCGGCTGACTCGATGACGATTCGAATAGTATATTTACAGGGAAAATCTGGAGCTCTGCTGGGGGCGGGGAGGGGGGAGGAGGTGGAATTAGTTAAATAGTCGTTTGATTGAAATGTCGTGAATGATTAGTAGGTAGGTAGGTAGGAAATACCGAAGCGGCTCAAGTCGCAGCGTGATAAATTAGCCAGATAAATAATTCGAGGACAAAAATGCGTGTATCTAGATTTTTTAAACACTCATGCGAGGCAATCTCGCGTTCCTCTCGTTCACCTCATTGGCTCGAAACGCTGCGTGAATGAATGAGCAGCGAATTTTTATTATCTCGCGAGTTCGTCCTGCGTTAGCACGTTACTACTTCAAACGTTGTCAGATGCGATTTCTATTTGGATTCTTTCGGGATTCTTTGCGCATCCATGCAAAGCTCGTCGTAAGGTGAGAGAAACAGGACTGTAGACAAGACTGATCGAAAAAAATTTTATTTCGACAACTGTCGTTATAGCACATGATTTTACCGTACATGTGGATTTATGACAGCATGACTTCCCTTACGCGCGCTCTTTCTCCTTCCCCTTTGTCCCTTCCGCATTTTCCTTCTCGTCAACAATACCTACGTCCGTCTTAAACGCGGTATCTCTGCTCTATCATGTATACCTTCAAAAAAGTGTGTGTAATCTTGGAAATATAGATACGCCTATGAGCGCGCCCACTAAACGACCGCAGTCATACACACACACACATACACACACACACACACACAGACATCCAGTGTACCTCTCTTCTCTCGTACTCGTAAAATAAAAGAAATATTTTTATATACTTTTTTTCTGTTTATTTCTCATTTTCGTCATCATATTCACCGCGCTGCAGACGGATTCTTCCTGCGACACTAAATTACACATTTGTACATCGTTAACATTCTTCATAAAAGTGGTTGCCCCTTTTGCTTAGCGGGCTCGTCCTAAAGGTCGTAAACTAAGTACGATTCTTTTTATATAACGCGTACACGCGAGCATTCACTTCTACATGCACGCACGCACGCACGCACGCACGCACGCACACATATGCATGCACATATTACAACGAACACGATACTTACGCACGCGTACGCGGAATTAAACGCTTTTTGCTAAATTTTGAAGGGTTGCCAACACTTGCCGACACTGTCAACTCGTGCGCTACACTCGATCCCGATCGATTAAAAAATAAGATTCATGTCGCATCGTGATATTTTGGAACTACGATTACATTCGGATATGCTGCCACGTGGATATGTAAATACGTGTATATGTGAAAGATCGATTGACGATCGATCCGAAACTCCCGATAAAACTCGAGGTTTCTGTCAGAACCGGAACCTTCTTTCGGAACCTCGCAAAGCGACTCTGTTGGCAATTTTACGTCCCTTTTTTATCCCACGATTTTAGACTCGTAGTCTTTCCTCCATTCGCTTTCATTTTCAAATTACGTACGATATGCGATACGTGTACGTCGTGCGCGATGATGATGCGCACGACGTACGAATGTTCCCCTTTCGAGAGCATATGCAGGCAATACTATTGTTTTCGAAAGAGTGGCCCTGTCTCCCTGTCGTCGTCTCTCTCTCTCTCTCTCTCTCTCTCTCTCTCTCTCTCTCTGTCTCTTTCACCAGACGCCAGAGATGCTGCATTATATTCAAAAAACTGAACTTTTTATTGTCCGCAATAGAAGCGTAAATATGCGCTTGGCCTCGTGTGACGAGAACACAAGCCCGGGAGGAGGCGCGAATGCACACGACGAGAGATATATAAAGTTGATAGACTAGAAAACGCGGATCCGGATTCGCGCGTGGTGTCCATTCCGGGCGACAAGGATGGCGCATAACGAATGTACTTCCGCACGGGCTATTAACAGAACCAACAACCTGTGACGAGGATTTTTCGCAGACTCGCGTGTCCCGTGCCGCTCGTTGGAGCGGAGCGTTAAAGAGAGTTACTCGTTAATGTTATTACTAGCGTTAACACGGAGCGCATAGCCAGCCGGTTACGAGTCGCGCGGTAACACGCGGTTTATAACACGCGGACTAATTGTACAAAGTGCTGCTTTAGAGGCCGAAGTGGACGCACGTCAGCGCACGTGTCAGCGCGTGTCTCGCGATCTTCCTCCGCGTCCGCGCTTAGGATCTCGTCGGATCTCGCCTCTCAAAACACGGGAATTACGTCGACTCGAAAGGGCCGTCGCATTTATTAAGCAATTTTTGTCTCGAGTTTTTCCCTTTTTTTTTTTCCCTCCTTCTCCGTCTCCTTCTTCTTCTTCTTCTTCTTCTTCTTCTACTTCTTCTACTCCTTCTTCTTCTACTCTTTCTTCTTCTTCTTCTTCTTCTTCTTCTTCTTCTTCTTCTTCTTCCTCCTCTTCTTCCTCTTCTTTAGGCGTAATTGCAAGCTACAAGTACGGATTAGACGCGACAATTCGTAATACGGCGTGCTTCTTGTCCTGAAAACTGGGCCAATCCTATGTAGCACGCCTGTGACCCCTGTGACAACCCTATTCATACTCGAGCGCTTCGAGATTCATTCGAATATCTTCGTCCAATGATGACGTCGCGGGGATTCGTGTACGTTATTTATGCAGCGAATGAGTTTTTACAATTAGACGTGCTTTTTTGCCGGTAGCACACATTGTAATTATCCTTGACGAATCGGTGAAACTTTGACATCTTTATACACACACACACACACACACACACACACATATGTATATATATATATGTATGTCGCGCGTTCGCGAAATTAACTCTTAACCCGGATTATGTGTATCTGGCAGTCACGTACGTGTGTATTAAAAATTGATTGAGTATCTCGAGAGACGCGATTTATAAGATATCTTAAGATATGTAGAGACGTCCTTAAACAGCTAAATGGATCGTATCTACTTTTTTATTTCGAGATTCAACGTTCGTTCGCTTTTACATTCTTTTCCTCTTTTTCTCTTTTGTCCGTACAGGACAGCCACATCTTCTAATTAAGGAGTAAAAAAGGAACACTCTTCGGATTAAATGTTAATCTCGTTACTTTGCACGGGTACAAAATTAACAACGTGGCTCGCTATTATAATATAACGACAATTAATTCGCCGCGCGAGAAAATCTCAAAGACGTAGAAAATACGTTTATCACTCACTCACACACACACACACACACACACACGTGCCCGATCATAGACTCGCAAAGTCACTGCGAACAAGTATCTTTCGATCAATCGTGTATTTGTTCGTCTTGTTTCTTAATTATCAGGTTATCGTTATTATCAGGTGTCACAACATGCACGGTTTCACAATAATTTTCATTTTGTGTCACATTTCACTGTATCTCACATCTCATCGTTTACAAAACTCGCTGTATTACGTCGCCTATATTTTATAAAAATTTATAAAACCAGCAAAATTAATACTTTGTCGTTTAATCTCTCTCTCTCTCTCTCTCTCTCTCTCTCTCTCTCTCTCTCTCTCTCTCTCTCTCTCTCTCCTCTTACACACTCATACTCGTCCTATGCTTCATCGTCTTCATTCAAAATACGCCGCGGTCGATTAGTAGCTACTACGGTTTATTGCTGCCAACTGATAAGACAAGTGGCACTCGTTTATTCACGACGTCAAGGTGTAACAATAAGAGGCGCGCGCGGCACGTCAAATGTTGTGCCTCTATTCCGATGATAATGACACGTAAACGACGGAGAAGAACTTCGGTCGAGATAATAAGGGTAACGAGACTCGAGAGACATCGTTTCGTTCGCATCGACAAGAAAAACGTCGAAAGCAATTTTTTTTCGTATAACTTCAATTTGGAACATTTATAATGAAATACGTACATACACATGTTCTATAAAATTCGTCGGATTTCTTTCTACTCTAACTTTTCGCAAAAGACTCGAAGTACCACATTTTGAACACGAAATGCTCCAGATCCGCCGACGCGGATTTACAATGCGATTGTAAATTAAAATACGACGGTAAGGATATCACGATACGGTACGATACGGAAACTTGAGGTGTATGTGAATTTCACGAACACCCGGTGTCGAACCGTCGCCGTGTTGCGGCCGCGAAAGCATATTTTCACGCCAGGAGCGAAGGACGAGCTCCTTCCAGCGAGCGAAATTACCTTAAGAAGTGAGAAAATATGTGCACAGGGTTGTTTACGCTCGTCTCAGGTAGCGCTTCGCGCGTCCTTTCGGCAGTGTTTCAAATATATTTTCTCACGAAAATGTGTAGCCATGTTATCAGTACGATGAAATTAGAATGGCTAATGTCATCTTGTCGCTTCGAAATAGAAATAGAAGAAAATAATAGGTCATAAACATCACAATGTCTACCACAAAATCGTCTCGAAATGAAATATATCGAAATAATATCGATCGGAACGCGCGTTTTGGAATTAAGTTCGATTGCCTTATCCCATTGAAAATTTTATGCGAGAGTTAAATGGCGAAATGTTACATAATAAAAATAATATCGGCTCCGTGATGATTGATGTTTGTTCATCTTTTCTAATTCTAATTCTATTTTGGAAAGATAACGGAGAATCCAAGTATATAATTCACAATGACACTTAAATTTATTGCATTCCGAGTAATGTCGATCTGTTTGCCTGTTTGTCGTATTAGCCGAAAGTAAAGGAAGTGTGTCATGTGTGCAAAAATTCAGCACTTTGGAACTTTGATGGCAGCCTAACGTATCGGGATAACGCATACGAGAATATTAGAGATGCGCATGTGTGTAATAATTTAAATAGATGTAACATGATACAAATAAATTATTTTGATGAGTGTTTCTCTCTCTCTCTCTCTCTCTCTCTTTCTCTCTCTCTCTCTCTCTCATCAGCAAATATAATCGCCCGTATAACAGACAACACTCGTACACGTGTACACGAGTGTACGAGAGAGTTTCGTTCCACCGCGCAACATCGCACGCCGTGTGCCGGTTATTAATCGTACGGTCGTCCGTTTTGCGAAAGCGGTATTTCGAAATTGAGAGCGTCTGCGCCGCTCTCTTGGATCAATAAGTCGAGAGAAAGTGAAAATCAAAAGTAAATCTACGCGGATCTACGAAACAGCATTATTTCCGAGTGTACGCTCACCAAGTTTTATTATCGAGTCACATTCTCAGATCCCGCAGAACTTTCGAGGAAGCATCCGATAAGAGGTTCACTCTCGCTTTTGTGTCCCCCCGCAACGGAGCCTCATTATCGGAAGTGAGTCGTGTGCGAAATAAAATGTTCAAGCCGATGGTACCGAACGCTAGTGACTCGCTCACTTTGTCTAATACGGACATGTAATTCGTGTACGATGTGATTCTCCGACACATTAATTTCTTGCAGCGTAATTCCGTAAGTTCACGTTGTGAAGCTATTTGCCCGTGCCATTCGGTTCCATTCCGTTCCATGAACAATGAGCGTTTCCACGTGGATAATACCGCGTTTGCGTGATTTCTCGGTAAATAAAGCCATCTCGACGAGCGAGATTCGACGCGATTCGACGCCGCATTCGGTCGCCGCTTCCCGTCCCGAGTAATGATTATTAATTCACGTGACGCGACACGACGTTACACGTATCCCGAAGATTCCGCGCTTCGACTTCGACAGTTGAAGATACGTCACCATTAAATGTGTGCTCGTCTTGCGATGTGCGATTCCTGCGATCCTGCGAATATGACTGTTGTATCATCGAGTTCGCATAAAGGTTCCTTCTCTTCCGTGCCTCACGTGCCTTATGCGAGTCAGACAACGCGCGAGCGCTTATGGACGCGCGCGCTCGCGTTATATTGACAACCGGCACGGTTAGGTTGTGTGCCACGTCGTCGATAGGTATACGTCGAGAGGTATAAAAAAAGGAAAGAAGAAAAAAAGCTCGTGGAATCAGATATAACGAGCTCAAGCTGCTGAGCTGGTGGCACGCAACAGTTGACTCTCGATTACTTTGAGCGATCGACATACCGAGAACGCGACTGACGTGAAGGTGTTTCAAAAAACTCTTCTTCAAACCGACCTCGACCGACCGGCTCTCGATCTCGCGTTCTTCGGAGTTCACTCTTCGACAGAGAGAAGGGTAAGGAGAAACGTGCTGGCCTGCTGGTCTACGTTGAATTTCTTTGCTTAATTATGCTGAGAGATCAACCAAATTGTTGCGGCAAGTTGTCCGCGCAACCGTACTCTTTTGCTACTTTTGAAATTAAAGTCTTGCCCATCAGTACAATGTCTTTCTGTGAGTATATCTTAATCCCTCTATCCCTCTTCTATTTATAAGACACGATCGTGAATTTGCGCGAAAAGTGCTTGTAAACTGCAAAAGATACATCCAACGTTTTGTTACGCTGCGTGTAAATCCTTTCCGACCCTTTTATCCCGCGTCGATAAGCGGGCGACGGGCGCGTGTAAATTGTAAATTGTACTCGAAATTTCTATAACGATCAACAATGTCGGAGCGCGAAGGGATTCGCGAGTGTAAAGCGCAAAATACGAGATTGCAGCTTGTACAACTCGCATGTACACACAAGTTTAGAAGAAGAAAGAATATTTTTTTTCGCGCGATGATTCGGTCACGTGATCAACGCGAACGAGTCGCTGCAGGACAATTGTCGGTAGTTGAGCAACGGCGTACATACACGTTCACATACGTTAAACGTAATTAAATTTCGAGACAAAGTTGCGATTAAAGTGCGTCGCGAGCGAACAAATGAAGTCCTTTGTGAAATAACGGTAAAGAATATGTGTATGTCTATGTCTCTCTTCGCTTCTCCTAGCGCGCGCTACACGCAACCTACATGTGCACGAGAGAGAATTGTGGCAGCCGATTCGTTTCAAAGCAACATGACTGCTGTTGCTCGTTTCGCATCTTTGTGAA